>NC_068911.1:171026003-171626003 GCF_023091745.1 Budorcas taxicolor
AGGTCTCCATGATTTCAGCACTCACTGGAAATGTGTGATGATGGAGAGGGAGCGGGGTATCTGGGCTAAACTTCAGGATAGTCTGAGGGATGGCATGGCTATGGTGCTTTTACCAGACCTGAGACCAGCCAAGGAGGTCAGCTTGTTAGCAAGATGAACTCCATGTGGGTCATGCTGAACTTGGAGTGTCTATAGTATGTCTAGATGGGATTGCACAGGAGAATCTGTGCAATGGTGGGAACACTAAACTCCAGAGATGTGGAAGATGAAAATGGGAGTCACTGGGTGACATCACTAGGAGAAACTGTAGAAAAAACAGGATCTCAAAGGAGTCTGCGTGGTCATAACGCAGAGTTGGATAAACAGTGTCTTAGAAAACGGGAAGGCCCAGGAAGAGGTCTAGAACAGCTTTTAAAAGGAGGAAATGCTTAGGTCTCACAACATACAAAAAATTAACTCAAATGGTTCAGAGCTAAATTTAAGAACTAAATTTAAAACTTTTAGAAAAACGTTAAATGTAAATCTTTATGACCTTGAACTAGGCAATGGATTTATTACAATCAATCAAAACACACTATTAAATAATAAAACCCGCCCCTCAGTCAGATGGGCATGGAGACACTTCTGGAAATAACACCACGATGGCTGCCCAAGGAGAACCCCAAGTTCAGTTCCAAGTAGCTTGTATTGGCTGGTGACGGTACTGGAAAAAACTAAACTGGTAAAACATCTGACTGGTGACTCAGATTATGTAGCTCCCTTGGAAATGGCAACCCACTCCAGTATCCTTGCCTGGAGAATCCCAACCCACTGTAGCCTGCCAGGCTCCCCTGTCCATAGGGTCACAAGATTTTGACACGACTTAGCGACTAAACCACCACCACCTTGGGTGTTAAGGGCCATCTCCTTGAGTTCCATACCAACAGAGGACCTATTAAATTCAACGTATGTGATACAGTTGGTTAGGAGAAATTTGGTGGACTGCTGCTGCTGCTGCTAAGCTGCTTCAGTCGTGTCCGACTCTGTGCGACCCCACAGACGGCAGCCCACCAGGCTCCCCAGTCCCTGGGATTCTCCAGGCAAGAACACTGGAGTGGGTTGCCATTTCCTTCTCCAACGTAGGAAAGTGAAAAGTGAAAGTGAAGTCGCTCAGTTGTGTTCGACTCTTAGCGACCCCATGGACTGCAGCCCACCAGGCTCCTCCATCCATGGGATTTTTCAGGCAAGAGTATGGAGATGACTATTATATCCAAGACTCAGTGTGCCATCAGGATGTTGGATGTTGCATTGAGAGTTATGTACAAGAACATGCCTAACTGGCATGGAGATTTGGTACAAGTGTGTTGTGTGGCGACAAAGTAGATGTTAAGGACAGAAAGGTTAAGGCAAAATCAACTCTCTTCCCCAGAAAGAATCTTCAGTACTATGACATTGCTGCCCAAAGTAACTACAGCTTTGAAAAGCCCCTGCTCTTGGAGTCTTTTGCCATGCCTGCTCTTGCCCTGCCAGCACAGCATGAGCACTATCTAGAGGGATGCTCAGACAATCGCTCTCCCGGACGAAGATGCCAAGCTGTGAGAAAGTGAAGCTGGGGCCCCGCGGCAGATGTCGTTTCACAGGCAACTGTCCTGTGGCGTCAGTGGTGCAGAGTTTGCCGCTCTATTATAGAGCTAAGCAGAACATGTCCTTAATCTCTGGATGCTGAGAGATGGATGGGCTTTGGAGTGAAGGCGGCAGTTCAAAAAATACCTTCATATTTTGGACCTGGGTGTCTGCTTTGGAACACAGCTGTTTCCTTCTTGAATTTCAGATATAAAGACTGCTATAGTCACAGGACAAAAAAATATAATCCCATAGGATGGGAGTCCTTGCAAATCACATATCTGATGAGAATCTTAGTATGCAGAGTATATAAAGAACCCCTGCATCTCAACAGTAGATAACTCAATTAAAAATGGGCAAAGGATCTAAATAAACATTTCTCAATAAATAAATTTCCTGGCATTCCAGTGGTTAAAACTCTTGTGCTTCTATTGCAGGAGGCATACATTCAACCCCTAGTTGGGAAACTAGGATCCCATAAGCCCTTGGCCAAAATAAAAAAAAGGTATACAAATGGCCAACACACGTGAAAAGATGCTCAGCATCCGAGTCACAAGGGAAATGTAAATCAACACCACAATGAAACATCACTTCATACCCACCAGGATGCCTATAATAAAACAATACGTGTTGGTGAGGACGTGGGGAAAACGGAACCCTCATTTATCACTAGTGGGAATGTAAAATGGCACGGCTGCTATGGAAAACTGTTGGTTCCTCAAAAAGTTAAACATAAGAGATACCATATGCCCCAGCAATTCCACTGCTATGGATATGCCCCAAAGATCTGAATACATGTCCACACAAAAAACTTGTATACAATATTTTAAGCAGTTATTCATAATAGCCAAAGTGGAAACCTGAATGCCCAACTCATCAATGGATAAAATACAGTTTATCATCCACCTGATGGACACTTGGCAATAGGAGGAATGAAATACCTGCACGAACTCTGAAAACATGCTTAGTGAAAGCAGCCAGTCACAAGACTGTATGCCAAGATTTCATTTAGATGGAATGTCTTTGATTGGACAATGTGGAACAACTCTACTTCAATAAAAATTACTTTAAAAAATAAAGACAATGGGGATTAGCAGTTGCCTAGGGTTGGTGGGCGGAGAAGGCAATGGCACCCCACTCCAGTACTCTTGCCTGGAAAATCCCATGGACAGAGAAGCCTGGTAGGCTGCAGTCCATGGGGTCGCTGAGAGTCGGATTCGACTGAGCGACTTCACTTTCATGCATTGGAGAAGGAAATGGCAACCCTCTCCAGTGTTCTTGCCTGGAGAACCCCAGGGACCAGGGAGCCGGGTGGGCTGACGTCTGTGGGGTCACACAGAGTCGGACACGACTGAAGCGACTTAGCAGCAGGGTTGGTGGGAGGGGGAACGGGGAATGACTGCTAGAAGGTATAAGGTTTCTCTGGAGTGCTAAAAATATTCCACATAGTGGAAACTGGTATAAACTTGTGAATATTCTACAAACCACTCAACTATGTGTTAAAATGGTGGAGTTTATGGGGTGAATTTTTTCTCACTTTGAAATAAGCTTGGGGGCCTGTGCTCAGCAATATTAAATGCTGCAGTCAAGCCAGGCAAGGTGAGGCTTGGAGACATCACAGGACTGGAGTGTAGTGTTGATTATCCACTCAGTTCTTCTGTTATTATCTCTACCCTATTTAATTTCATAATTCTGGCTGAATCCTCAACAGATTCTGTGGTTTCATCCCTCTTGCCATGACTGGCTTAAGTGTGAGCAAGTGATCTACTTTAGCCCAATCAGACCCAAGCTACTGAGGCACATCTGTGAAATAATTATTCTTGAGAAAAAGAAGAGAAAACATCTTCTGCCTCTGCACACTGGTGTGAAGCTGAGGTCTGCAGCAGCTGACTGGGGAGGGGTGGTGGGTGGACCGCACTCTCAGGGCAGAAAAGCTGGAACCACCTGGGTTCTTAGAACCACTCTAAGCCAGTTTTCTTAGGGACAGAAATCCTGTTTAAACCATCTAATTTTTTTTTTCTTTTTTAAAGAGTCAAGAAAGCAGCCCAAGGCAGGTTACTGGCAACTCTTCCCAACTGGGCTTGGAGACAGGACACGGGGAAGGGAATGTTTTTATATGTTCAGGTCAGGACTGCCACTGATCAAGCTGTAAGATTGTCTTAAATGTCCTTACAAGGTTTTCACATCTACTTTCTTGATTTGTAAGCCCAGGCACTCTCATGCTCCAGTCAGTCAAATCAGTAAATATTGTCCAGGAAGGAGAAAATTCAAGCTCACCTTCCTTATCCTAATTTCTAAGTAACAGAAAAAGATGGTTACTGAATATAATCTAAGCCAGTCACTTCACCTCTGAATCACTTAACTGTAAAATGGGGATAACATCTACATAGGACTGACCCAAAGATTAAAGGACAGAAAGTGGCCAAACTCCTAGCCTGGTCTATGTCTCAACAGGTCTCAACAACCTGAACTCTTAACACTGATAAGGTAACCTTAAGTGTGGCTTTCTCAAATCCTGCAACTTCTGTGCAATAACAGGTTGCCATACCCTGACTCTTAACAGTTGTTAACAGGCTCCACTCTGGAAAATGACACCATCCCTGAATAAAAATTACCAACCAACACCCTAGAACTATTTCAGCAATAATGGAGGCAAATGCCTGAAACTGCCCAAGTGGGCAAAGTATACCTTCTCCAAATAGTGGCCCCTAATACAAGTCGAACTTTGAAATTATTTTTCACTAAAGTCGGGGGTTTGAACCAGGACTTTGCTACTCCTTAGATGTACACATAACCTTGAACAAGTTTCTTCATCTATTTCCCCATTAGTAAAAAGGGTGTTAACACTTGGATTACACAATTGTCTCAAAACTGAAGGTCAGAGATAATAAACAGAAGAGTTA
Source organism: Budorcas taxicolor (assembly GCF_023091745.1). NCBI lineage: Eukaryota > Metazoa > Chordata > Mammalia > Artiodactyla > Bovidae > Budorcas > Budorcas taxicolor. The sequence continues at coordinate 171,030,509 of NC_068911.1, forward strand.
CCAACAAAAAGCTTAACCGATATGAAAGCTCTACCTTTTTGACTAAAGGGATAAAGTCACAAGGTTTTTCTAAAAACTAGCCTCCAACTTATTGGGCTGGCCAAGAAGTTTGTTTTTCCATAAGCGCTTCCAAATTTTTGGCCAACCCAATATGTTAACTCCCCTCAAATAAAAGGTGACCTGTGGAAGCAAATTCAAACTGCAACTGTCAATTTATTACAAGTTTGATTTCCTAACAGATGAGTTCTTGCTACTTTCCTAAAAGAAAGGGTTTCTCTGAAGGGTCTTCAAACTAAAGCAACGAGTAAAGTCCCCACTAACATCTTTGTTTGTGGAGCTAGAATACTTCACCAGCAAGGACAAGAATTCATAATCACTTCTCAAGAGCAGGGTGCCATCTGCCTTACACATCCTATGGCCAACTGTGTAGACACAAAAGCACTTCCTTCTCACTTAAGGAATATATAGCTGTATCTATTAATTTGCTAACTTTATAGAGACCTTAAAGGCAAGTGAAGTGGAAAGCCTCTTTTACTGTCACCTACCAGGCCAAAACCTCAGACCTACCGGATACCTGCATTTAAAAATACACTTCAGGTATAACCAAGTACAGAAACCACTTCTCTGCTCCCAGCCTTGCCAGCAGTCTGCTCCTGGGAACTTTCCCAACTCCACGCAGCACTGTGTTCTACAGATGGGCCATAAAGATCGACTGCACATGGAGCGTCTACACCTCACACCAGAATGCATCCTGTCCCAAGAGACTTGGGAGAAACCAGGCTCCCCCACTCCTGGGGAAAGATTAAAAGCAGCATTCCAAGCCAAACTGTATCCAGCTTTATTAAAGATACTTTTCATAAACAATCATGGTATTTCAGGCAGGACATGGGCAGACAATCGTTGACAGTATACAACTTTCAAACTCCCTTTTTCAATGGACTACCAAAATCAGAAAGCCACTATAAAAACCCAATGAAATCTTCATGTGATGCTCTGAACAGGGAAAGTTTAGAGTGAGGGTTGACATTTCACATTTAGCATGTTGTTTAACAACTTTTCACAAGCCGACCCTGACTTTCAGGAAATGGAAATGAAAATGGCAGAAGTATCACTCTGAGGAGCCGCAGTCTAAAAAAAGGAACTGCTGCTCTTTTGAAGGACGCCATCTCAACGGTGACACTAGAAAGTCCAGATTGCCTGACATACTGGTCATCAATTTTGGGGGGGCACGGGGTTCAGGTTCCAACAGGTCTCTGGGTTTAGTGGAGTCAAGTCTGTGCTGAGGTGGAGAGGGAGAAGAGGACATAAAAACTAAATTTTAGTTTTCCCACACCACAAGGCGTTTGTGCCAAGGAGGCTAATGTGTGTCAACATCAAGGAATCCCTCCTTCCTGGGAACCAAGAGGAAGTCTCTCAAAACTAGACGGGAAAGGTATTTTCCCCCCACGTCAATTCAGCTTCTGAGACATTCTGTTAGTGATGTGCCCTTCCCCCAAAAAACAACAATGAAGTGTTCTGTGTGCTAACAACATAGCTTAAAAAAAAAAAAAAAGTAAAACAAAATTCTGCATTTTTATAAAACTTGATAAAAAATAGTATTTCAAACTGTACAGTCACCAGAAGTACACAGTTATCAAAAATGCACACACTTCACTTGGCATCTCCAGCACCTTCAGCTTTCTGTGCCTGAAAGAAAAGGACAGAAGAATCCAATAAGCAGACTTGGAAACCACCTTAGAGACTCAGTATTTCTTTTTAAAATGACTTAGTAGGTAACTTTACTAAGTCACTTCCCCTCTGGATCTTACTGTGAAACTAGGGATGGGGACACATCAGCATGATAAGGTCTGAGGTTACTCCCCGCTTGAGAACCATAGTGTAGCAGGAGTGTGACGCTTAAGCCAAGGACAAGGCTCTCTAATCACAGCTCCATATACTGGATGGCAGAGACTTCAGGAATCCAGATTAAATTCACAGGGGGGAAAAAAACCACAAGCAAACTGGATTAAAAGGGACACTGGGGAGTGATGCAGATGCAAGAAAAAGGCCATGAAAGCTTTTGGGATCAGTAACTCAAAGGGCAGACCTAAAGAGAGTGGAAACAGCAGCTGTACCTGGTCTGTTTTGGCGTCTCCGTTTTCTGCAGGGTTATTCCCGTCCTTGCCAGCATCAGCTTTCCCCTTTTTCCCTTTGGGTACCTTCTCTCCCTTCTAAAAAGGGGAGGGAGGGGGGGGGGGGAAAAAAGCTGTTTCTCCTCATTTCATATCACCAGGATACAGTCTGCTTTATCAACTATAAGACAAACGCCTCCCCCATAGAGAAACAAAACCAACTGTGGTCTTCAATATACAAAATCTTTCAGGTGCAAACAACAGAATAAAACAGCTTAAACACTTGGGTGTTTTAATATCCAAGTGCAGAATTTGCTGTAAACTGAAGGCAGAGGTTTTGGTTAAGGACCAGCCCTAGTAACTCTGTCAAGTCTCAACTTTGTGTCAACAAAAGAATTTGTTTATAGCAGGTCTCCCTGTCAGCAACATGAGACAACTATTCAGACTTTTGCATAAATCCTATAGGCAATGTTTGTCTCACCATCTTGCTCACCTTTGCAGGGGCCTTTTTAGGCTTGGGCTCTGGCTTTGGAGGAGCAGGTTTCTTTTATTTGGGGGAGAGAAGGAAAGTAGAAAACATTAGTACAATAGACCAAAGAAAACAACCCACAACCAAACCACAGAATCACTGGCACAGAAGTTTCTCCAACTTTGCAAAGTCTGCAGTGGGCTTTGTATTAGAACTTATCTTCAGAAACCCACTCAAGCAACACTCAGAAGTGTCCCACTTTGGCTACAATCAACACAATTTCACAACGAGCAAACTCCAATGGGCAAGAGACTAACTGTAACTCATGGGAAGTAAAGGGAAGTTTTCCAGTGCTTTTTAGTTTCAGGGAATAACATGAAAGTTTAGAGGCAGACACACTTACAGCAGATAACCTTGCAGATCTTCTCTGTGGCTATTAAAAAAAAAAAAAAGAAAAAAAGAAAATTACAAATAGGGCAGTCGAACTACTTAAAAACACAAGTTTTGGAGCTAAGTTGTTCTGGACTCCAGGGACTAAAGAGAGCTTATTGAGGTAAATTCAGGACTACGGATATGATTTGGGCTCCACTGAAGGAGCCCAAAGCTTTGTGAAATTCCAAAGGCAGAAAAGACTTACTTCGTCCTTCACCTTGGCTTTATCTCCTTTAGCATCCCCTTCAGCCTAAAAAGAAAAAAAAAAAAAACAAAAAACAAGCAAAACCTAAGAAAGTTGCAGCTTCTGAGGCAATTCTTAATGATTCAGTAAACTTTAAGTCCCGGGGATGGGGGGGGGGGTCAATGGGAATCTTGTACACAACTTTTTCCAAGACATACAAATGGTCAGTTTCTAGCATCTCCAGCTCCTCTGCAAATCCTCCAAGTGCTTAGAAAGCTCTAGGAGTGACCTTTTGTGTCAAGCTGCACGCACGAGCAGGCTCGAATCGCGCTGAGACAGCGAGCGTACGAGCCCCAATCAGCCTGGGGAAAAGCGAGGAAACCTGGAGCGAGGCGCGCGAAGTGCGGCCCGCGCCGCCGCGCCAGGCAGAAGCAACAGCTGCACAGGGAGCAAACAAACCTCTCCGGGGGCGGGGCCCGAGCGCCGTTGCCATGGCAGCCGTCGAGGGCGGGAGACGGCAGGCGCACGCAGCCGAGCGGGGGAACCCGTGGGCGGCAGCGGCGCGCACCGGCGCAGAGTCTCGTGCGCTGGGGCCGTGGGCGGTGCGCGGGTGGAGGCGGGGCCTCACCGAAGCCCCGCCCCAGAAGGGAGGGTCCCGCCCCCTCACGGCGGCGGTTTTTTGGCGGCAGCGCGTTCCCCCCGCCCGCCAACCCAGAACGCCGCCTTCCCGCCCTTTTGGGTTTGAATTGCCCGCCCGCGGGGAAGGGACGGGAGGAGGGAGGGAGAGCTTAGCCATGGGGGGAGGGGGCGCGGGGCGGGCACGTCGAGCCCGAGGGGAGCGGGATAAACAGCCGCCAACATGGCTCCTCCCGCCCCGGCCGCCGCTCCTCCAATATGGCCTCTGGCGCCCGCGGGCAGACGAACCGCGCAGGGTAGCCTGGGGCCGCCTGACACCGCCTCGAGACGCTGCGCCGGGAGGCTCAGCCTGCTCCAGCATCGCAGCCGGCTCGCGCGCCCCGGAGCCGAGGAGAGCGGCGGAGCAGCACTGACGGTGGTGGTAGTGGCGGCGGCGGCGGCCCAGCGCCTGGGGCCCTCGCGCCACGTACCTTTCTCTTGGGCATGGTGGCTGCGGCGGTGGGACGTAGGCGCTGGACACGGGGATGCAGTGGGGCGCGGGCTTTAAGTCGATCCAGGGGTCGCTCTCGCCTCTTCTTCACACTGCTCGGGCTCCGGGGGGTTTATAAAGTTTTTATAGCGCTGGGAGCCCCGGACCGGTTAGAACCGGATTTCACCTCCCGCCGCCGCTCATTGGCCCAGCTGGGGTCACGTGGGCGGGGTTTAAACTCACCTCCTCTGGAGGGAGTGAGGAGGGGGGTATGGGGGGGTAGGGCGCGCGAGACGCTGGCGCGCCGAGGGGGTGGGGGCGCAGTGGGGGAGGCGCGCGTCGCAGGCAGTAAATGAGGGGCGAGGGGTGGTGGTTGTGGTGTGAGTCGGCGGGCTCTGGGTTTCGGCTCCCGCCAAGAGCTTGGCTTTTGCAAACTACCAAGTTCCTTCCACCTTATGCAACCGAGCTACCCACTTCTCCAAGCCGTGCGACACTTAGGGCGCATCTCAGCCGCTTTCCTTCCTGTTCCCGCTGGGGGCCCCAGAAGAGGGGTTTGCTAGGCCTGGCCGCACTGCCCTTCTCCGCCGGAGGCGGGAGGAAGCGCGCGGCTTAGAGGCACGGGCTGCAGTTCCCAGGGCCGAGGCTGACGCCTGAAGTGGGGAAACAGCCGGGAAGCCAGCTTGGCGCAGCCGGACGTGCATCCTTCCAAGCTGCCACTCAGAGGAAGCCTTTCGTGCACCTCACCTGGAAGGCGGACCTCTCGAGGTGGGGTAGAGGATCCAGTGGGGAGACTTTATGCGTAGAGGTGCCTTTCGGGTGCAGTGGGGCAGGTAGGAGCTGTCCTTTCAGCACCCGTTGCTCAGCCGCCTCCCCAAATACCAACGGAGCCCCCCCCCCCCCCCCCGAAGCCTGTCGGGCGGCTGGGCTCCCTTAGGTCCTTGTATTCCCGGACCTCAGAACCCCGCCACCGAATGATGGAGAGTGGCCGCCAAGGCGGCCTACTAGCATTCCCCTCCCCCTAAGCTCCACCCGCTTCGGAGACATCAAGCTCAGCTGCCCCCACCCGACGCGGCCACCAAGCCTGGGCGCTGCAAACGCAGCTGGCGAAATCCCTCCTTCCACACTGGCAGGCTGGCTTCCTTTCACTTGCGCGATGAAAAGGAGGGTGGAGGAAAGCGTCCAGGGATTAGGAAACAAGTAGAGGAACAGGTGTTGCGATGGCAAACCCCTGTTCAGTGGCTCCCCCCTCTACCCCCAAAGCTAGGGATCCTGGAAGTGGCCGACTGCACCTGAGGGAGGTGGACAATTGCTGCAGCAAAACACGGTCTTCTGTTGCACTGTACGCAAACAAGTTTTACCTCTAAGAAAGAATTTTTAAAATTCTATTTGACACCCAAGAGAACACAACACGATAAATATCCTCAAGTTGCGGGCGGGGGGGTGGGGATTGGCTCACAGGTGAGAGGACATTTAAATAGGTCGCACCGAGTTTCTTGAGACAAGGGTTGAGCTGGTTTGTACAAATCATACCGGTCGAAAGCAATCACAGTGACTTCGTATCAACTATTTGCAGCCCGGTTCAGGGAATCCGTGATCCCTCAGCTGCTTTTCACCCCTCCCGTGCCTCCCGAGGCAGCCACTCCTCGCCCCTCCCCAACCCCGTGTACCTCTCCCAGAATACAGGCCCTCAGGCCAGAGAGATACCTGCCCATTAATCACCTCTGCGGTACCCCTGATCACGTTAGGGAAAGTCAGACCCAGAAAGAAGACAAGGACTCAACCACCATGCTCATAGGGCTGATTCCGTTTGCTGCCTCCAGCCCCTCTTTCCCGCCTTAATTGTAGGGCTCTGCCGTTATAGCCGCATAATTCATGCCTCCCTAATTAAGGCTGTCAACAGCCTCATTGTAAAGCTGGAAAATGTACAGCACCTGCTCTCTGGGAACCCTGTGCCAGGCATTGGTAGTGGGGAGTGCCAGGTGTGTGTGGGGGACTTGCCAAAGGGTGCACTGATTGGCTTCTCCATGGCAGTGTCTGGCATTCATGCCTAATTCTGGGAGCAGGGATGATGGCCAAGGGGTCTCTTGTGCCAGGTATCCAGGCACAGAAAGGGGAGGGGACTGGAATACAAGGAAGTTAGGAGTTTTAAAGAATATGCTCTTAGCACTGCTTGCAAGACCCCACCTCTCCCCTGGAGGGAGGTGCTGGGGAAATAGTTTGCAGAAAGTAAAATGGGAAGACACAGCGTTTGGTTGGTATTACCCGCTGGTGCTGCTGTGGGGCACCTGAAGCACGGAGTTGCTCAGACAGACAGCTCTTCAAAGGCACTAATCCTCTCAGCAGCTCTGCAGCCAGGCCTGGCAGGGAGAGGTAAGGGAAAGGACACAGCCCTTGACTCGGCCCTCTTCTCCCTGCTGGGCAACCTTGGCCCTCACAAGCTGAGACTCTGCCATGCTGAGACTAAATCACCTCACGGCCTACTTAGGGGGCCAGGTCAAAAGCTGAGAAAAGCCTCAAAGTCTGTGGAGGTGGGAAGCAGAGTCCGAGATGCTGAGGGCAGGAGGCAGTCAGTTGGGAGACGGGCTGGTTTCTGTGCTCTTGGTCCTCCTGTGATCCATGGGAGGCGGCCTGTGCTAGATTAGACTCACCAGGGCCTACAGGCTCTTCTGTTACCCTGTGGCAATGGAGGGGGCCCGTCTCACTGGGGAGTGGAGCCTGGCCCCATGCCCTGCAAGAGGAGGAGAAAAGCTTGTGTGGGCTGAGTCGACAATAGGTAATTGGATTGTAATCACCCGCCTGGCTTCCTCGCACCATTGGGGGCGCTGAGCCTTTCAGTGAGCAATCAGCCCAGTGTGGTGGGAGGGGGTAAAGATTCAATAGCAAATCCCAGGTGGAGAGCCAAGGGGGAGGAGCAGCAGATGGGCAAATTTTCTGTCTCTCCGTCCCCTTTGCCTAAATCACGCTGGCCACCTATTAGCTCTTTGCCAGCAAATCCAGTGGGGCCACATCTTTTGTGATGGCTAAGATAGATGGGGAAAGGGCTAAGGTTTGGGGAAGACCTCTTCCCCCAAATTTTGTGTGTTGAAGGATGTGCTGGTAGAAAAACAAAACGCACCTAGGAGTCCAGGTAGAGGTGGCAAAGACGGAAGAGCTGGGGCCCACTGCTCCCCAAACCACTGTGACCACAGCTGGGCTCAGTGTCCTTGAGACTCGGCCCCACCCCTCTCCCCAGCGGCACGGTCCCAGGCCGCCCACAGATATTTGGCCAGCAGACCTAGCCTCTGGGGCTCCCTTGCTAAGCCAAGGAACACAATTCATCATCAGAAGGGAGATGCCTTTCGCCAAGAAAAGAAAGGGGAGTGGGGCCCTGGAGGCCAAGGGTAGGGCAAAGTGGCAGGAGGCCAGCCTCACTCAGGTTGATGCAGTGCCCAGATGTGCCAGCCAGTCAGCCCGCTTGAGTTCCAAGGCTTGCAGGAAGCCCTGGACCCGCTCTTCCCGTCTGGCTGAGAGTTTGCGCAAGCGTGTCCGTCGGAGCTGGGGGTCCCCACTGGCCGGGAGCCCCTCCTGCAGCAGCTGTTCTGTCACTGCAGCCTGGTCCCTCTCCAGCTGCTGCCTCTTCCGCTCCTCTGCATACACGTCTCGGGCCTTCTGCTAGAGAAAAGCGGGGATTGGGGTGGGGAAATCATCTTTAGACTTGGGTGGAATTGGAATGGAGGAGGTGGGGGCTGGGCACAGGACTGGCCAAGTTAAGTGGAACAGTGGGGAGTTTGGACCACATTTGGAAAGATCTGGGAGTAGGTATGCAATGGGTGGTATCCACGTTGTACAGGCAGGGCGCTGCCAGTTCTGGCTCCATGTTGGTCTCTTTGGGGTGGGAGCTTCTGTATTGCTCGAAATTCTTCTCAGGTGTGCACTTGGAAGGGAACCAGCAAATGTGGGTCTGACTTCTGGTTCTCCCACCACCTAGCTTTGTGGCTTTGGGCAAATCCTCTCCTAACCTCATTTCTTCATCTGTAAAGTAGAGGTTGTGCCTATCTTGAAGAATGGTTTTAAGGATTAGAGATAATATATGCAAAACCCCTCCAGCATATTAGGAGGCTCTCAAACAGAAATAGCAATTTTACAAGTTATTATTGCCTATTCTCTGATGCAAGGAAGGTTCTATTCCTGCCTGGGGCATATCCATTGGGTCATTTCTTTTGGTTCCCCAGGCACTCTGAGGGTGTTATCTTCCCAACTTTCTAAGTTACCTTTCAGGGTATGGATCCAGAACTGCCTCTCAAGTGAGAGGCTGACCTGCTCAGCAAATGACCCTCCTGTGAACATTCTGAGAAGCAGGTTCAGCTTTCCTAAGCCACTTACTGCATTCTGCCTCTAGAATAGGCATTAGGACCACAGTCCACCATTTCTGTTAGAAAAGGAGCCGCTGAAGGCTCAGTAGAGCCCTTGGGCTCCTGGAACCAGTTCTGACACGAGGGAAGTGACTGCATTCCTTGGCAGCACTTCTCATACCGTGTCTTCAGACAAACCATGAACTCCTAGAGGAAAAAGTCTGTGGCTCTTTCTTTCTGGCACTTGGGGCACCCTGTACCTGTTCAACAGACTGACCGTATGCCCCCAGGAGGCCATGGAGGATGTTCCTGGCACAGGAGGCGAAAAGCCTTTTGGAGCAGAACCAAGGCCATGCTGTGCCTTATTGATGCTCTCTGCTCTTGCTAACAGGCTTCAGAACCTTAGCCTCAGAGTTCCTCCTGCCAGTCCTATTCCATGTTGGAGAAACTCCCATCCTGCTGCCAGCTTGGCACCCTATACCTTCGGTGCCCCTCCAGCACATTCTGCCTTGTACTGTGGTATTTGGGTACCTGTCTGTGTCCTACTCAGCCTGTGAACAGCTGGACTGCTCTGTGTTCCTCCTTTAAGGGATATCTTACACACACACAAGTGCTTCATCTGTTGTCTCACTTGACCCTCACAATAAAGCTAGGAAGGGACTTTCTATCTGCTGGAGACAGACATGGAGATTCAGAGTAGGGAAGTGATTTTCTAGCATCTTCTCAACAATAAAGATTTATTGCATGAATAAGGCACAATGGTAAAGAACCCATCTGCCAACGCAGGAGACACAGAAGATGTGGGTTCAATCCCTGGGTTGGGAAGATCTCCTGGAGGAAGAAATGGCAACCCACTCCACTATTCTTGCCTTGGAAATCCCATGGACAGAGGAGTCTGGAGGGCTATAGTCCATGGTGTTGCAAAAGATTCAGACATGACTCAGCAACTAAAACCCCACCACCACCACAAAGATGAGAAATGAAAAATCTAGAAAATACCCCCTCTAGGCTCTTAAATGATCCAAGGCATTCAAGGGCACTCTTCTGCTATGATAGCAAACTCACGTGTGGTGCTATGAAAGCTAAACAAGTTTGAGAAGTTGCTGCCTAAGTGTCTCCATCATGCTAGAAGGGCTTCTTCCTGGCCTTGGTCAGGGGGGACCCTGGGTCCCATATGTGGGACCTTTTGTTCAGAAATGCACAGGATATAGTCACCACAATCCATGTGCTCACAGGCTGAGAACACAGAGATATACCCAAATGCCACAGTACTGGTGGAATGTGGTAAGGGTCATCAGGAAGGTAAGGGAAAGGGCTGAGTAATTCAGAGGAAAGAAACTGACTGATGAAGGTCAAGGGGCAGTGGAATCTCATGGGCAGGCAGAACCAGATGAGCTTTACCCAGGGCTGCTGCTGCTGCTGCTAAGTCGCTTCAGTCATGTCCGACCCTGTGCAACCCCAGAGGCAGCAGCCCACCAGGCTCCCCCATCTCTGGGATTCTCCAGGCAAGAACACTGGAGTGGGTTGCCATTTCCTTGTCCAATGCATGAAAGTGAAAAGTGAGAGTGAAGTCGCTCAGTTGTGTCCAACTCTTAGTGACCCCATGGACTGCAGCCCACCAGGGTCCTCTGTCCATGGGATTCTCCAGGCAAGAGTGCTGGAGTGGGGCGCCACTGCCTTCTCCATTTAACCAATGGGGAAGAGTCAGATAAAGGTAGAGTGTATGGGGGAGGAGAATATTAGGCAGGGGAATAATGGGCAGACTCATGAAATCAGAGAGGGTGATTAGGCTAGTGAGTCTGCCTGGAACATTGGGGTTTGAGAAGTTTCTGTTCAAAGAATGTCCTCACCTCACTGAGCCTATTTCTTCATCTGCAAAATGAGGATGATAACATCCATCTCATTGGGTGGTTTGAAGAAAAAGGAGATAATGAATGCCCAATCTGGTGCCTGGCTATTAACAGGTAGCTCTTCTGTCACCACTGCTTGTGACTAGGTAGGCAAAGTTCTAGCCAAACAGAAAGGACGAGGGCAGCCAGCCACAGAGGCAGGAGACGCGGAGCTGGTTAAAATTGCTCTGGCTTTTTCCAAATGGCAGCCCGAGCCTGAGTGCTGAGCAGGGAGGTGGCAGTCGGGCAGAGTCTGGCCCCTAATTTGCCAGGAATCAGCAATTCACTGTTAGGATGACAGAGTCAGGGGAGAGCGGAAAGCCCGTCGGCTCTATACTTCTCCTGTACAGATAATGACACCCAGCTAGGGAGGGACTTGGCCTAAGTCACACAGTGAGTTGGAGTTTCCTTGGTTCGCACTAAGGTGACTTCTCGAAAGACCTACAGGATGCGTGTTGCGTGCCTCTGGATAAGCTGTACTCTCTAGGGGCGGAGTGGGGAACCAGTGGCCTGCATCTGGACGCCTCTGTGCAACCAGATGGTCTGGACCTGCCACCCCGCCTAAAAGGTGTTCTAAGTTCCTCTCAGGTACTCAGCCTCTGGAAATCTAGGCTAATGGGAGTCCTAATAGTCAATTTCTCTCTCCCTGACCATACTGTCTACTCTCCCTGTATAAGGAGCAACTGGGGGAGGGCATTCATAATTACCGTAGATACTACTTATACAGACCTTCTGTGGTGTAAGGTCTTCATGGAGCTCATTTTGAGAAATGGGGCTCTAAACTATCAATATAAACCTCTCCTGGGCACTAAGACTCTGCTCTTGTTCTGTCCTCAGCAGAATCAGGGAACCAGATGTAATGGCCCCTCCACAGTACGTAAATCCTCAGGTCTGCTGACCTCACTAGGGCATAGAAAGAGGATACAGGTCTTGGGCTTCAAAACATTCACCAGCTAATAACAAGTCCTCTCCTGAGTCCCCATCTCCCCAGGTCGGTAGCAAGGGGGATGCATTTCGGAGGGCTGAGACAGCACCCCCTGCTGGAAACATGATATTCTGATGAGCACACCGAGTCTCTGTGCCAAGGGAACTGTCCTTGAGACAGGATGAGCAGGGTGCTAAGTGTCTGTGGATTTTCTGGAGACAGATGAAGTCTAATGAAGAGCCCAGAGACACATATGGTGAACTACACTGACCACCAGTCTCTGAAAATGAACTCTGTTCCAGCACTGCACTCAGTTCTGGTGTATTAGTTTGGTGTATCAGTTTGGTGTATTAGTTCACTGAAGGCTGATCACAAACTTGTGAGGCAGGTATTATCATTACTTCTCTCATTTTACAGATGAGAAAAGTGATTCTCTGAAGGGTTAAGTAATTGCCTAGTCAGTCACATAGCCAGTAGGCAGCACCATGATTCAAAGTCAGGAATGTCTGAGATAACAGCTGAAGTTTTCTAACCTTTCTTGAGGAGAAGACAGTGACTACCTTTAGAGTACTAAAAATAAAATGGTTGATTGATGCAGCCTAGTGTTTAACCTCTGACAGATGCATCAAAGGAAGTTTAGTGGGAACCTGTGCCTTCTCCCTCTGCATCATTACAGGTCAGGTGGACCACACTGTTACTCCTCATCTCTGAGGAAAGGCCCCCGGGGACCTACCACCCATGCAGCCTGTAACAGATCAGTGGCCTGTACTGCTGCCCACCCCTTCCCTTCCCTGATTTTCTCTGTCCTACTGTGTCATCGTCAAGATTGCTTCCCTTTGCTAGCCCCTATTCTCGAAGATGAAAGGTGATCACCTGGAAACTTTCATGATCCCTTCAGATACCAAGATCTAGCCTCCAACCGTTTGTAGCTGAGTCCCTGCTTCCATTAGCATCCAGCACCTGCCCTCACCCCAGTGAGCTAGGTCAAGAACCCAGCTCCCTATCCTGGCTTCCTGCAGGGCATCAGGACATACTGGGCTGGGCTTAGAGACAGAGGAGCTCAAACTGAACAATAAGAATTTGGGAGATGGGGTAAGAACACAGATGTGGAGGCAGAAAACCAAAGGGGATGAGAACAAGGAACTGAACAGTCCAGTTTGGTGCGGATACAGAACACATACAAGGGAGATATCAGAAAGATCAGCTCTCTTCTGACAGCATCCTGGCCAGGATGTTGTCAGTCTGGACTATACTGCTAGTGCTTCTGCTGAGGTGCTAAGATTTCTAGAAACAGAGTATGAATGCTCCTGGGCAGAGGAAATCTGGCCAAAACCCCCATGGGGTCTGCTGAGAAACAGTTCAGGACAGTCAATATCTGTTATTATTTTGGTCTCCTCTCTCTAAAAATGGAGGCAATTAAGAGTAATATATACCTTATAGAACTACGTAGAATCAAGTAAAAGGATGCCTGACATGTGGTAAGAACTCAACAAATGTCTGGAATTATGATTCTTAGGTACCAAATGAAACTCTTAACGGTTGTCCTTAAACATGTTCCACCCCATTCTAGAAAACAGCAGAACCATCCACCCAACTGCCCAGGCCAAAACCTAAATGTTCTGCTTCCTAGTAATATTAATATTCATGCTCATTGGTTTTCTCCTACAAGAGGCATGAAAGAATTTCAGAATTACATTATTAACATTACCACTGATAAACCTCTTAAGTAATGTTTAAGTTTGCTTTCCAGTTTGTATTATTCTTAGAATATATACAGCTGAAGATGTATAATCAGAGAACTATGTTCAGGTAACTTGAATTAATCCCTGTCTCTGAAGGTTGTATTATCAACTTAGTTTCATTTGTTTCTGTTTTAATGTTTGTTTGTCCTCCATCTCAGTCCACTTAGACCTCCCCTTCTCTGCAGCTGCCACCCCACCTCGAGGCCACATCCTCCCACCTGGACAACTGTAGGAATTTGGTCTCTGACTCCTGCCCTGTGAAAATCTTGAGTGACTTATACAAAATGTAAATTAGATCCTGCCATTCCCTCTCAGCAGAAGTCTTCAGATGTGTCACCATAGCCTACAAGGCCGTGAATGATCAGAGGCCTGACTCCTACCCAGCTTCATCTCACACCCTTCTTCATGCATGCTGGCCTCTTCGTTCTTCTAAGACCTAAACTATATAACTGTAGCATCCTTCCACTTCTTGCTCCCTCTACAGAGAATAATTCTTCTCCCTTAGATTTTTACATGTCTGGCTACTTCTCATCTTTAATATCACGGCTTATCAAGACCTTCCTTGACTGCTCCACTCAGCACCTCTTGCTTGCTTCATTCCTTTCTAGGACAACACTCTGTTTCTCCACTGCCTTATTGCATATATTTGTTTACTTATTATCTGTCTCCTCAAGTAAAAATATAATCTCCATGAAGGTAGGGATCTTGTCTGGCCAATTAACTGCTTAAATCTCTTGTGTGGAATACTAATGTAGTGCCTGACTCAGACCAGGTACTCAGTAATAGACATTTATAGAATGAGACATTTACTTTAGCCATCTGATGCGAAGAGCTGACTCATCTGAAAAGACCCTGATACTGGGAAAGGTTGAAGGTGGGAGAAGAAGGGGACAACAGAGGATGAGATGGCTGGATGGCATCACCGACTCAATGGACATGAGTTTGAGTAAACTCCAGGAGTTGGTGATGGACAGGGAGGCCTGGCATGCTGTGGTTCATGGGGTCGCAAAGAGTCGGACACAACTGAGCGACTGAACTGGATTGAACTGAACAGAATGAGTGAAACTTGAGGTAATTCCTCTGATAGCCTTGTGGGAAAGTATCTGAGAAATCTGAATTACTAAAAGACTTCTGAGCTTCCTAATTAGAGACAATAATGTGAAAGTGAAAGCCAGTCGTGTTTGACTCTTTGTAACCCCTTGGACTGTCGCCTGCCAGGCTCCTCTGTCCATGGAATTCTCCAGGCCAGAATACTGGAGTGGGCAGCCCTTCCCTTCTCCAGGGATCTTCCCAACCCAGGGACTGAACGCAGGTCTGCCACGTTGCAGGTAGATTCTTTACTGTCTGAGCACCAGGGAAGCCCAGAGACAAGAATAGCCATACGCAAAAGCTCATGCACCAAGATCCTCTGGGCTTCATGAAAGGCCAGTTTACTCTTTCTTTACAGACATAATTCTAACAAGCTTGGTTGACTGGTTTTCTTACCTGTAGCTCATTTAAAACTGGAAACAGGAAGAGAAGGGAAGAAGGAATGCTGTCAAAATTATCCACTGACCATACACAAGAAATCCCAAAGTCAAGTATTTGCAGACCATCTAGCTTAGAGAAAGAATCCCATCTTTCAAGGCCATCCTGCACAATGAAGTGCTTCAAGATGGGAGTCGCTACTATCACTATCAGCATCAGTAGAATGTGATTATTCTGATCATCATAATTATTAGCAAGTGCCTAATACACAGTAGGTGTCAATGAATTACACACAAGACATGTTTCAGAAGTTATCTATCAAAAAGAGATAAAGAAGGTTTAGTTCTTAAAGGGAGATTTGGTCATGTGGAAAAACATATTCATTCCTCACTGACAGTGGATAATTGAGACTCTGCTGTTTTTCCTTTCAATTGAACTCAACTTCCTCTTTCGGTTTCCTCATATTCTCAGACTAAATGATCAAGCACACAATCTCAGTGACTTATTCCAGGAGTTCTGGACTTGGGATTCATGGAGAGATTTCACGAGTTATGTGAGCCTCCAGAAGTAGTTTATGTGCTTCAGTGATCCGTGCAATTCTATGCAAAATGCCATGTGTTAGAGTGACCTTTGCAGTTTATCTAGGGGGATGGTCTGTGGCTTTCATCAGTTTCTCCAAGGAGTCGCCGATGCCAGGGGGACTGAGAAGCCCTGACTTATATCTTTATTTCCTCCTGGCCATTATCTCTCCAGACTCAAGAAGCATCTCCAGCTTTGGGATTAAAATTCTGTGACTTTGAGACAGTTACTGTATCCCTCTGTTTCCATATCTGAACAATGAGGACACCAAAGCTGCTGGATTGTTGGAAGGGTTAAATAAGAAAACAGATGAAAACACCAAAGTGCCTTAGCAGATCCTCAATAAGTTAGCTGCCACCACCATACATCGTCATTATGATGAACAGTCCTAATCAGATATAGGTGAATCTCCCTAATCAAAACTGAAAGCAGAACTGCAAGTCCTGGCAGAACACAGCTTTATGCAATGGGAAGATAGTGCTATTTTGTTTTTAATCCCTCTGGAAGAGTCTTGGATGTTGCATAGTTCCACTTCTACAATCTTTTGTTAGGCTAATTCCTTCAGTGCATAATGGCCAATCTCTCTGAGAAGGCTTTCCTGAGTTTCCACAGTGAAGAGCTTAAAGACTTGTAACTTGAATCTCAGTTCGGTCTTTTATTGGTTCTGTATCCTTAACTAAATAACTTTGATGTACTCATTTGCACAAGTGGGGCTAGTAATACCTAGCTCGTTGGGTTCTTGGGAACATTAAATGAGACAGTCATATACAGTGTTCACAGTGCCTGACACAGTAAATACTCGGTAAGCGGTAGCTGCTCATCATTATCGTTAACATGCCATTAGCAAGTGCCTGACATATGCAGTCATGGGGGTCAATTGATGCTAACATTTTCTTCCATCCCATCCAGTCAGGCCAGCCCTGAACTCTTACCTGAAGCATGCTATGGTTCATCTGGAACTGCAGGATGGCCTCACAGAGGTTCCAAAACGTGTATTCTGGCCACAGAACAGGCTGGAACACCAGGCAGGAGTGGGAGGTCTGGGAAAGGTGGGGAAGGAAGAGAGTTTGGTTTAGTAACGTGTCACTGGAACATATCCCTGGTCAGCTTCCAAAGAAGGAGCAGGCTGATCACGTCCAGAGATGAGGTGGCCCAGGCATCCTGAGCTGCAGCTGCTGTTGCCAGCCCGGATTCACTCACTGATGGGGGAAGGGTCATCTGAGGTAGTAAGATCACCTGCCTGTAGCAAGGCGGAACTAAAGCGAGGCGAGATCAACATTTCCACCAGGAGTTTTCTAAGAGCCAATTTTAGGACTATGAAATAACATCTGGATTATGTTATTGGCTCTTGGCCCTCAGAGGTCATCTGAGAGACACAGTGTCTGATAAAAGTTAGCAATGAATAAATGGTAGCTGCCATTGTTATTTTTAAGTAGCAGAGTATGGTACAATGGTTAAGAGCATGGGCTCTGGGGCCAGACTGCCTGGCTTTGAATTCTGGCTCCACCATTTACCATCTATTTGACCTGAGGCAAGTTACTTAACTTCTCTGGGTATATAAGAGTATCTTGTATTATAAGGTACTGTAAAAATTTAACAAGATAACATACACAAAGCACAGAGCTGAGTGAACTTTTAACAATCATTACTGATTCTGGAACATTCTTGACAGTCACTGTTGATACCTTTAGTGGAAAGGAATTCAGTGCCTAAAGGGCGATACGTTAGCTGTCAAAGAGCTCATTAAGCTAAACCAGTGTCACCTTCCCTGGAACTCCTGTCAAGGTCTCAGGTCTTCTCTCTGGAACAACATTCTCTTCCAAAGTGACATTTTTCACATACTGGAAGGCTAGATGACAGCTGCCTGTTATCTGCTCTGAAGGTTGTAATGACTTGTTCAGTTTGTCCTTGCTAACAAACTATAAGTTTTAAGACAGTAGGGATTATTTCTAACTTGGTCTCTGCCATATTCCCAGCACCAAGGAGGAACTCATTTTTTTCCCCCCAAGAGAATAAACTTTTTTCCAGACCATCATCCTTCACTTCTGCCTTAGAGGACATGAGTCTCAGATTCCTGGCCATCTTCTGGTTGGCCTCTTCTGCTAAGTCCTCTAGTTTACCAGTGCAGCCTCTTAAAACTCAGTGCCCAGAAGTAAATTCTTCCAACATCATCTGACCAACAGAGTGGGCCATAAGACCATAAGCTGCATGTTGCACTTCTTCAGTATAGCCAAAGACTAAAAGTATCTTCAGTAGCTGAATCTTGTTAGTTTGCTTTTGAGACTACAGGCCATTAAAATTTCTGGAATTTACCATGTGAATTGTTTCCAACTCATGTCTCTCCCTCCAGCCTCTCGAACAAGATTTCCTCCAGCCAAGTGCTACCCAGGGGCCAAGGGAACAGATGATGGAGATTCTCAAACAAGGACAAACTTATTTGAATATGAGCTTTCAGACAACTACCTACACTGGGATAACTGAGCTAAGAGGCAATGGCAGGCCCCAAAGAAAGAGTCTGCATATAGTTTATATCCCTTGTGGACTGTGCTTGTGTAAATGCAGCCCTTTATTCTGAAAGAGAGAAATCAGTAAATTCAAGGCAAGGTTCTAGCCCAGAGGTGCAGGTTACATGGCAGGTTACCAAGGCAAGAGCTTGTGCTCAGGGCATAAGGCAGAAGTCCAGTTCCTTGAACAGAGGCACAAGGAAAGCTTCCACTACAGCACGATGGCTTTGATTTTTCCTCTGGGCATTCCAGACAGCAAGAACCACACAGATTCACAAAGCCAGGGGAGGCTGAGGAAGGGATAACAAATGTTGCCAGGCACAGCCTGGAGACAGCACTCTGGATTTTAGCTTCCCCTCCAATCTGCTCTGTGGATGCAATCACAGTTTTCAGTTCTGACACAAACAGAATAGTGGTTGGCAATGACCTACCTGCCAGAGGAGGAAGTCGCTGAGCCTCACTTCCCCAGAAGTCCGTATCAAGATGTCAGGGTGAGGAGAGTGGTTGGTATAGAGGCACTTATCGAGCAGAGACTCAGAGACATCGCTAAGGTGAGTGGGGAAGAGACAAAGATGAGCACATATCTCTTCTTGAATTACTCTCACGATGAACTTCCTTACATAAAGCTTCCCAGTTTGTAGAACACCATCAAATACAGTACTTCTATCTGGCATGCAGAAGGCCCTCAATAAATGCTTGATAAATTAATGAATGATTTTAATTTTCACAACTACATATTTCTATCCTTACTTTATAGATAAGGAAAGTGAAGCTCAGAGCAGATGAAAATTTCGCCCAAAGTAATTTAGTTGCAGGCCTAAAATAGATACCCATCAGAGCCTGTGTTGTCCTTCATGTAAAACATCTTTTCTTTAAAAATGCATACACCAGGGACTTCCCAGGTGGTCCAGTGACTAAGACTCCGTGCTCTCAATTCAGGGGGCTCGGGTTTAATCCCTGGTCAGGGAACTAGATGCTACATGCCAAAAACTAAAGATCCCTCATGCCACAGCAAAGACCAAAGACCCCACACGCACACCTAAGACCCAGCATAGCCAAATGTTAGGTTGGAACAAAAGTAATTGCAGTTTTGGACCGTGAATTTTAAATCATTATAACTAGGATCAAACACATTTTTATTAATCAAAATAGGAACCATTATAGTCAACATATTTTTGCCAATGAGAAATAAGTTTGTTTGTTTATTCCTGTAGCATAAAAATCCATGCTTCAGGATACGACAAATTTCTTGGAAAGCATTTTCTGTCTCCTGCTAGTTGTGGAAGCATTTTCCCTGCAAAAAGTTGTTGAGATGCTTGAACAAGTAGCAATTGGTTGGTGAGAGGTGAGGTGAATATGGCGGATGAGGCAAAACTTTGTAGCCCAAGTCGTTCAACTTTTGAAGCATTGGTTGTGTGATATGTGGTCGGGCGTGGCTGTGGAGAAGAAATGGGGAAGAAATGGTCTCTTTCTGTGGACCAGCGCTGGTTGCAGGAGTTACAGTCATCGGTGCGTCCCATCGATTTGCTGAGCGTGCTTCTCAGAGGTAATGGTCTCACTGGGACTCAGAAAGCTGTAGTGGGCCAGACACCATCGAGCAGCGCCCAGGACCTTTCTCTGGCGCAGGTCTGCCTTTGGGAAGTGCTCTACCGCTGCTTGGTCCAATCACTGAGATGGCTGTCGCCGGCTGTCATATAAAATCATTCTTCATTGCATGTCACAATCCGATTGAGAAATGGCTTGTTGTGGCTGGGGAGAATTAAGAGATGACACTTCAAAACAATATTTTTTTTGATTTTTAGTCAGTACATGAGGCACCCACTTATCAAGCTTTTTCACCTTTCCAACTTGCTTCAAATGTTGAATTACCATAGAATGGCTGATGCTGGGTTCTTTAGCAACTTCTTGTGTAGTTTTAAGAGGATCACCTTCGATGACTGTTCTTAATTGGTCGTTGTCAACTTCCAGTGGCTGCCACTAAGCACCTCGTCTTCAAGGCTCTTGTCTCCTTTGTGAAACTTTTTGCACCACTATTGCACTATACACTTGTTAGCACTTCCTGGGCCAAATGCATTGTGGACGTTGCCAGTTGTCTCCGCTACTTTACGACCCATTTTGAACTCAAATAAAAAAACTGCTTGAATTTGCTTTTTGTCTAACATCATTTCTATAGTCTAAAATAAATATAAACAGCAAGTAATGTCATTAGCAAAAAAACATAAAGCTAGAAATGTGCATTAAAATGATGTATAACATAACCATATTTATTTGAGAATATATTCCAATATCAAACAGCAAAGTTCAACAACGCAAAACTGCAATTTTTTTTTTTACTTTTGCACCAACCTGAAACAGATGGGAATACCAGACCACCTAACCTGCCTCTTAAGAAACCTATATCCAGGTCAGGAAGCAACAGTTAGAACTGGACATGGAACAACAGACTGGTTCCAAATAGGAAAAGGAGTACGTCAAGGCTGTATATTGTCACCCTGCTTATTTAACTTCTATGCAGAGTACATCATGAGAAACGCTGGGCTGGAAGAAACACAAGCTGGAATCGAGATTGCCGGGAGAAATATCAATAACCTCAGATATGCAGATGACACCACCCTTATGGCAGAAAGTGAAGAGGAACTAAAAAGCCTCTTGAAGAAAGTGAAAGAGGAGAGTGAAAAAGTTGGCTTAAAGCTCAACATTCAGAAAACGAAGATCATGGCATCTGGTCCCATCACTTCATGGGAAATAGATGGGGAAACAGTGGCAGACTTCATTTTTTCAGGCTCCAAAATCACCGCAGATGGTGACTGCAGCCATGAAATGAAAAGACGCTTGCTCCTTGGAAGGAAAGTTATGACCAACCTAGATAGCATATTGAAAAGCAGAGACATTACTTTGCCAACAAAGGTCCATCTAGTCAAGGCTATGGTTTTTCCAGTGGTCATATATGGATGTGAGAGTTGGACTGTGAAGAAGGCTGAGCACCAAAGAATTGATGCTTTTGAACTGTGGTGTTGGAGAAGACTCTTTAGAGTCCCTTGGACTGCAAGGAGATCCAACCAGTCCATTCTAAAGAAGATTGGTCCTGGGTGTTCTTTGGAAGGAATGATGCTATAGCTGAAACTCCAGTATTTTGGCCACCTCATGCGACGACTTGACTCATCAGAAAAGACTCTGATGCTGGGAGGGATTGGGGGCAGGAGGAGAAGGGGACGACAGAGGATGAGATGGCTGGATGGCATCACTGACTCAATGGACATGAGTTTGAGTGAACTCTGGGAGTTGGTGATGGACAGGGAGGCCTGGCGTGCTATAATTCATGGGGTCGCATGTGTCAGACACGATTGAGCGACTGAACTGAACTGAATAAATAATAAATTAAAAAGTAGTAATAATAAAATGCATATACCCTAGGACCTTGCAATTTGATTAAATACTATGCCACTGTTTTTAATAAAGATAAACCTAAGTGTACTGATTTGGAAAGATGTCTAAGATGTAACATTAAATGAAAAAAAGGAAGTTTCAGAAAAAAATAGTGTGGAAAACACATACACACACACAGAAACACTCACCCCTGTGAATACATATAAACATAGATACATGCAAACAAAATCTAAAAAGGCATACACCATACTATTAACGGTGATTACTTCTGGAAGGTTGGATAAGAAGGAAAGACTATCTCTTTTTAGTTTATATACTTTGGCTATTGTTTGAATTTATTATAGATAAAAATTTTAAATTTAAGCCATATGGACAGTGAAACACTGCAAAAAATCCACATAGGATATGAAAAACAGCAAAATGATCGACCCTCTTATATTTGATAAGAGCTACTTTTCCCAGCAGACAGACACTCAGAAAGGAGATGGAATGAAGGAAGAATGGGGACTGGGAGTACTTATCTTAAGGTAAACTTTTCTGTCCAATGAAAAAGGGTATTTGCAAGACTGGTATCCAGTGGTTCTAGGAATGCTGTTTACCTATCCTACCAAGCACCAAGAGGCAGAATTCAGAATCTCCAAGTGGTAAGAGTTGCATCTCGGGAAGAGGTTAGAAGACAAAATTTCTTGGTGGGAACATTTTTCTGAGAGTGTAGTCAAAAAAAGCAGAAAGGCTTCCCTGGTGGCCCAGGGGTAAAGAATCTGGCTGCCAATGCAGGAGACATGGGTTTGATCCCTGATCTGGGAAGATCCCACATGCCGTGGAGCAACGAAGCCCATGTGCCTTGACTACTGAGCCTGTGCTCTAAGCCCCTGCTCCACAAGAAAAGCCACCACAGTGAGCAGCCCCCGCTCTCCAAAACTAGAGATAAGCCTGTGCAGCAACCAAGAGCCAAAAACAGATAAATAAAAATTATTTAAAAAAAAAAAAAGGCAGAGCTATCTGGGCTGAGTGTTCAGAACAAGGATTTACACTTACTAGTTGTGTGTCTTTGGGTAAGTCCATCTCTCAGTCATCATTTTACAAACCACAGCTTTATTTTCTATACCATCATATGAGAAATAATATCCACTTATGTCTAGGCAATAGGAAGGGCTCTGGTTCAGATTTCCCTGATAATCTGAGTCTTGTCCTGTTTAAAAATTACTTATTTAT
Organism: Budorcas taxicolor; assembly: GCF_023091745.1. Classification (NCBI taxonomy): domain Eukaryota; kingdom Metazoa; phylum Chordata; class Mammalia; order Artiodactyla; family Bovidae; genus Budorcas; species Budorcas taxicolor. The sequence continues at coordinate 171,052,849 of NC_068911.1, forward strand.
TTCTGGCTGTGCTGGGTCTTCATTGCTGCTCACGGGCTTTCTCTAGTTGCGGCAAGCGGGGGCCACTCTCTAGTTGTGGTGTGCAGGCGTCTCGCTGCAGTGGCTTCTGGTGTTGCCAAGGATGGGCTCTAGGCAAGTGGGCTTCAGTAGCTGAGGCACGGAGGCTCAGTGGTTTTGACACGGGGGCTTAGCTGCCCTGGGGCATGTGGGATCTTCCTCGACCAGGAATCAAACCTGTGTCCCCTGCATCGGCAGGTGGATTCTTAACCACTGGACCACCAGGGAAGTCCCCGAGTCTTGTCTTGACAGCATAATTTTAATTCTCTCATCAAGAATTTGAAACATGGGAACTCCCTGGTGGTCTGAAAGTGAAAGTCGCTCAGTTGTGTCTGACGGACTTCCCTGGTGGCTCAGACGGTAAAGCGTCTGTCTACAATGCGGGAGACCGGGGTTAGAGCCCTGGGTTGGGAAGATCCTCTGGAGAAGGAAATGGCAATCCACTCCAGTACTATTGCCTGGAAAATCCCATGGACAGAGGAGCCTGGCAGGCTGCAGTTTATGGGGTCGCAAAGAGTCGGATACGACTGAGCGACTTCACTTCACTTCACTTCATGGACTATACCGTCCATGGAATTCTCTAGGCCAGAATACTGGAGTGGGTAGCCTTTCCCTTCCCCAGGGCATCTTCTGAACCAGGGATCAAACCCAGGTCTCCCACATTGCAGGAGGATTCTTTACCAACTGAGCCACAAGGAAAGCCCAAGAATACTAGAGTGGGTAGCCTATCTCTTCTCCAGCAGATCTTCCCAACCCAGGAATCGAACCGGGGTCTCCTGCATTGCAAATGGATTCTTTACCAACTGAGCTATCAGGGAAGCCCCCTTGGTGGTCTAGTGGTTAGGATTCAGCCCTTTTACTGCTGTGGGCAGGGTTCAATCCCTGGCTGGGGAACTGATATTCTGCACGTTGTGTGGTATGGCCAAAATTAAAAAAAAAAAAAAAGGCAAAATCTGTACAATCAACAATTTTTCAGCTCTCTTTGTTTTTGAAATAGGCACATTTGTACTGTTTACTTAAAGGTTACTGTGAGGGTCAACTCAAGTGAAATACAGATTTGAGTGTACCTTAGGAACTATAAAATGCTACATACATAAGAAGAATAAAGATTATTTCCAGACCTACCACCATGCTGGGGGACTTGGGATCCCCGCATAAGTCCTCTGAATTTCAAATGTGTCTGTTCTGTCTACTGCATGCAGTGGGCAGAATTATTTTCAAAAAGAAGAGAAATCTAAGGAGGTATAGACAAAAGTGACAAAATGAAAACAGAATATCTGTGCTTTGGCCAAGAAAAATCTACCAACTATATGGTATTAGCTGGCCACATGAAAAATCTTAAGAAATAGTTTCCATGAAAGAAAAGTAAAATACCAATTTTTACCTATAAAATTAGAATAGTTTACATTAAATAAAAATCTTGGCAAAAATAAGGTGAAACAGACACATCCAGACCCAGATCCTGAGGAAACAATCCAAAATGCACGTAAGAATTAAGGCCATAGATTTCATTGTAGCCCTATTTGTAATAATGATAAATTAGAAATAGCTTATAGAACCAACAGCAAAATGATTAAGTAAATTAAAGCAAGATATATTCTGTAGCCATTAAAAATTATGATATGAAGAATTATTAAGGAGACTTCCCTGATGGTCCAGTGGTTAAGAATCCACCTTCCAATATAGGGGATGAGGGTTCAATCCCTGGTCAGGGAACTAAGATCCCACATGCCTCAAGGTTACTGAGCTCGTGAGCCACAACTACTGAACCTGTGTACCACCGGGAAAGATCCCACATGCTGCAGCTAAGACCTGTTACAGCCAAAAATAAATAAACAAATAAATAAAGGGAAGAATTTTTAAAAACATGGGACATGGAAGAGTGCTCATATTACAACATTAAGCAAACAAAGCATGATTAAGGTTGTAAGCTGTTCACAGGGTAATTTCTTCTGTTAAAAATATTTATGTCATTATTGGATTAGTGTTTTTAAAAGATGACTCTGGCTGAACTCCCAACCATAGCTGATCACCACTTCTGTCAGCATCAGCTCTGTGCCTTGCATATCACATCCATTACTGTGGTACATGGCACCATGGATTACATATTAGTGTGCACACACCAGACTGTGAACTGCTTGAGGGAAAGCCCTTATCCTGTTCTTCTAGCAGAGGACTTAGCCAGGACAGAGGAAGACTTGTTCAAATAAATCAATCAATGACCCACTGAAAACAGATCTCAGAAATAAATACACACTGGTTTTCCAAATATAAATACGTCTAAAACGTATTTGACTATGTACCTTTTCAAACAACCTAGAACTCAAACACAAGTAACAGACATTGTCACAGCTTGCCTGAAAAGATCAACACAGTAGTTAAACACACACACATACATAAGCACACAAGAAGACTCAGAAGGAAATACTTCAAATCAAAACTTTACCAAGCAGCTTCCCTGGTGGCTCAGGGGCAGGGAATCTGCCTACCAGTGCAGGAGACCCAGGTTCGATCACTGGATCGAGAAGATTCCACACGTCTCAGAGCACCTAAGCTGGTGTGCTACAACTTGCGCACTCTAACTGCTGGACCTGTGCTGTAGAGCCTGGGAACCGTAACTAGTGAAGCCCGAGAGCTCCGTCTCCGCTATGAGAGAAGCCGCTGCAATGGGAAGCCCACACACCACAACTAGGGAAAAGCCCAAGCAGCAACAAAGAGCCAGCACGGCCAGAAAAAGAAACCTGCTACCAGGGTTGCTGCTGAGGGTCCCATCCTGGGAGATCTAAGTTTCATCTTTATATAGCTTGCAAATTTCCTCTAATGATTACCTCTGACTTTTACAAAAGTATGCATATATTGGGGGGAGGTTGTATTCTTTTTAAAAGAAGTATTTCCATTTAGGATAATGGAAAACTTCTGGAAACAGTTGTGATGATTACACAACACTGTGACTATACTTTATGCCACTGAATTATAGTAAAAATGGTTAACACAGTAAAATTTACATTATGCATGTCTGATCACAAAAAAAAGTAAAACATCTTCTGGAAGGATATTGGTACAAATATTCCACAAGATAATGGCTCCTCCCTAGTAAACTACTTATTTCAGGATATGGCCAACCTAAAATAAAATTAATTAAAAACCTATAATGGAGATACGACATCAGCTGTGGGAAGGGATGCCTGGCAACGGTGAGTATCAACAAGACAGTGAATGGCCTGTAAGGGAGAGTAAGAACGTGTCACTGTGTTCTCAGTACCATCTTGGAACACAGACCCTTTTCTAGAAGGTACAAACTCAGAAATGCGCCCTGTGATAATACCATAGTACACTTCTCTAGCATTCAGTTTATAAAGAAGATGGTGAAGAACATAGGCTACGGAAGCAGATGCAACTGAGGTGGAGTCCAGGCTGTTCCACTTAGTCTATGTGACTTTAGGTTAGGCAGGGCAACTAACCTTTTTTTTTTTTTTTTAATTTTTTGGCTGTGCCACATGGCATGTGAAATCTTAATTCCCCCATCAGGGATTGAGCCCACACCCGTTGCAGTGGAAGCACAGTTGTAGCCACTGGACTGCCAGGGAAGTCCCAACTAATCTTTTTAAACCTTAGCGGAGCTTCCCAGGTTGCACAGTGGTAAAGAATGCCAATACAGGAGACACAGGACATGTGGGTTCAATCCCTATGTCGGGCAGATTTCCTGGAGAAGGGAATGGCAACCCACCCCAGTATTCTTGCCTGGGAAATCCCATGGACAGAGGAGTCGGGCAGGGTACAGTCCATGGGGTCGCAAAGAGTCAGACACAACTTAGTGACTAAACAACATGAGTGGTCTTATAAAGTGGGACAAATAACAGTCACTACCTTATATGAAAATCAGACGAGACTAGGCATGATAAACTCAGTCTCGTGCCTGCCTCATAAGACCTGATAACTATTAGATATTAATTTCTATTTTTATACTTTATTATCGCTTACTTCAACCTTCCTATAAGGCAGTCGGTATACCACAGTGAAAGAGAACACAGGCTCTGGAGCCAGGCTGGAAATCCTAGTCAACGATGTGAACTTGGTTATTTAACCCCATGCTGTGCTGTGCTTAGCCGCTCAGTCATGTCTGACTCTTTGCAATCCCATGGACTGTGTAGCCCGCTAGGCTCCTCTGTCCATGGGAATTCATCAGGCAAGAATACTGGAGTGGGTTGCCATGCCCTTCTCCAGGGAATCTTCCCAAACCAGGGTTCGAACCCAGGCCTCCTGCACTGCAGGCAGATTCTTTACCAACTAAGCCACCAAAGAAGCCCCATTTAACCTCATAGTGAGGTTCAATTTACAAAAACAGTATTTACTTCGAAGCATCTATCTAAGGATTAAATGAAGTATATACGTGGATTACTTATCAAGTGCTGGCTGCAAAGAAAATGCTTAGTAAACTCTAGCAATTATTATTAACACTATTGTTTTAAGGGGAAGACAGAGGCCTGCAGAGTGTTAAGACCTGCTCCAAAGAGTTTATTAACTATCATTTAAGCTCAACCTAATTCCTTCTTCTGTAGTTTGAGACTCAAAAATCAATCTATTAATATGGCTGCTAGAAAAAAATATATATACCCTGGAAGAAAGGAAAATGAGGAGCTGAATAGTGGTAATGAGAGAACAGAAAAATTCCAGTTATGAGAAGAGTAAAGCCTGGCTGTAGTGAACTCACTGACTCTCTGTTATAAATATGGATTTGCCTAAAACTGAAGAACATAAAGAGCACTGCCTCAGGCCCTGATCAGCCCAATCTGAGCTGAACATCAAGCTTCCTGAACTGGTGGTTTGAGAGACAGCCTCCTTGCCCGAGTAACCTGCCCAGCCCATGCCATGTCTGCATGACTAACCCACACAGGCAAGTTACTAAACCATGCAGGGTAGAGAAAATGGATATGAGAAAACTTGCTAGGCAAAAAGCAGGAAGTCAGTGGCTATGCAATGTGGGAGGAATATAAATCATACTGCACTAGGAAGCGAGATCAGAGTTCTAGTCCCAGGCATGAAGGCATATTAAATCTGCTTGCTAAACGGCTTCTTTTCTTTTTAGCACAAATATCTGTAAATGCATAAAATGTTAACTGTAAAGCACTAAGAATATAATGAACAACTATAGAATCATCCAAGAATCAGAAAATTGCCAGTAACTTGCATCTACTCCTATATCCCTCATCTACTTATAGCTCATCTTCCTGCCCAGCCCCATGCTACCAACTTAACCTGTATCTTCATTTTTCCCACTAATAGCTAATTTTCAGTCCACATACTAGCTGACCTCTCTACATTGTTTGACACTGTTTCTTCCACCCCACCTGCGCTGATGAACACCTTCTTTACTTGGTTTCTATAATACTGGCAGCCCTTTTGTTTCAACCTTTCTGGTTGTTCATTCTCTTTTCCCCTTAAGGCTCCTTTTCCTCTACCGAGCCAGTTTTCTCAAAACTCCATCCAAGGCCTTCTCTTCTTCTCACTCTAGAATCTCCTTAGGTTCCTTAGGCCCTCTCTTTCGTCAGTTACCACACTGTTACCCCAGTCCCCACCCCTCCTCTCTACTGTAGCCCTGACATCTATGCTCAACAACTACAGGATATCCTAGACCAAACTCCTGACCTTCTTCCTCAAACTGCATCCTCTCAGGGTTCTCAGCACAGTGAAGGGCACCACTGTCCTCTGTTGCGTAAGTCAAAGTCACCCATAACACCCACCTGGAGTCAACCATAACACACCCTTTCCCCAGCGTCAGAACACCAAGTCTTCTCAATTTGATCGGCTGCATTACTCTTGATGCACTCTGGTCTATTCCACCATCACCACCATAATTTAACCTCCCTTCCAAGTACTCTCTACTTGAATTATTCCCAACAGTACTTGTGCAACTAACAAGCTCCTCACACGACTGCCTCTTTCCCCAGCTATTACTTATCCTCCCATCCCCTTGGGAGGTCACTTATCATTCATTTCCTTTGGAGAGCCTTCCATACCAGGTCCATTCCTCTTAAGTATAAATTCTTATTAAACCACACACCAATGCCTTTATCACGCATAGCATCAATATAATTTTATGCTGACCTGTATGATCTTGATAGTGTTTCCTTCCCTTGCCAGAGCTCCATGAAAACAGGAAATACATGTTTTTTATTCTTACCACTATATCCTCTGTATATAGCAATGTGCCTGGCCTTTAGTAGGCACTTAAAAAATATCTGTTTAATGAATGAATGATTGACTGAATGAATAAATTATGTAGCACAGAAAGATCATTCAGCTATTGGAGAGAAGAGGGATTCATAAAATAGCCTTAAAAACTATCTCTTTTTCTTCTTATATAATTTCATTCTCACTGAGAAACTTCTTCATTTTTAATTTAGTTTCCCAGGAAAGTAAAATTATATCCAAGAGGGGGAGTCAGAAAAATTCCTGGGTCCCAAGACCCCATATGTCAGGGAAAAAACTCTGTAATCAAGACAGTTTTTGATAGAAGTCCCAGCTCTGGCACTTGTTAGCAGAATGACCTTGGGAAAGTCACTTCAATGTGAGCTCAGTTTTCTCATCTATAAAATGGAGAAAAGACTCAAATCTCTTACACTTAAGAATATTAATTTAATAAAATACAAAGCATATTACTTGGGGTTTGTTTTTTTTCTACTTTATTTTACTACTGTTGTTGTTAGTTTACTAATATTATTACCAAAGGTTACACTCATAATAGAGACTGAGCAGACAGATGGCTTCCAAAGTCTCTCCCAGCTCTAAAAATCCCACCATGTTGTTAATGATGAACAACTGTCTTTTTGAAAAATACCTGAGTCTTGCATGAACTGTAACATGACAGGCCTAAAGGACAATACCCTCCAAAAGCTGCATTCCTAAAAAATCATTCCTAGAAAAACTGCCAAAGGGCCAGGAGGGCATCATGGTTATTGCACGCCATAGTGTTGCTATCCTGCTATGCCATTTTTCTGGAACTTCTTGGTATGTGGCGAACACAGAGAAATTCTAAAGCAGGCTATAAGAAGTCATCCTGAAACTCTAAGTGAGGGGAATCACCCTCACCTGAATCTTTCCACATACATTCCTTATGTGACTTCTGACCCACGTACATGACTTAGGAGGGATTTTATGGTTCGGTGCATGCCTGCTTGCCCTATCAGTCACCATGCTGAACGACTGTGGGTACCTGGGATCCAGCAGGCCTTGTTCCACTCCCCAGGCCATCTCTCTTACAGCATTGCTGATCTCATGACGGGATGTGTAAGCAAAACAGATGTTCAGGAAACACCTAAGAAGGGAAGAACAGAATAATTTACCAAGCGGAACAGGGAGTAAGAAGCAGAGTTCCCGATTACAGAGCACCCCCTCTGTGGTAGAACAGACATCAAAGGTTAACCATGGATACCTCTGAAAGGTGAGATTATTCATTTTTTTGAGTTTTCCTATTTTCCTTGGGAAAAAACAAATTAGTTTTGTAATAAGAAAAATACTAACTGATCCTTATTATTCACTTAATCTTCTTGCCTTCTGCTAGCACCCAGCTTTCAGAGGAGGTGAATTCATTGTGATTATTAGAACAAGTAGGGAAGAATAGGAAGGAAATCTGATGTGAAACAAATCCACTGCCAAATATACATTACATTGCAAAGCCACACATAATGAAGTTTGGATTATTAAACTCTGTTCCCAACTGCATCAGCATGTCCTCCCCAGGTCATCACATCTATTGGTTAAAGCAGTGGGACAGAAAGAGAATTTCTTGAGGGATCTGTCTTCAGAGACAGGGATAATGCCTGATACATTCCTATCCCATCCTCTGTCAATTAAAAAATACACACAAACACAAACATATATATTTAAATATGTATATATATATATACACATTATATGTATGTAAATAGGTGCACACACATATATATATACATGCACAAATATATATATATATTTATATACTTAAATATGTGTGTGTGTATATATATATGTATTATATAGGAGGGGGCAAGGCCCATGAAGGATGAAGGTAAGAAACTGCACGTGTGAACATACACACATGTAACAAGGTACTGCAGAAACATCTCCATCTGGCCTGTAGCTGAAGGAAGACGCTTTTAAGCATCCGAAACCAAGTCCTTATTGCCTCTTGTACCAAATGCAGACCAAGAAAGGCCCAGGAAGTCTCCCTAAAGTTAGAGGGAGTCAAAGATTGATACAGGCCCCTAAGGGAAAAATCTGAAAACTTACTTGTTGTAGTTCCTGGTGGTCTGCACAGCCTGTGCGACCAGCTCCTGGAGATCCAAGGGCAACAAATGCAGATCACCCAGGACCCGGATACATACCCCATGCTTCTGCAGTTTCTCCCTGATCAGGGGGGAAAGGAGGCAGGTTTGGGAGTTGGGATAGAGCACCTGCTGCGCTGGAGAGAGCAAAGTGCTTAGATAATACTCAATTACCAGTTTGAGTGCTTTCCTGTGTGTCAAGCACCATTCTACATGCATTATTTCATTGCATGCCTTCAACGTCTGTGAAAGGAGTTTAGTACATTCCCTGTTCTTCATCGGGAAACTGAGGCTCAGACAGAATAGGCTGAGGCTCAGATAGGGATTACCCAAAGTCAAACGACCATCAAGAGCCGTGTCCGGACTGAAACCTAGGTCTGTCTGATTTGAGAACCCAAAACTTCTTTACCAAATATTACACTGCCTCAGGTGTCCCTGTTGGCAACCTGCATCACACGGATTCTATGCTATCTGTCCCATTCTGACAGGCAAACAAACTCAAGGGCAGGGGTTGTATTACCGGTTACTTTTGTTAACTTCTCGTGAAATGTAAGTATAGCAACATCTAACATTAATTATATGTTTGTTAATTGCCAGACATTGGTCTGCACTTCCCTGATAGCTCAGTTGGTAAAGAATCCACCTGCAATGCAGAAGACCCCGGTTTGATTCCTGGGCTGGGAAGGGATAGGCTACCCACTCCAGGATCCTTGGGCTTCCCCTGTGGCTCAGCTGGTAAAGAATCCACCTGCAATGTGGAAACCTGGGTTCGATCCCTGGGTTGGGAAGATCCCTTGGAGAAGGGAAAGGCTACCCACTCCAGTGTTCTGGCCTGCAGAAGTCCATGGACTGTATAGTCCATGGGGTCACAAAGAGTCGGACACCACTGAGCAACTTTCACTTTCACTTTTTCAGACATTGGTCTAAGCGTTTTACGTGCATTCCATCTTTACATCTACTTTTGAGGCAGACACCATTGTCGTTCCCCTTTTACAGATGAAGAAGCTGAAGCCTAGGGAGGTTAATTCATTCAAGGTCAGACAGCTGGTGAGTAGAAAGTCAAGATACTGAATCAAGGCAGTCTGGTTCTAGGGCCTTTTTAATCACGACATTACACTGCCTCCATATAGTAACTCCCAAATGGCAGAGTGAGCATGAACTCACTGTTTCCTAGTCAGCTTCTTAAACTTGGGAATGCTAAGGAGAAACAGAATGACTAATGTTTGGAAAACAGGAGCTCCATAACAAGAAGTATACTGTGGGGCGAGGCTATCTGGCAGGTTCTGGAGAACCCTGATCCAGAGTTGAAAGCTGCACCCACAGCCTTTCCACCCTGCAATGCTCAATCACATTTCTTCCAAGAGTGAAGCAAGATCTAATCACCTAGTTTTGAGAACCCACTTGAGTGCTAGTAGACAAATGTATACTCAAAATCAAGGCAATATTTGAATAAGAGTATCTAGATCTGGGAATTCCTTGGCAGTCCAGATTTTAGGACTCTGTGCGTCCACCGGTCAAGGAACTAATCCCCCGCATGCCCTGGGATGCGGCCAAAAAAGAGAAAGAATACCTAGATTCAAGCCCTAGTGCTACTGCTTACTATCTGAGCTAGCATAACTAACTGCTTAGCCTCGCGGAGCCTCTTACTTTGTAAACTAGCGGTGCTAACCATCTCTGCCTACTGGGAAAGTGCCACACTGGGAAAGTGCACATGACCTGAAGGATGTCTACAGGGAAGGAGTTGTGAAAGTGCTGGCAAGGAGCCAGGAGATCTGGGTTCCCAGCCTGGTTCTGCCACTAGTTTGCTGTGTGACCTTAGGCAAACCTTTCTCTTCTTTCCACCAGGGTTAGTTTCCCAACTGATGAAACCAAACTAGACCAGTGGTTTTCCAAACTTCTTTTAGCCAAACAACTCTTTCTTTGAATCAAATCTGAAATAGATGCCCCATATATAAGACAGATAAACACAGAGCAGCACTGTATACCTTGTTCCCTCTGGGTCCCTGCAGGCCCACCCCTCACAACACCAGGGTTCTGTGGCACACTATAGGAAAACCACCACTAAGGTTTCTTATTGCTCTCTCCAGGACTTCAGAACCTAAGACCATGTCCTCTACTACTGACTGAATAGAACAATCTCAGGAGCACCTTTTAAGAACTGTAAGATTACCTCCTGTCTCTTGCAGTGCAGTATAGTAGACAACAGCTTAGTTCCAGAGTCAGAAAGATTCTGTCTGTTTTGGCTCGGTCTGTCTGATAGCTGCGCAACCCAAGATACACACTTAAACTTCTCTGGTTTTTACTTTCTTCCTTTCTACACCTGGGATAATAATACCTTTCTCACAAGATAATGTGAATACTAAATGAGAATGCACATTAGGCTCAGGGCCTGACACACAGTATAAGCACATTAAAAAGGCAAAATTTGTGTGAAATACAGAAGAATCTGAACACCTGAAATGTATCCCCATTACCTCTGTCCCCAGTCCCTTGGGTGTGACTTCTGAGCCACAAAGGAGGCAGTAATGTCTGTGGCCCAGAGTCTCATATCTTAACATGGACAGAGAAGCCTGGCTACTCTCCCCTCACCCAGACCCACACAGGGACAGAAATGACAGAACTGTCCTAGGCCCAGCTCTGCTAGAGCTCTAAGTATTCTGTTCTCTCATCTTCCTGGTCCTGGAGTGAGGAGGAGCTGGGCAGAGAATGGTTATAAGAGACTTTGGGACAGTCCGGGCTGGAGAGAGTTCCACACTTAGAAGCAAATAATTTCCACCAAACTTCCTCTTCGTCCCGTTCTGGCTTTGCTCCCTAAGTTAAGGCTTAAACATAATGACAGATGAGGCTAGTACTGACTCATTCCCAGAAAGGCCTTTTGTGCATCATCCTTCCTTCCCAGGGAATATACAGGGAAGTGTAGTAGCTTTTTAGGGATGGCCGCACCACAGAAAATGACTGTTTCAAAGTTTCTCTCACTCTACCCCCCTGGTCACGGCTTACCGGTCCCGGGATAGAACTCTGATCTAAGGTGGGCTGCTTAGAACTAGAGCCAACTAGGGTTTTAGTTCATTATGGGCTGTGCTCTTGAAGCAGACAAAGCTGGTCTGTGGAGCAAAAGAAGCAAATGTCCAAGCAGGCGTTTAGAATCCATTATCTAATGGATTTCAATTCCTGACTTCAGTTTTACCTGAGGCTGGCCATACTTGTCCTTGAATTCTATGAAATACCTCTATACCCTCAAATAAATGATTCCTTTGAAAAAAGAGAAAAACTAGCTTGTCATACTTGCCACTGATGAGGTCTTATTAACAGCAGAAAGATTCAGAGTTCCTTAACTAGCCCCAGAAAAAAGAGCTGAGGGTTAGGATAAGGCTGGAGGTTGGCGGAAGGACACATGCTCCCCTCTGACAGCATCTTACTGTTCTTCCATCAGGCGGCTAAACTTCTCCCGGGCCAGATCCATTAGCCCGTCTACTTCACTCTTGGAGCGTTTGAAGTTCTCGATGCTGAATGCATAGACCGTCACCTCCAGGATGCCCAAGTTCAAACACCAACGCAGAGTCTGAGGGGGAGAAGGCAAGGAGCTAGGATACAGGAAGACCAGGAAGGGAAATGGGGCATGCCTCGGCCCCAACTCAGTGCTGGAAGTGGGAGACAGACTTTCTTCCTTCTGGGTAGAGCTAGGATAATACCAGAATAGGGAACCAAAGAAGCAGAAAGCCACCAATCGAGAGACTGAAAAATGTGAACTTAATGAGTATTATTATGCTGATGCTGCTGTGGTTTACTGGTAAGAACTCTTCGCTGAGAGAGTAAAGTTCTAGGTCCTAGCCCCTGACTCCATCATGCACTTGCTATGTGACTGCTGGCATATCATTTAACCTCTCAGGGCCTAAATCTCCTTATCTGTGAAACGGCATCACAATCCATCCCTCACCAGGTGGCTAAAGGTACATAAGAACACAGGTAGTACCACTCACAGCATCATTATTCCAGAAGACTGAGAGGCTGATGAGTTATAAGAAAACACGCAACGACTGCGCAAGTGTGTAGCATTTAAGTCTCCAAAGTGTCTTCACATACATTATTTCATTTCATTCTTCAAGCAACCCTTTGAGAAAGGCTTTACTGTTTTCATGCCTACTTTACAGATAGTAAAACTGAGGCTCGGAAAGTGAAGAAATGTATCAAAAGTCCACAGCTCTACTGTATGAATCCATTATGTGAGGTTCTAGAACAGCAAATACTCATCACATTGAGTGACAGAAATCAGAACAGTGATTGCCCGAAGAGGAAGAGGAGGTAGCACAGGGTTTCACTGGGAGGGGGCACAAAGGAACCTCCTAGAAAGATGGAAATGCTCTATATCTTGATAGGGGTGTGGAATAGACAGAGGAGTGAAACTGTCAAAACGCCAAATTTGTGCATGTCCCTGAATGAAATTATACCTCAATGAAAAGAGAAGTAAAACTCAAATTTAAACTCAGACTTCTGGTACTTCTCTAACCCAGTGCCACTAAAGGTGGAGAACCAACTGGAGCTGAGAACAGCAGTGCTGAGACAGGGAGCCTAGAGGTTAAAGGCAAGGGGTAGAAGACATTCAAACAGAACTGAAGAAATAAAGCTGAAGAACCACCTTTCTAATTCGCTATCAGACACACAAACACATTAACTGCCAATAGGCATGGGCCCTGAAGACCTTACCAGGCAGCGAACTTAGTGGGTACCTTCAGGTTGGAGCCCACCACTGACCTCAGTCAGTAAAGACGCTAATAAGAGCTTCAATTTTTGAGCACTTCCTTTACGCCAGCACGTGCCACATGCTTTTCACTGACGCATATTATTTAATCCTTATGTTATTTCCCCATATTATAGATGGAGGAACTGAGGCGAAGGGAAGCTACGTAACTTAAAGCAGGTCGCAGAGCCAGGAAGCGGCAGAGCAGGGGTGCCAATGAATTCTGAGTGACCACAGAGCTTAAGCTCCTAAGCACTAGGGCAAAACTGCCTCTAGTCACTAAAGAGAAACATCAGGTCAACAGACCTGAAGACTCCACAATGTTGGAGAGAACTCCACAACCACTCATTCAAGGCAAAAAGTATCATTGTGCTGGCTGTGTTCTTGTGCCAGGAAGCTGAGATCCGTGAGCTAGTTTCACAAAGATCAACACAGTCCATTGTTATCGTTAAATTTAATGTTTCCCAATTTGCAATAGGCATTAAAACCATAAAATGCCAATGACCTTTGTTGGAGTCATGTCCTTGTTTGTCTGGTACTTTTCCTAGTTTAAGCACTTAAAGGCCCGTGTCCTGAAAAACACCTCAATCTCAGGATGGGTAGTCAGCCCCTACTTTTGCTCTGGAAAGGTCACATCTAAGAATTTATTCTAAATCAGTGCCATTTATCAAAGTGAAAAGCGAAACTGTTAGTTGCTCAGTTATGTCCAACTGTTTGTGATCCGATGGACTGTAGCCCACCAGGCTCCACTGTCCATGGGATTCTCCAGGCAAGAATACTGGAGTGGGTAGCCATTCCCTTCTCTGGTGGATCTTCCTGATCCAGGTATCAAACCCGAGTCTCCTGAATCGCAAGTGGATTCTTTACTGTCAAAGCCAACAGGGAAGCCCAGTACCATTTATAATGTCTAATAACAGTGGAGCAGCTGAACAAACCATGTCAGATCCTCAGGATAAAATGTTCCACAGTCATTAAAACATACAGGTAGAAAGGCTATATATGAACCTAGAAAAATACTTGCCCAAATGTCAAGAAAAAACAAGGTTATCAAAGCTATAGATAAAATATAGACCAATGGAACAAGATAGAAAATCCAGAGATAAGCCCACACACCTATGGGCACCATGTCTTTGACAAAGAAGGCAAGAATATACAATGAGGAAAAGACCAGTCTCTTCAATAAGTGGTGTTGGGAGAACTGGACAACTACATGTAAGAGGATAAACTCAAAATGGACTAAAGATCTAAATGTAAGACCAGAAACTATAAAACTCCTACAGAAAAACATAAGCAGAACACGTATGATATAATTCATAGCAAGATCCTCTATAACCCACCTCTTAGAATAATGGAAATACAAACAAAAATAAACAAGTGGGACCTAATTAAACTTAAAAGCTTTTGCACAGCGAAGGAAACTATAAACAAGGTGAAAAGACAACCCTCAGGAGGAAATGATAGCAAATGAAACTGACAAAGGATTAATTTCCAAAATATACAAGCAGCTCATACAACTCAATAGCAGAAAAACAATCAACCCAATCAAAAAGTGGGCAAAAGACCTACCCAGACATTTCTCCAAAGACATCCAGATGGCTAATAGACACATCAAAAGATGCTCAACATCATTATTAGAAAAATGCAAGTCAAAACTACAATGAGATATCACCTCACACCAGTAAGAATGGCCATAATCAAAAAATCTACAAACAACAAGCGCTGGAAAGGGTGTGAAGAAAACGGAACCCTCTTGTACTATTGGTGCAGTAACAGCTGGAATGTAAATTGATACAGCCACCATGGAAGAGGTATGGAGATTCCCTAAAAAACTAGGAATAAAACTATCATGGGCTTCCTTGGTAGCTCAGCTGGTAAAGAATCCACCTGCAATGAAGGAGACCCTGGTTCTATTCCTGGGTGGGGAAGATCCCCTGGAGAAGGGATAGGCTACCCACTCCAGTATTCTTGGGCTTCCTTGGTGGCTCAGCTGGTAAAGAATCTGTCTGCAATGTGGGAGATCTGGGTTTGATCCCTGGTTGGGAAGATCAGCTGGAGAAGGGAACAACTACCCACTCCAGTATGTCCAGGAAGACAGTATGGAGAGTCCCTAAAAAACTATGAATAAAACTGTCATACAACCCAGTAATACCATTATTAGGCATATACCCTGAGGAAACCATAACTGAAAAGGACACATGTACACCAGTGTTTATTGCAGCACTATTTACAGTAGCTAGGACATGGAAGCAACCAAGATGTCCACAGGCAAATGAATGGATAAAGAAGCTGTAGTATATATACACAATGGAATATTACTCAGCCATAAAAAGGAACACATTTGAGTCAATTCTAATTAGGTAGATGAACCTACAGCATATTATATAGAGTGAAGAAAGTCAGAAAAACAAATATATATTAACACATGTATATGGAAACTAGAAAAATGATTGATGAACCTATTTGCAGGGCAGCAATGGAGACACAGACATAGAGAACAGACATGGGCGGGGGGTTGGAGGAGAGGGTGGATGAATGGAGAGAGTAGCATTGAAACATATACACTACCATATGTAAAACAGATAGCCAGTGAAAATTTGCTGTGTGACTCAGGGAACCCAAACCCCCTATAACAACCTAGAGGGATGGGAAAGGGTGGGAGGTGGGAGGGAGGTTCAAGAGGGAGGGGACATATGTATACCTATAGCTAATTCATGTTGATAAATGGCAGAAACCAACACAGTATTCCTGAAACTCCAATACTTTGGCCACCTCATGCGAAGAACTAACTAATTTGAAAAGACCCTGATGCTGGGAAAGATTGAAGGCAAAAGGTGTAGGGGATGACAGAAGATGAGATGGTTGGATGGCATCACCAACTCAATGGACATGGGTTCAGTAAGCTCCGGGAGTTGGTGATGAACAGGGAGGCCTGGTGTGCTGCAGTCCACGGGGTCGCAAAGAGTCGGACATGACTGAACGACTGAACTGAACTGAAAAATAATTTTTTTCCAAAGCTACAGATATAATTTTACGGATGTTAAGTCATGTTGAACATACTATAAGGACTGGGATGAGGCACAGAAAAATATAAACTGTTGATTAAAGTGGTAAGAGGAGACAATTTTGCTCTTATAGCTAATATTTTGTGATGATTCACTAGACGATTTAATTTTTTGTGAATGCTGATATGAGACTTATAGCTAGCAAGGAAGAAAACAAACAGCTATAAAAGCACTCTCAAACCACAGCAAACTCAGGGCTTGGTTTTTGAGCTATAATCCAATTCTCCCCAGACCACCCTTGATTCTGCCTCCCACACCCACCTCTGCCAGTTTGTTGAAGCCCTGTGAGTGCCCCTCCTGCCGCTCCACTTGGCACTTCTTGGCATAGCGACGGTTCCCATCCATTATAAACGCAATGTGTTTGGGCATGGGGCCTGCCTGTGAAATAAGAAGACAAACAGACACATCACATACTACTCAGAGATAAAGGGAGACAATATGCCAAGCTGACAGGCTTGAGTCATATGGTAAAAGTCCTGAGGGAGGGAATTGGGTATGTGGTACTTTTTTGCTCAATACATAAGCATTAAGCACTTTTATTTATTTTTATTTATGTGTTTACTGAGCCCTTACTAAATGTCAAGTACTATGCTGGATTTTTTATACTTCACCTTAGCTTTTTTTTCATCATACAAACATATGAAGTAAATAGTATTATCTGCATTTTACACATGAGAAAACTGAGGCTCAGAGAGCTCAAGTGACCTGCACAAGTTACACAGCTAAGAAAAGGCAAAGTGGGGATTCAGAATGAGGTCTATGTGCTTTCAGAGTACATGTCTTAACTATATGCCCTTAACCACCAGGTTGGTTTCATTAGCTTTCAACTGGAAGACACACAAAAGATAATGATGGATGTGGTCAAATGTAGAGGGCATCCTCCTCATAAAACAGGCATCCACTTCCATCTGAGTCCTGTCACACAGAAATAGAGGCCTAAAATTGTTGGATCTTCTTAGTTCACAAGAGAAGACACTCAAGATTTTAATAAAAATTTCAATGTCAGGAGCCACTTCAAAACAAACAAGAAAGGCATTTGGGAGGCAAACAAAACTTCTTATCTGGCTTAGAGCAGCCTTACATTGTCCATCATAGCAAAAATTCACTCCTTGGACTATTTTCCCTCACTGGAGGGTTTCTTCATAGACTGCTTCCCCTGCAACTCTCTGACATTTTCTATTTTTGCCCCTACATAGAGCTGCTGCTGCTGCTAAGTTGCTTCAGTCGTGTCCGACTCTGTGCGACCCCATACACGGCAGCCCACCAGGCTCCCCTGTCCCTGGGATTCTCCAGGCAAGAACACTGGAGTGGGTTGCCATTTCCTTCTCCAATGCATGAAAATGAAAAGTGAAAATGAAGTTGCTCAGTCGTGTCCGACTCCTAGCAACCCCACAGACTGCAGCCCATCAGGCTCCTCCATCCATGAGATTTTCCAGGCAAGAGTACTGGAGTGGGGTGCCATCGCCTTCTCCGCCCTACATAGAGGCACCCCCCAAAAAAAATTCCAATAAAGTCATGAAGTTTGTTCTTCCCAACACAAGACTGCAGTGATTCCCTAAGGAGATGCTTTCCATTTCCTGCACTGCTTGAGATCACTTGGCATTTTTTGTGTGTGGGGAGGTGGGGTTCAAGGCTTACTCATAAATTCACTGCTACCCACTGCTTGGCAGCCTGGGGCTGAAACCAAACTGACTCGCTCCAATCTCAAACCTTTCATATGCAGAGGATATAACTTTGCTGTGATTCCTAGAGAAAAAGTTGAGGGAAGATCTGGGGGAACCATGGAGTGTAGTAAACAGAGTGATTAGAGTCTTCAAATGGCTGAAGGGCATCCCCAACAATAGTAATTAAAAACTGCTAGACACGCTGCTGAGTGCTTTCTATGTAGTTTCATCTAGTCCTCAAAACCACCATATAAAGTCACATGCTTAGTACACGACAGAATAGGACGTTCATTCATAGTTGTCTGCCTCCAGAACCCAAACTCTTAACCATTATGCTCCACCATCACATCAAAGAAAGATTAGTTATTTTATCTAAACCCAGAGGACAGTACTAGGCATGACCGATCAAAGTTCTACAGAAACAAATTTCAGGAAGACCTAACAGCCGGTGGTGCCCAGTGACACCAAGAGGTTCTGGGTTTCTTGAAAATGCGGGAGTTAGGACAATAATTTGCCAGAAACGTAGACTCGCAATTCTAAGATTCTTTAACACTGCTAAATTCTATTACAAATTCACAAACGTCAGGGATTACTCAATTTTAATAACAGGTTTTGATATAAGATTACCCAACAAACCAAAAGGCCAGCTGGTGCTGTGGGCCACTGCTCACCTTTATGATATTGGCACAGAACCGCTCCCAAAATGACAGCTCTCCTTCTTTGACCCATGACATAGTTCTTGCCCCGGAGAAGCAGCACAGGACGATTAGACACCAACCAGGTAACTCTGTATCAACAAGAAAGAGAACCATAAGTCACTACGCCGGCAAACAACTACGTTTGACTTGCAGGGATTCACCAAAAATGGTAGAGAGCAGTCAGCATTAGAACGCAAAGGCACTGGCCTAAATCTCTAGTCTTTCTCCACCCAGACTTATAAGACAACAGGACTTTGAGGGCAGAGGCCTTTTCTTGGCTCCACGGGCTTGGTGGAGCTTGCTGCTATATTCCCTTCTCCCTCAGTGTCTGCACCGCCTTTTTCTGAACATCTATTCAAAACGTCTGCTTCCTGCCACATCGTAGCGCCTACATCCTGATCCTTCCCCATTCTTCCTTTTCCATCCTCCCTCGGTGGTCCAGGTGGACAACGCTTTCAACCCTGCACCCGTTACCTCCTGACCTAGAGATTTCCCAATTATTTATTCTCTCACTGTCTCTTTCACTGTCCCTTTTGCCTGTCCCACAGCTGCCTCTTGCCCAGTCAATCTCTCTCCTCCAGTCCACCTCACCCTGAATCCAGCACCTTGACAAGCTCCGCCAGCGCCTTCCAACTGCTCCAGTGGATCGACACTTCCTCACGACGTGGCGCTGGAAGAACACGTCATCGTTGGGCGCTGGGACACGCCTCTTCCGTCACTTAAGGGGCGGAGCCCTGGCCTACGCTTGCGCGGTCGGAGGAGGAGGAGGAGAGACGAGGGGAGCGTTCCCGGCCGTTCGAACGCCTGGGGGCGGGGTGGGGTGAGGAGAATTCGAGAACCCGGCTTTCCGCGGTGAGGCGGGCGACTCGGCTCCGGGCCAAGTGTCAGGGACCTTGCTGGGGAGGGCGAGATCCAGACCACCTGAGAGAGCCGCTAAGTCTGTAGACCGTCCGGTTACAGGACAGGAATTAGGAGTTAGGGGAGCGTCATGTCAGAAATGCCGAGACTTCTCAGCCGCTAGCAGCAGATTAGGACTGCTGAGATAAAGGGGTAAGGCAGTGTTCTGCTAACTGTAAGGCTGCAGAATTGGCTTTAAATCTGATACAAGTCTTAAAAAGCGTGTGTTTACACCATTTTGTCTTATTTAGTGGATTTAATCGTTTGCGAAGTTCCTGTCTCTCGTTAGTCTCACAAGACACTTAACCTCAATCCATTTTGTGCTGACTTTTAAGGCACACAACATTTTAGGGTTTGCATTCGTAGGACCTACCCAAGGAACTCAAAAAAAGGATTAAGGTCAGAAAGAACTCTAAGAATGGCTTCTAAACTATAAGGCCATCAGCTAACCCTGACAGAAAAATCGGGGGTATTCTTTCTGTATCAAACCTTTAACGAAAAGGGCTGCAGGAATTCGAGTTACTAACTCACAAAAGGAATTGGGAGTTTAGTTTTCTCAAAATTAAAGGAGGGAAAACAAAAACTACCATTTTCAAAGAACCTTCCTGTTTCTAACTTTCGATTCCACTGTCATCAAAGAAGCAAGAGATACTGCAGTCATAACTCCCAATTCATTACTTTGTCTTCCACTCTTTATGATAAAAGGGTTATTTTTGAGTGAAATGATCAAAGCCCGCTAGAGATGAGTAACCCATCCATGAAATTTCTTAAGCTTTGCCATCCTTCCTGCTTGGCGTCTAGGTTGCCTATCTGATTACTTCAATTTTGGAGGAAAACCATTTACTGAAATCCAGTATTTTGCTGCTTTTAACATCTTCCATGACCGGCTTTCTGAGACGGCAATGGCACCCCACTCCAGTACTCTTGCCTGGAAAATCCCATGGATGGAGGAGCCTGGTAAGCTGCAGTCTGTGGGGTCACTAAGGGTCGGACACGACTGAGCAACTTCACTTTCACTTTTCGCGCACTGGAGAAGGAAATGGCACCCCACTCCAGTGTTCTTGCCTGGAGAATCTCAGGGACGGGGGAGCCTGGTGGGCTGCCGTCTATGGGGTCACACAGAGTCGGACACGACTGAAGTGACTTAGCAGCAGCAGCAGCAGCAGCATGACCGGCATTGACTTGGTAGAAGTCCCTGGAATGTTTAGTTGCTCTGTTGTGTCTGACTCTGCAGCCCCTGGACTGTAGCTCGCCAGGATCCTCTGTCCAATAGATTTCCCAGGGAATGCTGGAGTGAGTTGCCATTTCCTTCTCTAGGGGATCTTCTTGACCCAGGGATGGAACCATCATCTGCATTGCATAATTCTTTACCAGTGAGCCACCAGGTAAACTTCTTATCCTTGTTTTTGTTAATGGTTTCTTGTACTTTGTGTGATAGTTGGTATGCTTCCAATCAAGTAAACCCTACTTTTTATGGGGGGAGCTAGATGTTAAGAAATAGAAGGCTAGCGAACTTGTTAACATGTGTTTGTAACTAGTCAGTGTATCTCCTCTGGCCTCACTTTCCCCAGTTTCCAGTATTTCCCTCCCTGGGTTGCTACAGGGGGTTAATTAATTAAGATTTGTAAAGGGCTTTGAGGAGCAAGGGACAAAGTATTATTAGGGTCTCATGCCCCAAGCCATGGCCTCATCCTTTCATCCCAGCTAGTGGCACAGGCAACCCCCATTCTTATGCATGCCAAGCCCTTAATCCCCTCTTGAATGTGGCAGCTTCCAAGGAAAGGACAAGAGGCCTTAACTAGAAACAAAAATCCACTGTAATGAGGTGCTAAAAAGACTGAACTTTCAGGATTCACTCCTAAGAAAATGGCTGAACCGAAAACTTAATGGTTCTTCTGATGACTTCTGAGTCCCAATCAAAGAAGGTGGAAATAACAGTAGGAGGAAGGCGCCTTAAATATCAACCAAGATGACAGTTTCAGTACCAATAAGTTTTTATTCATTGTATATTCCCAAGGAAAACAAGGAAGGGAAAAGGGTCAGCGTGTGTGTTACAAAATGATAGCAAATGGGAAAGGAAGTACCTGGCACAGCAAAATCAGCCATCAAATAAACACTGCCCAGATGGGGTCTCCAAAGCCCGAGGGGCTATGTCTCCTGCAGTTCAGGAATGAGAAGAAGGGATGAGGAAAAGAACAGATGGGTACATGCTTTTCTACCCTCCCTCCCTCCCTCCCTCCCCATAAATTCAAGATTTCATACAAAGCTTTGGTTTCTAGCAGTAAACATGGAGTTACATTCGTCCGTCTGCTATTAAACAATCTTGTGGCTACTTTGACATAAGTTTCTTGCACCTGCATAAAAGTTCCTGAGTGACTTGGATATACATTCATCTTTCCTTTCGTGGTCTCCCAGCCCCACCTTCTACATGGAAGGCCCCCTTCATTGCTTTTCTCTACCCTTGGAGTTGGTCTTAATCCATCCAAATACATCAGTCCGTTTAGCATGAATCACATCAAGGAATGGACATGACTCGAGATTGGGAACAAGGGATGGAGCGATCTTAGCTTCTTCAGGATTTTTGCACAAATCACTTAATCACAGATACCCCACAAATTAAACGTATAGGTATATGGTCTATTTTGGGGGGTACAAAGGTGGAAAGAAGAGGGAGTAGGAATCTAGTTTTCAGGACAGATCTTGTTTGAAATAGGAAATAGAGGAAGGGGAACACAAAAGAAAGTGTAGTTCAAGACCCCCCCCAACTTCAAGAGGGGCCCCCAAGCTTATGTTTCAGATCTTTTTGCCTGGTGCAGAACATTTTGTCAAAGATGCTTTGGCTATTTTTCTCAATATAAAAAGAAGTTTGTAAACAATAAAACCCCAAAAGAACATGGAGAAGACCAACACATTATATTTACACAAACTAGGCCACCTAGCAATCACCAAATCAGCTACTTGTGAAGTCCTACAAAGCCCAGACAAATATAATGACTAGAGGGGGCAGCAGCTGGGGGAGACAAGGATCAGACACACATCACCCAGTGCGTTCTATTGCGTTTGCCCCGTGACAACACAGTGAGGCAGGTCTGCAGTGACCTCACAGCTTGTAAACGAACCCCCCGCCCCCACCGCCCTTTCTCCTTTAGCTGCCATGATACTAATCACTGCTGCAGCAGAGTAGGACCCTGGCTCTGGGAACCACAAAGAAGCCACTGCTGATGGTCTCTCCAGAAGCCAAGAAGGAAAAGCCCAGAATTGGTAAAGATCTTGTCCTTGCTTCACATATCCATCCCTGGGCAGCTCAAGATGGGTACAGTGGCTTTGTTCTTAAAAACCTCTCCTTACCAACTTCCATTTTTTATAAAAACACACACACCCTGTTGTGCATGGTCAGCCTAGCCCAGTCAGGCGAAGGATGGATGTGGTATATAAAGTGAGTCCTGTGCCCTAGGATTATAGATCTGGAACAGGAACCCTTTGTCACACATACACATGACCTTTGCCTAATCTTGGCTTCCCTTCTCTGCACTACTTACCTGGCCCAGCCTCTCCTAACCCCTCTGCACCACGTTTCCCTGTTCAGACCAATTTCCAATCTTTCAGTAGAAAGGAGACCAAGTCATGGGGCAACCCAGTTAAAACCTAGTCTCTCATGAAACGCTGAAGATGGAGGGGTTTCAAGAGGACACTATGGCAGAAGAGCCAGCTCTAATTGGCAAAAATGAGGTAGTTCAATAGGCTATACACTCCAAATAGTTGTTCTCTCTGATGATACAGCAACAAAAAGCATTCCTGCTGTGCAGACCCGGAGCTGCTGCTGACTTATCCCTGAGATTGCTCACTTACCTGAGAACACAGTGCAGGAATGAGGGCCTTAGATTAAAATACACAAAAATACAAAACCAGAATATTTATATTACGAAAAAAAAAAAGTTAAAATGCACAAGATACGTCATTCGCACACAGCTAGTGCAGTTGGCATCCTGGAGAAAGTGGGACCCAAGGTACAGTCACCCAAGGCAGCAAATAAATAAAATTGTGTTGGCCCAGAATGGGGTGAGAGTGAGCTTAGAAGGAGCAAGTCTGCAGCTGTTCCCTCAATCACCCCTTAACTTGTCCTCATAACCCATTACTTGGGACAGTTCTTAGCATTCTGTCCCAAGAGGGGGTTACGAGAGAAGACGAGGAAAACCCTGCCACCCCGACCGAGATGTTTCCTCCCATGGAATGTAGTGGCTTGTTGGTTGGGTCCATCAATCTGTTCTGTTCCTAATCTTTACACTCTGATATGGGAAATATTACTCCACATTCTTCTTTAAGAGTAAAACAACTTCCCTACCGAGGCCACTTTCAAAAGCTGGAGGTTCTGGGGGTGGAGACTCAGATAAAGCATGCAGGGAAGGTTAACCCCCAAAGCCCTCATATGCATTTGGAAAGAGCTAATTGGAGTTTCTTTGCCTCACCCCTTCTTCCCACCAGGAGGGAAGAGGGGGTGATGCTGTGGACTCCAGCCTCAGATATATGGCAGTGCCAGCTGCCCCCTACCCACCCTGTCCCCACTTTCTCCACTCTGCCGATTGATGCCTGCTCCTCAAAGCTTTCTGATCACAAAAGGATAGCTCCCACCCACTGTGGCTTCAATTCTGGGCCTCTGGGAGCATGGCAGAGCTATGGATCTCTTCTTCCTCCTCCCGAAAGTAGGCTGGCTTTCCCTGGGAGCTGGGAGCTTGCTGGGCCTTCAGTGGGCACGAGGCTACCATATGGCTGATGCTCTGGCAGAAATGGCACTTCTTGGGCTGCGGTGGCAGTTTGCATTCCTTGGCATGATGGTCTAGACCTCCACAGTTGTAGCACCTAGCATCAAGCAAGATAGTAAAGTTGAGAGGAAGGTGTGAGAAGAGACCACAATATTTCCTCTGAGCGAGGACCCCTGGGCTCTGGTTTTAGTTGTTACTTTGGACCCACTTCCCTTCCTGGAGACCAATTTCCCCAGTTACAAAAGGGGTATATGACTAGATATCTGAGTCTTTTCCAGGCCTGTAATATCTAGATGGCAGCTTGAGATTCATGACAAATTGAAAATACCAAGAATGGAAATCCTGGACCTCAACTGAGAACTACCATACCCTTAAAATCAGTACCTCTCATTCATTAAAATAGAGAAGAAATTAAAGGGCCAGAATCTGTTTGCACACAGAACTAACGTGAAAGAAACCAGTCATTTGGAGATGAGGTGAAGAAGCAACAGCTACAGATACACTTTCACATCCATGGTCTCTTTAGTTCTAAAATAGCGTGTGAGGTTAGTATCACAATCCCCATTTAGCAATCAAAGCTAGAGCTCCCAGAACCTAATTACTTATCAAGTAGAAAAGTAGATCATGAAGTACCCTCCATACATACCACCCTCTCTTTGCCTCCCACATCCAGATGTTGCCAGGGGCCACAGGCTTCACTTTATCTTTAGCATCTGGTCCAACCAAGAAAGGAAGAGTGCTCATCATCCCTACCAACCCACAGAAGCTGCCTTCCAGTCCATACCTGTCTCCCTTTGATCTGCGTTTCTGCACATTCTTCCCTTTGGGCCGCCTTTCACTCCCAATACAGAACACCCCACCAGGGCCGGTGACTCGGATAGATTCCAGGCCCTTGGCGGACTTCTTAAAGGTGAACTCCACAGCCTCCCCCTCCTTCAGGCTCCGGAAGCCCTCCATGTGCAGCTTACTCTGGGGGAGAGAAGCATGGTAGATTTTAATGTTAGTCTTCATTATTACACCCCAAACATCAAAACCTGCATACACATGTTCCTCTAAGGTTGGAAGAGTAAGGGTGTAACGTTTCCATTTTATTGGTAAAGACACTGATTGGAAGAGTCACCACCATTAAGAACAAGAAATCTATGTTCCATTAGGAACAATCACTATGTAAACAGATGCCATAGCATTTTTTGCAGCTATTCTCATTGAAGGTTCTCAGTAAACTAGAACAGCAGAAAAAAGTTGGTAAACATAGCATTTATAAGAAATCAACCAAGGTAAAATTATAAAATATAAAGTAACAGGCCTATACACTTAAAAGATGTCAGTCATGAAAGACAAACCCCTATGAAGTAAAGACAGTGCCACACAGGATTCTGATTGGCTCTTAGAACAGGAGAAAATATTAGAAGAACTGACAAAATTTGCACATGGAATGTAGGCAAATGTGTTAAGTTCCCTAATTTTGATCATTGTACTGAAGTTACCTAAGAGAATAGCCATATTTTAGGGAAAAAAAATGCTGAAATATTGTAAAGATAAAGATGCTTGAAATCTGTACAAGGAAAAAAGAAAACAATAACGCAAATAGGACAAAATGTTAACAATTGATGTATCTGGGTGAAGTTTATATGGGAGTTTTTCAAACTATTCTTCCAACCTTTCCCCCAATTTGAAATTCTATCAAAACAATGTTACTGAAAGTTGAAGGGAAAAGATAGTATGACCTAAAGCAGACAGATCAGTGGATTAGAAGAGAAAATCTACTGGAAAATCCAAGAATAAGTGCAGAAATCAGCAGGTGAGGAAAATAATTCCATAAATAGTACTATTGAGAAACAAACCAGTTATCCACTAGAAAATGAAGCCAGAAATTTATACTTTACATCATATGTATGCAAAATATTTTGGAAGAATTAAATATTTAAATTGATAATACTATAAAAAGTTACTATGCATCATTATGAAAGACTCAGAACAGAATAATTTACAGGAGGACCTAGCACGGTACGTATATTCAATATCTCACTGGTTCAAAAAGAAACAAAAACAGACAACAAAAATACCATAAAGCCGTTCAAAAGAATGTAAAGTCCTTGCTTTGTTCACTGTTGCATTTTGACACCTAAATAATGCCTAGCACATTTTGGATGAATTAATGAACAAGGAGATAGGTTTTAATTATATAACTTGGAAAGAGAATCAAATTTTTAAAGGAAGAAAAAGACTTCAAATACTGTGTGGAACGATCTCACTGAAACACTGCTTGTTTGAACCAAAATTTAAAAGAAAAAAGGAGTTATTCAAACAGTTGAGTGGCAACAGCAGGGTCAGAAGAACCCAGAGTTCTGGGCTGGATAGCCCATTCCACCTTGCCATTTTCTGCATCAATAACACATTAGTGGAATGACAGACTCTCCCAGACCCTGCACAAAACAGACTTCATTATAGATATCTTCCAAAATATCCAAAGAACATGTCAAATATGTCAACAAGGTGTAGTCCTTGTTGAAAATGTGGTTCAGAAGCAAAAGGGATCACCATGTACCTAGTCCTGGCTTGAGGCCTTTTATGGTGTTGCTGGTGGGGATGGGGCAAGGTGGCTATTTCAAGCTGGGACTTAGATGAAACGTGCTCTTTTGCCAGATGGGATCCCCAATTTCTCAGTCACTTACATTTTTCTTTTAATTTGGATGGTACTGTTTAAGACAAAACTTCCATTGAGGTAATTAAGAGCCTAAGCTCAGGTGTCAGATACATCCTGGTTCATGAACTACTGATTCTACCAATTTCTGGCATTGTGTTTGATCTTGGTGAGTTACACACCTCTGGGTCTCAGATCTTTCAGACAATGGGATAACAGTAGCTATTTACCTAGAGTTTTAATGAAGATTAGGCAGGCAGGACATATGCTCAATAAATATCAATGAATGAAATATCCCAAAGGTTTGGTATCCTCTCCCTTCTTATTCTCACAGAACAGCCAGGGTTGTGATGACTCACTCCCTTCCCCCAATCTGAATGTGGAGGGTTAAAGCAGAACCTTAAAACATTTCAGAAAGGTGAAAATTCTTTCCTCCTCCCAGTTGCATAACCACCACCCTGAATTTGATGTTAAATCTGACGTGTCTCTTATTGAGCTAGGACAAGCCAGTGAGTCAGGAGATGCTGGAGGATCCAGACCAAGAGCATTCTTGACCCAGGTAAACTCAGCTTCTCCCATTTGCCTAGTGGGCTCTTAGGGTGGAACACTCCCAGTTCTCTCTGTGATTCAGCAGAGAGATAAGTGATTCAGAGCAAAGGTTTAGAGTCCTACAGCCTATCCCCGCTTTCTGTGTTAGCCTACAAAATGGAGCAAATACTAATTTTATGGTGGTGCTGTGAGGTTTTATGCATGAAAAGTAGTTAACACATTGCCTGCCACATATAAATCCCAAGTGGCAATCATCACCAACCTTTTCAGACTGGATGAGGGCGGGGTAACAGTGAGAAAGAAGTGTCAAAAGACCCAGCATTTTAACCCTAGTTTTTATCGATAACTAGCAGTGGAAACTCAGAAAAATATCCCCTCTGAGCTCCAGTTTACTGAGCACTGCAATCTTCTACATCTACACCTTTCAAGGCTTACTGTGAGAATCAGAGGATAATATAAATGGGGACATTTGACATCGACTAGTCCTCTTAGTTGACCTACTCTATCACTGGAGGATTTGAGGTCAGCTTAAGACCATCTTTTCCTTTGAAAAGATAAAGGGGAAAAAAAAAATCCCTGTGGGCACCTCACCATAATCAGCCAAGATTTAGACTGGTGGTCTCCAGGGGTGGCTGCCTTGGCCCCCCTACCCCACGCCTTTCTAAAACACATAGTTTGAATTCTTCTCTTATCAGATAGGTAATCAGCGTGCAGCCCCACTGAGCCTGCCTCACAGGGTCTGCATCAGAAAGGAGCCTGAAATTCTTGCTACCACCCCCCACCCCACCCAACCACACACAAAGCAGGGCCTGAGCCCCGCCCCGCTCTCCATCCCCTCCAAAAAAGAAAAGACCTGGGCGGGGGAGGGGCAAGCCCTGAGTTCCCCCAATAGAGCCCTGCTCCGGGAAACAAAGAGCTGACACTGCTTGGTTCTGGTGTCAGATTCCTGGAGTTCCAGAGGATGCAGATTCCCCCTTGACCCCCCCATCACACATTTACCACACTCACCAGTTCCTTCCTTCCTCTCCATGCAGGGGGTTATGGTCACGGTGAGAGCAATGGACACAGACACCTTTCTTCCCTAGTCAAGCTTGCTGGCCAGCCAAAGCCACCACCTGCAGCCATCTTTCCTTCTGGCCTACACTCCCACCCTTCCAGGGCCTCCAGTCAAACCTTTTTTTTTTTTTTTTTTTTTTTACTGAGGGGACCAATTAGGGTTCTTTATTCAGATAAATTATATTATAGGTGGGAGGGCTGCCGCTGTCCCATCTTCCTTTTTCCCTTGTCTGTGCAAGGTAGGAGTGTGGGTAGCCTGCAGTGGGGGAGAGGGGAAGACGGTATTTAATTAGATAGAAAACAGTTATAAGAGGCATTTTTCTTTTGGATGGCAGGGAAGGATGGGCCAGCTACAGTACTAAGGCCTTCTGCACCCCCAGTACCTCACCGCTGCCTTTGTAAGTCATAGAGAGAAGGGAACTTAGGGGTCACTCAGGGAATGCAGAGTTAAAAAACTCACAGCTCTGTGAAATTTGGATAAATAAGCTCTGGTTCTATAATTATCTATAATTGATCAAAGCTTGGGTTCATGGTTTTTCTGCAATATCCAGGGCCATTCTGGCTCAAGACTACCTAGAGTATGGCTATACCCTCAATTCTAGGTGCTTAGCAGTGCACAAACATTTGCAGAAAGAAATCTAAGTTCTCTACTGTCCAAAATGACTAATATCTACTGATGCTTACTATAGGCTAAGCAGTTTTAAGCATGTCATATGCTATAACGCATGTGACCTACACACCAAGCTTTTTATCATGCCCCCTGCTGAATTCATACAGCTGTATACAGTCAACAAAAACAAGACCAGGAGCTGACTGTGGCTCAGATCATGAACTCCTTATTGACAAATTCAGACTTAAATCGAAGAAAGTAGGGAAAACCACTAGACCATTCAGGTATGACCTAAATCAAATCCCTTATGATTATACAGTGGAAGTGAGAAATAGATTTAAGGGACTAGATCTGATAGATAGAGTGCTTGATGAACTATGGACAGAGGTTCCTGACATTGTACAGGAGACAGGGATGAAGACCATCCCCATGGAAAAGAAATGCAAAAAAGCAAAATGGCTATCTGAGGAGGCCTTACAAATAGCTGTGAAAAGAAGAGAAGCGAAAAGCAAAGGAGAAAATATATAAGCATCTGAATGCAGAGTGCCAAAGAATATCAAGAAGAGATAAGAAATCCTTCCTCAGTGATCAATGGAAAGAAATAGAGGAAAACAACAGAATGGGAAAGACTAGAGATCTCTTCAAGAAAATCACAGATACCAAGGGAATATTTCATGCAAAGATGGGCTCGATAAAGGACAGAAATGGTATGGACCTAACAGAAGCAGAAGATATTAAGAAGAGGTGGCAAGAATGCACAGAAGAACTGTACAAAAAAGATCTTCACGACCCAGATAATCACGATGGTGTGATCACTCACCAGACATCCTGGAATGTGAAGTCAAGTGGGCCTTAGAAAGCATCACTACGAACAAAGCTAGTGGAGGTGATGGCATTCCAGTTGAGCTATTTTAAATTCTGAAAGATGATGCTGTGAAAGTGCTGCCCTCAATATGCCAGCAAATTTGGAAAACTCAGCAGTGGCCAGGACTGGAAAAGGTCAGTTTTCATTCCAATTCCAAAGAAAGGCAATGCCAAAGAATGCTCAAACTACCGCACAACTGCACTCATCTCACACACTAGTAAAGTAATGCTCAAAATTCTCCAAGCCAGGCTTCAGCAATACATGAACCGTGAACTTCCAGATGTTCAAGCTGGTTTTAGAAAAGGCAGAGGAACCAGGGATCAAATTGCCAACATCTGCTGGTCATCGAAAAAGCAAGAGAGTTCCAGAAAAACATCTATTTCTGCTTTATTGACTATGCCAAAGCCTTTGACTGTGTGGATCACAATAAACTGTGGAAAATTCTGAAAGAGATGGGAATACCAGACCATCTGACCTGCCTCTTGAGAAACCTATATGCAGGTCAGGAAGCAACAGTTAGAACTGGACATGGAACAACAGACTGGTTCCAAATAGGAAAAGGAGTATGTCAAGGCTGTCTATTGTCACCCTGCTTATTTAACTTCTATGCAGAGTACAGCATGAGAAACGCTGGGCTGGAAGAAACACAAGCTGGAATCAAGATTGCTGGGAGAAATATCAATAACCTCAGCTATGCAGATGACACCACCCTTATGGCAGAAAGTGAAGAGGAACTAAAAAGCCTCTTGATGAAAGTGAAAGAGGAGAGTGAAAAAGTTGGCTTAAAGCTCAACATTCAGAAAACGAAGATCATGGCATCCGGTCC
The DNA here is from genome assembly GCF_023091745.1 of Budorcas taxicolor. NCBI lineage: Eukaryota > Metazoa > Chordata > Mammalia > Artiodactyla > Bovidae > Budorcas > Budorcas taxicolor. The sequence continues at coordinate 171,083,578 of NC_068911.1, forward strand.
TATCACTTCATGGGAAATAGACGGGGAAACAGTGGAAACAGTGTCAGACTTCATTTTTTTGGACTCCAAAATCACTGCAGATGGTGATTGCAGCCATGAAATGAAAAGACGCTTTCTCCTTGGAAGGAAAGTTATGACCAACCTAGATAGTATATTCAAAAGCAGAGACATTACTTTGCCAACAAAGGTCCGTCTAGACAAGGCTATGGTTTTTCCAGTGGTCATGTATAGATGTGAGAGTTGGACTGTGAAGAAAGCTGAGCGCCGAAGAATTGATGCTTTTGAACTGTGGTGTTGGAGAAGACTCTTGAGTCCCTTGGACTGCAAGGAGATCCAACCAGTCCATTCTGAAGGAGATCAGCCCTGGGATTTCTTTGGAAGGAATGATGCTAAGGCTGAAACTCCAGTACTTTGGCCACCTCATGCGAAGAGTTGACTCATTGGAAAAGACTCTGATGCTGGGAGGGATTGGGGGCAGGAGGAGAAGGGGACAACAGAGGATGAGATGGCTGGATGGCATCACCGACTCGATGGACGTGAGTCTGAGTGAACTCCGGGAGTTGGTGATGGACAGGGAGGCCTGGTGTGCTGCGATTCATGGGGTCGCAGAGTCGGACACGACTGAGCGACTGAACTGAACTGAACTGCTGAATTCATGAAGGCAGAGGGGTTAAGCACCCTGCCCAAACTTATAGTGTGAAAGCCCTGAGCTGACTTCGTATTTAGTGCTCTGCAATATAATGCAAGGTGCATAGACATTTTAAAACCTTCTAGGAGCCACACTGAAAAAGTAAAAAGCAATTTAATTTTAATGAGTTAGTCCTGAGGTGTCCTCACAGTTTAACCCAAGCCTCATTCCTAAAGGCAGGGTTTGGTAGGAGGTAGGAAACCAATGGGTTCTATCAGGAGCAGTTTATTTTGTCAGAATGGGGAAAGAGATCTACCCAGAACCAAAGGCTGCCAGCATACACTCTTTATGTCCCTTTGGCTCTGACATAGCTAGGACCACCTGTTCCTGCCTGGAATTCTCCACCAGATGGTGCTGCTCATCAGCCTGTCTGCACCCAGGTAGCAGGAGGGAGACTGGAGCAGAAGAGGGGAAGGAGCCGCATAGTGGTCTCAACTCTGCACCTAAGAATTCACCTAGAGTGATCTTCGCAGCTCCTTGGGACAGGCATCTTCTCTGTGATCCTGAGGAAGATGGAGTTACAAGGGGACTGAACTCTGATGAGGATCCAACCCAGGGTAGGTCCTGATAAAGATGGGGCTGTTCCCTCCCCACCACTCCCACTCACCCACTCAAGAAGTGAAAAAAAGATCCTGGAGTTTTTAACCAGAAGCCCAGTTGTTCTGCTCTGTTGACAAAAGCCATTTACTCTCTTTACTGGTCTGAACTAAAGAACTCCAAGCTGAGTCTATACTAATTGCATACTACCCTGGAAAGTTTTGTTCTCCTTCACCTCCTCTGACCTTCCAGATTTAACACTGATAGTAGTTGCTATTCTTGCCTGCAGGAAGAAGGGAGGGGTGATGTGCCTCAGGCTGTTTCTCAAACAAAAAAAAAACCCCAAAGAGGAATTCCCATAGGCTGGGGAGTATGATAGTTTTGATAGTTAGATTAGGAATGTTCCAGCAACAACCTTGCCCTGGAGAAAATCACTTAATGGCAAGTAGTGCCACTAACCACAAGCTTTGCTCTGGATGGTGGCACAGCCTTTACTTGGAACACTTCTAGAAAGTATGTCTCTTCACTAACAGAAGGACTCAAGATCTCATAATGCTCAAATTAACTCACATGCTTTTCTATAACTTCCTGAAAAAATCCACTCATTTAAAAAATCCTTTCTAGAGTGAATGAACATGAAGTTGCTCCGTCACGTCCGACTTCTCGACCCCATGGAGTGTAGCCCGCCAGGTTCCTCTGTCCATGGGGACCCTCCAGGCAAGAATACTGGAGTGGGTTGCCATTTCCTTCTCCAGGAGATCTTCTCGACCCAGGGATCAAACTTGGGTCTCCCGCATTGCAGGCAGACTCTTTATCCTCTACGTCACCAGGGAAGATACTCTGGAGGACTGGGAGGAAAACAAAACGCTTTCCTTTCCTGATGGTCCAGTGCTTAAGACTCCTCACTTCTACTGTAAGGAATTTGGATTCGATCCCTGGTCAGGGAACTAAGATCCCTCATGCTTCATGGCCTAATTAATTAATTAAAAATAAAATAATAACCTTTAAAAAATTCCCTATTAAGATGGAAAAGAAATAACTAATGAATGACCCTTCAACCCATGGCTTCCATATCCTCTCTGGAGCTGTGATCAGCTGGAGTGGATCAGCTGTGATCCACTATCACTCCACAAATTTTCATGGTGTTTTTACAGAGTGCCAAGCCCTCTTCAGGCCCTGGTCTGGAAAGATAGCAACTATCAGTTCACATTCCCTCCCTGTCTCCAAGCTTTTGGTCTGGAGGAAGACCTGCTGACAAGGACCCCCAACTGTGAGTGCACTCTTGATTTCTCAGGGGCCCCTTCGTTCCTCATACTCAAATCTTCAGCCCACCAAGTGCATACTAGAAAACTGACCAGACTACTAGTCCCTCTTTTCAAAGAGTTCAGGTTAGAGGAAGAGTTAAGACAGGTACATCAATATCTAAACATAAGGAGGGTAATCAGAGGCACTAGTAAGGTTATAAACCGGGTAGGAAAGATCCCTTTACATTCTCCCTGCCCCCAAACCCGAGTCTTAATCTAGACCGGACTGAAGTTGCTCTCACCACCCCAACTCATCCTTTTCAGAGAAAGCAGGCCACGTGGCATCAGCAGTTTCTTGGTACTGGAAAACTTCTTCTCTTAACCCAAACTTGGTGCCTCGGTCAAATTTGGGCTCTTTTGCCTCCAAGCATTCTAATACAGCATTTTTAACCAGAAAGCTATTTTAAACAGATTTGAGTTCCTAAGAGCTGTGGGAGAAAACAGTGGACCTTTTCCTGATTTTCAACTTTTGCCCATCTGGGGGGGTTGGGAGTTGAGCCACAGGAAACAGGAGGTTTCTGTTAAAATGGCCCAAACTTTTTAAATGGCCATGGAGAGTTGAGAATTCTTAGTCCCTCTCAGGCAACCAGGAGACAGTAGTTAGCTCTTTCTTGCTCCACCTTTTGATGTATTAACTGTTTCTCAACTGGGGGTGAGTTTGCCTCCGGGGGCGGGGGATGCATTTGGCAATGTCTGGAGACATTTTTGGTTGTCACGACTGAGGGATGCCCAGAATGAGAAGTTATCCTGCTTGATATATGTCAGTAGTGCAGAGACTGAGAAACCTGGATTTAAGGGTGAGCTAGCTGCCATTATGATGATTCTTAAATTCCCCCCAAATTCGGGGACAGCAAGAGAGTTCTAGCTTAAAACCTGTGGTTGAGTACCAGGGTTGGTACAGAAGTCTTCTCGGTTTATGGGTTTAACTTATTTTTTTAAAGTCTAATGGTAGGTTTTCTTTCCCACGTATCCACCCCTATTGGGCACTGAGAGTTGGACAGGGAGCATAAGAACAGTGACTAGTGTGCTGGTAACCAAATAGGCCCAACTTTGGAAATGTCTAATTGTGTCCCCCCTCCCCCCATTTCCTTAGGAAAGGGGCTCCTTGATCCAGATGTTATCTTAGGACAGTTATCCTGCCCACTACCCACACCACCAGGTCCAAGGTACCCACCACCAGCAGCCAAAGGGGAAGTTTCACTGTTAAAGACAAATGTCTTACTTTCTCTCCATTTGGGAACACTCTCCTGCCCTGGGAAAACTTCTGAGGATTGATCTGCATCCACCTAATTCCTCTACATTAGCTCCTCAGGGAGATATTTCAGATTTCTCAAGTGCAGGACTGGAATCACTAGTTTAAGTGTTACGGTAGGGTTTCAGGATCAACCTAAGCCCCAGCAGTGTGAAGACAGAGTTACCAGGTATAAAGTTCAGGGAATTTCCACCGTTGTCCTCTGTGGCTGTTAGCAGGGGGTGTTAGGGAGACAATTCTTGATTCCTTATCCCAGCTCAACTCCTCCTGATTAACTTATTCAACTGTGGAATGTCCCTGGACATCCCAAGACCCCAAGTCCAGGTTATCTCCCAGCAAACCCATCTGAAACAGCATAGTGTGGGCTCCACTCCCCAAATCTGAAGGCTAGTCCCCATATTCTTTTATGCCATCCCATATTTCCCAACTGCTTTTGATCCTTTATAAAGGTTAAATGGGCTGAGGCACAGATCCATTTGCTCAGGAAAACCTTCTTTGGGAGTTGGATATCACCAAAGAAGCTCAGAGGGACTACCTTCCCCTCCATCTTTCCCCATGTGGCAGCCTTTGGAAGGGAGTCAAGAAAATGTTGGGTCTGATTCTTTCATTCCAAGCTTTCCAAAGTTGGGAAAGATGTCCAGTTGTCTCCAGACAGGGAGAGATTTTAATCTCTTTGTGATCAGATAAATGGGGAGCAGGCCACCCTGCTGAGGAGGGCCATTCAAAGCTGGTTCCTGTAATAAAGTGATTTAATAGATCTAAAGAGGCCAATTCCCTTCTTTCGCCCACAATTACTTCCTGTGGGTTATCATTCACATATGTAAATGAGACAGGAAGTGGGGCTAGCCACCAGCCAGAATTAGTTGTAGGAAGGGAAGGGGGTAAAGCTGGGGGTGGCCGAAGCAGGGGAAGCCAGGGGGCAGCCAAGCATTCTGCAGCTGACCCTTCTGGTAGATGTTGTAGGAGCCCAGTGATCCGAGCGTTAACTGGTGGATCCCCATCTCCTTGCGTCCTCTCTCTCCCTTGTTTCCCCATTCCGCATCCTCACTGAGGGCCATGTGGGGACTTCCCCGCTGTTTCCCTCCAAACAGTCTACCCAGCATCTCCCTCTCCACCCCTCCCCCTCCAGAATACCATCCCTCAGGCTCCAACCCTTAATCCCCACATCCTCCTTTCCCCTCCCCCACTGCTCCTAAAGCCAACCTCCCCAAAGTAACCCCTCCATGCCCGGCCTGGGTGTCAACCTCCTGGGTCTGAGATTAGCAATTTCTTCTCAGGTCCAGCCCCAAACCTCCAAAGATGGAGGGAACGCAAGCAACAACTTCCTCTACATAGTGGTTATGCGAGGCTTCCAAGATACTCAGGAAGGGGTGGCCAGAGAGGAGGGAAGACGAAGTCTCTGGTTCCTTGTTTGAGGCTGGGAATGTTAGGACGGCAATCAATGGCTGTCTAGGGCCATAAATGCTAAGCTGAGGAGAATAGGTCCTGAGGCTAGCCTTTCTCCACCCCCTGCCCTGCGACACTGAATTTCACCCCCCCACCCCCCGCCCCTGTGCTGCCTTGCTTTAACTGAGAACTTGGGGTTGCGACCTAACTCCGTCCCCGGCTGGCTCAGGAGTCGAAGACCGGGCTCGTTGCCTTTTCTTTCCTAATAGGAAATAGACAGTAAGAGCCCCGCTAGTGATCCATGTGCCTGACACTATGCTCTTGCGGAACTTCCAAGCCCCCCAAATAGATCCTTCAAGGATCTACCAAACCCACCCAGAACCCCAGGGCCTGGTGACCGCCTGGGTGAGAGGGCCCGGCAGACTTCTCGGCTTTCCGCCGTTGGGTCCCGAAGCCGTTTCCCTCCCTTCCTCCAGGCCGGGAGCTCCATTCACAAGATACTGAAACGCGCGGGCGCTCAGGGCTCTGCTCTGACCGGGCATGTGCTTCCCTGGCCGGCCCGCTCGCCCTCCCCCCACTGGCAAGCACAATACAACCTTAGTTCTGCCACATGGGATCACCTCCCTGCCCCCTGCCCCCTGCCCAGGGGAAAGAGGTAACAGACACGTGGTAAACCAGAGGGGTTCCCGGAAGGGGGTGGGGGTGTTAATCATCGGCTCTTCCCCCGCTCTCGTCCCGTTGGAGTTAATAGGGACTCAGAACTGGGGTTCCTCGGCAAAGACGGGAACGCACAATGAGGGCCCTGGATCTCCCCTCAATCCCAACAGCCGAGTCCGTCCGCCCACCCTCGGATACGCGCGCCAACATCCCGTTCCTGCGGCAAAGTTACCAGAATCGCTCTCACCTGGTGCACAAAGACATCCACCGGGGGGTCGAGCGCGACCCCTGCGCGGGCGGTCATGGACAGGAAGCCGAACCCCATGCGCACGTTGAACCACTTACAGATGCCGGCACCGTGCAGCAGCTGCGGCTCCTCCGCCGCGCGGGCCGCGTCCTCCGGCGCCTCCTCCGGCGCCTCCTCCGGCGCCTTAGCGCAGCCACCTGGAGATTGGGAAGGCTCTCAGCTGGGGGGGCCACGGAATTGGAGGACCCCCATCAGAGAGCCGGCAAGGAGACCCGAGGGTCCAGCCCGAGGCTGGACAACCAGGAGGCTGCAGCTACCGAGCAGCCGGCGAGAATACCTGTCCCGGCCGCCTCCCGCGCTCCCCCAGCTTAAACTGAGGCCAGCGGTGCCCCGAAAGTTTTGCTTTTCTTTCCACAACACGTTGCCCGGGGACATGCGGCCAGACAGGCCCCTCCTCTTCTCTCCCCCCGCCCCCGGACCTTCAGCTTGCTCGCCACTGGGACACCAGGGTTCCTGGCTCCAGAGATGGCCCCCAGAAGCAGGAGGCCGCACAGACTTGGAGTCCTTGGGCTAGCCTGGGGGACACTTCACCACCTCTCTTTCATGTGGCTTCGGGGCGCCCCTGTCGCCTAAGGTGTCCCTAGTAAGTCCCGAGGTCGAACCTGCGAACTGCTGGTTTGACACAGAGCCCATGGTAGTCGGCTGAGCCCGCGGCCCCGGGCCCTTGCTTGGGCGGCTGCTGGCCCCAGAGAAGTCCGGAGGCAAAGGGGTGGCTCGGGGAAGAGGCAGCTACATCTTCCCCAGCACAATAGCGGTGGGAGGGCCCACGGCTTTTCAAAGGCTCCCAAATTCTAAAAGACAATGACCCAACCCCCCGCGGGCAGCCCCCCTCCCCTCCCTTCCCCTCCCCTCCGTCGCCTTTCCCCTCCTTTTCCCTCCGGCTCCAGCTCTGGCCCTCCCCCACCACGGCGGTCTCTGACACCTCTGGGGTGTCCCTTCTCAGAACCTAGAGGTTTGACACCCCCTCCCCACACGCACATCTGGAGACTGGGGCCGTCAACCCTTCAAGTCTTGAGTACCCGGGAATTTGGGATCCTGCACTTTAAGAACTAGGCGGGGGTCCCCAAAGCAGCATACAGGTGGGGGGCATATGGCGGGGGGGTGCAGTTTTAAAGCCACGTGACTGCTCACACACACACACACACACACACACACACACACACACACACTTATACACCACCCCCACCCCCCGTGCAGATAATTATACATTCCAGAGAGTTGGGGGGGAGGGAGGTGTGAGCCTGGCAGCGCTGGCCAATCAGAGACACAAACCACCTGTCAAGGGAGAAATGGATGAGCCCTCCCCCTCCCCCAGCCCTGGAGCGCCCCTCCCCCTCCCTTCCCCTTCAGGCCTCAGAGCTGACCCGGCAGCTCGGCGCTGACCCGCTCTCGCCCCCCTACCCCCGTGTGCTTAGATAGACCTGGAGTTCAGGACACTGGGAAGCTGGATGGGGAAGCAGGGGGAGGTGGGAGACCCAGTGGGGCCGATCTCCACTGCTGACCTAGGCGCAGCCTCTCTAAGTCTGTCTCTGAATGTCTCTGAGTTTCCCACCGAGTTTCTCTGGATCCCTCAAAGCACTCCCAATTGATTCCGTGTAAAGAATTCTTCCTCATTTCCTTCCAAATCTGTCTAAAATCTGACCCACGTGGAGTTTACCAAGAGAACATAAGAAGGAACCGAAAGAGGCTTAAAGTGTGTTTCTCTCTCCACCAGCTGACCTCATCCTGCCCCCATGGCCATCCCATCCTCATCCGTGGTTGGGATCCAGACACTTTTAGCTTCCCAGGCGCTCCTCGCTTCAGAGTCCTGTCCTAAGTGCGCTCCCTTCCCCACAGTGAGGTTGGTGGGGGAACTGGAGTAGGGATTCTCCTCTTTTGAAGAGTTAGCCTCCCCTGGTAGGAGATAAAGAGGGTTGGCCAGGGGGGTGGCTAGTGCCCCGGTCGGAGATGGACAATGGCCCGGGGCTCAGTGCACGGCCCTGGCCCTGCCCCTTCACTTCCGGTGCTCAGTTCAAACTGGACAATGCCAGCTCCGGCCAGTTCCCCTCCCCCACTGCTACAACCCATTTAAAGGGACAGAGCCTGCTTTCGGGGGCATCCGCCCACTGGGAATTCAGACGTCTCCACTAAGTGTGCAGAACCTCTCGTGCTCCTGCGCCCGCCCGCGCGCGCGCGCGCGCGTGTGTGTGTGTGTGCGCGCGCGCGCTTATGAAATTGAGAAATAGAGAACAGGGATGAGTCGGGGTAGGAAAGGGGAAGATGAGGGGGAGAGCAAGGGGCTGTTGAGAGATTATTTCTCTCTCCTGTCAAGAGTGCTCTCCGAGGGACTAAAACTTCAGTGTAAGAAATGGGGGGTAGGAAGTTGGGATAAAAAGGACAACTGTGGCCCTCAGCCTAAAAAATACAAATTATTAAGAATACCACTAACAATGCGACAGTCCCAACTGAGGACTCTAGTTTAGATCTTCCCAGAGTCGTGCAAGTACATCAGCCAAAACCGTTTTTTATTTACATAATCCTCCCCATCTAAGTCTTATCTCCTCCCCTTACTAGAGCCCTTAAAATGTACCCACTCTCAGTATCTCTCTTCCCAAGACTCAGGAGCAGGTGACTAAGGTCTGGCTGAAGAAAAGAGGGGACAAGAGAATTTAGCGCTCTGCTTTCCCTTGGTCTGCTTTCAAGTGAGACGTTCCAGGCAGTCTCTACTAGCTTCACTGTCCAGGGTCCTGAGGGCGGCGGGAGCTCTGTCCACGGTGCTGAATAAAGACCCGCTCTCCTGGTTCCCAGCTCCCAGTTTCGAAAATGCCTTCTTAAGTTCTCACCTCCACGCTCTTCTCAGAAAACCTGGTTCTTCTTAAACCGCCCCCACCAGCTCAGAGACTCTGACACATTGGAGACGAATGAACAGACTTTCTTGCACTCTAAAGAGAGGGCATTTCCAGCCATACATGATGCTGTGAGAGTAGTGTAAGTATCTCAAGCTCCTCTTCAGAAAAATGGTGCATGTGGCCACAGAGTGAAGAAAGAGGAGATAATATTTTTTAATTCACATAAAATAAGACTAGAGAGACTAATCTTTTTTTCAATATTATTTCTCTAATTAACACCAGTTATGGGGCTTCCCTGGTGGCTTAGCTGTTAAAGCGTTTGCCTGGAATGCCGGAAACCCAGGTTCGACCCCTGGGTCGGGAAGATCCCCTGGAGAAGGAAATGGCAACCCACTCCAGTACTCCTGCCTGGAGAATCCCATGGAGGGAGGAGTCTGGTAGGCTACAGTCCATGGGGTCGCGAAGAGTTGGACACGACTGAGCGACTTCACTTTCGTTTTCACTTTCATAGGAATGCAGGCATTGGAATCTACATTCGAACATCTATTTATAGCTCTGAAAGCTATATGCTTTCTATGCCTCGGTTTCCTCCTCTGCCCGATGGAGATAATGAAGATTTAACTCTCAGAGTTATCATGAGGATAAAGGTAGATTATGTAAGTAAAGCTTTTAAAAGTGTCTAACATATAGTTAGCCATTAACAATGTAAATTATTACTATTATTATCATAGCTATTATGCACGTTTGTCTCTTTGTCCTATAACCTGGTGGATCATTTGATCCTTGAGGACTTGAACCATTTCTGTGTTTTCTTTCTGCACCTTCTCGCACATCCTTACCAGTACTTAGCACAATGGCTGGCCCACAAAAGACATCCAGTTTCCTGAGAGACTTCCCTGGTGATCCAGCGGTTAAGACTCAGCCTTCTAATGCAGGGGTTGTGGGTTTGATCCCTAATCAGGGAACTGAGATCTCACAAGCTGCACGGTGTGGCCAAAAATTAAAAATAAATAAATCTTTAAAAAGAAGAGTTTCCTAAATAAGTTTTTAAAATTTATTTTGATTGAAGTATAGTTGAATTACAACATTGTGTTATTGTCGTACAGCAAAGTGACTCAGTTATACATATATGTGCATTCTTTTTATAGTCTTTTCATTATGGTTTGTCACAGGATATTGAATATAGTTCCCTGTTCTAAACAGTAGGACTTTGTTGTTTATCCATTCTATATATACCAGTCTGAATAGTTTTTTAAATTTTATTTATTTTTTATTGAAGGATAACTGCTTTACAGATTTTTTTTTTTGTTTTCTGCCAAATATCAACATGAATCAGCCACAGATATACCTATGTCCCCTCCCTCTTGATGAATAGGTTTTGACTGAAATGATGAATATTATTACAATAGTCATAATACTTATTCTTCTAGGCTGCCTCTCTCAAGTCTAAGCAACTTAAACCCAGGAAGAGTCAGGACCTCATGAAGTTGCATATGTAGAGGCAAAGGATGCTTTAGGAAGGGACACATGGCTCCGAACATAAATGACTCCTCATCCCCATTGGGTTGTTTCCACATGGGAGATGGAGGCTCCCGACTAAACATTCTTCCTTTCTTGGGTCCCCATCTCAGTGAAAACTTATTAGGTAGCTACTATGAAGGAAATGGCAACCCACTCCAGTATTTTTGCCTGGAGAATCCCAGGGACAGAGGAGCCTGTTGGGCTGCCGTCTATGGGGTCGCACAGAGTCAGACATGACTGACGCGACTTAGCAGCTTAGCAGCATGATCCAGGCATTGTGCTAGCTCATACATTTGGTGGAGGAACTAGATACATAATATGTACTAAGTAGTATAATGACCAAAAATGTACCCCCAAAAGTAAAGAACAAACATTTCCTACTATCCAAGAAGTTATAGTGTAGTGTCTAGTATCAACACAAAGAGCATGCATGCATGCTTAGTCACTTCAGTTGTGTCCAACTCTCTGCGACCCTATGAACAATGACCTGCCAGGATCCTCTGTCCATGAGATTCTCCAGGCAAGAATGCTGGAGTGGGTTGCCATTTCCTTCTCCAAACTCCTTTCCTAACACTACCTGAAAGATCTAGAAGGAACACATCTGAATCAGGGCTGTAGATAAAAAGGTGTTACAAGAAAACCCGGAGTCTAGAGAGATTCTCAGCTCTCAGTCTATGCTGTGCTAGAGAAAACAGAAGAAGATACCACCTGCTTAACAGTTTAGCGTCAGCCAAGGTGGGTGTGGGGTCACCCACCTTCATCTACCACTCAGCATCAGCTCCCAAACACAAGGAGCATCTCTCCTTTAAAGTACCTTGCTAAGTTCCTCTTGTGTAGACTCATATCTCCATAAAAGGAAGAGTTGAAAGAGGTCTTAGTAATAATAGTAACATCACCATTAAGTATATATATGTATATCTATAGCTATTGAGCACTTCCTCCATGGCAGGTGGTGTTGTGTGATGCGATAAATAACACAAACAAAAATCCCACCTTTGTGGGGCTTATATTCTGATAGGTAATAACAGCTATTATTTATCAAGGCACTTTTCTTATCTCATTCAAGCCTGTCAATAACTCTAAGTAATAAGTATTAATATTGCCTCCTTACAGGAGAGGAAACAAGCCTAATGAATCAATTTAGCTTGGGTAATGTAACTCAGCTAATACTTGGCAGAGGCAGATTTGAACCCATACATTTGATTCCAAAGTTCACATTCGTTCCACAGTCCCAGTATATTGTTATCATGACTGGTACTGTCCCCATTTTACCAATGAGAAACAAGCTATGTGCAAACAAAAAGGCTGTAAGGAAAGACTGTATATTCAATATAATTAGTAAATAGAACCCAAGCTTGTGATTCTTCTTCCCTGGACCAGAGCTGTAGTCTGTCGTTTATTGATTACCCTCCCCCAAACTCATTGACCGTCTAAATCAAAGAGCTGAACAGAGCCAAAACAGCTCCTCTTTTGGGCAATCGTCCACATCCAGTTTGCATTTCTAAAGTGTTTTGAGAACCCTGTGGTGGGGTCTGGGGTGGCTGGCGTTAAAAGCTTGATGCTAATATGAGTGATGGTGTGCATTTGAGAAAAGTATTTTCCACAATGTATCCCTCAGGATACTAGTTCCATAGAATGATTAATACACCTTACCATTTTTTAAAGGTCTTTATAGTGAAATCATCTGGAAAATGATATGTTAACTAGGCTTCCTATATAGGACTCTGTATAGCTTTTAGTCGGAGAAGGCAATGGCACCCCACTCCAGTCCTCTTCCCTGGAGAATCCCATGGACGGAGGAGCCTGGTAGGCTGCAGTCCATGAGGTCGCTAAGAGTCGGACACAACTGAGCGACTTCATTTTGACTTTTCACTTTCATGCATTGGAAAAGGAAATGAGAACCCACTCCAGTGTTCTTGCCTGGAGAATCCCAGGGACGGGGGAGTCGTCTATGGTGTCGCACAGAGTCGGACACGACTGAAACGACTTAGCAGCAGCAGCAGCAGCAGCATAGCTTTTAGTACGGTAATATGCTCTGTGATTCATGAGGAAGAGAATATGATGTGTGCAATGTTTCTGCTCATCCGCTAAGTCATTTAACATATATTTATTGAACATGTATAATGTGTCAGGAAGCATTGTTGGAAGCACTGGAAATACATCAGTGAACAAAACAGATGAAGCTCCTGCCCTCCTAGAGCTTACATTCTGGAGGAGAGGGACAGACAAAAAACAAATAATTAAGTAAAATTTAAATGGCAACCTACTTCATTATTCTTGCCTGGGAAATCCTGTGGACAGGGGAGCCTGGTGGGCTAGAGTCCATGGGGTCGCAAAGAGTCAGATTTCACATAGTATATATAGTTCCAGCCTGTTAATTTGTTCTGTGACCTCAAGAAAGGCCCCCAGCTTTACCCTTTAAGGATAAAATGAGGGAGTTGGATTAGCTGTTAGACAAGCATTTCTCCCATTTCTGACTGTCTAAAGCAATATGATGTGTGTATGTGTTTGTGTGTGTGTGTGTGTGTGTGAGAGAGAGAGAGAGACCCCATTCCTAATTGCTCTGAGAAACAATCTGTTCTCACCCCATGCTGTCATCTTCATCCCTCTCCAAGGACCAGGGCTTCCTACATCAAGCGGGATTGTGCACCTCTCACCTCTTAGGCCTGTTGAATTGGCAGAGGGAGGGTGAGCCAAGGGAGTCCCCTTCCTTCTTTCAGTTCTGCTCCCCATGTGGGCCTTGCTTCACAGAGCAAGACGCCAGGCACTTGCTTTCACCAATAATGGCTTCATTACATTGAAAGGAGACTAGAGTGACCTCAGTGAAATAGACTTCCTGACCCCAGCTGACCTCTGACCCTCACCCTGACAGCCTCTAAATCTTTTCCTTCTGACACATCCCCCACAAGGTACAAGCCAGAGGAGGAAATGATGAGCTTGCTGGAGCCCACTGTCCAGCGACGGTCACTCCGCAGGTGTTCTCTTGCAGTGGAACTTGCCAAGCCCAGCTGTAATTTCCCCCATGACTGCTGATCTTTTCAGTGTTCCTACTGTGACTCTAGCCTGTCAGGCACAATTCACCCAGCTGTGGTTCCCCTAGTGTCCATTTGTATGTGTCCAGTGATAGTCATATACCATGTACCAAGGCAGGGGATCTAACCAAATGCTGCATTACCCCAAAACTGCTTTAGCCTAGTCCTTAACTCACTCTTCTCTGATGCTGCAGTTGCTGTTTGAGAGCTGACTTTGTACCAAGCCTGTGCTGAGTGCTTTCTGTGGATTGCCTCCTTCTGTCCTCAACCATCCTAATATGATCCCCATTTTACTGGAGAGAGAACTGAGGCTCAGTTTAGCTAAGCGACTTGCAAATCACCAAGAGTGCATCCCAGATCTAGCTTACTCTGATATTTTTCTTCTTCTGTATTTTTTTTTTTAGCAGTTAAAGTAATTAATGCATGTGGCTAAAAAAATCAATTAGTATTGAAAGAATTATAATGAAAAACAACAGTACCCTGAATACCCCACCCCCTCCACTCCCACGAGTCATTTCTTCTGGAGGATATTTCCACGTCTCTAAATAATATGTGTGTACCTCCATTCCTTGATTTATCAATTTTAGATATTATCTATTGATTTCATGTTATGGTGGATGAGGACTTAACCTTGCGTACAAGGCCTACTTCTCCTTGCCTTTTCCTCCCAGTACAGTTAAATCACCATTTTCAACTAAATTGATAGACAGTGTTTACACTGTCATAATTATGGAAATGCTCACTGCGTTGCCAAGTGGTATACTAGGACAACAATTCTTTTCTTAGACTGTGCTGCTTTTGTTTTGTTGTTAATTCACCCTGGACTCTAACCTCCTCATCACAAGATTAGTCATGGAAATATCTTCAACCATTTTCAAGGGCTCCATCATATTATCTTTTCCACTAAGCCCTTTCTTGAGGACTTCCCTCCTGGTTGCCCTCTGGACTTGTTTCACAGCAGTCAACCCATCACCTTCACAACCTCTCACTACTGTGGACAGAGTCATGCTTTCCTGGATTCCATGCCAATCTTTTTCTTGGTTCACACTTGGATAGCATCCTCAAGTAACTGCCCAAGAAAGGTTGCTCAGGAGGGGAATATGCTAGGCCTTCCAAGTCTGAGCCTACTGCTTTTTAACCTTACTTTTTTGATGGTTTCAAAGCCATACTCTTTACCACTCTGCTCTGTTGCAAAATGAAGAAAGACACTTCACTTGCTCTGAGGATGTTGAGGTTGGAGATGTCTTTTCTAGATTCTGAGGTTGTGAACCTAGATTTATCAATGGTAAAAAAAAGAAAAATTTGATAGTTAACACCATTTCAAGGTTCTCCATGTGCCAGGCACTGTGCTAAGTGCTTTACATAAATTAAAATCACATTTAATTGTCACTCCAAATGTATGAGATAGGCGGGGTTATTGTTCCCTTCTTATAGATGAAGCTGAGCATAGGGGACTTAAGTAACTTGGTGAAGGTCACAGAGTAAGTGATAAGAGTCAGGATTCAAACACTGGTCGGTTGATTCTGTAATTCGGATTCGGATTCAATAATCTACACTTTTGACTTCCCTGGTGGTCCAGTGGTTGAGAATTTGCCTGCCAACACAGGGAATCCTTGGTCTGGGAAGATTCCACGTGCCGCAGAGCAGCCAAGCCTGTTGGCCACAGCTACCGAGCTCAAGAGCCTGCAAGCCTCAGCTACTGAAGCCCATGCACCCTAAAGTCCACGCACTGCAACTAGAGAAAGCCTGTGCACAGCAACGAAGACCTCGAGCAGCCAAAAATAAATAAACAAATAAATAAACTTTAAAAATATCCACACTTCACTTCTTCTATTGTAATAGAAAAGGCTTACAAATTACTATCTTCTGACTTTATCTTCCCCCCAACCTAATTTGGTAAATGTGGAAACAAGACCTAAAATCCAAGTGACTTGTTCAAGTTCCTTAGCTAGTTAATAATAAGAACTAGAAACTCAGGTTTCCTAGTATTTCCTTTCTCAATCAGGGAGTGGGGCTTCCCACTCAGGATTGGTTTCTGTACCTTGGTTTCCCTGTTTAGGGGAGAAAGTTAGTGGAAAGGACGTGTAAAAGATCTGTATCCCATCAGATTGTGACTGAGACATACAATCGAGGCAGATACGACGCACTGTGGAAACAACGGAAGCTGACTCATTTTATATGATGTGGAAGGCTTCCCAGGGGAGGTGGCATTGCACTGAACCCTGCATAGGAGTTTGAAAGCCAGGAGGGCAGGACATCACAGAGGAAAGGAGCAGCAGAAATGGAAGCAAGCAAGCTTGAAAGTGAACAGCCACAAAGTTTGGTTCCCACGTGAGCAAGTAATCCCTGTCTGTGTGAAGACATCCAGGGAGACCTGTACTCCCTTCAGTCAATCTTCCATCACACATTCATTCCACATGTTGTCAATAATAGAGATAGAGGGACTTCTCTGGTGGTTCAGTGGTTAAGACTCTGCAGTCCCGGTGCAGAGGGCACAGGTTCAATCCCTGGTCAGGGAACTGCAATCCCACATGCCACGAGGTGTGGCTAAAAAAAGAAAAAACAGAGTTAGGATGGGATGGTTAAAAAGTTCTGGTTCTAGTCCTAGCTCTATCCCTAACTCACTGTGTGACCTGGAGTAAATCTCTTCTTTTCTGAGCCTTGGTTTCACCATCTATCAATTGGGAGAGCGAATTTACGATTTCCAAGGCCTCTTCCCACTTTCATTTGTGATGATTACAGAGCAAGAATAGTACAAAGGTGTCGAGGTGTCCTTGACTTCCGTCCATTAGAGGAAGGGGAGAAATAACATCTGTTAACTTCTACTTTGGGCTGAGTATCACCCCCTCCTACCACCCTATGAGGGAGCTGCTATCTTCTCTTTCAACAGAAGAGAAAAATGAAGTTCAGACGGTTTGAATCACTTCCTCAAATTCTCCCAGCAAGTAACAACAGAGAAAGAGCTACAATGTTTGAGTGTTCACCACATTCCAGACACTGTCACTACCCTACGTTAACTCGTGTAATCCCCCAACAACCTCCATTTAAAAAATTTTTTTAATTGAAGTATAGTTGATTTACCATGTTGTGCTAATTTCTGCTGTGCAGTGAAGTGATTCAGTTATACATATATACATGTATATACTTTTTCATATTCTCTTCCACTATAATTTGTTGCAGGATATAGAATATAGTTCCCTATGCTACACAGTAGGATGTTGTTTGTCCCTCCTACAGATAATAGCTTGCACCTTCTAATCCCAGACTCCCAGTCCTTCTCTTCTCTACACCCCCTCCCCCTTGGCAACAGCAAGCCTGCCCTCTATGTCTGTGAGTCAGTTTCTGTTTCCTAGATGTATTCATTTGTGTCGTATTTTAGATTCCACATATGAGTGACATCATGCGGTATTTGTCTTTCTCTTTCTGACTATCTTCATTTTCAAATGGGGTAACAGCAAGTGTCTAATGTCATAGTCTATGCTCCTAATTACTAGACCACACGTCATCTCAGAAATGACAGCTGAGACAGCATCAAACTCCATATAATCCACTCGGATGAGAGGGGATCACCTCTCCGTCTCCTCACCACCAGGCTCCTGTGATTTGGCCGTGATGGGAGAAGGGCAGAGAGGGACAGATGCAGGCAAGCCATCCCTCTCTCCGATGGCCTCTCCTGAATGCAAACTGCACTTTGAGTTTTTGCCAAGAGATGCCCCCACAGCTGTCCTACTGAAGGATGAGGTATGGGGCCAAGAGAAGGGAGATCTAGGATCCTTGGGGCCTGACTCTCAGAGCCAAAAGTGACCTTGCAGATCAGCTGATTCCCTGCCAGACCCCAAGGTTGATATCAACTATTTTCTTGACTCAGTTTACAAACCTCCAGTCACAAAGAGCTTATTATTTTTGGAAACCTTCCCCATCCCCTGATAGGACTTTTAAAGGTTCTTTCTTCCATTGTATTGAAGCGGATGTCTATACCCTTTACCCACTGGGGACTTTAGATCAAGTTCCCTCCTTCTTGGGCAAAGACTCTGGGGTCAAGTTTTCTGTTCAAACCCCAGTCCCACCCTTTCCCAGCTGCATTGCTGTTGAGTTGCTAAGGCGGATCTGACTTTTTGCGACCCCATGTACTGTAGTCCACCAGGTTCTTCTGTCCATGGGATTTGCCAGGCAAGAATACTGGAGCGGGTTGCTATTTCCTTCTCCAGGGAATCGAACCAGCATCTCCTGCATTGCAGACAGATTCTTTACCTGCTGAGCCATCAGGGAAGTCCACCCACGTAAGTAACCTTGGACAAATTGAAGCTCAATGCCTCAATTTTGGTTAATTTCCCATTGTTCCTGTGCAAGTTAGCCTAAAGCCAGATTTTTCTAGCTTGATCCTCAATGATCCACAGCTTCTTTCCATTGCATCACTTTGTACAGTGCTTTTCCAGCCACAAAGTGTTTTCCCATACATCACATCATCTCACCAGGCCCTGGGAAACAGGGCCGCTGGGACGGAGGGAGGCATGAGCGGCATGTGGTTATCTCAGTTTAGCAGGTGAGGCAGATCTCTGACCCTAATACCAGACTTACCTCCAAACTTGTGCTCCTCACACCTCTCACAATCAGCATTCTAGGCCTCTGTGTGCCTTGCTCTCTTCTTCTCCCTGGTGTTCCCATGCTCACCTTCTGCCTGCAGCGTCATCTTTCCTACCTCACTTTGCTGGTCCGTATTCATTCTTTAGGTTCCAAAGGTGTCTGTCACACATTCTCCAGGAATCTCCTTGCTTCCGCCCGCTCACTTAGCCAACACCCTTCTCACATGTGCTTACCGTAACAAACTGTTTGCCTCCACTTTATTATATTGCTTATTTATGTTCCTCTCACACTGGCTGTGGGTGCAAAGTCTACAGTTGTGTCCGGCTCTTTGTGACCCTATGGACCATAGCCTGACAGGCTCCTCTGTCCATGGGATTCTCCAGGCAAGAATACTGGAGTGGGTTGCCATTTCCTCCTCCAGGGGATCTTCCCAAAACTGTGTTTCTTGTCTCCTGCATTGACAGGCAGGTTTTTTACCACTACCGCCATCTGGGAAGCCCTGGCTACTAGAATGTAAACCCTATGAGGCTGGGACTATGTCTGTCTTGTTCATTGTGTGCACAGCCTATAGCACAAAGCTTGGAATAGAGTGATCGCTTATTAAAAGTTTGTTGAACAAGTAAATGAATGACCTGTATTCATTTGAATGAATTCATTCATTTGACATTCATTTAAATGAGTGTCTAGTATTCCAATATTCCTACAGCATGGCAGGCCCCCCTGTCCCTCACTATCTCTTGGAGTTTGCCCAGCTTCACATCCACTGAATCAGTGATGCTATCCAGCCATGTCATCCTCTGCTGCCCTCTTCTTCTGCCTTCAGTCTTTCCCAGCATCAGGGTCTTTTCCAGTGAGTCAGCTGTTCACAGTAGGTGGCTAAAGTATTGGACCGTCAGCTTCAGCATCAGTCTTTCCAATGAGTATTCAGGGTTGATTTCCTTTAGGATTGACTGATGTGATCTCCTTGCAGTCCAAGGGACTCTCAAGAGTCTTCTCCAACATCACAGTTCAAAAGCATCAATTCCTCAGCACTCAGCCTTCTTTATGGTCCACCTCTCACATCCATACATGATTACTAGAAAAACTATAGCTTTGACTAGACAGACCTTTGTCCATGACTAATAATGGCCTACATTATAATCCAGGCTCTATTTCTAATTCCAAAAGTTCTTTTTTATCATCTTCTGAACCTAACCTAATTTCTACCCTAGCCCTTACTCTCCCTGTTATTATTTAACTCCTTAGAATCTTACATTGTTTATTGAAGGAATACTGGAGCTCATCTGATTCACTCCCTTGATTTTCTACACCAGAAGACTAAGATCCTTGGAAGTTAAGTGGTTTCCCCAAGGTCACACTGCAAACTGTGGCAGCCCTTCTTGACCACCAGACTGGCACTTTCCCGCTGAGTTCACCGAAGAGTTTGTGGACAGTAAATAACTCCATCCGGGACTTCGTTGGTGGTCCAGTGGCCAAGACTGCACGCTCCCGAGGCAGGGGGCCTGAGTTGGATCCCTGGTCAGGAAACTAGATCCCACATGCTGCAACTAAAAGTCTGCATGCTGCAACTAAAGATCCCAGATGCTGCAACAAAGATCAAAGACCCTGTGGGCCGGAACTAAGACTCGGCGCAGCCAGATAGTATTTTAAGTAATAAGAAAATAATAGTAGTGCCGGCCAAGTCCCTGCTTTGTGCTCTCTAGCTACTCCAAAATCCAGACAGAAGAAGTCTGACATCTCACAGGCAAAAGTGTCAGGCAGGACTGGTTGGAGGAGGTATGAGTTGGGGGGGGGGAGGAAGGGGAGGCAGGGAGGGCGGATCACGGAGAGCCAAGGACGCAGACAGAGAAACCAGGCAGTGTGGCACAGCCCCACTGTTGCAGGGTCCCCGGAGGCTCCCGCTGTGGCCGCACCATTCCTTCTGCCCCTGAAGCTGACCTTTGGGGCCAGAGATCAATAACCCAGACTTTGGCTTCAGCCCCCTTTAGCCCTCCAGTGACCACAGGGCACACAGAAGAGCAAGTGGGACTCAGGGTCATTAAGTAACTGTCACTCTTCCCCAGCCCCACTTGGGGACTGCTGGGGGAAGGGCCAGGGACAGAACTGTTACTGAGAAACGTACCCCCAACCAGAGGAGGACCGAGACCTCTATCTCTGCTTGACCTCCGCCCTCTTCCCCTTCCTACCTTCACCCAAGATTTCCTCCTGTGCTCTGTATCCTCCCACCTCTTTAGTACGGAGCCCTGACTCCGCTCACTGAACCCCTAATCTCCTATCTGAGC
Organism: Budorcas taxicolor; assembly: GCF_023091745.1. Taxonomy (NCBI): domain Eukaryota; kingdom Metazoa; phylum Chordata; class Mammalia; order Artiodactyla; family Bovidae; genus Budorcas; species Budorcas taxicolor. Next base: position 171,103,956 of record NC_068911.1, read on the forward strand.
CTTCATCTTGTTTGCTGAGCCCCATTTCCCCCTCAGTGAAGCCCTATATTTCTGTTAGGTCAAACTCCTTTTGCGGTTTCCCTCCCCTATTGTCCTGTTGTGCTATATAATCAAGAGGATTTCCTTTTTGGCCGCACCACAAGGGATCTTAGTTCCCCAGCCAGGGATTGAACTCTCGGCCCCTGCCTTGTAAGCACAGTGCTAACCACTTGCCCATCAGTGAAGTCCCAATCTGGAGCCATTTTATGCTTTTTCAATCAAGGCAGTAGATGGAAATTCCTTGTTCCCTGTTTTCTGAATATCGCATACCAAGTACCTTCTCATCCCTCACATCCCTAAAGAACAAACACGTTGTTTTGGCCATCATATTAGCAGGTCCCTGTCTCAGAAGCACATTTAACCCACCCCATCCCACCTGCTTTCCATCCTTCCTGCTCACCATTCCTTTCCCACATCCATCCCCCTCGCCCCCAATGCCCTAGCCAATCACTTCTGATTGATTGGTTAGGGACGAGGAGGAAAGGATCGATGGAAGAATCTGGGCCTATTCTCATCAAAGTTAAAGGTCCAGGACGGAATGATATTAATTGTGGGGAAGCTCAGGTGATGGTCATGATGGAGGTGGAGGTGGTTTGAAGTGTGGAGGAGAATGGGTGCAGAGCTCCGACTGTGCTCTGAAGGGCAGGAGGAGAGTTGTGGAGCTAATAGAAGTGAGAAAGCATAAATCAGTAGGAGTATTGGCATTAGGTTGTGGCTGCAATTCATGGGGTCGCAAAGAGTCGGACACGACTGAGCGACTGAACTGCGAACTGCGAACTGTGGTTGCCAAGACTAACCCACAGCTAAGAAATGTACCACCCCGTTCCTCTAGAGTGGGGTCTTGAGTCCCTGGTACTCCAAGTGTCCAGCAGGGGGCGCTCTGCCCCTACATTTCCCCCTTTCCTCACCCCTCAGAATTTTCTTCTTTCGTTCAAAAATACTCTTTGAACACAACTGTGTGTCAAGCACTGGGCACCAGACACTATACCATGGTACCATGGACTGCAACCACTCAGGCACCAACCAGACACACAGACAAGCAAGGTCCTGGACTCCGTGGTGCTGGCAGGGTAGGAATACAGAGAATAAATCATTACTGATTTAATTTAAAGAGTATCAGACAAAGCTTTCCTGAGGAGCTGCCTTTTAAACTGAGACTTAACAGATGCCTAAATCTTGACCAGGTAACAATGTGGCAAGGAGGTGAAGGTGGAGTGTGTAGGGGTTGCCTTTCAGACAAAGGGGACAATGGGCTTCAGAACGTGAATTAGGAAAAGATCAGGGCCCGTTCAGTAGAAAGGAAAGAAGCCTGCCTCTGTGGCTACATCCAGCTTTGATGAGAGGTTTAATCCTTTCTGGGCTTCCCTTGTGGCTCAGTAAAGAATCCCGCCATGCGGGAGACCTGGGTTCGATCCCTGGGTTGGAAAGATGGCCTGGAGAAGGGAAAGGCTACCCACTCCAGTATTCTGGCCTAGAGAATTCCATGGGGGTCTCAGAGTTGGACACGACTGAGCGACTTTCTCTTCACTTTAACCCTTTCTATTGTGAAACTCACACACTTGGAGCTTCCCAGTTTCCAAGACTCAGTTTTCTTGAGATTTGCCTTTCGTGGGAATAAGATGAAGACAGAGAGCCAGCAGGTCTCTGGGTCCTTTCTAGAGTAACCAAACTTGTGAGGGAGAACTCCTGTTCACCCCATTGCTAAGCACAAACTTTTTGGCTACAAGTGAAACTCAGTTTAAACTTCAGGGCCCCTCCCAAGGCTGTGGAGCGAGTCAAGTCGTATGCTCATGTATTTTTATAAAATGTGCACAAATGAGATATTTTAGTCACAGCTGGACATCTGAAATGTGAAATACCAACAGTTAGTCCAAGAGGTGTGCCAGGTAATTAGTTAATACAAATACATTTTCTGATGTTTGTGGTATTTTTCAGTTTTTGAAATTTGGGATTTATCATGACTTTTTTTCTTAGTCTAAATAAATGTTCACTTTGGGTATACATTTTATACCTATAATCCTATACCTCTTTTTAAAAAATTTTATTTATATATTTGGCTGCACCACATGGCATCTTAGCTCCCCCACCAAGGATCGAACCTGCACCCCCTGCAGTGGAAGCACAGATTTCTTTCTTTGTTTCTTTTTAAAACTATACATTTATTTACTTCGTTGCACTGGGTCTTGGTTGCTGCATGCAGGCTTTCTCTAGCTGTGGCAAGGAGGGGCTGCTCTCTATCTGGTGCGCAGGCTTCTCCCTGTGGTGGCGCCTCTTGTTGCAGAGCACAGGCTCTAGGCACACAGGCTTCAGTAGTTGTAGCACACAGGCCCAGTTGCTCTGAGGCACGTGAGATTTTAATTCCCGAACCAGGGATCAAACCTGGGTCCCCTGCACTGGCAAGTGGATTCCTCTCCACTGTGCCACTAGAAGAGTCCAGAAGCATAGATTTCGAACCCCTTGACCCCCAGGGGATTCCCCTATATTTCTTTTCTTAAAGAGGGCGTCCTAAATTGTAAAAGCTCGATGACCAGTATGACCTGCATCTGCCCGAGTGGGGTTCCAGAGGCTGACTACTCACTCCAGACCGTAGCCGCTTCTGGAGTTAAGAACTGATCCTTCCTGATCAGTTCTTGGATCTAACTGATCCTTCCTCGCCCTTCAATCAATCTCCCCTACTTTGTGGTCCACATCCACCCGGGTAGAGGACTCATGGTTAATAGGAATGCCAAGGGGATAGGGCTACATGGAAAGTCAGAGATAATTAGTAGTAAAATGTTTTGTTTTGTTTTGTTTTTACTTTTTATTTTGAGATTCTTTCAGATTCATAGAAAAGTTGCAAGAAGAATCAAAGAATTCCTGTACACCCTTCACCCAGATTCCCCAGCTGTTAAAAATTTAACTCCTTTGATATCATTCTCTTTCCCTTCCCAGTCTTTCTATATATACTTGGCTATTTCTGAGTAAATTGGAGATATAATGCTCCTTTTCCCCTAAATGAGTCAAAGTGTGCTTCCTAAAGATACAAGGACATCCTCAAACTTAATCATAATACTGTTATCAAAGTCAAGATGATGCACTGAAACCTACATTCCTCCGGTTTTGTCAGTTGTCCTGCTAAGGGTCTAATAGTGTCATTTCTTGTCCAGACTCAATCCAGGATCACTCGATCACTCATGCCATCAAATTCTCACATCTCTATCTTTTTTTTTTTTTTTTTTACTTTATTTCACTCACATCTCTATCCTTTTTTTTCATCTCTCTCTCTTTTTAATCTGGAATAGTTCCTTGGTTTTTATCTTTTGTGACATGGCATTTTAAAAAATAATAGGCCTATTATTTTGTAGAATATCCTTCCACTAGGGTTTGTCTGATGTTTCCTCATGATTAGATTGAAAGTTTGCATTTTTGGCAGAATTATCACAAATGTTGATATATCTTCTCAATACCCCATATCAGGAGATAAGTAATAATATGAACCATTGTATGCTGAAGCTGAAACACCAATAGTCTGACCACGAGATGCAAAACTCATTTGAAAAGACCCTGATGCTGGGAAACATTGAAGGCAGGAGGAGAAGGGGACGACAGAGGATGAGATGGCTGGATGGCATCACCAACTCAATGGACATGAGTCTGAGTAAACTTCGGGAGTTGGTGATGGACAGGGAGGCCTGGTGCTGCAGTCCATGGAGTCGAAAAGAGTCGGACGCGACTGAGCGACTGAACTGGACTGGAGCTGGACTGTATGTTGAACTTGAATCACTTGGTTGAGGTGTCAGTTTTCTCCACTGTCAAGTTGCTATTCTTTCTCTTTATAATCAGTAAATATCACCATACATTGTGATGACATAGATCCTGTTTCTCATGAACTTTCATCATAGTTTTAGCCTCATAGTTTTAGTATCCACTGTTAATCCTCGCCTAAATAAATTATTATTTGGATGGTTACCAAGTCTGACTTTCTAATTATGCTATCTTTCTACACTTGTTAGAAGAGCTTTCCCTTCTCCATTTGTTCATTCATTTATTTTATCTTTTTAATATTTTTTATTTATTCGGCTGCCCCGGCTCTTAGTTGTGGCATGGGGGATCTAGTTCCCTGACCAGGAATCAAACCTAGGCCCCCTGCACCGGGAGTGCAGAGTCTTAGCCACTGGACTACCAGGAAAGTCCCTGTTCATTTTATATCGGAATGAATTCATGGATTTCTTTTATATTCCATTACCAACCATTGTTCTGAGGCTTAAATTGCCCCCAGTTTGGCCAGTGGGACCCACTTCAAACTGGTGTCTTCATCGCACTTTGAGTACTTCTTGCTATCTGGTAAAGCAAGCTGTCCCAGGCTCACCTGTCCTTCCCCCACCCATCCTGAGATCAGCCATTTCTTCAGGGAGCCAAGTATGTTGGAGACGGAAAGTATTAGGCGGAGTCCAGCTCCTGTTAGTCTAGTGCTTTCAGTTTATAAAGTCTGCTGCTGCTGCCAAGTCGCTTCAGTCGTGTCCAACCCTGTGCGACCCCATAGACAGCAGCCCACCAGGCTCCCCCATCCCTGGGATTCTCCAGGCAAGAACACTGGAGTGGGTTGCCATTTCCTTCTCCAATGCATAAAAGTGAAAAGTCGAAGTGAAGTCACTCAATTGTGTCCGACTCTTTGCCACCCCATGGACTGCTGGAGTGGGGTGCCATTGCCTTCTCCATTATAAAGTCTAACATCTCCTATTTACTAAAAAGCCTCAGGCTTGGACAGAGGTGAGTTTGAGTGTGGAAACTGCTTACTGGCTTTGTCACCTTAGATGATACACAATGGCAGCAATGATGCCTACCCTCAGAGTCGTTGCAAGGATGTAAACTCCAGAAGGGCAAGCACCATTGTCTGCTTTTGACCACAGCATCCCCAACAAGGGCCTGAGGACAATGGGAGCTCCGTAATAGTCTTTTTTTCTTTTTCTTTTGTTTACTTATTTATCTTTGGCTGCCCTGGGTCTTTGTTGTGGCACACAAACTCTTTGTTGTATATGGGCTTTCTCTAGTTGCTGTGAGCTGGGACTATTCTCTAGTTGCAGTGCTTCTCGTTGCAGTGGCTTCTGTTGTTGTGGAGCCTGGCCTCCAGAGCTTGGGCTCAGTAGCTGTGGAGCACAGGCTTGGCTGGCTCGAGGCCTGTGGGATCTTAGTTCCCCCACCAAGGAGCCAACCCGTGTCCCCTGCATTGGCAGGTGGATTCTTAACAGCTTGACCACTAGGGAATTTTCTGTAATAGTCCTGAAGGATGGAATGACCTGAGATGCGAGGTGTGAAGTGTTAGCCCTGTGTCTGGTGCACACACACAGCTTGCGGTCAAGGGTGGCCGCTGTTCTCTGTTTTATGGATACTTGTATATGCTCAGAGTTAGAGCTAATTGTCAGGGGGGCACTGGTGATGGGCCAGCTAGAGGCCTCTGCCCCTCGCAAAGGAAGGAAGGATTTGGACTGAACAGATAAAAACAAAGACAAACACATACTGGCCTAAGTGTGCTGGGAAGGAGGCCACAGACAGGCAATCAAGCCCAGAGGAAGCGGCAGCTGGAAATCAGTCAGAGGTTCTGGAAGCCGTGTGGCCGGGCTGGACCCCCGGCGGGTGGAGGGTGAGGTATGGGTGTGGGCAGATAAGAGGTAGGGGAAACTGATCGAGGCAGACTTCTGGGGGACAGGAAGGCGTTTTGTGCTAGACTTGGGCAGACAAGTGGACGAGGCTGTACTTCAGAGCCCCTGCCTAAGACGCCCGATCTTGAGCAAGACACAGAGCCCACGTTGTGGGGGCTTCCTTATCTCACGGGGAGCCCAGGACACCACCATCAAGGAACCTCTAGCCTCTGGGGGAGACCCAGACCCTGCTGTTGGGGATCTCATACCTTCTCACCACCAACCTTGCCCCCTCCTCCTGGTTCTGCTCCCTGCTCCCCCTCCAAATGTGGTTGGACTTTTAGCCCCTTGGCATGTCTCCCATCTGTCCAGGAAGCCTAAGGACCTTGCAGCAGGCTTCATTTCTTAAAAGCCCCTCCTTTATTCAAGCCTCTGAGGGTTTCCTGGAAACGGCGTGGTGGTGAGAGTCAGCTTCTAAGTGGCCACCAGTCTCTCCACCGGGGTTATTTTGGAAGGTGACACCTTCCCCCGGCTTACCACAGTCCCCTTCCAGAGCACCCCCGGATGCTATGACAGCTGACAAAGGGAAACCACAAGACCAGAAGTTGAGCCAGTCTGCTTAGGAGGAGGCAGGGACAGAGCGTGGAGGGGGACAAGGTCCCTGCTTGGCACACCCATGCGGGCTTAAGGTAGGGGTTGCAGGGCCAGCAGGCTTTGATGCCACAGAAGCAGCCACTTTGCCATGGAAGCTTCTGTCCAGGAGTCGATCTTTAAGGGGCTCTGAGTAGCAGGTTCTACGTCTGGAACTCTTTTTCCATTGCACCCATTTTGAGGTGTGGAAATTAAGAAAGTAACTTAAAGAAGCTCCAACAGCAAGTGAGTGACAGAATCAGGCTCAAACCCAGCTCTCTCAGTTCTGTCCTGCGTCCTCTTTCCACAATCCCGGTTACCTACCCTTGCCCAGGAATCCACAGAATCCAGAACTTTCTAAACTGTTTCCTGAGACTTCATGGAATATTCTGACAAAATTGAAGCTAGTGATATTTATTTCTTTTAAAATGCATTGGAAAAGTACACGCATAATAGAAACTAAACACATTTCTATGATGGGTCTTATTGTGACACACGTTATCGCCTTTACCAAATGGTGTGCCATTCCCAAGGGTGATGTGTGCCCCAAGCGTCATGGCCAAAATCCTTCACCACATTCTCTTTGAGGCCACACTTCCCATGGGTGACTCTCAGGCAGAGACTGACTCGACAAGCACAGGAAGGCAAGGCCATCCTGGGAGGCAAAGGAGCTTGTGATGCGCAATTTTGTTTTTTTGTTTTAGTTTTTAGCCATGCATCTTGTGGGATCTTTGTGCCCCAAACTGAGATCGAACCTATGCCCCTTGCAGTGAAAGCACAGAGTCTTAACCCCTGGACCACCAGGGAGGTCCCTGCGATGGGCAGTTTTGCACTGAGGACTCCCCAGTGGTTCTGCTGAAACTTTCCTAGAATTGCACCTTAGTCTGAAGTGTTTCCTGCCCACCCCTCCTTCCTTCCTTCCTCTGTCTTCCATGGGGGTTTCACCTGCACTGTGGTCTGCCAGCTCTCCCACCTTCCTCCGGCTCCTTGCCCATTTTCCCTCACAGGTATTTTCCCCAATAAATCAGTCCCACGTCTAATCCCCTCTTGACAATGGCTTCTCAGAGGACCTGAACTAACACATCAAGAATTCCTCCAAGTTTCACAGACTAGTCTCCAATGCATATATGCATTGTTTCAACAAATATTTCTCCACTTTCATAGGAATGTATTCACCAACCACATGTTCAATTGCGGTCAAGCGATTTGATCATTTTACTATGTTTTGCAACTTGTAATTTCAGCGTGTGACTGAGATGCTCAATGCTTGTTGTCTATCAAAATAGGAGTCAATTTTTGGATCATTTCTTATAGCAGTTAATTTGTGACATCTTTGTTGGTTTGTGAGAGGCTGGGCTGTCTCCTTTAACCTGGAGGTCATCACCTCCTGGCAGTGGTCTGCTAACATAGCTTTACTTTGTAAGTGTTCCATAGTAAAGTTTGGGAAGAGCCGCCAGAACCCATCTTGAATGTGCATACTTTCTCAACTGCTGATGCTGCTCAGGGCAATGGACTTTAGACAGCTCCTTCTGGCTGAGGACCGAGCAGAGTCTGGTATTGCCATAATCCACAGGGAACAGTCCCAGAATCTGTGCCTGCCCACTCTGTCCAGAAAGGAGGACCCTCAGTTCTGTAAGACGCCTCATGTTGACCCCTTTGGTTTCCTTTGATGTGTTGTGTGTGCGCGCTCAGTCAGTTGTGTCCGACTCTTTGTGACCCCATGGACTGTAAGCCCATCAGGCTCCTCTGTCCATGGAATTCTCCAGGCAAGAATACTGGAGTGGGTTCCTGTTTCCTACTCCAGGGGATCTTTCCAATTCAGGAATCAGATCCATGGGTCTTGTGTCTCCAGCATTGGCAGGCAGGTTCTTAACCACTGTACCACCTGGGAAGCCTCTGATGTGTTGTTGCTGCTGCTGCTGCTGCTAAGTCGCTTCAGTCATGTCCGACTCTGTGCAACCCCATAGACGGCAGCCTACCAGGCTCCCCCGTCCCTGGGATTCTCCAGGCAAGAACACTGGAGTGGCTTGCCATTTCCTTCTCCAATCCATGAAAGTGAAAAGTGAAAGTGAAGTCGCTCAGTTGTGTCCGACTCTTCACGACCCCATGGACTGCAGCCTACCAGACTCTTCCATCCATGCGATTTTCCAGGCAAGAGAGTACTGGAGCTGATGTGTTGTTAAGAGTGACCAAATCTAGAGGTGATACTATCCTTGGGTTCCTTGAGGGTTTTGACCAAGATGAGGGAAATATTTTTAGTTAAAATATATTTACTATGAACAGTGCCTTTACTTTCTCTCATATGCTTTCCAAAGTATTTTTACAAATGGCTCCTTTAAATTTTTTTTTTTTACTTTTACTTTTTTTTTGGCCATGCAGCATGTGGGATCTTAGTTCCCCAGCCAGGGATCAAATCCACACCCCCTGCAATGGAACCGCAGAGTCTTACCCACTGGACCGCCAGGGAAGTCCCCTACAATTTGCTCATTTGACATTTTTTTCAATGTACATATACAGATTTATTTCCTTATTTGCTTTTTGGTCTTCCACGCTGCATGGGCTTTTCTCTAGTTGCCATCAGTGGGGGCAACTCTGCTGCAGAGCTCAGGCTTCTCCTTGCAGAGCACGGGCTCTGGGGCTCATGGGCTTTGATCATTGCAGCTCTGGGGCTCAGCGGTTTCGGTCCCTGAGCTCCAGAGCACAGGCTCAAAAGTTGTGGCACACAGGCTTAGTTATTCCACGACATGTGGGTTCTTCCCAGATCAGGGATCAAACCCGTGTCTCCTGCATTTGCAGGAGGATTCTTTACCACTGAGCCACCAGGGAAGACCTGCTCATTTAGTTTTTAAAGTGATTCTGTGATTCTTCGAGCACAGGCTCTGGGGTGGGGTCTGGGTTCAAATTCTAGCTTGTTTTGTGACCTTGAGCAAATCATTTAAAATCTCTGAGCCTTATTTCCTTTTCTGTGTAATAAAACTGCCACCTCCTCTGGCAGGATGAAGTGAGGTCATGGAGATGTTGTGGTTGCCTGGGCAGGGGTTGCATCAGAGAAGGTCTGATTGGCTAAACTGGGGGTCTGTGGAGCCGCAAAGCAGGTTGGGTCATTAGTGATGTGGTGAGACTGCCTTCCCTGGTCCAGGCAGAAGAAACAGTGCCCGCTCTGTGCTCCTGCAACACTTTCTCTGTCCCTTAAAGGCCTTCAGCATTATACCTTATTGGAGTCTTTTCTACCCAGCCTGGGAGATTTGGGGTTGCCAGAAGTAGGTGTTAAGTCTGCTGAGGTTCAGGCATTAGGAGTTAGCATGGACCCCTCAGGCCCATGTGTGTGGGGACTGAGGAGTCCTCAGAAGGATGAAATGCCCATGAGGTTGAGCGAGAGTCACGGGGTCGGGCCGCTCAGCGGCCCCACTCGTCAGAGTCGAAGGAACTGCCGCCACGGAGGGCCCTGATGAATGGGAGAGCACGAGGTGCCATTTCAGCTCCTTCACCCTCTGCTGACAAAGCGGGACCAGGGGCATGAGTGGGACACCCTTTTCATCGCTGAGAACAGAACATGTTGTAGGTGTGACTTGCTGGCCCAGCACTGGGGGAGCCCCACAAGAGGCAACACCCTTGGCTTCCACACCCTTGACTTGCCAACCCTTGTCTTCCCATGAAGGCAGATGATGACATGCTTGGGAGCCCACAGAGCCGTCCCCGGAACCTCTCAGAAAAACCCTCCTGACATCTACGTTCATCCAGCTCTTTCTCTGGGTGAGGTGCTGTCTTAAGCACTTTCCAGACATGGTCTGCTACAGTCTCCATAACAACTCCACGTCTGTTCCAAGTCCTATTTTGTAAAGGAGGTAAGGAAACAAACAGACACGTCACGGAATTTGCTCGAGATGCAAGCTAGAGAGGCAGAGGGATTTGAACCTAGTCTGGTTGACTTTAGGGCCATGGGCTATGAACCAAAATACTTAGCTGATACAGGAGAACTAATTGAGGACAATTTCAAGGCTGGGTTGCAGTGAAGTAGTTGCTATTAATGTGCTCCCATTTATTCCCAATAAATGGGGTAGGCTGGGTGTTTGGGTTCCATGTACAACCCAGCTATGCTAGGCACCTACCTGGCATTATGTAAGTGTCTGTTGTGTGACAGCTATGGCAGCAAGAGAAGCTCTGTGCCAGATCCGTGGGCCTTCCTGGCACCTAAATCTCTAGACTCTGGGGTCGGGAGGAAGCTACTTGGCCTTGGCAGTGCCTCCCGGCCAGGGCTCTGAGGCCCTCCTGGCCCCCAGCATGGACACAGCGCCACAGCGCCACACTTGTCCTACACCCTTTGCTCTTTGCAGATGACCAAAGACGGTAAAAACGCTCAACAGATGGCTTATGATTCAGCTCTACCGCTTACTGGCTGTATGGCCTCAAACAATTCAAAGGTGAATTAACCTTTCTGAGCTCAGTTTTTTAATCTGTTAAATAGGGGGAAGACTATCCACCTCATAAGGCTGTGGTGAGGAATACATGAGGAAACAAATGTCAAGCACCCTGATGCTGGAAAAGATTGACGGCAAAAGGAGCAGGGGGCGGCAGAGGATGAGATGGTCAGATAGCCATCACTGACTCAGTGGACATGAATTTGAGCAAACTCTGGGAGATGGTGGAGGACAGAGGAGCCTGGCATGCTGAAATCCACGGGGGTCACAAAGAGCTGGACATGACTTAGCGACTGAACAACAACTGAACTTCCTAGAAACGGCAACGCACTTCAGTATTTTTGTCTGTGGAATTCCATGAACAGAGGAGCCTAGAGGGCTGTGGTCCATGGGGTTGCAAAGAGTCGGACACGACTGAAGCAAAGTTCACAATAGAAAAGTTCTAATTTTCCTCCTCCTCTTCATCACTGTTACTGTTACTATACCATCTCCATTCTCAGGACTAGGATCTTTCTCTGCACTTTGATTCTGGGTCCCCTCTCCGGATGTGAAGGTCCAGACACCCAGCTAGCCCTGTCAGTCCTTGGAGGGCAGAGCTGCCCTCAGGGGAGCAGGTTAGAGCCAGGTCTCAGAGCCGGGAGACCTGAGTTCTCCTCTCAGCAAGGCCACCAATTTGCCATAGGACCACAGGTCAATCACTTTTTCTCTCTAAAGAGCAGTTTCCCCACTTCTCCAGGTCTCGAGGATGCAGCCCGGCAGGGTCTTCGGCTCCATCCCCGGTGTGAGAGGCGACAGCTGTCATGGTGATGTTTGAGCAGATGAGAGCAAACGCGGGCAAGTCACTCAAGGGGATGGACAGGTACAGTCCTGAGAACCTGGCCACCCTGGACCACTATGTGAAGACGCAGGCCAAGGAGAATATTTATCATCTGGAAGCCAACCTGGGTGTGTTGAAGCTGTACCCAGCCTTTCTCCAGACCACAGTCACTGCCCAGATCCTGCTAAAGGCCCTCACCAACCTGCCCCACGCTGACCTCATACTGGGCAAGTGCAGCAGGAAGAATGGCCCACTCAGCCAATTTTGTCCCTCAGAGACCTGCTGGGGACCTGCCACTTCTAGTCCTTCTGGTAAGCCCTGGATAAAAACATGGATCTCTTGGAAGGTATAACCGGCTTCGAAGACTCTGTCCAAAATCTGCCATGTCGTGGGCATCACTTATCAGCACATCAGTCTCTGGCTGCTGGCCGAGATGCTGGGGGATCTGACGGGCAGCAAGCTAAAGGTGCAAGTGAGCAGTATGGCTGGAGTCCCGACGAGTTAGACAAGACCTCCATCTGTAGCCAGGAAGAGAGCATTAAGCCCAAGAGTGTCATGGAGAAGATAGACTGACAGGGGGTCCAGCATCATGGCTTCTTCCCAGTAACAGGTGTTTAATATAGATTTGTTGGCTTCTCAAAAACAAACAAACAGAAAAAAAAACACACCATCACGAATTGTTTCCCCGTGGGTGAGTAGGGAGAGTCGTACCCGCCCAGCTCACCTCACTGGGCTGTTGTGAAACCAACACAGGGGTATGAGAGCCTCTGTGAGGGTAGGGCCCTGTGTAGAGTGATTGGGTTTCTTAGAAGAAAAACAAGGGATGCAGGAACCCAGAGGAGCCAAGTGATCTCCTGCCTCTGATCACAATTCTTCCTCTTCTTTGCCTGTTTCATTCATTCATTCAACATATATTGATCAAGCACCTACTATGTACCAGGGAGTCTTTTAGGTCCTGGGGACACAGCAGTGAACAAAACCAAAATCTCTGCCTTCATGGAACTTCTATTCTAATGGAGAGACACAGACACTAAATGAAGTTGGATGAGGCCCTACCTCCTCCAGGAAACTTCCCCTGACAACCTTGTCCCCACCTCCTCGGTTAGACATTCCCCTCTGGATACCTCTAGTTCAGTGATCACACTGGACAATGATATCCGACGTGTCTGTTTTATCACAACCCATGGTTCTCTTGAGGACAGGGACCTTGACTCATGTTTTCTATCCTTGGCACCAAGCACAAGGCTTGGCATCTGGTTAAGACTCAAGACCCTTTTGTTCAACAAACAAAGGAATGAAGCAAATGGAGTGATTTACGCCATAGGCTTCTAGTTGTTGACTCATTCAGCAGGTTTTGTCAGGCAGCCTCCATGGGCAGGTGTGGATGGGTGTGGTTGTGAATAAAGAGATAAAAAGTTTCTGTCTCTTGCCCTGAAGGATGGTATAATCTGAAAAGCAGGAGAGAGGCCAGGAGGAGGGAATGACCATCTACTGAACAGGAGCCCCAGTACATACTTACCTCTCCAGCAAAGTAGGTATTAGTAACTTTTCACAGGTTAAGAAAGAGGTTCATAGAGTCTCAATAACATGCAAGAATAGTGGGGCTGATGTGGGTTTGAGGTCAGCCCAGGCCTCCTACTTTCCCACTGTAATCAGGACACAAGGCAGGGTTTGCTCTGTCCCTGAGGGGGCAGTCTGCATAAAATGAGGGCTGCGGACCCTCAGAGGTGGGAGAGGTTGCTGAACTGAGGTCCATCTTAGAGGAGGAAGCTGCCCACTGTACCTTAAAGGTGGGCAATTGGTGGGATGGGGACTGGCAGTGTGGAGGGGGTACTCTCTGAAGGTGTGAAAGTCCTAGGGCCCTGGGAAGATGTCCTTGGAAAGCTCTGAGGCCTGCTGATGGGCAAGCAAGGGAGGGTGGAGTAACCGTCGCTGCTTGGGCTCCCTGCTAGAGCGTACATTGCTGCAAACCCCATGGCACCTCGTGTACAGCTTGGACTAGGTCGATGTCAACCGAGTGAATAGATCTTTTTCTCCTGACTCCTTGGGGAAGTAATCAGAGTTGTCATCTCAGCCAGATCCTAGCAAAGGACCTGCCACCTTCTGAATGCTCTCTGTGGTACCCAAGTTGCCCCAGTTTTCTGGAGAGGTGTCCTTGACCACTGAGCAAGCCAAAGCCTGCCTGTTGAGATAATTTCTCTTTGAAATGAGGTTTGCCAGCTGCTTTCCTCAGACTGAAAGGGGAATGGATTACACACCAAAAGTAACAGGTCTGCGTACAGGGTGCTGATGGAAGGCTTCACACTCTGGAGTCAGAATGTCTTCAGACCCCTTCTCTGCCTTCGTGGCTTACTGATCTTAAGCAAGTCCTTCATCTTCCCTAAACCTCAGTCTTCTCGTCTGTAAAACAGGGCTACTGGTACCTCGATCATCCAAGCCCCACTTGGGTGGTCTTTCCCCTGCCCTACTCTCCCCTGCCCTACAAAACTGGACTTGCCCCTTTTGGCTCTGAGTTTTAACCATGCAGAGATAGAAAAGGTCAGGGTAAACTTCTGGGAGAAAGGAGGATGCAGAATGAGACTGTTTGTTACCTCACAGGAGGACAAGCTGTGAGGATTTGTGAGCTGAACCAAAGAGCTCCAGTTTATGAAAGTGTTGTCAAGTAGCACGCTAGCTTCTTAAAATACTTCCTATTTAATCCTCAGTGAAGTATTCTTAATTCCATTCTAAAGATGAGGATAGAGAGGTTCAGGATTGATTGCATGTCTTCATGCAGGACAACTTGGGCAAAGCAGGTGTATTCTTTAAGACTCAATTGCAAATGAATAAACTGCTATGGAGCACTGCAGGCTACGGACAATGGGGTCACACAAAGTCGGACACGATTGAAGCAACTTAGCACGCATGCATGCCAAGTGGAAAGGGATTCATTCAAGGCTTTAAATACTTCCAAAATAACAAGAAGGGACAGGGGGCTGGTTCTAGAAAAGGCCTCCAGGAATAATTCCAGGACAAACCCACAGAACTGACCAGCCTGGGGAGTTGCTCCCTTTGCTTCGCTTGGCAAGGTGGAGAATCTGTAACTGCTGGCTCCAGACCTATGCCAGATCTGCAAGAAAAAAAAAAAGGTTCTTCAAACGTTGACTGTGCTTCCACTGCTGATACTGTTGCAAAAAAGGCTGACTTGGAGCCTTTGACCTTCTTATTTTCACCTCCCAAATCTCACCCAACTGTTTATGGATTGAAGTGAAGTGAAGTCGCTCAGTCATGTCTGACTCTGCGACCCCGTGGACTGTAGCCTGCCAGGCTCCTCTGTCCATGGGATTCTCCAGGCAAGAATACTGGAGTGGGTTACCATTTCCTTGTCCAGGGGATCTTCCCAACCCAGAGATTGATCCCAGGTCTCCCACATTGGAGCGGGACACTTTAACCTCTGAGCCATGGATTGAAGTGAAGTGAAGTGAAGTCGCTCAGTCGTGTCCAACTCTTTGCGACCCCATGGACTGTAGCCCAACCGGCTCCTCTGTCCATAGAATTCCATCGAATTCTCCAGGCAAGAGTACTGGAGTGGGTTGCCATTTCTTCCTCCAGTGGATATTCCCGACCCAAGGATTGAACCCGGGTCTCCCACATTGCAGTCAGACACTTTACCGTCTGAGCCACAAGGGAAGCCCCAAGCCATGGCTTAGGAGAACCATATTCACAGAGTTCTAGCTGCAAGGGAGTCTGGGAAATGTAGTTTTTTTCACAGTGCCAGAAGGCATGCTAGAAGGAAGCAAGGGATGTTGAGTACCAAGCCAACATTTCTACAACCCTTCTTGCCAATGCTGAGCTTGTGTATGGAATTACTCTTCTCAGGGCCTGCTCCTGTTCACATACCATTAACTTAAAGGGGGTAGGGTGGTGTGTGCATGTGTGTGTGTGTGCGTGTGCGCCTGACATAGATTTTAATGGATACTTCAGTAGAGCCCTCATTTCATGGAGCTCCTATTCCAGAAGAAGGCATTCATGGGAAACTCCAGGAAGGTGTTCCAGTGCCATGAGGCCAGAATATTCTCATCTTTCTCTTCTCGAAATCTTTTATTTGTATTTATTTATTTTTGGCGGTGCTGTGTTGGTTGCTTTGCACAGGCTTTGTCTAGCTGGGGTACGCGGGGGCTACTGTTCATTGTGGTGCATGGACTCCTCATTGCGGTGGCTTCTCTCTTTCCAGTTTGCAGGCTCTGAGCAAGGACTCAGCAGTTGTGGCACACAGGCTTAGGTGCTCCATAGCATGTGGAATCTTCCCAGACCAGGGACGGAGCCCATGTCCCCTGCATTAGCAGGCAGAGTCTTATCCACTACGCCAGCAGGGAACTCCTCAGTTCTCTCTCTTTTAAAGAGCTTTAAGTTATAATACACATACTACATAATTCATCCATTTAAACTGGACATGTCAATGGATTTTAGTATATTCATAGAGTTGTGTAACCACCATGATCTTTTTTTAAAAAAACCATTATCTATTCTAAAACATCTTCGTCACACTAAAAGCAGACACTCTCCATTTTCCACTCCCAATCTCCAGCTCTAAGCAACCACTAATCAACTCTCATCTCCATATACTTGCCTATTCTGGATATTTCATATAAATAGGATCATACAATATGCCATCTTTGTGACTGGTTTCTCTCATTTAATATAATGTTTTTATTGTTCACCTTGTCATGCATTAATATTTCATTCATTTTTATGAATGAAGAATATCCCATTGTAGGAATAAACCACATTTTGTTTATTTGTTCAATTGATGGACATTTGGTTTCCTTTTTTTTTAAATTGAAGTACAGTGGATTTGTGGATTGTTTCTACTTTTTAGTTACTGTAACTAAAGCTGTTATAAACATTCATATACAAGTTTCTGTATGAACATGTTTTCAAATCTTTCGAGTATATATATCCACATTAGAATTTTGAGTCATGCTGTAACTGTTTAAATTTTTGAAGAACCACCAAATTATTTTCCACAGTGGCTGTACCATTTTGCATTCCCACCAGCAATGTGTAAGGGTTCCTATTTCTCTATAGTATCATCAACATGTCTTTTATCATATATTTTAAAAAAATTATAACTAGTATAGTGGGTGTGAAGTAGTATCGTGGTTTTGATTTGCATTTCTCTAATGTTTATAATGTTGAGTTTCTGTTGTTGAGCATTTTTTATATGGTTATTGTCCATTTATATACCTTCTTTGAAGAAGTGTCTGTTCCTATCATTTGCCCATTTTTGATTGGATTATTTACTTTTATTAGTTTTTTTCCCCTCTGTCTATTTTTTCCCCAAACATTAAACTTTTTATTTTGTATTGGGGTACAGCTAATTAGCAATGTTGTGGTAGTTTCAGGTGAACAGCAAAGGGATTCAGCCATACATATACATGTACCCATTTTCCCCCAAACCCCTCACCCATCCAGGCTGGCAGGTGACCCTAAGCAGAGTTCCATGTGCTGGACAATAGGTCTTTGTTGGTTATTCATTTTAAATATAGCAGTGTGTACATGACCTTCCCAAAGTCCCTGGCTATCCTTTCCCCCCTGGCAATCATAAATTCATTTTCTGTCTGTGAGTCTCTTTGTTTTGTGAGTAAGTTCATTTGTATCATTTCCTTTTAGATCCCACATATGAGGGATGTCTTGATATTTCTCCTTCTCTGACTCACTTCACTCAATGTGATACTCCTTAGGGCCACCCATGGTGCTGCAAATTATTTACTCTTATTATTGAGTTGGATGGACGAGACTCTGAGTGAACTCGGGGAGTTGGTGATGGACAGGGAGGCCTGGCGTGCTGCAATTCATGGGGTCGCAAAGAGTCAGACACGACTGAGCGACTGAACTGAACTGAACTGAACTGAAGAGTTGTTTATATTTCTGGATTCAAGTTCCTTACCATATGAATGATTTGAAAAATTTTTTTTACCTTTCTGTGAGTTGTCTTTTCATGTTTTTGTTTTTTAAACATCCTATATCAACTGGATAACAGTATCAGGACTGCTCATTTTTTAAAATTTATTTATTTATATTTGGTTGCCCTGAGTCTTCATTGCTGCAGGCCAGCTTTCTCTATTTGGGGTGAGCGGGGGCTATTCTTCATTGAGGTGCATGGGTTTCTCATTTTGGTGGCTTCTCTTGTTGTGGAGCACAGGCCTTAGGGCTTTAGTAGTGGCCAAGGGCTTCGTGTCTCCACAGCATGTGGAATATCCCCGGATCAGCGACATCTATCCCCTGCACTGGCTGGCAGATTCTTATCCACACTGTACCACAGGGAAGTCTTCACTTTTTTTTTTTTTTTAAAGAAAACTTTGTTTACTGAAATATGACTGCAATATAGAAAAGATGGCTAATGAACTAGATTGCAAGATATTAATGCTCTACACTTTTCATGTTCTTCTTTTAAAAAATAATTTATTGGGGTGAAATTCACGTAACATAAAATTAACCATTTTAAAATGAACAATTCACTGCTGGAGCCTGGTGGGCTACAGTCCATGGGGTCGCAAAGAGTCGGACATAACTGGACGACAAAGCACAGCCCAGGACATTCAGAGCATTGTACCACTGCCACCTGTATTTAATTCCAAAACGCTTCCATAACTCCCAAGTGAAATCCCTTACCCATTAAGCAATTTCTCTTCATTCTCTCTTCCTCTCAACCCCTGACAATGTCCAATCTGCCATCTCTATGAATTTGTCTATTCTAAACATTGTATCGGAGAAGGCAATGACACCCCACTCCAGTACTCTTGCCTGGAAAATCCCATGGATGGAGGAGCCTGGTGGGCTGCAGTCCATGGGGTCGCAAAGAGTCGGACACGACTGAGCGACTTCACTTTCACTTTTCCCTTTCATGCACTGGAGAAGGAAATGGCAAGCCACTCCAGTGTTCTTGCCTGGAGAATCCCAGGGACGGGGGAGCCTGGTGGGCTGCCGTCTATGGGGTCACACAGAGTCGGACACGACTGAAGCGACTTAGTAGCAGCAGCAGCAGACATCGTATAAATGGAATCATATAATATGTAGCTTTTTTTTTGACTGCACTGGGTCTTCATCGTGGCGTGCAGTCTGTCTGTAGCTGCAGTGTGTGGGTTTAGTTGCCCCACAGTATGTGGGATCTTAGTGACCCAATGAGGGACAGAACCACGTCTACTGCATTGGAAGGTGGACTGACTTTCTGCGTTTGATTTCTTTCACTTAGCATAGTGTTTGGGAGGTTCCTGCACATTCTATGCTATTCTATTGTGTAAAACTGCAAGTGTTAGTTGCTCAGTCGTGTCCAACTCTTTGCGACCCCATGGACTGTAGCCCACCAGGTTCTCTGTCCATAGATTCTCCAGGCAAGAATACTGGAGTGGGTTGCCATTTCCTTCTCCAGGGATCTTCCCAGCCCAGGGGTGGAAACCAGGTCTCCTGCGTTGCAGGCAGATTCTTTACCATCTGAGCCACCAGGGAATTTGTTTATCCATTCATCTGTTGACGGACATTTAGACTCTAGCTTTTGCCTATCGTGAACAGTGCTACTAAGAACATGCAAGCATTGTAAGTGTACTTGTTTGAATACCTGAATTTGTGTCTCATCCACAGATGTACTTGTTTGAACAACTGAATACTTGTTTGTATTCAGTTCTTTTGGTAAATGTCTAGGAGTGGGATTCCTGGGTCATATGGTAATTCTTTCACTTTTTGAGGAATCACCAAACCATTTTCCACAACAGTTGAACCACTTTGTAGCCCTACCAACAATGGATGAGCATTCTGATTCTTCTACATCTTTGTCAGCACTTATTTTCCTTTTTTTTTTTTTTTTTTTAAATTATAGCCATCCTAGCCTTTTCATTTCTTAATGTAATTCTTGGAAGGACAAAAGTTTTCAATTTTATAAAGTTTAACTTACCTGTTGTATTATTCCTGATCTGAGAGGAAAAGCAAGAAGGCTTTCATTATTATATGCGATGTTGGCCACTTGCCTTTTTTTAAATTCAAATTCTTTTACTTACTTATCTGGCTGTGTCAGGTCTTAGTTGTGGCACACAGGATCTTTGCTGCAGCTTGTGGGACCTACTTAGTTCCCTGACCAGGAATAGAACCTGGTCCCTCTGCGTTGGGAGCACAGAGTCTTAGCCACTGGACCATGAGGGAAGTCCTGGCCACTTGCTTTATGTAGACATTCTTTGTTGGGATGAAGAAGTTCCCTGTTCCTAGTTGGGTGAGTGTTTTTATCATGAAAGAGTGTTGGATTTTGTCAAGTGTGTTTTCTGCATCTATTGAGATGATCGCGTGGTTTTTGTCTTTTATTCTACTGACTAGTGTATTCCATTGATTAATTTTTGGATGTCAAACCACTTCTGGTATAAATCTTACTTGGTCCTGATGTATAATCTTTCTTTGGTAGTGTTGGATTCTATTTGCTTATATTATGTTGTGGGTTTTTGCATATATATATATATTTTTGCATATATAGATATATTTGCATATATCTCATATATCCATAAGAGATATTTGTCTATAGTTATCTTGTAAGGTCTTTGGTTTTGGTATCAGAGTAATACTGGCCTCATAGAATGAGTTGGGAGTTGTTCTCTTATATTTTTTAGCAGATCTTGTCAAGAACTGGTGTTCTTTGACTGTTCGAAGGAATGTGGGTCATTTCCACAGGAAAGAGCTAGGGCTCTGGGACCTTGGGCAGAGGTGGCTGAATCTGGCACACAGATCTGTCCTGATTGGTGAGCACAGTATTTTAAGACAACTTAAAAAAAAAAAACTTTGAACCAACTTTAAAAAAAAAAATCCAACAAATTCTAAAGGATATTCTCTAGACAGGAAACACAAAAAGGGTGTATAAACCCGAACCCAAAACAATAAAGCAAATGGTAACAGGATCATACTTATCAATAATTACCTTAAACGTAAATGGGTTGAATGCCCCAACCAAAAGGCAAAGACTGGCTGAATGGATACAAAAACAAGACCCCTCTATATGCTGCTTACGAGAGACCCACCTCAAAACAAGGGACACATACAGACTGAAAGTGAAGGGCTGGAAAAAGATATACCACGCAAATAGAGACCAAAAGAAAGCAGGAGTGGCAATACTCATATCCGATAAAATAGACTTTAAAACAACGGCTGTGAAAAGAGACAAAGAAGGCCACTACATAACGATCAAAGGATCAATCCAAGAAGAAGATATAACAATTATAAATATATATGCACCCAATATAGGAGCACCACAATATGTAAGACAAATGCTAACAAGTATGAAAGGGGAAATCAACAATAACACAATAATAGTGGGAGACTTTAAAACCCCACTCACACCTATGGACAGATCAACTAAACAGAAAATCAACAAAGAAACGCAAACTTTAAATGATACATTAGACCAGGTAGACCTAATTGATATCTATAGGACATTTCACCCCAAAACAATGAATTTCACCTTTTTCTCAAGTGCTCATGGAACATTCTCCAGGATAGATCACATCCTGGGCCATAAATCTAAACTTGATAAATTCAAAAAAATCAAAATCATTCCAAGCATCTTTTCTGACCATAATGCATTAAGATTAGATCTCAGTTACAGGAGAAAAACTATTAAAAATTCCAACATATGGAGGTTGAACAACACACTTCTGAATAACCAATAAATCACAGAAGAAATCAAAAAAGAAATCAAAATATGCATAGAAATGAATGAAAATGAAAACACAACAACCCAAAACCTGTGGGACACTATAAAAGCAGTGCTAAGAGGAAAGTTCATAGCAATACAGGCGTACCTCAAGAAACAAGAAAAAAGTCAAATAAATAACCTAACTCTACACCTAAAGCAACTAGAAAAGGAAGAATTGGAGAACCCCAGAGTTAGTAGAAGGAAAGAAATCTTAAAAATTAGGGCAGAAATAAATGCAAAAGAAACAAAAGAGACCATAGCAAAAATCAACAAAGCCAAAAGCTGGTTCTTTGAGAGGATAAATAAAATTGACAAACCATTAGCCAGACTCATCAAGAAGCAAAGAGAGAAAAATCAAATCAATAAAATTAGAAATGAAAATGGAGAGATCACAACAGACAACACAGAAATACAAAGGATCATAAGAGACTACTATCAGCAGTTATATGCCAATAAAATGGACAACGTGGAAGAAATGGACAAATTCTTAGAAAAGTACAATTTTCCAAAACTGAACCAGAAAGAAATAGAAAATCTTAACAGACCCATCACAAGCACGGAAATTGAAACTATAATCAGAAATCTTCCAGCAAACAAAAGCCCAGGTCCAGATGGCTTCACAGCTGAATTCTACCAAAAATTTTGAGAAGAGCTAACACCTATCCTACTCAAACTCTTCCAGAAAATTGCAGAGGAAGGTAAACTTCCAAACTCATTCTATGAGGCCACCATCACCCTAATACCAAAACCTGACAAAGATACTACAAAAAAAGAAAACTACAGGCCAATATCACTGATGAACACTGATGCAAAAATCCTCAACAAAATTCTAGCAATCAGAATCCAACAACACATTAAAAAGATCATACACCATGACCAAGTGGGCTTTATCCCAGGGATGCAAGGATTCTTCAATATCTGCAAATCAATCAATGTAATTCACCACATTAACAAATTGAAAAATAAAAGCCATATGATTATCTCAATAGATGCAGAGAAGGCCTTTGACAAAATTCAACACCCATTTATGATAAAAACTCTCCAGAAAGCAGGAATAGAAGGAACATACCTGAATATAATAAAAGCTATATATGACAAACCCACAGCAAACATTATCCTCAATGGTGAAAAATTGAAAGCATTTCCCCTAAAGTCAGGAACAAGACAAGGGTGCCCACTTTCACCGCTACTATTCAACATAGTTCTGGAAGTCTTGGCCACAGCAATCAGAGCAGAAAAAGAAATAAAAGGAATCCAAATTGGAAAAGAAGAAGTGAAACTCTCACTGTTTGCAGACGACATGATCCTCTACATAGAAAACCCTAAAGACTCCACCAGAAAATTACTAGAGCTAATCAATGAATATAGTAAAGTTGCAGGATATAAAATCAATACACAGAAATCCCTTGCATTCCTATACACTAATAATGAGAAAGTAGAAAAAGAAATTAAGGAAACAATTCCATTCACCATTGCAATGAAAAGAATAAAATACTTAGGAATATATCTACCTAAAGAAACTAAAGACCTATATATAGAAAACTATAAAACACTGATGAAAGAAATCAAAGAGGACACTAATAGATGGAGAAATATACCATGTTCATGGATCGGAAGAATCAATATAGTGAAAATGAGTATACTACCCAAAGCAATTTACAAATTCAATGCAATCCCTATCAAGCTACCAGCCATATTTTTCACAGAACTAGAACAAATAATTTCAAGATTTGTATGGAAATACAAAAAACCTCGAATAGCCAAAGCAATCTTGAGAAAGAAGAATGGAACTGGGGGAATCAACTTGCCTGACTTCAGGCTCTACTACAAAGCCACAGTCATCAAGACAGTATGGTACTGGCACAAAGACAGAAATATAGATCAATGGAACAAAATAGAAAGCCCAGAGATAAATCCACACACATATGGACACCTTATCTTTGACAAAGGAGGCAAGAATATACAATGGAGTAAAGACAATCTCTTTAACAAGTGGTGCTGGGAAAACTGGTCAACCACTTGTAAAAGAATGAAACTAGATCACTTTCTAACACCGCACACAAAAATAAACTCAAAATGGATTAAAGATCTAAATGTCAGACCAGAAACTATAAAACTCCTAGAGGAGAATATAGGCAAAACACTCTCCGACATAAATCACAGCAGGATCCTCTATGATCCACCTCCCAGAATACTGGAAATAAGAGCAAAAATAAACAAATGGGATCTAATTAAAATTAAAAGCTTCTGCACAACAAAGGAAAATATAAGCAAGGTGAAAAGACAGCCTTCTGAATGGGAGAAAATAATAGCAAATGAAGCAACTGACAAACAACTAATCTCAAAAATATACAAGCAACTCCTGCAGCTCAATTCCAGAAAAATAAACGACCCAATCAAAAAATGGGCCAAAGAACTAAATAGACATTTCTCCAAAGAAGACATATGGATGGCTAACAAACACATGAAAAGATGCTCAACATCACTCATTATTAGAGAAATGCAAATCAAAACCACAATGAGGTGCCACTTCACACCAGTCAGAATGGCTGCGATCCAAAAATCTGCAAGCAATAAATGCTGGAGAGGGTGTGGAGTAAAGGGAACCCTCCTACACTGTTGGTGGGAATGCAAACTAGTACAGCCACTTTAGAGAACAGTGTGGAGATTCCTTAAAAAATTGCAAATAGAACTACCTTATGACCCAGCAATCCCACTGCTGGGCATACACACTGAGGAAACCAGAATTGAAAGAGACACATGTACCCCAATGTTCATCACAGCACTGTTTATAATAGCCAGGACATGGAAACAACCTAGATGTCCATCAGCAGATGAATGGATAAGAAAGCTGTGGTACATATACACAATGGAGTATTACTCAGCCGTTAAAAAGAATACATTTGAATCAGTTCTGATGAGATGGATGAAACTGGAGCCGATTATACAGAGTGAAGTAAGCCAGAAAGAGAAACACCAATACAGTATACTAACACATATATATGGAATTTAGAAAGATGGCAATGACGACCCTGTATGCAAGACGGCAAAAAAAAGGACTCAGAGGGAGAGGGAGAGGGTGGGATGATTGGGGAGAAAGGCATTGTAACATGTATACTATCATGTAAGAATCGAATCGCCAGTCTATGTCCGACGCAGGATACAGCATGCTTGGGGCTGGTACACAGTGATGACCCAGAGAGATGTTATGGGGAGGGAGGTGGGAGGGGGGTTCATGTTTGGGAATGCATGTACACCCGTGGTAGATTCATGTAAATGTATGGCAAAACGAATACAGTATTGTAAAGTAAAATAAAGTAAAAAAAAAAAAAGAAAAAAAAATCTAGAGATTTCACAGAAGAAGCCTGATGTTCAGATTCTCTAGAGTCAGAACCTTTGGCAGCAGTGGCCTGTAATTAGGCTGAGTCACGATGAGTGGCCCAGGCTCTCTGGTTTGCCTCAGTCCCCACCTTTCCTTGTTAATCCTGACACCAAGGCTGAGTGTCAGGTACCATTTGTATCATACTATTCTTGGACCACTTTTTGTTAACCGTATGGCCACTGTATGCATTTGCGTGGATGCTGCCTGGTTTACCCTTGCTGGATCTTTGTTTATTTATAAAATGAGGACATTAATAATTCTTAGCTTGGGACATTTTGAGGAAGATTAAAATGAGATGATTAAAAAAAAATTTTTTTTTCGCTGATCTGGGTCTTCATTGCTACTCAAGGACTTTCTCTAGCTGTGACGCATGTGGTTTCTCATTGCGGTGGCTTCTCTTGTTGCAGAGAACAGGTCCTAGGGCACCCAGGCTCAGTAGTTGTGGGGCACAGGCTTAGTTGCCCTCCCTTGGCATGTGAGATCTTCCCGGATCAGGGATGAAACACACGTACCCTGCATTGGCCAGTGGATTCCCAACCACTGGACCACCAGAGAAAGTGACAGTTGTCTAATCGTGTTTGATTCTTTGTGACCCCACGGACTATACAGTCCATGGAATTCTCCAAGCCAGAATACTGGAGTGAGTAGCCTTTCCCTTCTCCAGGGGATCTTCCCAACCCAGGGATCGAACCCAGGTCTCCCACATTGCAGGCAATTCTTTACCAGCTGAGCCACAGGGGAAGTCTAAGAATACTGGAGTGGGTAATCTATCCCTTCTCCAGCAGATCTTCTGACTCAGGAATCGAACTGGGGTCTTCTGCATTGTAGGCAGATTCTTTACCAACTGAGATATCAGACCACCAGGGAAGTCCTTAAATAAGATGATTGTAAAGAGGTTTAGCATACAGAAGGTACTCAACAGATTTAATCTTTGCTTTTTGCTGGCTGCACAGTATTCTGTTGCATGTATGTACAATTCTTCTAATGGTGGGCACATAGGGGAACATCAGTTTTTCTCTGTTTGACACAAGGCTGGATAGGATATCTGTGTATATGGTAAGTATAAGATGGTTAAGAGTATATTATCACTGCTGGATTTGAATCCCAGCTGTGTGACCTCTTTCTGTCTCCTGTCCTCTTGGAATGGGGAGATGAGGGGATAAGTAGGATGAACATAAGATGTCATTTGAAGATATATCTACAGAGCCTCTTAATGAGAGTAAAAGAGGAGTGTGAAAAAACTGGCTTAAAACATTCAAAAAACTATGATCACGGCATCCAGTCCCATCACTTCACGGCAAATAGAGGGGTAAACAATGGAAACAGTGACAGACTTTATTTTCTTGAACTCCAAAGTCACTGCAGACAATGCCTGCAGCCATTAAATTAAGACACTTGCTCCTTAGAAGAAAAGCTATGACAAACCTAGACACCGTATGAAAAAGCATAGACATTACTCTGCCGATAAAGATGCATATGGTCAGAGCAATGGTTTTTCCAGTGGTCATGTACAGTTGTGAGAGTTGAACTTTAAAAAGGCTGAGCACCAAAGAAGTGATGCTTTCAAACTGGAGAGAACTCTAGAGAGTTCCTCGGACTGCCAGGAGATCAAACCAGTCAATCTTAAAGGAAATCCACCCTGAATATTCATTGGAAGGACTGATGCTGAAGCTCCAATACTTTGGCCACCTGATGCAAAGAGCTCATTCATTGGAAAAGACCCTCATGCTGGGAAAGATTGAAAGCATGAGGAGAAGGGGGCAGCGGAAGAAAAGATGGTTGGATAGTATCCCTGACTCAACGGACATGAGTTTGAGCAAACTCCAGGAGATAGTGGAACACAGAGGAGCATGGCGTGCTGCAGTCCTTGGGGTTGCAAATAGTCGGACATGACTTAGTGACTAAACAACAGCTAGCGTTTTGTCCCCAGAAGGGCTGGAACGTCACAGGTGGGTGCAGGGGAAGATGCAAGTGTCTCGAGGCCCCTTCTGCAAATGTGAGAGCTGATGTGCCCTATCTCAGAATCTCCCCGCCCTAGGGTGTGAAGCCAAAGGCCAACTTGTTGCATCTGACTGACAGCTGGGCTGTCCAGGGAGATGAGATAAGTGGGTGTCAGGCAGGAGGAGGCAGGTGTCAACCGCAGAGCAGGGGGAGGTGAGCACACTGTGAGCTCCCCACCCTCAACCCTGTTGAAGTCACAGAGTTGCTTAACCTTCTGAAGCAATGATGGCCCCAGACTCCCCCATATCTGACCTGGACTCCTAACCTGGTGCCCATCAAAATTATCCATACAACAGAGCTCCAGAACCCAGGCACTGAACCAGCCAGGAGCTCAGCTGACTGTCCTCAAGATTGGAGGTGGCAGTGGTTATGGATTGGAGAAGTTTTTGAGGTTTTCAAAGAGGAAGTGAGGCTTCTGCTTGTGGTTCTGTTGTGTTTCTCTTTTTACTGCATGAGCCAGCCCAGCACTCCTGGCTCTGCTTTGCTTCCCAAACCTCTTAATGATTGTTGTTCAGTTGCTCAGTCGTGTCTGACATTTTGCAACCCCATGGACTGCAGCACGCCAGGCTTCCCTGTCCTTCACTGTCTCCCGGAGCTTGCTCAAACTCATATCCATTGGCGGGTGATGCCATCCAACCATCACATCGTCTGTCATCCCCTTCTCCTCCTGCCTTCAATCTTTCCCTGCATCAGGGTCTTTTACAATGAGTCGGCTCTTCACATTTGGTGCCAAAGTATTGGACCTTCAGCTTCAGCATCAGTCCTTCCAGTGAATATTCAGGATTGATTTCATTTAGAGTTGACTGGTTTGATCTCCTTGCTTTCCAAAGGACTCTTCAGAGTCTTCTCCAACAACACAGCTCAAAAGCATCATTTCTTTGGCGCTCAGCATTCTTTATGGTCCAACTCTCACATCTGTACATGACTACTGGAAAAACCATAGCCTTGACTAGATGGTCCTTTGTCGGCAAAGTAATGTCTCTGTTTTTCATATGCTGTCTATGTTTGTCATAGCTTTTCTTCCAAGGAGCAAGTGTCTTTTAATTTCATGGCTGTAGTCACCATCTGCAGTGATTTTGGAGCCCAAGAAAATAAAATCTGTCACTGTTTCCATTGTTTTGCCATGAAGTGATAGAACCAGATGCTGTGATCTTCGTTTTTTGAATGTTGAGTTTTAAGTCAGCTTTTTCACTCTCCTCTTTAACTTTCATCAAGAGACTCTTTAGTTCCTCTTTGCTTTCTGCCATAAAGGTGGTGTCATCTGCATATCTGAGGTTATTGGTATTTCTCCTGGCAATCTTGATTCTGGGTTATGCTTCATCCAGCCCAGCATTTAGCATGATGTACTCTGCATATAAGTTAAACAAGCAGGGTAACAATATACAGCCTTGACATACTCCTTTCCCAATGTGGAACCAGTCCATTGTTCCATGTCCAATTCTAATTGTTGCTTCTTGACCTGCATACAGATTTCTCAGGAGGCAGGTAAGGTGGTCTGGTATTCCCATCTCTTGAAGAATTTTACACAGTTTGTCATGATCCACACAGTCAAAGGCTTTCAGTTCAGTTCAGTCGCTCAGTAGTGTCTGACTCTTTGTGACCCCATGGACTGCAGCACGCCAGGCTTCCCTGTCCACTACCAACTCCCAGAGCCTGCTCAAACTCATGTCCATTGAGTCAAAGGCTTTAGCATACTCAATAAAGCATAAGTAGATGTTTTTCTGGAATTTTCTTGCTTTTTCTATGATCCAATAGATGTTGGCAATTTGATCTCTTGTTCCTCTGCTTTTTCTTCCATCTTGTACATCTGGAAGTTCTCAGTTCATGTACTATTGAAGCCTAGCTTGGAGAATTTTGAGCATGACTTTGCTAGCATGTGAAATGAGTGCAATTGTGCAGTAGTTTGAACATTCTTTGGCATTGCCTTTCTTTGGGATTGAAATGAAAATTGACCTTTTCCAGGCCTGTGGCCACTTCTGAGTTTTCCAAATTTTCTGGCATAATGAGTGCAGCACTTTCACAGCATCATCTTTTAGGATTTGAAATAGCTTAGCTGGAAATCCATCACCTCCACTAGCTTTGTTCGTAGTGATGCTTCCTAAGGCCCACTTGACTCCCCACTCCAGGTTGTCTGGCTGGAGTGATCACACCATCATGGTTATCTGGGTCTTATTCTTGCTGACTGTATAGAGCTTCTCTGTCTTTGGCTGCAAAGAATATAATCAGTCTGGTTTCGGTATTGACCATCTGGTGATGTCCATGTGTAGAGTTGTCTCTTGTGTTGTTGGAAGAGGGTGTTTGCTATGACCACTCCCAAACCTCTTAATGATAATAAACTTAAAAAAAAATCATTTATTTGGCTGTGTAAGGGTCTTTTTTGCAGCATGTGAGATCTTCTGTTGCAGCATGAGGGCTTCTCTCCGGCTGCGACCCTCAAGCTCCAGGACATGCAGGCTCAGGGTGGGGCTTAGTTTCCCTGAGGCATGTGGGATCTTAGTTCCTGGACGAGGGATTGAACCTGCATCCCCTGCATTAGAAGGCAGATTCTTAACCACTGGACCACTGGATAAGTCCTGACAATAAGCCATGACAGTTGCACACAACTCATTATTTCAGCAACATCCTGCAAGCCTTCTGGTAGGTGGGCTGTAAATTCTAAGGTCTGAGTCATGTTCCTATGGGATATACTCCCAGCAACTGGTTCAATGTCTGACACACAGTTGACAATCAATAAATATGTGAATGAATAGGTGAGTGAATGAATGGCAGAGTCTCAGGGCACTTGCAGGGTGCCAGCTGCTAATTCTACAGCTCATTTCCCTAGTACTTGACTTGGGCCTCCATCCATCCTAATTTTTCTGAGGGTCCTTTGGCCGCTGAAGGGAATCCAGACCCTACTGTGCTACATCTGTAGCCATTTTATCTCTTCACAGGCGCCCCTCTAGCAATTCTTCCCTCAGCTCTCCTTCCCCTCTGGGACATTACAGCTCCATATTGGGTCATGCAGTCTTGGACCAGTCACTTTCTTTCTCTGAGTTTCAACTTTTTTGTCTATAAAACAGAATATAATAGCATCCAGGGTCATCGTGTTGATGGAGTTAGACCAAGCGTGCCGAAGTACTTTGCAGGGTTCCTGGCACATGGTGAGGGCTTGAATGCCAGGAGCTATTATTGCTGTGTTGTGGGGACTGGTGTGGGGGCAAGACCGCTTTGGAGGAGAGCAGCAGTCTCCAACCGGGGGTTAATGAACAAAGCAATAAAACTGAAGGTAATTCATCTCTCCAAGAGTGCTGCCTAAATTCTGGTCTTCCAAAGGGAGCCGGGAACATTCATCATCAGCTTTTAGGAAACTGACTTGCAGATACTTGCCTAATGAGGCAAAGAATGATGTACAATATTAACAGTAATCCACATTTGTCAAGTGCTTGCATGGGGCCAGGCAGTGTCCTCAGGGCTTTACCTGAATTATCTTGAGGAATCACTGAAAGAACCCTGGGAGGCAAGCGTTCTTCTTACCCGCACTGGACAGATGGAGAGAGAGGCAGAGAGGTTAAGTGACTTGCCATAAGGTCGCAGAGCTGGGGTGAAATCCAGCAGAGGTAACGTTCTTTAAAAAATATCTACACAGTGCTTTCCAGGTGGCTCAGTGGTGAAGAATCTATCTGCCTACCTGTGCAGACGACGCAGGTTAGACCCCTGATCTGGGAAGAGCCCACATGCCGCGGATCAGCTAAGCCCACGTGCCACGACTATCAAGCCTGTGCTCTAAAGTCTGGCAGCTGCAACTACTGAGCCCACGTGCTGCAACTGTGGAAGCCGCGCGCACCCTAGAGCCCATGCTCTGCAAAAAGAGGGGCCACTGCAATGAGAAACCCTCACATTGTAACTACAAAGTAGTCCCCGCTCACCTCAACTAGAGAAAAGCACCCCTGGCAATGAAGACCCAGCACAGCCATAAATAAATAAAATTATAAATACGTACATGTATATTTTTCCAATTCTTTTCTGTTATAGGTTAGTTCAAGATATTGAATATAGTTCCCTCTACTATACAGTAAATTCTTTTACTGTATATTTTACACATATGTAACTAGGGATGTGTCCGTCTATTTTATACATAGGGATGTGTATCTTTTAATCCTACACTCCTAATGTAGCTCTCTCCCTCCTTTTCCCCCTCCTCTAACCAAAAGTTTGTCTTCTGTGTCTGTGAGTCTGCTTTTGTTTTGTAAATAAATTCATTTGGATTATTTTTCAATTGCACATTTAAGTGACATATAATAACTATTTTTCTGTGCCTGACAGTTAATATTCTAAAACATTCTGCATATTACTTCTCTACGGACATCCTGTCCAGTGTTGTGTGGCACAGGGGAAAACTGGAGCCCACAGAGAAATGCTAGCTATTATGTCCACCAGAGGGCAGGCATGCACTTCTCTGCAGTGGAATACTATACAGCCGGGAAAAGACAGGAGGCAGAGGGTGTGTATGTTCTGGCATGAAATGATGGCCACAGTAGACTGTCAATAGAAAAAGTTACAGAATAGTATTATCATATCATCTATTAATATTCATGTATAAAAACAAAATTTAGAAGTTCATCTATTGTTTGTAGGTTCATGGATAGATGTCTGGAAAGATTAACATCAAACAAGTCACCCTGACCTCCGGGAAACTGGGAAGGAGGGAGCTTCCATTTTTTTCCTTATATTCCCTGCTGCTTATCTGTATTATCTTGTAATTCACAGAAAGATGAAGAAAGTAAGTGCTCAGTGGACCAGGGGTTTGAGGATCCACGTCCACCCCTCCAGCTCTTCTGGTCCAGATACTGATTCTTTTCTGAGGCCTCCCTGGTGTCTTCTGCTCATCCCTGAAGGCCCCTTAACCCTACCTTCCCTCCACAATCACTTCCCAAGCCCTATCTGGTCTTAAAGGACTTGCTTGGCCTGGGTCTCTCCTCTGGGTCCAGGCACTGGTGCGGTTTTTTTCCCCAGTTAGGAGGCCAAGATCCTACCCCTGTGCTACTCCCCCGGGGGATGTGGGACATGGTGACCTCACAGTTAAGCCAGTGACACCATAGCAGACCTGGAGACTGACGAGGCAGAGGACCTGGCAGGGCCCAAGAGATAGGAACAAGGAAGAGATTGGCAGGTAGAGGCTATTTCCAATGGAAACTTGAAGGACTGTGTCCTCCTCCCAGGACACTCCTACCCAGTCCTTCCAGGGGTGGGAGACCTGAAAGTCTCCACAGCCACTTTGGTTCCTAACCAAGAGGTTGTACAGACTTTTCTGTGAGTTGGGAGCAGAGTGTGATGCCAGCAAGAGGGAGCAGAGTTGGCAGATGGAAGACAAAGGTGTATGTGAATCCTCCTGGGAGATGGGGGGCACTCCAGTGTGCACTCAGTGAACTTCTTGCTCCCCTTGATGGCAGCACAGCTGGAGGAGAGGCAGGCTGTGACCTGGAAGGCTGGGAGGGCTGTAGCTTTTGGTGGGAGTAGAGTTCTGGTCAACCAAGAGGGCAAGGAGCACCATGGGAAAGGCTCCTTTCAGCTAATCAGAAGGATGCTGAGAGGGCAACCGGGATGGGGGTAGGGGGAGGAGAGGATGGGGGGGATGATCTGGGCCCTGGGAATGGTACATGTGAATAGAGCATGAGGGACAGAAATGAAGCAGTGGAGGTGGGCTGACTCTGCCAAGAGACAGTGGAATCTGAGGGTTGGCACTAGACAGCACTTGGCCATTTGCTGTGTGTCTCTGAGTGAGTTGCTTACTCTCTCTGAGCTTCTGTTCCTTCATCATGGGGATAATAAAAGATGAAATGAGAACATTTATGAAGCCCCTAGCTTCACAATAAGTGCCAATACTTCGGCCACCTGATGCAAAGAGCCGACTCATTGGAAGAAACCCTGATGCTGGGAAAGATTGAGGGCAGGAGGAGAAGGGGGCAGCAGAGGGAGATGGTTGGATGACGTCACTGGCTCATTGAACATGAGTCTGAGCCAACTTTGGGAGGCAGTGAAGGGCAGGGAAGCCTGGTGTGTTGCAGTCCGCAGGGTCACAAAGAGTCAGGCATGACTTAGCAACTGAGCAACGACAAGCGCAGTGCCAGGCATGTAGTAAGCTGTTTGTAAAGGTAGCTCGCTACTCTAATCCTCGAAATAGTCCAACCTGAGCCTGATGCTTCATCTATTCTGGGCATGTAGAGTGCAGAGTTCATGGTTGTACGCTATAGAAACAATTTCTGGAGGATTTAAGGAGAGGAGGAAAATCCTTGGTGGTCCAGTGGTTAGGACTCTGTGCTTTCACTGCTGAGGGCCCAGGTTTCCACAGTTCAGCAAAGAACAACAGTAGAGACACAAAGAGGAGAAATTCCCTTAAAAGATGTTGGAGGAGCGCAGAGAAGTCCTGGGAAGGCTGCAGAGCCATGCTTGGAGGACAGGCTGGATCGAGAGAGGACTGTGTGACCTGCCTGGACCCCTTTCTTTGAAAATCTGCTCTCCTGGAAGCTGACGTAGCACCATCCACAGAGTGGGCTCCATCAACCTGCCACCCCCGGACCACCGGCTTCTGATCACAGTCTGGATGGGTCCATGTGGTCAGTCTGGTCCATGCCTGCAGCATGTGTTCGGGTGGGGAGGCCGAAATTCAGCCTGTTGCTTTTCCGGCTTTTATAGTGGAATGTGTCTTCTGCCTCCTTCCAGCCTCTAGCGAGAGAAAGTTCCAGATGCTGGGCATCCAAAACACCTGGGAAGTGTCTGCATGGGAAATGAGAATAAGTAAAGAGTGGTCCCGGTCCTTGAGATACAGACATGTAGGGGTCAGTTCTGCAGGTAGACGATGGTGACAGGAAGTGGAGGGGGCCATAGTGCAAGTGAGTACCGGCCAGGGGCCAAGCCGGCAGAATACTATGTCCCTTGCTCACACGGAGAGTTTGAAACGTCCCTGTGCGTTCCATGACAGCTGGTGGCACAGCCAGATGGAGCCTGAGGCTTGGGCGGCCCCACTGGGCCAGGCACTGTGGATACACCAACTGGGGGCAGAATTTACATGAGGGCGGGGGAAATGAACCCTCTTCAGCTCTCGGCAGTGATGAAGTTGCTCAGCTGGAAAAGCTGTTTCTGGCCTAAGGGGCCTCCCTTTTCGATATCTAGTCATGCTTCATAGGCATTTTGCCATGTCTCTAACTTATCCCTCACCCAGTGGGGGCCTCAGTATTCTGTCTAAATTGGAGAAAAGGTTCCCAGGACAGAGAAATCAGAGGTGGGATGAGGAGGAGGAAGATATACTTGCTACCTCCAGGGCCTTTGCTGTGCGAGATCAGATTCCTGCTCACCCCCTGGCCTCTCTGTTTCCTCCTACGCTGCCTGCTTTTGTCTCTGCCTGTTCCTGTCCCTGCCAACCGCCTGTCCCTGTCTCAGCTGGGTCCCCTTCCCCAAAGGACCCCAGCTCCAGCCTTTGAGCCCTGCTCCATCGCCCTCCTGCTCAGCCATCGGGGTTCCCTGAGAGTCACAGCTAAGGCTCTTCCCCACTCTGTCATCCCCCACACTGAAATTCTGGTAGCCCCAGTTTCCTGTGGCCCCAAACTCCTGCAGCATGGCCTCAGGTAGGTAAAGGCTGGTGGGCGGCTTGCCCATGTCTCAGGTCCCAGAGGGCCCCCTGCCTGCCTGCCAGCCCCCCCCTTCCTATTTGTGGCAACTTCAAATGTAGCACTTTCCTGTCACCTCTCACACCCACGGGAGCCTCAGTCACAGGCAGAGGCTGGCTGCCCGCCTGCCCAGCGGCTTCCTTCCCCAGCCAGAGAGGACTTCTGCAGAGCCAGGTGAAGAGCCTTGCACGGGCTGTGCCTCCTCCTCGGGTGATTAGAGACCTGGGGCAGGGTGGGGAGGAGTCAGGGGAGAGGGAGAAGAAACTGGGTTTCGGAGGAATGAGACACCCATGTAAGGGTGCCAGGCTTTGAGGGGCACCGGGGTTAGGGAGGGAAGAGGGGGAAAGGAGGAGAAGGAGGAGAGCCTTAGGGCTGTATGACCCTCAGTGAAGTGACCGGCAGAGAAGTGAAGTGCTAACTGAGCAGACAGCTGTCACCGAGCAGCTTCCTGTCAGGCCAGTCAGGACCGGGGGACCCCGAGCCCACTTGCTCAGACCAGCCCAGATGAGGAAGCTGAGCCTGGGAAGTCTGGGTGGCAGGACACTGGGGCTTCCTCAGCTGCCCCCCAAAGCTGGTAGGTGAGCTAGGATGTAGGTGAGGAGCCGGTGGTTAATAGAGTCATGGAGACATGAGCCCCTCCCAGCATGGAAGAGAGTAGCTAGCCTCTCAATTCCCTGTGGCCCTGAGGAGGTCTGGAATATTTCCTCAGATCTGTGAGCTCACTTGGAAGTATCTCCATGAGGACTTCTCTCCCTCCTGTCTTCCCCAGGGATGGGGATCAGGCCGGTTCTACCCTTTGCCTCTGACTGGCGAGTCTCCATTCATTCCTCTTCTCGCCCCTGCTTGAGAGCGTCGTTGGCTTCTAAATGTCAGTGCCGAGAGAGTCCTTTCATGTCAGCCAGTCTAACCCTCCCATTTTGCAGATAAAGAAACTGAGGCCAGGAGAGGCAGTGACTGGCTCGAGGTCACACAGTGATTTCCGGGGAGAGCCGGCCCTGGAAGTCAGGCTCTTGTTTGGAGGACCTTCACTGCTGTGATGGACCTGTCTTCCCAGCAGGTGGCAGGGCCATGAAGGGGGAGCCTGCTCCAGAGCTGGGTTGTTGCCACAAGACCAAGCTCCTGGGGAGCACAGGGGCTTCTCTGTCCCCCCACCTGGACTCCCAGCTCTGCCAAGATGGCCAGGTAATGTGAGGTCCCGGTCCTATCTCTGAGCCCAGGATGCTTCTGGAAGGAGAGGAGGTTAGGAAGGAGTCGGGGCGGGGGGGGGGGGGGGGGGGGGGGCGGGGCGGGGCGGTGTGTGTGAATATCTGAAGGGACCTGGATTCTCCTGGTCCTAAGCACCTCTACCCCAGGACCTCACAGGAACGTGCCCTCGGAGGTGCCAGAGACCCTCTGCCATGCCCCAGGGCCAGACTCTCTGTGGGACATGAGAAGGGACAGGCCATGCAGAGCTGAGTGTCACGGGGACCTGGGCCTTGCAGGAGGCTCAGGGCCCTCCTGTGGGGTACACAGTCTTTCATGAGGGGCTTTTCTCTTAAGTTCACCTCAGATCTATTGAGAACACAGTACATAGTCTGAGACAGAGTGGGATGAGGGTGGTGAGGAAGGATGGGTGGGAGGGAAGAACAGGGCTGGGTGGGGGGTTCTGGGGCAGGGGGAGGGCAACCCTGGGGGTGGACATGTAAGTCCCTTGGAAAGGAAATGTGGATGAGGGAAGGAGAAGCCCTCTGACTGATGGACATGGCAGAGGTGAGTATGCGTGTGTTGAGGGGCGGGTCTTAACTTCTCCTTCCCCTCTGGAAATCAAACAAGGGGTGGGGCCATCTCAGGGGACTCCCAGTCCCCACCCCCAAGCCCCTTCCCTCTGCCTCCCAGGTCTTCCCAGCCTTCAAGCCACATCCAGACACAGTGGATCCTCATGATCAGTCCTGGGCCAGCTGGCTGTGCCCATGGCCACTGGCACAGGCCAAGTCTGCCCTGCTGGCCTGCCCCCAGGGCCTGGACCTATACCTGTGCGCCCTGCAGTCGGCAACCCTGGCAACAGCCCTGCGGGGTCTCAGGGAGGATGCTTTGAGCACACGTAAGCCCAGGGCAACTTCACTTTCACTTTTCACTTTCATGCATAGGAGAAGGAAATGGCAACCCACTCCAGTGTTCTTGCCTGGAGAATCCCAGGGACGGGGGAGCCTGGTGGGCTGCCGTCTATGGGGTCGCACAGAGTCGGACACGACTGAAATGACTTAGCAGCAGCAGCAGCAAGCCCAGGGCACGGGGCCGCACCCGGTGGAGGTGGGAGGTGGGGGCAGGTATTGCTAGGTTTGAGGAGGAGAGACGGAGCAGGCCCAGTCTCACTGGTGAGGACGGAGCCTCAGGTATATGCTACTTCCACATTTTGACCTGGAGCTGTGGCCTGGGCATGTGTGGAATGGGCAGTGGTTTTTCTCAGGCATGGGTGTGGAATCTGGTGGAGGTGTAGCCAAAGTCCCAGGAGTTGAGGGTGGGTGATCTGTCTGCCTAGAACACTTGACCTAGAGGGGCCTGTGTCATAAGGCAGGAAGCTTGCTTGGGAGGCAGGTAGTCAGGGGGTGGTGTCTTGGTTCTGCCCCTTCTAGTTCTGTGACCTTGAGTACATCACAGAAGTCAGTTTCTGCTTTCACCAAAGGACCATCTCACTATACCCCTATGATTATTGCATACAGTACACCATTTCCTTATGCAACTCAACCTGGAGGGCAGGGACCATGCTGCTGTGTCCAGCACAGAGTAAAGCAGCCCAGTAAAGTTGGTTGAGTGAATCAGTGAGGGTCCAAGCAGACAACCTGCTTTTGAATATTGATGCACATTTAGTATTTTACTTGACATCGCTCCTCGTTTAACTCCTACCTCACTGGCTGTTGCACCTCACTCTCCCTTGTGAGCTCTCCTTGACTTACCCTCCTGAGTCTTCCCATGCTCCAGAATTCAGTCCGGAGCTACTTCCTTGTCCCTCGCCTCATCCCTTCTCCTTCTCCTCTCCTCTCTCCTATTCTTCCCTCCTCTTCTGTTCTCTTGAGCAGTTTGTTGAAACTTCCTGCGATACTAGAAAGGTTCTACACTTGTGCTATCTGACACCTGAGCCTTTTAAATGTGGCTAATACAAGTGGGAATCTGTTTTTTTTTTTTTTACTTAAAAGTGTATGATGGCTACCCTTTTGGACACAGCAGATCTAGGGCCATCCTTTATGTGATCTTATTTGGGCCCGTGGTGCCCACACTTCTGCCTCCAGCTCAGGCCACTCCTTTAATCTCTAAACCAATTCATCCAACTGGCCTCTGACTTCTCTACCTACATGTCTAACAGGCTTCTTGAATCCTTTTCGCTCCCTGAAATGGTTACACACTGCACAAATGCCAGCCTCTTTATCAGCAAGGGCAGTGGGAGACCAGAAAAGCCCAGAGAAAGGAGCTGCCATGCAGGCTAGAGTCCTCTCCCAGCTCGGAGCCGGGCAGGTTAGGTGCAGAGCTGACCTTGACTTCAGGCTATCACAATCTTCCTTTTTCTGCTCAGGGGACCTGCCACCAAGGCTGCCTGCCAGCTCCTCCAGTGGCGAGAAACTCCCACCCAAGTGTCCTCCGAGCAGTGACAAGATGGGAAGCCAGACAGAAAGAGCTGGCGGGGGGGCCCCCTGCCCATCCTTCTCTCCTCCCAACAGCTCTTCCCCAAATTCTTGGCAAAATAAGAAGAGCCCCTTGGCTTTCTGCTCCTGCCCCCCAACCCCACCCAGCTCCAAAGAACTCTCCTCCCACTTCCGCCCATTCTATCCTGCCTACCCATTTTTCCTGCCCGCTCCTTACCTGGTCACATGTGGGAGCCTACCTTCAATGCCGTGTCCCCCCTGCTTCAAGCTGCCCCAAGACACCCCCTATGCCACCATGGCTGTGCCCAGCTTGCTGATTAATGTCAATGAGCCCAAGCACCCCAGCACCTGGGGGGAGACCCTGCGCCCCTACCCAGGGGCCTGTCAAGACTCCGGCCAAACCCAACCCTCCCAGAGCCAGAATCTGGGCCTTGCCACTGCCAGGACCTACTTCACAGGGCCGGAGCGGGCTGGAAGAGTGGCTGCAGGAAAGCGGGCCCCACTGGGCTCCCAGGCTGGCTCTGCGGCACTGCCTTACCCACTGAAGAAAGAGAACGGCAAAATCCTGTATGAGTGCAACGTGTGCAGTAAGAGCTTCGGGCAGCTCTCCAACCTCAAGGTATCTGCCTCCGGGCCCACAAGGTTCCCACTGGGCATCCTTCGATGACCCTTTCCCACCCTGCTTCAAGAATCAAGGACCTGGGGCAGAGGGAATTCCAGCTCAGCCTCTAGGGCCTGTGACCTTGGCTGGTCCATTTGGCCCTGCAGTTTCGCATCTGTAGAGTGGAGTCCTGTCCACACAAAAGACTGTCCATGAGATCATCTCATTTCAGCTAAAAATAGAGAAACCGAGGAAAGATGTTCCCAAGGTTACCTTGATTTAAGGGTGTAGCCAGGTCTCCATCTGAGTCTCTCAATATCTAGGGCAAAGCCTTTTCTTGAAGAGTCATCCTCTCTGATTCCCTGGTAATCCTCCTCTTGTTAATTTATTTAAAGGTCAGGTCCGGAACAGGTGAATTTTAGTGACTCTAGACCTGACAACCAGCCTTTTTCAACTGGGATCCAACACAACAGGAAGTGTGCTGTAGGAGTCATTATAGGCATCGTCCAGCAGGGGGCGACCATGGACGTATCTCTGTATCAGCCAAGATCTGACGTTAGGGGCAAGTTGACACCTGCTGAAATAGAGGAAAATTTACTGGTTGTTGGAGAACAGACCTTCTGCATCCTCTAGGGCATGAGTTTTTAAATGTTAATGAGCCTCAAACCACTTGGAGAGCTGGCCCCAGCCCTCGGCCCTCTCTAAGCCCCAGCCCCAGAGATTTCAGTTCAGCTGGTCTGCGGTTGGGGCCTGAGAGTCTGCCTTTCTAATGCCCTCCCAGGTGACGCTGATGCTGCTGGTCTGTGGACCACACGTTGAGAAGCACTGCACAAGACATATATCTAGGGGGCACACATAGGGTACCCTTTACCTGGCCTGCTGACCACAGCCATCTCCATCTTCCCTCTCGCAGGGCAGCAGAGCGCAAGGGGAGCCTGGGGGATGGTAGATTGGCCTTCAGGGAGGTGATACGGAGGCAGGGAGATTGAAAGACCTTGATGCCAAAAAGGGGTCCTGCAGGGATGCAGGTAGAGATTTGAGGAGGATCCCTGGCCCTGACCGGGGGCTCTGGGCGGTTGACAGCATTTCTCCCACGCCTGGCTCAGGTCCATCTGCGAGTGCACAGTGGGGAGCGCCCATTCCAGTGCGCCCTGTGCCAGAAGAGCTTCACCCAGCTCGCCCACCTGCAGAAGCACCACCTGGTGCATACTGGGGAGCGGCCCCACAAGTGCCCGGTGAGACCATCCACCCCCTCCCCTGTCCTCCTGCAGGCTGGGGAGGAGTTCTAGGCCCCTGGGGGGATGGCCTCCATTCCTCAACTGTCCTGAGCAAATGGAGCTAGGGCAGGAGGCAAGGGGTGGGGGCGGGGAGGGAGGGGAAAGGGAAGGGCCAATGTGCGCTATTGAAGGACACTCCCTGGGCCTGGAGGGGAGAATAGCGACGTGTGTCTAGGGGTGGAGAAGAATGAAGCTGGAGGTCCTGGGGAGCGGACAACCATTGGCGACTTCCCAGCATCATCGGAGGAGTTAATGCTAGTGTGTGTGCAAAGTCGAT
Source organism: Budorcas taxicolor (assembly GCF_023091745.1). Taxonomy (NCBI): domain Eukaryota; kingdom Metazoa; phylum Chordata; class Mammalia; order Artiodactyla; family Bovidae; genus Budorcas; species Budorcas taxicolor. Next base: position 171,143,988 of record NC_068911.1, read on the forward strand.
GAACTCTACTGATAACATCAGCTCAGTGTTAGCTCCCTCCCTCTTTGAGCTTCACCATGTCTCCAGGGAGTTTGGAAGGGCCAGAACTCTTTCCCAGTTTTACAGAGGCAGGAAGGAAAGCAGCGTAATGGTGACAGTCTAGGCTACCTGGGTTCAAATCTTAGCTCTGCCTCCAATTTGCTGTGTGAGCTTTGTCTACTGGCCTCACTCCTCTAAGCCTCTGCATGTTACCTGTTAATACAGAAGTAGTGCTTAGTCCCGATTCTCCAGTCCTGAAGAAGACTACATAAGACCAACTCCTGGCACGCAGCAGCTCCCAGTAAATGTTAATTGCACGCACAGAAGCTGCAGCCCCACGCTTAAGGGTTCTATGCAATAATGTTATTCAGTCCTCCATGCCTACGAGATTAGGTATTAATACTCTATGTCAGCCATCAACAGAGCAAGGCTCAGAAAGGGGAGGTCTCCTGTACAAGGTCATGCAAGGAGCAGAAGAACCAGGATACTAACCCAGGCTGCCTGGCTCCAATGTGCCAGATACCATGGTCCAGGGAGGAATCATGGGGGAAAGCTTCCAGGCCTCATCACAGGGAGGTGGTGGTCTTGGGGGGGTGTTTTCAAGATGGGGAGTGGGGAGCAGAGATCTTGGGTGACCCAGGCAGGCAGAGCTGATACCAGTGCCTATCCCATCAGATGTGTGACAAGCGCTTCAGCAGCTCCAGCAACCTGAAGACCCACCTGCGCCTGCACTCGGGCGCCCGGCCTTTCCAGTGCAGTGTCTGCCAGAGTCGCTTCACCCAGCTCGTTCACCTGAAGCTGCACCTTCGTCTGCACGCCCCACGGCCCTGCAGCCTGGCTCACACCCACCTGCCCCTGGCATCTCTTACCTACCTTGCCCGCTGGCACCAGGGGGCCCTAGATATTCTGGCAGCGCCATCAGAGAGGCAGATGGACTGGGACGTGGACAAGGTCAAGGTGTCCTCAGCATCCCAGGGCAAGTAAGGGCCTGAGCCATGGTGCCAGGACTGCCCTAGGGAGGGGGCAGGGGCGGAGCAATGAAAGGATTTTCTCTAGGATGAATTGAGGCCTCCTGAGCTTCAATAGTGCAGGGCGAGGTCAGAGTGTATTTGCCAGACTTCACGTCCCACTCCACCTGGGAGGTCATGGGACACAGCCAGGAAGAGACTATGCTGCCCACCGTGTGAGTGTGTGTGTTGGGGGGTGCCTGCAGCCTTCTACCTCTGGCTGGGTTTGAGTTCCACCCTCTGTTCGGGACCTATCTGGGACCAGGCCCTCCATCTCAGCTAGCCGATGGACAGTCCAGCCTTCCAGGTCTCTGCAGGGTGCAGACTGTGGTGCTGTGTTGCCAGGCACAGGGCACTCTTTTCTGAACCAGCACTGGCCTGGATATCTGTCTGCTGCTTCCTGCAACCTCCTTGTCTCCCAGTTGCTAGAGGCCACTGTGCCCCCTCAGCTGCTACTCCCTGCCATGGTCAGGTGGGACACGTTCATCTCCCTCTGTATATGCCAGGATCTGAGCCTCCTGTGGGAGAGGCAGGCACACAGGGATGTCAGGGTCCACTCATGACCCAGAAGCAAGATGTTCCCCTGTGTGTCAAGGACCAGTCATCCCAGAGGACAAAGAGCGAAGGGGGTACCAAGCTTGGGGAAGGGGTAGAGGCCCTACAAGGACTACAGGTAGGGAAGAACTGGCAAAGAGAGCCTGGGAACTAGGGCCCTCCTGATGATATTTCTCCCTGGAGTCCCAGAGGACCCCCTCAAGTGTGCAAAATGTGCCTTCTCCCAGAGAGAGTGGTAGCATTAGATGGGAAAGGGTACTGCCCTATGGGGGTATAGGAAGCCCAGGCTATAATCACAACAGTAGCTATTATTAAGTAATAATTTGTTGTTCAGTCGCTAAGTCATGTCTGACTCTGCAACCCCATGGGCTGCAGCATGCCAAGCTTCCCTATCTTTCACTCTCTCCTGGAGTTTGCTCAAGTTCATGTCCATTAAGTCAGTGATGCTATCTAACCATCTCATCCTCTGTCATCCCCTTCTCCTCTTGCCCTCCGTCTTTCCCACCATTAGGGTTTTTTCCCCCCAGTGAGTCAGCTCTTTATATCAGGTGATCAAAGTATTGGAGTTTCAGCTTCAGCATCAGTCCTTCCAGTGAATATTCAGGGTTGATTTCCTATAGGATTGACTGGTTTGATTTTCCAGTCCAAGGGACTCTCAAGAGTCTTCTCCGGCATTACAGTTCAAAAGCGTCAATTCTTTGGTGCTCAGCCTGCTTTATGGTCTAACTCTCACATCCTACATGACTACTGGAAAAACCACAGCTTTGATTATACAGACCTTTATTGGCAAGGTGATGTGTCTGCTTTTTAATATGCTTTCTAGGTTTGTCATAGCTTTCCTTCCAGGGAGCTAGCATCTTTTAGTTTCATGACTGCAGTCACCAGCAGGAGCGATTTTGCATCAGTGCTAAGTCTCTTCAGTCGTGTCCGACTCTTTGTGACCTTATGGACTGTAGCCCGCCAGGCTCCTCTGTCCACGGGATTCTCCAGGCAAGAATACTAGAGTGGGTCGCCATTTCCTCCTCTAGGGGATCTTCCCAACCCAAGGATCTTATTTCTCCTGCATTGACAGGTGGGTTCTTTACCACTATCGCCACCTGGGAAGCCCAACGGTGATTTTGGAGCCCAAGAAAAGAAAATCTGTCACTGCTTCCATTTTTTCCCCTTCTGTTTGCCATGAAATCACGCCACGATCATAGATGCCATGATATTAGTTTCTTGAATGTTAAGTTCTAAGCCAGTTTTTTAATTATTAAATAATTATTATTGGGCTTCCCTGGTGCCTCAGATGGTAAAGAATCTGCCTGCAATGTGGGAAACCCAGGTTCGATCCCTGGGTCGGGAAGATGCCTTGGAGAAGGGAATGGCAAATCACTCCAGTATTCTTGCCTGGAAAACTCCATGGACAGAGGAGCCTGGCAGTCTACGGTCATAATATTAATAGCCGGCCAACTTCCAGCAGGGGGCATACCTGTGGATTTCAGATTGACTCCCCACCAGGGTACTGGACGAGATTTTCGCTGTGCCCTAGGGTCTCCAGGACCCAGAGAGAGAGCGTACTCTCATTGGACACTCTCACCAGCAGGGCGAGGGCAGGGTTGGCGTCGGTCCCCACCAATAATCACCGTCTAGGTTCCAAACCCACTCGATCAACCGTTGGGCCCCGCCCAGCAAGCCAACCACTCAGCTAGGCAACCCCCACGACCACGCCCATTCCCGCCCCTGACTCCGCCCTTGCATTCTAGCCCCTCCTCCGGGGGGGGCGCGCGGGAAAGACCCTGGGCTCGGTCTACCCTCCTAGTCCTGTTCTCCCGCCCACCTTGTGCAGCCCCAGCTTGAAGTCTTCCAGCACCCTGACCAGTGGGTCCCCTGGCGCTTCCGGAGGCCTAAAGACGTAGCGCGGCCAGGGCCAGGAGCTGGGTCCCCGGGAGCGGGGCAGGGGTGCGGGGAAGGAGGGTCGGGGGGAGAGGGGATAGCCGGGGTGGAGAGGATCCCTGCAGAGCGCACCCCCTAGCCGTGGGGCTTGGGCAGTATGTGGATCGGTCCCACTCCCCCGCCCTCACGGACTTCGGGCCGGGCGCTGTTTGCTCAAGGGGGGCGTGCCGGAGGAGGCGTATATCTGCAAATGAGCGAGATCCGGGTGGCCCCCGCGGCCCCGGAGCAGTCAGTGCCCGGGACCTTGCCCTCGCCATGGCCGAGCGGCGCGGGGGCCTAGGGGCCCGCCTGGCTCGCCGCCTGGCCGGGCTGGGGGTCCGGAGGGAGCGCAAGGGGAAGCGGACCCCGGAGGAGGCCAGATCCCGGGATAGGTGAGGGGTTTGGAGGAGGGGCGCACCGGGCGCCCCTGGGCCCGAGGGTGTGGATGTGTGTCTTGGAGTGTGCAGTGGATGTTCAAGTAAGCCTGTCTGAGTGACTGGAAGCATTAAAATATACCAAGGGGTGTACTACGATTTGGGGTATGTGGACTTTATAAAGTCCCTGTACTTTTTAAAACCTTTACAACAATTTTGCAGTTTCCTAGGTCTGGCGGGTGGCCAGGGAACTCCTGATTTCCTCTCTCTTGCCTTCATGTCACTTTGTCATGAGTATGACAGGTTCCTGAGTTGGCTTAGACTGCACTGTATTTGCCCTTTCATGACATGAAGAGGCTTTCCCCCATCATCCTAGATCGTATTAACAATAAACTTATTTGCCACTTGCTTGATGCTTTTCCTGGATTATCTCATTTAATCATCCCAGCAGCTGTACCAGGCAGGTATTTTGTGTGAGTCAGATACGGAAATGGAAGTTCAGAGATGTGAAGTCACCTCTCCAGTCACACAGCTTGGAACTGGTGGGGCTGGGACACAGACTTCTGCAGTCTGGCTCCGGGGCCCACAGCCTGAAGCCCTGGGCTGCTCTGTTGCCTTGAGAGATTTCAGAACTCAAGCAAGGGGGCCAGAGTTCTGTCCTAACCCGAGAGGCCACTGGCCATGTGACCTTGAACAAATTGCTACATCTCTCTTAGCCAGTTCACTTGCACCTGATGTCTGAGAGGCAGGGAAAAGGCTGTATGGATTGCCAGGCTGAATGGCCAAGAAGGGGGTAGAGTAGAGGATCCCAGGAGCTCACAGGCCCAATGTCTGCAAAGAATGTCAGGAGGGATCACAGCAAACACGTGTCTGTGTAGTTCTGATCTTATGACGTAGCTGTCTCCAGCCTGCCCTGGGAGGAGTGGAGGCACGGTTGAGCCCAGGGTGAGGGGAGGGGTTTGTGCTGCTCTCTCACACCAAAGAGAGCAGGGAGGGGAGGGTCGAGCCACCCTAAACCTGGAAGCTTGGGTGCCCGGGGGTGCCCATACGCTGCCAGCGCCCGGCCTGGAAGACACACCCCCCCTTCCTTTACCCGATCTGGCAGGAACCTGCCCTGTAGGCCCATATGGCACTGTTCCTCCCTTTCTTTCTCCACTTGAGAGGAGGCAGCGTTGCAGGTGAGTCAGGGACAGGGAGGGCCGGGTAGGGACTACGCATGCTCCTGGGGCCAGCCTGATGATATGTCCCATGTGTGTACTTGGACTTGGTTCTCACTGGCCGTGGGAGTGGGACTCTGGAATGGAGGGACAGGCCCCTGGCCCCTGCTGATTGCCTGGAGTAGGGGGCAGAGTGCACGGAGCTGGCAGCCAAGGCCCTCCTCTTCTTGCCCCGTTAGAGGCGTGATGCCCAGACAGGCTTTGGAGTGAGACCATCCTAGAGTCTTAACTCCACCAGCTGTGTGACTTTACCACCCTGGACCTCAGTTTCCTTATCTGAAAAATGAGGACACTGCTATCTACCCTTTAGGATTATTGTGAGGCTTAAAGGAGATTATGGAGGTGTAATACCGAGTGCTAAACCTGGCATAGGGTGGGCCTCAGCAAATGGAAAGCTTTTGAATTATTAGGGTACTGTCCTTTTTCTGTATTCTGGTCCTGATATAGGCCTAGTCCCCATTTTGTTCTAGGCCCATCCCTGTCTCTCTTTCTCTGGGGCTGGCATGGACAAGTGGGGTTGGGGGCAGAGAGGAGGCTGTGCATAGACCTCCCCTGCCCCCCAATACTTCAGGTGCTCATCTTGCCTGCAGGGGCCCTTAGAGACGAGGGCCATCAGGTCCAGTCTGGGGCAGGAGATGAGGAGCCTACTTCACTCCCTCCCCTGTGTTTCCTTCCCAGGCCCAGGGGTGGCCAGAGCTGCCCTGACCTGGCCCAGGGCCAGGGCAGCACCAGCAAAGTCAGCCTCAAGGTAGGAGAGAATCCTAGGGTTGGGGAGGGGAGGGGAGGGGAACAGAAGCTGTTGGGAGGGGCTGGGCCAGCCCTGAGAACCCTGACTTACAAGTTAGGCAACTGCAGTCCTCTCCTCCCTCCTCTGCCAGGGATTCACTGTGTGACCCTGGGCATATCACTCCTTACTTCTGAACCTCAGCTTCCCCATCCAGAAAATGGGGACAATCATGCCTTTTAGGGCTGTTGTGAGTAATAAGGTATCAGATGTAGGACATCCAGCATGGAGCCCAGATGCTTAGGAAACAGCTTCCTAACGTAGGGGCTCCTGGAGGAGGCCCTGTCCTCAGGACCCCATTTCCCACACTCCCTCCTTTAACTTGACCTTCCCCATCTTTGACTCCCTTTCCCCACTTCCTGGCATGGCCCCCAGGGGTGACGCTGGGCCAGTGACTTAACCTTCTGGCTGAAGTTTCCCCATCCTCAGCGGGAACCTGAGCCATGGATTGGACAGAGACCAGGTCCCCCACCCTCTATCCCCTGGATAGCAGAAGGCTTCCTCTAGAGATGGCTCAAGCAGGCATGTGTCTCTCTGTGATCCTGAACATCATCAGTGATTACTAGAGTACTGCTGGGTACGCTGCATGGATTATCTCATACAATATTCTCAGCACTCCCAGGAAGCAGATACTATTATTATCATGCCCATTTAACACATGGGGAAACTAACACGCAAGAGGTATTGCAGCTAGAAAGTAACAGTGCTGAGAATCAAGCCCAGGTTGCCTTGCTCCAGAAACCCAGATTAATCATCCAGCCTTCCTGTTTCTTGAGATTTTCAGCCCCTGGGGAGTGAGAGGCTGCATCTATTTCATAGATTTGTAAAATAAGGTATTTGGGATTAAGGGCCCCTGCTAAGGAGAAATTTAACCCCAGATTTGGCTCCTCTGTTGCCAAGGACACAAATCCTTTCCTGAAGACCGGCATTTGGGGGGCAGTGTCTATTTGGGTCTGTGGTCCTGAACCCTCTCCCCTCACCTCCACAGCTAGGCTGGGCCCCAGGGGAAGACAGCAGACAGAAGTCAGGGTTGTCCCACTTTTAGGGGAACCCTCTTCCCTGGCTTCCTCTTGTCCCAAGAACATCTCTATACCCGATACCTCCTTCAGGTGTGTTTGGAACACTCAGGCTGGGAGGGTATTGGAGAGGCGGCTGCAGGCTCTGGAAGCCTGGAGTGGGCAGAAGCCAGAGGCGTTGTGGCAGGCATGCCCACACAGGCCCTAATCCCCAGGGCAGCTGGTAGCAAAGGGCCAGAAGCCAGTGGAGTCCTGGGAAACCAGCAGTTGGCCTGAGAGTCAGGAACCCTCACTGTGCGACCTTGGTCATGTCGGCGTCTCTCTCAGCCTCCCTTTCCTCGTATGTAGAATGGGAAGGGGTGAGATAAATGCCGAAGGAACTTTCCAGAGTTCTGCCTCTTTGTCCAGCTCTTGTGGCCCTGGCAGCCTCTCCGTAGGGCAGCTCCACTTGGTGTCAGAGCTCTCTTCAGCTTCTCCTGTGCCAAGGAGGGCAGCCAGGGGTGCCGGGGGGTACCCAGGGGGCAGGCCAGAGAGGCTATCACTGGGTCTCTGCTTCTGCTTTCCCTCAGGCCCAAGCCCAGAGCCGCTCAGAGTTGGACCTGCGGGCAGGGAGCCTTGGCTCCTGGCTTTGGAAGAGACGACACAGCTCAGGGGGGCTGGTGGAGTCTCTGGGGCGCCTCCAGAGGCCTGCTGTAGGCAGCGCCTCTGACCTGGCCAACCATGCCTCCATGGGGCCAGAGAGCCTGGCACCAGCGGTGACCTCAGGAGAGCCTGCTGGAACCAGGGGTCCCTCAGGCCCACCACTGGCGCCTGGATGTTTGGAACAAGGACCTCCGGGCCACACCTGCCGGCAACCCCCACACTCAGCCCGGGGGTTTCCTCTGCTGCCCGAGGCACCCAACAACCTGGAAGACGTGCTGCCCCGCCCAGCGTCCTGCCCCAGGGCAGAGGGGGCAAAGGGCAAGCCTACCAGTCCAGGGCCAGCCCTGCCAGAGCCAACCCTGCCAGAGCCAGCCCAGACCCTACGTGAGCGTCCCTCTGCCAGGAGGACCCGCTACTACCACATCACTGTCAGCCTGCAGGGGCGTGAGCAAGCACCTGGGGAGGAGACGGAAGAGCCCAAACCGGCCCAACCAGCTCCCCACCCCTGCGGCCCTGAGGAATCCAGGGGCTGGCAGGAGCCTCCCCAGGGGCCCCGCCCCATCACAGGGTGCCTAGCTGACCCGCCTCAGGAACCCCAGCTCCGAGCCCCACCACATCAGGGGAGCACGGCCCAGCGGCAGGAGCTCCGGGCTGGCCGGACGCCTGGGTCCCCGCACAGACGGTGAGTAGATTTCACCCCCCACGTGGGGCGGTGGGGGAGGGGGAAACTGACCTGGCCGCCCCTTCCTGGGTCTCTATCTCGTCTCTGGGCTTCTCTAAACCATTCATTCAGTTTTCCCGGGCATAGGCTGACTCTGCCATCCCCTCCCCTTCCCATCTCTGCCCTCTGTTGCCTGCCCCCCAACCCCGTGCATGCCCGCAGGCTACCTCCGTGGACCCAGTTTTGCTCTCCTCCTCCATCCACCTGGGGAGGGGGATATTCTGTCGCAGAGAGGATGGGGAGGGTCACCTTATCCTCAGCAACACCTTCCCCAGCCCCTCGTTCTGTTCTGGAGACCACTTTCTCAGCCTGAGACGAGAACTCTCAGGTGATGCTGGATGTCCTGGGGTGAGTTGCTTAACTTCTCTGGGCCTTGAGTCGTCAAGTTGATTTGGTCACTGGAGATGAAGGAGGAGGAGGAGGAGGTTACAGGAAGATACTTTGAACTCTAGAGAGTGGGGCAACCAAAACAGCCCAGATGCTTATTAATAACGCTTCAGTCGCAGCAATAATTACCCCACCTGGCCCTGTGTTGGTGAACAGGCGCTGAGGTTCCCAAGCCCTGTTTTTTTTTTTTTTTTTAACCTTTTTATTTTGTATTGCAGTATAGCCAATTAACAACGTTGTAATAGTTTCCGGTGGACAGCAAAGGGACTCAGCCATACATATACATGTATCCATTCTCCCAGACTCCCCTCCCATCCAGGCTGCCACATAACATTGCTAAGCCTCAGTTTTTCTTTTTTTAAAGCCTTGGTTTTTAATCTGTGGCTGCAGGGACCCCTGACTCTCCTGAATCTGCCTGGTGGGTTCAGAGAAAGGAGGATGGGTCCTGTAAAACTCACTGACAACACGGTGAACTTGAGACCTCTCTAGAACCACTTGGAAGGGCACACCAGGCCTCAGACAGCGTTCTGAAAAGTTCCCACTGATGATGGTGGTGGTTGTCACCTATGGTTCCCTTTCTCAGAGTAATTCTATTTAATCCTCACAGCAGCCCCATGAAGTAGGGCTAATCCTGTTCTCCACCCTCTCACCCCAATGACAGACGGGAAACTAAGGTTCAGACAGGTTTCATCACCTGCTCTAAGTCACCCAGAAAATGAAGGGGCAAGAATCTGAACCCAAATACCTGTGTTCCAGAGCTTCCCCGGTGGCTCAGCAGTTAAAAAACTCCGCCTGCAATGCAGGAGACACAGGTTCAGTCCCTGGGTTGGGAAGACCCCCTGGAGAAGGGAATGGCAGCCACTCTAGTGTTCTTGCCTGGGAAATCCCACGGACAGCAGAGAGCGGTGGGCTACAGCCTATGGGGCCATAAAGAGACAGACACGACTGAAGCAACTGAGCGTGCACGCCTGCACCCGTGTTCTAAACACCTCTCTCTCCTGCCTCGCACGGAGGCCTCAGAGGCCCCGTGCAGACGGCAGAGGGTGGCGGCGTGCTGAGTGTGGCTGCTGTACAGATCTCTCTGTGACCTGTGAGTTCTTTGTGACCACGTGGGGGTGAAATCTACTACCATCTGTGCAGGGACCCAGATTTGGAAGCACTGTGGCGGCAGAGGCAACACCAAGGATGCCCACGCCTCTGGGCCGGAGTCAGGATGATGATCCTGTGACAAGGAAGAGGGACCTGTGCGACCCAGGCTGGCTCAGGGACCTGCTCAGTGGGGAAGGTTGAATAAGAATCCCTGATTACGCACCCTCCTCCTATTTTTTTTTCCTTTTCCCTTCACTGAACAACTGATTCTTTCTTTTTAACCAACATCAATTTTCCATCACGGTAGGCAGAACTCTACCTTGAGAAAGCTTACAGTGATCCTAGAAGAGTCAGTTCAAAACAGATGAGCTAATGCAGGGTCTAAAGCAGACCCTGAAGGGTGGTGGGGGTGGGGGGCAGAGGAGGGCTACAGAGAGAGAGAGGGTGGGTGGAGGAGGCAGGCCTTGGCGAGGGGAAAGGAAGGGGCAGCAGGTTTGGCTGGGGGACTCCGTCTGCCACTCCCTGACTATTTTGGGCACGGGTGGATAATGACAGATTCGCAGGAGGCGAGGGCTCAGAGGGGAAGGAAGTGGAGCTCCAGGGATGTCATTTCTTCTCTGTGCTCCCTTTCTGGGGCAGGCTTCCCTGGGCCAGGACTGGCAAATATGGGGAGGTAGGGGAGGCACGACGCAATCAGGGCCGAATATGTAAGACGTGTATGCATCCAGGTGTGGTTGTCTGTCCCAGTGAGGGTTAATTCCAAGGGGAGAAGGGCTGGAGACTGTGTCCTGACTGTGTGTGTGTGTACTGTGAACATGTGTGCACGTGTCATTGTGCTTGTGGGTTCCTGCGTCTGTGTGACTTGTGTGTCTGCTGTGTCCCTGCGTGTGTGTCCCTGAGTACCTGTGTCTGACTCTGGTTCTGACTGTGTATGCCGGGGTAAGTGTCTGTGTGTGTTTGCGCCTGTGTGATTCTGTGCCCTGTTTGTTGGTGTGTGCCTGTGTGTGACGCAGCATGTGCTTGTGGGCCTGTGGGCCGGTTTGGCCTAGTTTGGGGGTGACTCACAGGTAAGCGGGGAGAATCCAGGCCTTGTTGAGTTAGACAAGGTTCTTTCCCACACTCCCCCCACCCCCTCCACAGCCCCTCCCTTTCCCAGCCCCACACAGCTGATCTGGAAGTCACAGGTGACCCGGCTGGTCCGGGGCCTTGAAGAAGAGAGGGCTCTGGAAATGGGCATTTCTGCTGGCCTAGGAGAGGCCTCCTGGGGTTTTGAGGTGTGTCTTCAGAGGAAGGACAAAACGGGGTCAGGGGATCTATAGGCAGGCAAATTCCTGCGTAGTGTGAAGAACATTCTAGCCATCGTGGATGGCTATTCAGGGATGGAACAGGTCAGCTGTTAAATTTCGACCTCCCTGTCCCTAGAGGTATGCAGGCAGAAACAAATGACCACATGCTTGTGGAATGACTATCAGGGGTGTTGTCTGGGGGCTGGGTTCAGAGAGACATAGAATTCTGATTATTGGGAGGTCACAGACGTATCTGATATGAATACCAGTGGCTTCCTCTTCCGAGGCTCTCCTGTGGCAAAAGCCTATGGAGGCCTTCCAAATGTGATTCCTGTTTTTATGTCTAATTCTTTGACCCCTGAACTCTCGGAATACTACTTTCAAGAGAAATTGGCTTTGGATGAATCTAACCAGAACCTGGGGCTTCCCCAGGGGCTCAACAGTAAAGAATCCACCTGCAATTCAGGAGATGCAGGAGGCGTGGGTTTCATCTCTGGGTCAGAAAGATCCCCTGGAGAAGGAAACGGCAACTCACTCCAGTACTCTTGCCTGGATAATTCCGTAGACAGAGGAGCCTAGTGGGCTGCAGTCCACAGGGTCCCACAAAGAGTGGGACATGACTGAAATGACTGAGCACGCACGCGTGCAACCAGAACCTAGCACATCACCTAACACGATGAACGGTGAATGAGTGAGTAAAGGAATGAATACATGACTTAGAACCCAGGCTTTGCCCCCTACTGTCAGTGACATCACAGATAGTGAATCTCAGTGAATGGTGGTTATTATCATTAGTACCAGCCAGGAAGACAGAGATTCTGTTGGAAGAAAAAGAGCTCCTTAGTGAGGACAGAGGAGAGGGCTGGGCCTTAGGGAAGGGCTACAATCAGGTGTCTGAGTGTGTGGCTGTCAGGAATTCGGGCCTGGGGAAAGAATTGGGCATCCCTTCCAGCCCCTCCCCTCCGTCACACACAAGACTTTCCTGGGGCCACCCAGAGCCCATCCTGGACCAGGCCACATGCTGTCACAGTCACCAGTGGTCCCCGAGTCAGGTCAGGCTTCCCTGGGCCTCAGCCCCATTCAGCTCTGTCCCTCATAAAACCTGAGTCACTTCTGGGGCCACAAGACAGGGTCAAAGTTCTGGGTTCCATCAGCCTCTCAGGAGGGAGGGAAATGGAGAAGAGGGGAGGGCAATCGGGGGCATGGGTCCATTTCCGGCCTTAAGGGCCCCTGTGATGGTCTGGGGGCTGCCTCACAGAGAGGAGGAGCTGCAGACAGGCCGGTACTGAGGCTGGCACAGAACAGGCTGATCTCTTGGGTTCTTGAGACCTGAGAATAGGATTGCCCTACTAGTGCAGCCTGGAAGTCAGAGTGGGGACTGCCTGGCCCCTTCCAGGACTGCTGTGCCTCCTTTAAAAGTAAATCCCCCAAAACACAGAGTCTTAGTTTACCAGATACATTAGGAAGTTTGATTTGGTGGTTCACCACTTAGGGTTAGATTCAACCCTTGTCTCTGCTACTGTGTGACTCTGGGCAAATTTCCTAACCTCTCTGAGTCTTTCCCCACACCCACATCTGCAGAAGGGGAATGTGTGTTCATAATTTATAAATAATTTATTCTGTCTTAAAAAATTGAAGTATACTGGATTTAATATAGCAAAGTGATTCAACTATATACTATTTTCCATTATAGGTTATTACAAGATATTGATTATAGTGCCCTGTGCAATATAGTAAATCCTTGCTGTTTATCTGTTTTATAAACAGTAGTTTGTATCTGTTAATCTCATACCCCTAATTTATGCCTCCCCCTCCCCTTTGGTAACCATAAGCTTCAGTGTCTGTGAGACTGTTTCTGTTTTGCCCGTAGATTTTTTTTGGCTGTGTTGTGTGGCTTGCGGGATCTTAGTTCTGACCAGGGATTGAACCTGCACCCTCTGCAGTGCAAGCGCAAGTCCTAACCGCTGGGACCACTAGGGAATTCCCATGCATAAATTCATTTGTATCATTTTTTAGTTTCTACATGTAACTGATATCATATTATGTTTGTATTTCTCTGTCTGATTTACTTCTCTAAGTATGCTGCTGCTGCTGCTAAGTCACTTCAGTCGTGTCCGACTCTGTGCGACCCCACAGATGGCAGCCCACTAGGCTCCTCCGTCCCTGGGATTCTCCAGGCAAGAACGCTGGAGTGGGTTGCCATTTCCTTCTCCAATGCATGAAAGTGAAAAGGGAAAGTGAAGTCGCTCAGTCGTGTCCGACTCCTATCGACCCCATGGTACTCCCTAGGTCCATCCCTATTTTTGCAAATGGCAATATCTCACTCTTTTTTATGGCTGGATAATAGCCCACTGTGTTTATACACCACATCTTCTTAACCCATCATCTATGGATGGACACTTTAGCTGCTTCCATGTCTCGACTATTGTAAAGAGTGCTGCTGTGAACATTTAAGTGTATGTATCTTTTTGAATTAGAGTTTGCATCCTTTCTGGATATCTATCCAAGAGTGGGATTGCTGGATGATATGGTACCTCACTTTTTAGTTTTTTAAGAAAACTCCATACTGTTTGCCATAGTGAATAATTTATTCTTCATGGGGAAACTTAGGAGTCAGCATTTTCGTTTATACAGTGAGTTTTTATTCTTTCTCTCATACTGGATTCCGACAATAACCCTGTGAAGCACATACTCTTGTTATTCCAGTTTTCTGGCTGGGGGCCCTGAAACTTGCCGGGGAAAAGTGGCTGCCCAAGGTCATCTTGCTGATGAGTGACAGGGATAGGGGGAACCCAGCTTTGCTTGAGGCCAAAGCTGTCTTTCCTCACCTTCCTTCATCACGATTGGAAACAGGGTCAGAACATTGCTTGTCTAGTTTTCAGCTTTCCGGTTTTCTAATTTTTAGCTCCTAGAGGACTAGCCCCAGGGCTCCTTGGGCAGCGTCACAGCCCTGTCCACAGACCAGTGAGTCGGATCCACATGCCTCTTTTCTTCCTCTCTCTCCTTCTAGGCTTAGGCCTCAGCTTCACCCCTTGAAGGACTGTGGCATAGGAGAACGCCTGAAAGTAGGGAGAGGGGTGGGAGCTCTGAGGGTATCGTGCCCATTTTACTGATGAAGAAACAAAGGCCCCGAAACGCTGGTCTGAGGTTACTCAGTCTGACCTCTGCAGAGACAGCTATTCTACACTGCAGGAGCCACCCTGACCACTCCCCCTGACCCCATCTTTTTTCTTCCCGGCACCCTCTGCAGCGAGCTGGACCACAGCGAGCCAAGGACATCTCAGGACGCCTTGCCGGGGCCCAACATGGAGGAGGCCAGTGGGCCCCTGGCTGAGGCCAAGGCCCAAGTGGTGAGCACCACGTTGACATGGCGGCAGCGGCCCCCTGCCCCGGACGAGGTCAAACACCGTTTCCACAAGGTGTCCCTGGTGTCAGGGGCCCGGTTGGAAGCCCCCTCCCAGGAGACGTTTGAGTCCAGCCATCGTCGAGAGGAAGTCAATGGCTTTGCTGTCTGGGAGGAAGAGACCGTGAACCACCAGGGCCCCCGGGACGGGGCTGGCTCCAAGAGCTTCCAGAGCCACGGGCCCGTCTTTTCCAAGAAGTACATACTACCCCTCAAGGAAAAAAGGCCAGTGGGAAGACTGAAGGAGGCTGCGGAGCAGGGTGACGGCAGCCCCCAGCCCCCCAGGACCGAGCCGCCGAGTGCGGGAGCCATGGCCAGGACTGAGTTTTTGGTGCCAGCGCACGGGCCCCGGGAGCCGAGCCCCCACCCAGGTGTGAGTCTCGCCAGCGGCAGCTCCAGGAGCCTGGAGGAGCGGCGGGTGACGCGCACTGTGCGGACCACCGTGATGGTGGGAGGCCACGTGGACCGCCGGGTGAACAGCACCGTGATCAACTCCGTGGGGCCCTCACTCTCGGGTGAGGCCCTGCCAAGGGGCCGCAGTGTTGCCCGCGAGGTGCGGGCAGTGGTGGTGAACCCCCAGACCGAGGGCTCCCCCAGTCGCAGTCAAGCCCTGGAGCTGCTAAGTAGCCTTGTACCAGCTGAGCGGACCGCCCCCACCAGCCGGCTTCCCAAGCCCCTGGCTGCTGTGCCACGGAGTCCAGGTCTGGGCAGCACAGAAGGGTCAACCCTTAGGCAGCTGCCTGAGACAAGGATGGCAGAGCTGAAGGACAGATCTGCTCCGGGCCCTGCGGGCTTTCTGGCGGAGGCTCACCCCACTCTGAGCCAGGAGGTCCCTGCAGCCCACCCAGACCAGGAACAGGACAGAGCCCTGGGTGCCGGGGTCCATGAGGTGCCAAGGGTGCAGAGACCCGCCAGCCCCACCCAGTCCCCTCTCCAGACCTCTCAGGGCCACACCCCAGTACCCTCCTCTCCCAGACTCCAGACCCGAACCCTCTCCCTGAGCCTAGTTCACCCCCCAGAGCAACCTGAAGCACCTACTCAGGCTCGGGCCCAGCTCACTCTCAATCCCCGGGGACCCCAGGCCCTGCCCTGCATCAAAAGAGAAGGGCTTTCCGATGCTCCTGCGGCCACCGTCCCGCCCATGGTGAAGACTGAGGTTGTTATAGTCCCTGGACAGTCTCTTGCTCCATCCTCTACGAGATGCAAGGCCACCACCAGCCCGGGAGGTCTTTCTGCTCCATCCTCCCCAAAGAATAAGGTTGTTCAGGACTCTGAAAAAGTCCCTGTTGTTTCCCTTATCCAGAAAGAGATAGTACAGGGCCCTGGGGTTCCTGCTGACCCATCTCCCAACCAGAAAGCGGTAGTGCAGGGTCCGAGTGCTCCTGCTGCCTCAGCCCCCAAACCAACCGAGGTTGCCCAGGGCCCAGAAGTCAGCCCGATCAGCCAGAAAGAGGTCGTCTGGAGTACGGCAGGCAGCCCTGTCCCTCCCCTCCCCAAGGAAGAGGCTGCTCAAGGCCTGGCAATTCCTGCCGTCCCATCCCCCAAACAGGAAAAGGTTGTCCAGGGGTCTGAAGAAAGCATCGTCTCATCTCCCACCCAAAAAGAAGTTGTCCAGGACCCTGGTGCTTCTAATGTTCCATCTTCCACCCAGAAAGTAGCTGTCCAGGCCCCAGCCACTCTCATCGCTCCCTTCTCCTCAGTGGGCAGGATATCCTCTGGTCCAGAAGGTCCCTCAGCCCCGGTGATGATGGGAGCAGAGACCAGCCGGGAGTCCCAACTTGTCCCTGAAGCCACCAAGGGCAAGACGTTCCTGGAGCCATCGAGGGAGGAGGAGGAGGTGGCCCTGACCGCTGACCTAGAGATTTTCCTGGATACCCTGAGGAGCATGGCGCCTCCTGAGATCCTGCGCACTCACCGGCTACCTCGAGCCCCCCGCTCCTCCTACCTGGCCATGTACGCCACCCTGCCTGCCATCGAGGAGGACCAGCCTGGGCCATGTGTGCTGGGACCCAGCCCCCAGGAGGTGCCCACCCTGGAAGTAAAGAAGGAAGAGAAGGCACAGGAGGAGGAGGAAGAAGAGCCAGAGAACCCCTACCTGAGCGACGATGAAAAGCTCCAGCGCAGGCAGGAGAGAGCCAGGCCGGGCCCCCCCAGGGACCCCTCCCCTGCCCGGCCTGCCCAGGTCTCTTGCTCTCCTCTGGAGATGATGAAGAAGCATGTGGCAGGTGCCAAGGGCCCCCACCCAGAACCGGGGCCAGAGTGGCAGGCAGGCAGCCGGCCCACTTCCCGTCTTGGAGGCAGCCTCCTCTTTGGGGGTCTGGTGCCTGCCCTGAAGGAGGCCCCCACCTTGGAACCACTGGGCACAAAACTATCTGCTCTGCAGCCCCACGGGGCACCGGGGCTCAAGAAGGGTCCAGGACAGCTGCCCCTGCTCTACAGTGAAAGGCCGCCTTCACAAAAGCCGGCACGTGCCCGGCCCCCGGAGGGGTGGGTGAGTGAGGCCTTAGGCGGGCAACGAAGGAGGGCCTGGCCTCATCTAGGCCAGGGTTTGGATCCTGGGAGGCAGTCTCCCGATCCGAGCAGCAGGCTGTTTGCACTGAGGATTCCGAAGGGCTTGATAAAATCTCAGAAGCTGGGGAAGGGGGCAGTTCCGGGGACAGAGTGATGAAGCCCTGGGGGCTGGGAGCAAGTGTAGCATTCTCTGTGGGCCAGCTCTTTGCGGGTTGGAGGCCTGCAGGGAGGATATGGGATTCCTGGAGCGGCAGGTTAAGAGAGGCAATAAAGAGGCAACCCCATAAAGACGTATCACGGCTCTCCATTCCAGAACCCAGCACTGAAGACCCAGGGCAAGCTGAACACGAGGCCTGGAAAGGTAGGGGGCGCTGGGGTTGGGGGGCAAATGGGTGGAAGAACAGGAGGTGGGGGTTCCGGGGAAGGGCTCTAAGGACCCCTCTGGGCCTTCTTGCAGATTGTCCTCTTCTCAGAGCCTGGCTGCCAAGGCAGCTGCAAGGAGGTCTGGGAAGATACTGATGATGCTTCCGGCTGGGCCCATGTGGCCTCCGTACGGGTGGTCCGAGGCTGGTGAGTGCGGAGCTCCCGGCGGGCTCTGGCATGTGAACCTCGGGGATGTGAGGACAGTGAGAAGTGCCCACTGAGGGCAGAAGCCCCCCATAGCTACCCAGAGACCCTACCTTGCGGGGACATCCTCCCCACGCACCTCCCACCCAACTCCATTCAGTGACCCTAGGTCTCTGTGCCCACAGCTGGGTGCTGCACGAACAGCCAGCATTCCAGGGCCGGAAGCTGGTCCTGCCTCAAGGGGATACGGAACTTGGAGCCCCAGGATCAGCATGGAGTACCCAAGGCATTGGCTCCCTGAGGAGGGTCGTCCGGGTGAGTGGCTGGGTGTGGGGGACCAGATGTCGCCTCATCTACCCTAAGTCCCAGGCCTTGAGGAGGAAGACAGGGACACCTAGAGGTGGGATTTCTGGGAGAGATCACAGGCTTGGAGCCTGAAGAGGGTTTATACCTGTATAGAGTCCTGACTGTGGAGCCAATTGGAGAAGAAAGGGATTCTGTGGGATGCTCAGCCTGGCTTGGGGAGGCCGAGGCCTAGCCGCACTAGCTCCAGCTGGAGCCTGGGGAAGGATGGAGTTAGAGCAACATAAATGGGTGGGGCTGGCTGTGGGCACTCACCACCCATCCAGGGCTCAGGTGTTCAGGCCCGCAGCCAGAGCTGAGGTGCTGCGCATAGACCCACGTGCACACAGATGCTTCCCTGGTGGCTCAATGCTAAGGAATCTGCCTGCCAATGCAGGAGACAGGGGTTTGGTCCCTGGGTCAGGAAGATCCCTTAGAGAAGGAAGTGGCAACCCACTCCAATGTTCTTGCCTGGGAAATCCCATGGACAGAGGAACCTGGCCAGCTATAGTCCATGGGGTTGCAGAGAGTCGGACACGACCGCAGGGACTAAACAACGACAACGTGGTTGGAAAGGACACAGTGTTATAGTTTCATATCTCTAAGGTGGGGAAATACCATTGTCAGAACACAGGTTTATAAATCACTAAAATTAAGCGGACAAAACCATCTTGGACACCAGAGGGACCCAGAAGAGAAAGCGGAAATCTAAAATCAGGGCCCAACAGACGTTTTGGGATTTTTCTTTTCTCTTCTTCTTTTTTAATGGAAGGACAAAATAACTCTTGAGTCCAGAGCTGTTGCAATCCTCCTGGTAAGAGAGGAAGAGAATCTTATGTTAACTAGGGCAGTGGCCCAGCCATGCAAAAGAGGGGACAAGAATTTTCAAACCCTCTCCAGAAACACACAGATGTTTGCAGACAATTTATTGTGAGCTTCTCACAATAAATTCATCTTCATGTGGGAGGTAATGAGGTACAAAAGAGAACCAAGGGCTTTGAAGTCCGGTGGACTTGGGTTCCTTTGATTCAGTGAGCATTGATTAGGTGCCTAGTGTGTTCCAGGCACTGGGACGTGCTTTGCAACAGTGAACAAAAACTGCACAGCTCTGTTCTTGGCCCTGCCACTTACAGGCCAGGTGCCCTCAGGCAGCCCACTTAACCTCACTGAGTCTGACTTTCCTAGTCTGGGAAGACCAAATGAGAAGGGGTAGGACAGGACCTTAGCATATGTCTTACACTCAGTAGATGTTTCATAAACATTTTAAAAAATACTTATTTATTTATTTCCTCAGCTATGCTGGGTCTTAGTTGCAGCATCTGGGGTCTAGTTCTCTGACCAGGGATCAAACCCGGGCCCCCTGTATTGGGAGCTCAGCATCTTAGCCACTGGATGACTGGAGAAGTCCCTGTTTCATAAACATCTGATGAAGAAGCGAGTGAATGAAAATGATCCTGATGAAGAAGAAACACCCAGAAATGCAGAAAGGATCTGTAGCTTCCTGAGATGCAGTGCAGGTGGAGGCCAGTTTCAGTTCAGTTCAGTTCAGTCACTCAGTCGCGTCCGACTCTCTGTGACCCCATGGACTGCAGCACGCCAGGCCTCCCTGTCCACCAGCTCGCGGAGCTTACTCAAACTCATGTCCATTGAGTCGGTGATGCCATCCAACCATCTCATCCTCTGTCGTCCCCTTCTCCTCCCACCTTCAATCTTTCCCAGCATCAGGGTCTTTTCCAAGGAGTCAGTTCTTTGCATCAGGTGGCCAAAGTAGTGGAGTTTCAGCTTAAGCATCAGTCCTTCCAGTTTAGGAAGGGGTAGAAATTGGTAATGGCACCCCACTCCAGTACTCTTGCCTGGAAAATCCCATGGATGGAGGAGCCTGGTGGGCTGCAGTCCACTGGGTCGCAAAGAGTTGGACACAACTGAGCGACTTCACTTTGACTTTTCACTTTCATGCACTGGAGAAGGAAATGGCAACCCACTCCAGTGTTCTTGCCTGGAGAATCCCAGGGACAGGAGAGCCTGGTGGGCTGTCGTCTATGGGGTCGAACAGGGTCGGACACGACTGAAGCAACTTAGCAGCAGCAGCAGCAGCAGCAGAAATTGGTATAGAGTTGGAATTGTATACAAAGAAGGATCAAATTCAGATCTCCAGAAATGGCTGTCCATCCTGCCCATCCCTCCACCAGGCTAGAAATGAGGTTCCCAGAGGCAGGGCAAAGGGCATGGTACTTGGCAGGCTCCTTCTGAGAACTTTGGTCTTAGGTCCCAAAGGGCCAGCGAGGGACCAGCGAGGGCTTTGGACTCAGGCTTATCTGGCTGACATTGCAGAGAACACCCCAGTTGTTTCTGGCTTCTGGGGAGAAGCCCGTGGCAGCCCCAGCTGAACGGACTTGGGGAAGGCAGGTGTGGACGGGGGTAGTCTCTGAAGGGTGATGGGTGGTTTTGTTTTTATCTTTTGACTATGCCACACGGCATATGGGATCTTAGTTTCCTGACCAGGGATTGAACCCATGCTCCCCTGAATTGGCAACGGAGTCTTAACCACTTGCTGTTGTTCAGTCGCTAAGTCATGTCCGACTCTTTGTGACCCCATGGACTGCAGCATGCCAGTTTTCCCTGTCTTTCACTATCTCTCACAGTTTGCTCAAACTCATGTCCATCGAGTCGGTGATGGCATCCAACAATATCCTCTGTCGTCCCTTCTCCTCCTGCCTTCAACCTTTCCCAGCATCAGGGTCTTTTCCAATGAGTTGGCTCTTCACATCAGGTGGCCAAAGTATTGGAGCTTCAGCTTCAGCATTAGTCCTTCCAATGATTATTCAGGGTTTATTTCCTTTAGGAATGAGTGGTTGGATCTCCTTGCTGTCCAAGGGACTCTCTAGAGTCTTTTCCAGCACCACAATTCAAAAGCATCAATTCTTTGCCCCTCATCTTCTTTATTGTCCAATTCTCACATCCATACATGACTCTGGAAAAACCATAGCTTTGACTCTATGGACTTTTGTCAGCAAAGTGATATCTCTGCTTTTTAATATGCTGTCTAGGTTTGTCATAGCTTTCCTTCCAAGGAGCAAATGTCTGTCCATTTCATGACTACAGTCACCATTCACAGTGATTTGGGAGCCCAAGAAAATCAAGTCTGTCACTACTTCCACTTTTTCCCCATTATTTGCCATGAACTGATGGGACCGGATGCCATGATCTTAGTTTTCTGAATGTTGAGTTTTAAGCCAGCTTTTTCCCTCCCCTCTTTCACCCTCATCAAGAGGCTCTTTAGTTCCTCTTCACTTTCTGCCATTAGCGTGGTATCATCTGCACAGATGAGGTTATTGATATTTCTCCCAGCAATCTTGATTCCAGTCTGTGCTTCATCCAGCCTGGCATTTTGCATGATGTACTCTGCATTTAAGTTAAACAAGCAGGGTGACAATACACAGCCTTGTCACACTCCTTTCCCAATTTTGAATCAGTTAGTTGTTCCCTGTCTGGTTCTAACTGTTGCTTCTTGACCTGCGTACAGATTTCTCAGAAGGCAGGTCAGGTGGTCTGGTCCCATCTCTTCAAGAATTTTCCAAAGTTTGTTGTGATCCACACACTCAAAGGCTTTAGCATAGTCAATGAAGCAGAAGTAGATGCTTTCCTGGAATTTCCTTGCTTTCTCTATGACCAACGAATGTTGGCAGTTTGATCTATTTTTCCTCTGCCTTTTCTAAATGCAGCTTGTACATCTGGAAGTTCTTGGTTCACATATTGCTGAAGCCTAGCTTGAAGGATTTTGAGCATAATCTTGCTAGCATGTGAAAGTGAGTGCAATTGTACAGTAATTTAAACATTCTTTGGCATTGTCCTTCTTTGGGATTGGAATGAAAACTAACTTTTTCAGTCCTGTGGTCACTTCTGAGTTTTCCAAATTTGCTGGCATATTGAGTGCAGCACTTTAACAGCATCATCTTTTAGGATTTTAAATACCTCAGCTGGCATTCCATCACCTCCACTAGCTTTGTTCATGGTAATACTTCCTAAGGTCCACTTGACTTCACAGTCCAGGGTGTCTAGCTCTAGCTGAGTGACCACACCATCGTGGTCATTGGGGCCATTACGACTCCCTCTTCCAGGGAGGTCCAAGGTGCTGTTTTACACATCATTTTCCCACCCCTCTCCTTCTGCAGGACTACATTACCCCAGAGATCAGTCTGTACTCTGAGGAGGGCCTCAAAGGGGAGCGAGTGAAGCTGACTGAGGCCTTGGAGGACCCCCAGGGCCTGGAGAGGCCCCTGCAAGTGGCATCTGCCACTGTTTCCGCAGGACTGTGAGTCTGGGCTTTCTGGAAGCCCTTCATTTAACACTCACTCTGCTGGGTGCTGGGGACACAGAAGTGACAGGACATGGTTCTTGCCTGTGAGAAGTGCTCAGCCTACTGGTGGGGCCAGGCAAGCAAGCAGACAGTAGCAATCCGGAGTTCCAGGATGGAGGAGCACGGGGCTGCAGGAGCAAAGGACAGCACCAACCCAGCCCAGGTCAGAGAAGCCTTCCTGGAGGAGGAGACTCCTCAGCTGGGATGAATTGGCTCCATGAATGCAGGGACTTCATACGTTTTTTTCACTACTGTGTCCCTGATGCCTGAAGCAGGAACTGGCATGGGGTAGATGGCCCTGAATATCTGTTAATTGAATGAATGGGGGAAAAAAAAGAGTATACTAGCACCTACAAAGGCCCAGAGGTGAGAGATCTAAGCTTTGAAAGTTCAGTCTGGCCAGAGAAAGCAGCACAATTGGGGAGATGGGAGGCCCAGGAGGAAAGCCTCTTTGTGCAGCTGGGCTGTATTATGAGGCTAATGGAGAATTTTAAGCAGGTATGGGTACTAGAAAGAACTCTCAGCCTCTGTGTGCAATTAGAGAGGGTCAGGTCAGAGGAGAGATCAATGGACTGGCTGCTGCAGGAGATGATGGGGGCCTGAAATGTTCTCCAGAGTTCCCTTGATCAGGGCTTCTCCCCCCAAACTCAATTCTTCCCTCTGCACCTTCCACCCCATCCACTAATCTGTATTCCTGGGAGTCTAGGGTGCAGCTACTTCTCTGCCTTCTTCCAGGTGGCTTCTATACCCCAAACCCTTCTTTGAAGATACTCCCTGCATTCTGGAGCCTGGAGAGTACCCCACCTCAGAGGCCTGGGGAGCATCAGACCCCAGCGTGGGCTCCCTGAAGCCCATGAGATTGGTAAGGAGTAGGTGGGCCCAGTAGCCTTGCCCTGCAGTCTGGAAGAAGAGGCAGGGCCTGGGAACTCCTACTGGGAATAGGATTCGAGGAGAGGGAGGATTTGATCCTAAGGGAAGGGGGTAGGACACAGGATTGGCCATTTTTAAGGGTCTCAGGAACAAGTCAACCCAAAGTCATCAGCCCCAGTCTGTCTCTCCCCACCTCTGGGCTGGGGTCTCACTCTGTCTTCTCTGCAGGGCTGCCCAAGTGTGGAGAGGCCAGGGGAGCCCAAGGTAAGAGCCTGGGCTTCAGGGTCAAAGAGGGCCTTTGGGTAGGGGGTGTGTATGTGTGTGTATGCACCATGGCCTGGACTAGAAGATGGAGAGGAGGGCGCTGGGGCCAGAGGCTGGGTCTGGGGGCAGGTGGTGGTGGTGATGGTGGAAGCCGACTGATTCATTGGCAACCCGCTTTTGATATGGAAGGACCAAGTCACAGGTCAGAGAAGAGAAAGGAGTCAGGGGAGGGCATGGGGCTCAAGCGAGGGACTGGGAGGGCTTAGCTCTGGGCTGATGCTGGCGAGAGTCATCCGGGGATGGCTGGTGGGTCTGGCCCAACCCCACACTACCCCTTCCCCGACAGGCTGTGGTGTATGAGGCCCCAGGGTTTCAGGGCCGGAGCTGGGAAGTGAACAGAGACATCTACAACCTGCAGCAGCCAGAGGATAGCCAGAGCCCCAACTTGGCCTCTGTGGGGTCCCTGCGAGTTCTCGGGGGCTGGTGAGGACTCAGGACCCTTCCTTCTACCTCATCCTCCCCACTGGCCTCTACCCTCCAGGGTGGGGATGACCTGGGCTGCCTGGGGGTGGGGGCAGCTATTTCACAATCCCGTGGGCTTCCTGTGACTCCGTTTGTCTGTCTCCCTCTGCTCAGCTGGGTGGGCTACGAGAAGGAGGGTTTCCGGGGTCACCAGTATCTGCTGGAAGAGGGAGAATACGCTGATTGGTCACGTTGGGGAGGCTATAACGAGGTGTTGACCTCCCTGCGGGTCATCCGAACGGTAAGCAAGAGCAATTGGGACATTCAGCTGGTACCCTCTGTTGAGAGATTTGTGCCTCCTCTCCTTGTTCTGCAGAGTGGTGGGAGTCTTCCTGGAGTCCAGCCTCTCTCCCTCCTGCTGCCCTTCCCCAGCCCACCCTGATCAGCTCACCCCAAAGTCCTTTAGTGGGATGCGTCCTAGGGGTCTGGGCACTCCCAGGGGTTTCCTTCTGTCCGTCCGTGAGCCGGGAGCAATCGACTGTCCCTCGGGCCTAGGACTTCGGGGATCCGGCCGTGGTGCTGTTTGAGGCCATGGACTTCGAGGGGCCGGGCGTGGAGGTGAGCGAGGCATTGCCAGACGTGGAGCTGGCGGGACACGGCCCCAGAACGCAGGCCATCCACGTGCTCAGCGGCGTGTGAGTGACTAGGGGGCTCCGGGGAGCTGGGCGGGCCGGGGGCGGCTCCAGCAGAGGCGTCGGCTCCGCCCCGCTGACCCGCACCCCGCCCTTCCTGCAGGTGGGTGGGGTATCAGGAGGTGGGTTTCTCCGGGGAGCAGTACGTGCTGGAGAAGGGCGTGTACCGCAACTGCGACGACTGGGGCTCGGGCAGCAGCGCCCTCGCCTCGCTGCAGCCGGTCCTTCAGGTGCGTGGCGGCCGCAGGAGCCGGGCCTCTTGGTGGGGAGGGGTCTGGGGTCTGGGCTGTGCCCGCTTCAGTGGAGGCGGGACTAGAAGGAGCAGGCCTGGAGCTCCTGGGGGCGGGGTCTCCTGAAAGGGGGCGGAGTCAACACAGACCCCAGACTCCGCGCGAACTGCGAAAAGGATCAGGAATATTGACCCCAGAGGCGTTGAGGCTAGGGGCTAGTACTCTCGTTGAATCTCAAAACTTTGGTCCCTTCCTTCAGGTCGGGGAGCACAATCTGCACTTTATCTCAAAGGTAAGGAAGTGGTTGGGGCCTCTGTCTCCTCACCCTCATTTAAAATCTCTCCCTCTCTTCCCCATTCTCTCCCCCTCAACTCCATCACCCTCCTTCACTCTCATCTCTTCCCGTCTCTGCTGCCAGATTCAGCTTTTCTCCGGCCCCGACTTCCTGGGTGACCGCATCTCTTTTGAAGATGACCAGAGCTTTCTGCCCACCGCCTTCCAGCCCCAGTCTTGCCGAGTCCACGGCGGCAGGTGAGGACGTGGGAAAGGGGAGACTGGGCCTGTGGGCGCCTGCCCTGAAGCGCTTAGCTCAGCTTGGAAATCGAGGCTGCAGTTAGAAGGTCTTTGTTTGAAATGACTTCCTTCCTTTGGCTTCCTTGGGGTAAGCTCTTCTGCCCCGAGAATCATTCAATCTTAAAAGAAACAAAGCAAAATAAAGTTTTAATAGCAAATGTAGACATTGTAGAGAGTATAAAGAACTTCAGTTTTCATTCACCCCTCTGCCTTTTTTTTCCTTTTTTTGGTAGAATATTTTAAATCCCCAACCCAACATAAAATTTCACAGGTAAATAATTCAGTATATATCTCTAACAAGAAAGGACACACGGCCTCAAGTTATTATCACATATAATAAAATGAGGAGTAATTTATTATTACCTAATACCCAGTCCATTTTCAAATTCCTCCCGTTATCTCAAAAAATGCCTTTGTGAAATTCTTTTGTTTTTCTTAGAATCCAGACAGGGTCCACACATCACATTTGGTCCATTTGATCTCTAATGTATAGCAGTCCCCGCCCCTTCTTTTTGTCTGATACCATTTATTCGTTTAAAGAAACCCAATAATTTGCCCTGTAAGTTTCCCATCTTCTGTGTTGTAGATGATTGCTTCCTTTTAAGCTTGTTCCTCTGTGCTCCATATTTCCTGTAAACAGGTAGTTTACCTCCAGAGGCTTGCTGAGATTCAGGGTGTTGTGTTTCTTTGTCAAGAATGTTATATACGTGGTACATGTACTTTCCACTGCATCACATCAGGATGCACGTGTCTAGTTGTCCCTTTTTAAATGATATTAAGATCCCTACATTATAAGATTCCTCAGTGACCTTTATTTAATGATATCTAGTATCCATCACTAGGAGTCTGATACGACTGAGCGACTTCACTTTCACTTTTCACTTTCATGCATTGAAGAAGGAAATGGCAACCTACTCTAGTGTTTTTGCCTGGAGAATCCCAGGGATGGGGGAGCCTGGTGGGCTGCACGTCGCACAGAGTCGGACACGACTGAAGCGACTTAGCAGCAGCAGCAGCAGCAGCAGCAGCAGTATCCATTGATGATAATTGCCTAGACTCATTATTTCTTTAGAGGTTACAAAATGATTTTCTAAGTTTTGTTATTCATTCTACATATATTAGCTGGAATACTTCTATAAAGAAGAACTTTCCGTTTTTAACTATTTATTTACCTGAAATACTTTCTGCAAAAAAGGCAGTTTGATCCTTTCCCAAGAGTCAGTGTTTGCCCCTTTCTCTTTATCAATTTTCAGAATAATTTTTGAATCAGTGCCCTAGCAACCGCCAAAGCTGACTAATGAAGATTTTTTTTAAAGTATTGTTATGGACTCATGGGTTTTTATGTATATGAAAGGCTCCGGTCCTCTGGAGTCACTATTCTTTTGTGTACTCAAATTACTTCACCTTTGGCAAATGGACGCCCCTCCAGATTGCTTCCTGGGTACTTTTAAAAAATGTGTATGTTTATTTTTTACTGCATCGGGTCTTTGTTGCACTCCCAGGGCTTCTCTCTGTGGCAGGTGGGCTGCCCTAAATCATGAGGGATTTTAGTTCCTGCACCAGGGCTTTAACCCGAGTCTTCTGCCTTGAAAAGTAGATTCTTAATCATTGAACCATCAGGGAAGTCCCTTTCCTGGGTACTTTTGATATGATCCCAATAGTTGTTTTTTTTTTTTTAATAACTTCCTGTTTTTTCTGGTACAATAAAATGTTCCTGGATCATTTTGTATATATGTTTTGCCTCTAACCTGGAGTCACTTCCCAAAGAATCCTGGTCGCTTTTAATGGATAATGCTCTTTGAAGATCAAAAATTTGCATGCTATGTGTTTCAAAATTGTAATACTGATTCTACTACTGATAATACTGCTACTCACAGTAAAACCCAGTGAATGCTGTTTGAGGTTTCTCTGTTGTTCTTTTTGTCCTCAATACATTCACCTACATCCCATTAGGTATGTTCATTTCAAAATATTGTGTTGTTTACTTTTTTCTGTGCGGTTATGCCACCAACCTGATATATAATTAGGTCCATTTACATTGTTTATTCTAATTTTAGGAATACTTCTCATTTTTATTTAATCCTAGTTTTTAGTTACTGAAAATATTTATTGTGTTCCTGTCTTAGTTTGAGCTAGCAACAAAGTACCCTGGGTGGTTTAACAACAGGAATTTGTTTTCTCACAGATCTGGAGGCTGGGAAGTCCAAGATCATGCTGTTGGTTGATTTGGTTTCCTGGTGAGGGCTCTCTTCTTGGCTGGCAGATGGCTGCCTTCTTGCTGTGTCCCCAGGGATCTCTTCCTCTGGTGGGATCTTAGTTTCCCAAAGATTGAACCCAGGCCCTTGGCAGTAAAAGCTTGGATCCTAACCATTGGACTGCCAGGGAATTCCCCTCTTTCTCTTCTTATAAAGACATTAATCCCATGATAAGGGCTCCACCTTTATGATCTCATCTAAACCTAATTACCTCCCAAAGGCCATCACATTGGAGGTGAGGGCTTCAACCTATGAATTCCGGGGAGATACACATTCAGTCCATAAGAGTTCCAAAGTTAAGACTTAAAAAACAAGTTACAGCTTTGCTCATGCTACTTTTTCCTCTCCCACCCTCATTTTTTAAAATGTTCGTTCACTCATTCGTTGTTTTTTTTTAAGATATAAGCAAATATACACTATATATAAATTTGCATATACCTGTAGAAACCAAATATATTTTGTTTTCCTCCTTCTCCATTTTTTTTCACAGTAGGAAGCATATTGCAACCTGATAAATATACCAAAGACTACTGAATTGTATACTTTAAAAAAGTGAATTTTATCTCAGTTTTTTAAACAGGAAGCATACCATCAACACTGTTATGCACCTTGTTTTTTAAGACTGTTTGGAGGTCACTTTATATCCCTCTGAAAGCTCTTCCTCATTCTTGTTGACTGCTGTGTTGTACTCCAGATTCGTGCTTCCAGTCCTCAGTTGATGGACATTTGGCTGCTGCCACTCTGCCACTGCAAACAATGTGTAATCACTAGCCTTGTGTATGTGTTGTTTCGTGAAGGGTGTCCTTGGAACAGATTATGAGAAATAGGCTTGCTGAGTAATTGTGCACGGAGTTTGGCGTGACTGCCAGATTTCTCCTGAAGGGGGCAGTGTGATTCCATTCAGTTCTGTCTTAAGTCTGACTTCAGTTCGTGCTGCTGCAGCGCCTGGTTATCCTTGGCCTCCCCTGGCCTGGGGGACCCCCATCAAGGTTGCATTCAGTGTGCTATATCTCAGGGGGGCCGTGCAGGCCAAGGGCAGGGTGGGCTCAAATACCTACTCACGTCCCCCTATTCTTCCCCTTCCTTCCCCAGCTGGATCCTGTTCGATGAGAAGAACTTTGAGGGTGAGCAGTACATTCTGTCTGAGGGCGAGTTCCCTACTCTCACAGCCATGGGCTGCCTGGCCTCCACAGTCCTGGGCTCTCTCCGGAAGGTGCCCCTGGTGAGTGCCCCTGTCCAGTTCCAGGCACCCCTGAGGCAGAGGTGAGCCTGCCTCTTCCTACTGCTGAGTGAGCTGTTGGGCTTAAATCCAGCCTTCCTCAGAACGACCACAGGTCCTCTTGACCCCAGCGCTTCAAAGCCAGGTCAGCCTACCAGGGATATATTGAGTCCCTGCTGAGATAGATCCTGGGGACCCTGAAATAAATCAGTCACAGCCCTGCCTTCAAGGAAACCAGAAAGATTACAGTGCAGAGTGGTGTGTCCTGAAACTAGGGTGGGCCAGGGCCAGGAGGGGCTGGTGCTCAGGGGGTGGGCTGGGGGCATGGGCGACCACTGAGGTGGTGGTTCTGGGTAGGGGGGAGTGAAGCAGGAAGATGGCTCTGTTGCATGGGCAGAGATGAGTGGCCGGGGGAAGGCCGGGGCTGCTGCGACAGAGAACCAGGACAAATCATGATGTCCTAGACCAGGGACAAGCAGAGAGAAATGACACTGGTCCTATTAAGGACCTGGGGTCTGTAGGACTTGGTGGTGGACAGGGGACCGGTGGGAGCAGCTCAAGCAGAACAGCTGGCCCTGACTTTACCACGCTCCAGGCGGCGCTAAAAGGCTTCCAGTGCTCTAGGACGCCCCATCCTCACCACAATCCTAGGAGCCGTACAACTATTATCTTCTGCCTTTTTCCCATGTGAAAACTAAGGCACAGAGAGGTCACGCAGCTTGCTGCAGGTCACACAGCTGGTGACTGGCAGAGCCAGGTTCTCCACAAGGCAGCCTGGCTCTGGAGTCCATGCTCTTTGCAACTCCACGCTGGGCTCTGAAAACATACCCGGTTCTGGAGCCTGGCTGTAAGGGCCTTGAGCAAGCAGTTTCCTCCTTCCAGCCTCAGTTTGCCTCTAAGTGGGGATAATCATGGCACCTACGTCTAGGGCTGTGAAGTTCTGATGAGATCAAGAAAAGCTCTTAGCACAGAATCTGGCGAATCGGTCAGCCCTGAATACTCGTGAACTGATGTTATAATGACCAGGGTTATTATTCTTACTCTTCTTAGAAGTGCCATTTACCAGGGAGGTGGTATTAAGGCAGGGGGTGCCCATCCAGCCCAGGCTGCATCTGACGATGTGGGCGCCCCCAGCTGGCAGTGTCCAGGAGTCAGGGGCCCTGTGGGGTGCAGCTCAGGAGGAAGAGAGCCTGAAATACTGACCTAGGAGTCACGCGTCTGGAACTGGGGGGAGGGGGTGCTGAGGGCGGGGCTCTTGTGGCCTCACCCTTTCTCTGTGCTCCCCTGGCCCACAGCACTTTTCCGAGCCGTCCATTTTCCTGTATGGACTGGAGTGCTTCGAGGGGAAGGAGATTGAGCTCAGCGGGGAGGTGCGGAGTCTGCAGGCCGAGGGCTTCAACAGTCACGTGCTGTCTGTGCGGATCAAGGGGGGCGTGTGAGTGTGTCAAGGGGAGGTGGGGGCTACTAGTGAGGGAGGGGGAGATCGGGGGTCTCTGGGTTTTCCCCCACTTTCCTTCCACTCCGTCCAAGCCAGGAGGGAGCGGGGAGGGAGTGCAGGCTGGGAAGACTCACTGGACCTCAGGGCTTGGGCCCCAGCCTGGAGGGGCCTCTCCAGGACCCTACTCTGCCCTACAAACCCCAGGGCTCCTTTCCTGCCTCCCTCTCCACCCGTTCCTGTGGCCCAAACCCCAGGCAGAGGAGTCCCAGCTTGTAGGAAGGGGAGCTGGAGACTGTCCTGATGGCCGTGCCTCCTCTCCTTCCTGTCTGTCTGTCTGTCTTCTTCGCTGCGTCTCTGGTGCTCACTGGGTCCAGCTGGGTGCTTTGCGAGCACAGTGACTTCCGAGGCCGCCAGTGGCTGGTGGGCAGCTGTGAGATCACCAACTGGCTGACATACAGCGGGACCCAGCGGGTGGGCTCCCTCTACCCCATCAAGCAGGTGGGTAGCATGGCGGGTTGAGTACATCTGGGTCACCCCATCTGGCTGTGTGTCTGCCTGTCTGTGTGCATCCCACGTTTCCCAAATTCGGTGTTTATGTACTTTGGTCCTAATTTTTTATGATTCCTCTTGAACCGTTATCTCTTTAATATTTTCCTCTAAATCAACTCACTTTTTTCTTTTTTAACTTTATCCTTATCCTAAGGTATAATGTCCATAAGATCGTGGGTTTGATATGTGTGTGTGTCATTTTTCCTTAATAGACACTGATAAACACATTGCCATTACTTTTTAAACAAGAAGGCTTATTATCCACATAAGCCTGAAAATTATCTCATGTATCACCCATTAGCGAGCACGCCTCACTTTGCAATGCCGTGTCTGTACCTGTGTTTCTCTGTGTCTGTGAATGCACGTCTGGACCTGTGTCTCATTTATGTGCAATGAGGGCATGTGTGTGGAGGCCTGGCCACAGGGTGTGTGTGTGCAATGCCATTTGTATGTGTGTGTCCTCTGGCGGTGATCTGTGGCAGCCCTGTACGTCTGTGAGAGTGTGTTTGTGACTGCGTGTGGCTGTACTTGTGACACTGTTGAAAGCATGTGTCTTCATGTGAGGATACCTGTACGGTCCCTCGTAGAACATCACTGCTAGAAGAAATCTTGGAGGTTATCTCCAGCCCTCACATTGTACAGAAATAAAGGCCCAGAGAAGTGGACAAGGCTTTGCTCTACCATCTTTGCGGGCAGTTTACCTCTGTGGCCCTCAGTTTTCCTCATCTATAAACTGGGGCTGATATGTCCGATCAACCTGTTGTGAGAGCTGAATAATGCTGTGTGGCCCTCAGAGCAGTGTGGGATGTCAGCAGACATTGGCTGTGACCGCGGTTATTACTGTCGCCACCACCCAAGACCCCTGGCTGATTTGTGGCCAAGCCAGTGTCCGCCCCGCTGTGGTTCCTCTCCAAACTTTTAGCCAACCGGAGTGCCTGCTGTGAAGTCAGCGGGGAGAGCAAAGAGTGCGTGTACCGGCTTTCATGTGTCCATGTGTCTGTGTCTGCCGTCCTGTGCAGCCATGTGGATCTGGGCTGTATCTGCCAGTGTGTCTGTGTGCATCTCTACAGATGTACAGCTGTGTGGGTATGTGCTGTGAGTGTGCCCTCGGCATATGTGTGAGAAAGAAGGGGTGACTTAGAAGCAGGGCCCAGGTCGGTTTGGGGCAGGAGGGAGAGCCTGGGAGCTTGGGTTACTAGAGGGTCCAGAGTTGAGGGCACTGGGGGCCCAAGGGGGAGCATCCCTGCCCAGACAGCCCTGACTCTCGACTCCCCCCACTCACCAGCGCCGGGCTTATTTCCGCCTCTGGAATGCGGCACTGGGGGGATTCCTGACCGTGCCGGACCACGTGGAAGACATGAAGGCGGGCCGCGTGGTGGTCTCTGAGCCCCGAGCTGGAGGCAGCAACATCTGGTTCTACGAGGATGGGCTACTGAAGAACCAGGTACTGGTTTAGGGGCTGGGACAGTGACATCAGGGCCCTCAGACCCTCACAAGCCCACCTTCAGGAGTCCCAGCCTGTGCTCAGTCGGAAACAGGAGCCAGTCTTGGGCCAGAGAGGCAGAGAGATACAGACACCGGGACCCTGGGGAGCTGGAGAAAGCAGGCTGTGTACCCTTGGGCAATTCAAGCTCTTCCCTGGGCCTCTGTCTCATCTGCAAAACAAAGGGGCTGGACCAGAGGGTTCTAAGGGACCTCCCAGCTCTGATAACCTGTGACAGATCTGGGTCCTATTATTAATGACAGATTTGGGAATTCTCTGGTGGTCCAGTTCTTAGGACTTGGGGCTTTTACTGCCAGGCACCCGGGCTTGAACCTGGTTGGGAAATCAGATCCCACAAGTCATGAGGCACGGCCAAAAGGAAATGATAGATTCATTGCACAAATCTTTCCTGAACACCCGCCATGTGTTTGGCCCTCCTGAAGCTTGCTTCCTAGTGGGGAGAGAAAGAAACAGCTTCAATGAGTCCTAGGTGTTGAAAAGTGCATGGAAAAATACATGAAGAAAGGAAAATAGGGAATACCAGTATCTCTGACAAGGGGAGCCCTTCCTGAGAAAGTGGCAGTGGAGGGGACACCCTGCAGATGCCTTACTTGTGAACATCATGATGTCTTCACGTGAACATCGCATGAAATCCCTAGAGGGCACTAGAGGGCAGGTCCTATTATAGTTCCCATTTTATAGGTAAGGAAACCAGAGCAGAGTTTAGTAACTGGCTGAAAATCACATAGCCAGTAAGTATGTGGATGTTTGCTGCTAAAGCCTGTGCTTCAAGAGTCAGTCATGGAAGCCTTCCTGGAGGAGTTCATATTTTCCCAGCTCTTTGATGGTTTCTCACATTGAACCAGAACCCTT
Source organism: Budorcas taxicolor (assembly GCF_023091745.1). Classification (NCBI taxonomy): domain Eukaryota; kingdom Metazoa; phylum Chordata; class Mammalia; order Artiodactyla; family Bovidae; genus Budorcas; species Budorcas taxicolor. The sequence continues at coordinate 171,177,086 of NC_068911.1, forward strand.
TCAACAACCATCCCCCCAGGAAAACAGAGCTCAGAAAGATCAAGACGTTTGCCCAGAGTCACAGTCCATGAGAGCCAGAAATTCAAAGCTGGGTGTATCAAAGTTGTCTTAGGTTTGGCAGAGTCCCTGGGGGAGGGCCAGTGCCTGACGACCTCCTGGGGGCCTCAGGTGGCCCCCGCCATGAGCCTGCAGGTGATAGGCCCCCCCAGCACAGGCTCCAAGGTGGTGCTGTGGGCTGAGAGCCGCCTGCCCCGCCAGACATGGAGCATCAGTGAGTCGGGCCACATCTGCAGCCAGATGTTTGAAGGTCGGATCCTAGACGTGAAGGGTAAGTTGGGCATGTGTGTGGAAGAAGGCCCCTGAGGGCAGTGGAGTCCCCAGCTCTTTCTGACCATCTCCCCGTCTCTTACCCTATCCCCTGCAGGCGGCCGGGGCTACGATCAGGACCACGCAGTGCTGTGGGAGCTGGCCAAGGATAGGGCGTCCCAGATCTGGACTGTCCATGTGCTTTGAAACCTCCCTGCCACCCCCCAGCCCTGGAGGCTCTCCCTGGGATGACATGTTTTTATAGGGTTTTTTGTTGTAACATAAACTGTTTTATACTATGCTCCCAGGTATCCTTGACACTGCACCTTGATATTTGGGGTGGGGGGCGGGAGTGAGGTTTTATTCACCTGCCTTCTGACTTGCCTAGGCTCAGGTGGGCTTGCTTCTTCCCTCCTTCCTGTTCGGGCGTTCAGCTGCAAGGCCTCCCTCTGCCACCAGAGGGAGCCCTGGGACCACACTGACTGCAGAGTGTGACCTTGTCACCGCCTCCCTCAAATGATGTGTTCCCGGAGCGTGGGCAATGGGAGCACAAACATGAACCAAGCCTTGGTCCCTGTGCTCAGGCAACCCACAGTCCAGTGGAGGATTCCAGCGGGTAGGGTGATACATTCAGTGCCAGGCGAAGAAAGGACATGGAGGCATGCACAGGGGAGGACTTGAAACTATATTTAGAGGCACAAGGCATGGAACACTGCCCGGAGGAGGGAATCCTCACCTTCGATGTGGAGAATGAGAAGGAGTCAGCCGGGCTAGAGGATGGCAGAGGGGTGCAAACAAATTCAGGGGTGGAAGCCTGGAAGTCCAGTGTGATGGGGGCAGGGTGGGCTGGGCGAGAGAGGCGAGTGGGAGCCACACCTCAAAGGGCCTCGCTCACCAGAGCCTCTCAATTTCTCCCAACCCTGGTCTCAGGCCCTAAAGGTTTGATCTCAGTCAGATAAGCCGGGACAGGGGGTCTTGGTCCCTAACCCGGCTCAGAGAGGGCAGGACATAGTCCTTCAATCTAGCAGACCCTTGGCCTCTTGGCTGAGGTTCTCCAGGAAGAGGCAGAGATGGGGACTTCTCCAGGATCCCTTTCCCTCTCTGTTGATCCCAATTCCGAGAGGGGTACGAGTGGTTAGAGCAGCTGTGTGTCCTTCCTGCCTCCTAACCCATGGGTAGGTGGGAAAGAGACAGACAGCGGCCTCTTCACCTTTCTCAGCACCCCCGTGGTTGGAGGCGTGACGACAGGAGGCTGGCTGTGAGGGAACCGCTAGAGGTTGGGCGGGCAGTTCTCTCTGACTCTGTTGTTCTGAAGAAACTCAGGTAATGGAGTGGGGGACTCGCCTCTGCAACTGTGGATGCCCAAGGTCTGGGTGGGTGTGTGTGGGTCCTCTGGGACCTCCCTTCCTGAACTCCCAGGCACTGGTGACCAAATGCAACTAAAGAGAGGGTGACTACGGCAGGTTCTGGGCTGGGTCCTTTCAAGGGGATCCAAACAGGTAGGGCCCCAGTTTCCAGGCTTTGGGGCAGGGAAGGTGGGGTGTGAGCTCCCTGGTGCCAGCTCTCCTGCTGATGGGGACACAGGCAGCCCCTGGGTGCTGGCTCTTCGGGTCTGGTGATGTCCAGTGACCACACATAGGACCCTGCTCCAAGTACACAACAGCTTTATTGACCCCCAGCTGGGAGGTGCTTCCTCCTCCATGTCAGAACCTCCCTGTGTCGGCCATGGGCCCCACCCCAAGCTCTGCCCGTCAATTCCTATAACCTGCTCATCTCTAGCATCAGCACCTCCCAAGGATTCGGGGTGCTTCTCCTGCTAGTGATGATGGCCGCTGTCTCGGGGGGCATGAGATGAGGGCTGGGGCGTGTCAGCTCAGGTGAGGTGGAAGAGCTGGATGAGGGTATTGGTCAAGAAGAAAAGGATGCTGCCACCGGCCAGGCTGCTGAAGGCTGGGGAGCCACTTTGGGGTTTCTTGTAGGTGGTGATGGTGTGGTTTCTTCCCAGGACTCCGGTTTGTATCTGCAAGAGGAGAAGTGGGGCAAGCCCGGGGAGGGGTGAGTCTCAGGTGTGTTGTTTAGAGACCCAGTTCTCCCACCCCCAGACTGTAGCCCCCGGTTCCCTGTCCCAAGTGCCGTGACTTCTGCCGCAACGTCCTGTGGGGAGGGCTGGCGGCTTCGGGCCACAACGCAGGCAGGGTCAGAGGCAGTCCCCGGTCTGTGTGCCCTGGAACCTTCCTTTCATGTCCACCAGGCCACCCGCACCTCCAGCATGCAGGAGATAGGGAAATCTGTGGCCCCAGGCCTTGACCTTGATAGCCCAGCCAGGGCCTTAGCCTCTCTGAACTGCAGTTTCCTCATCTAGGGATGGGAAGAAGAGCCATCATAGTCGTGGGGGAGGTCACATGAGACCAGCTGGAGAGAAAGCACCTGGTAGAGTGTGGGTGGGTGGAGGTAGGGAGGGTGTGGCTTTTTCCCCCAAAGAGATGGCCAGATGGTGATCAAGCTGTTCTCAAAGCCTGATCACCCTGCAACTAATGCTGCCCTTGATGGAGATCAAGCTGTTTCTGATGGTGACCAGGGTGTCCTTAATGCTTGATCAGGCTGTTCTCGATGGAGAACTCGATGGCTCCCTTCTCCTCTACTGAGAATGCTGCCAAAGCTGCCTCTTGGGATAGCAGTTGATCTTGAGACTCTAGCTGTTTCTGGAATGGGAGATTTCTATCTTCTTAGCATTGCCAAACACTCAGGCTCCTCACCCAGGGTGGCGGTTCCCTGCTACCTCTATCAGGCTCCGTTTGAACCTCTCCCGGCCCCCCTCCTAACAGGACCATTTCCCCAGGTTCCCTGTGGGGTGATGCCATTGTCACTCAGGGCTGTCTTCCCAAGCCTCTTCATCCCCTGTTATTCCACAACACCCTTTGGGGGCCTCAGTATGCTGGCACCCTGTCAGGCTGCCCCAGCCTCAAGTACCAGAGGCAGCAATGCTCAGGGGAAACCTTCCAACAGTCTGACCCTAACCAGAAGAACTGGAAGGCTGGGAGCCAGGTGTCCGGAGGCCTTGGTTCCCATGGGAGGAAGGCTGGGTGCCAGGAGCCTCCAGGCCCTCCCCCCGCTGCCAGGCAGGTCTGAGGAGCCTGGGGTGGTGGTTCCAGGGACTCCAGGGGGCTGCTCCTACCTGAACCATAATCAAGAGGCTGATGGTGAAGAGGAGGAAGAGGAAGCCTTTCATCCTGAGAAGCTCTCTGCAGCTGTCTGGGCAGCAGCTTTTGGAGATGAACTCAGGGCTGTCTGCAGGCCTCTTTGGGCTTGGCTGCTTTTGAAGGAGGGTAAAGCAGGGAGGCGGGGTGAAGGGAAAGGAAGGAGGGCCTCTGGGGTGGGTTGGGTACTGCTGCTCTTCTACAGACCTTGGGATTGAGGATGCCAGGCCCCAGCTCCACAGCTCTGGCAGGTGACGGACAGGTTCTGGAGTGGAACTGGGGCACATCCCAGGGCATGGGAGGTGGGCAGACCCAGAGGCAGCTGGAGGGCAGTAAAGAGGGCCCAGGGCTCAGAGTCCTGCAGAGTGGGGATTGAATCTTGGTTTAATCACCTATCAATTCTGGGACCTGGGGCCAGAAACTGTACCTCTCTGAAAGAACTGCCAGAGAATTACAAAATTATAGTATCATTAAAAGGAGATTGAGGCAGGGGATAGGCGCTGAAGGAGGAAAGGCTGGGATAAATTTAGGTTTCAAAGTAAGGTTGTGGACCGTTCCAAGATTCAGAAGAAAGGCTTGGGTAGCACAAAAAGTGGGGTGTGTAGATTTCTGTGAAAATGAAGGTGAAATGTAACAGGAACCCAGAAACCTAGCTTCTAGGTAAGCCCATTTCCTCCGGGCCTCAGGTGAGAAGACTGAAGTGGATTATTTCTGAAGTTTACTAAGACCTAGCAACTTGTGACTTGGATAAAGAAAACAGCAGATAGGTGTCTGTGTTAGTCTCAGAGCGATAGGAAGAAAGCTAGTGGAGGACCAGAAGTTAACTAAACTGCAGGGGAAGGGATTTGGGGTGGGGGTGTCTGTGAAGTCCCAGCCAGGGGTGGGGGGATAGGGTGAATCACAAAGATGCCTGAACATTGCTCTGTTCTTTATACATCCTCTCACTTTATTCTCTCAGTGGGACTCTGCAGCAGTTTCCATAATTACCCCCATTTTCCAGATGAAGAAACTTAAGGCTTGGATATTAAGTGACTTGCCCAAGGTAATAAAAGCAGGAGCCAGTTTCAGGTGGAATTGCATCCAGGTCTGTCTGAAGCAGCAGCCATGTATGTTACCTCCGGGGCTGTCCTAGAAGTCACCGATTAAGTCTTCATTCCCTGCCTGGCTCCCTCCTGGAGGACCCAAGGGTTCTTTCTGTAGCCCAGCTTCAGCTTCACTCACTCTCCCTTCCTTAGCCTATTCTGTGTCTCGTTTGCATGCCCGGTAGTAAAAGAAAGTCCCCTCTCTCGCTTCTCTGCTCCGGTTTTGGGCGGTCTGTAGCAAGCCTCAGAAAAACTTGAGTGAGCCCTTAGGGCCTCCAGCCCTGGCTAAAAAGAAACGAAGGGAAAAACAAAGCAAAACAAAACCCTGAAAGTCAGGCTGGTGAAAGCCAGGAAGTAAAAAGGAAGGGGCAGGAATCTTGAGTCTCCCGGGGAGAGGAGGTGGGTAGGGAAGGAAGTGCGTGGAGCCCTCCACTACCTGCTCAAAAAGTGAAAGTCGCTCAGTCGTGTCTGACTCTTTGTGACACTGTACAGTCCATGGACTTCTCTAGGCCAGAATACTGGAGTGGGTAGCCTTTCCCTTCTCCAGGGGATCTTCCTAACCCAGGGATCAAACCCAGGTCTCCTGCATTGTAGGCAGATTCTTTACCAGCTGAGCCACAAGTAAAGCCCCAAACTGGAGAGTGCGGGCATTAATCCCGCTACCTCTTGCATGTTCAGCGAGCGCGATACTATTTGAGCTAATTCCCCACGCCGATAGGTAAGCCCGCCTCACCTATCACGGCCCACCCCCATCAGCTCCTTCACCTGAGGCAGCTCCTGACCCTTAACCTCACCACGCTGGCTGCCTTTGGTGCAAGTGGGTAGGTGAGAGTCCATGAGGCGCAGATGCCAGAAGGGCCCTGGCCCAGGAGACAAGAGGCCCAGGTTGAAGCCCAAGATCGCCCTGCTGAAACTGGCTCCATCCCACTGGGCGGGCAGCCTTCTCCCCCTTACAAAGAGGTGGCTAAGACAGGCTAAACCCTGGCTCCTTTCTCCATGCTGCGGATTCGTGTGACGATACTTAAATGCCAAGCTCATATCTGCACAAACATTCTTAGAAACCCCAGAAATTTCATTTCCACATCCTGAGTCTCTGCTGTTGTTTGAGCTTGAGATGCTCGTGGTTGGGAGATCTGGGTGCTGGAAGGCTTTTTAGAGTTTGGGACTTGTGACTTGAGGGATGTTTGGAGTCTGTTAGTACCTGAGGGAAGTAGGGCTTCAAACTTCCTCTCCTGCCCTCTGAGCAGCTTCATTCTGTCTTAACACCATCTGGATAGACAGAACCCTGGTTGCAAAACTTAAAGAGCTTAGAGAGACCCCCATTTTACAGATGGGAAAATTGAGGACCCAAGAAGGGCAGATTAATGCAGAGCTAAAGAGAGAAGCTAGTCTGTCTCTAGATTTTCCTGCCCTACCATACACCTTCTCCAAACCTGACTTGGGAAATCTCAATCCATAGCCCCTACATCCCCCAGGAATCAGACCTAAACTCCTTGGTGCTGCTGCTGCTGCTGCTGCTGTTAAGTCGCTTCAGTCGTGTCCGACTCTGTGCGACCCCATAGATGGCAGCCCATGAGGCTCCCCCGTCCCTGGGATTCTCCAGGCAAGAACACTGGAGTGGGTTGCCATTTCCTTCTCCAATGCATGAAAGTGAAAAGTGAAAGTGAAGTCGCTCAGTCGTGTCCGATTCTTAGTGACACCATGGACTGCAGCCCACCAGGCTCCTCCGTCCATGGAATTTTCCAGGCAAGAGTACTGGAGTGGGGTGCCATTGCCTTCTCCAGCTTAGATGCTTAGTTCCACTTTAAACACGCCACAGTTGAGGTAGTGGAGAGACAGCCTAGCAAAAGTCTCTTTGGTAGCTAAGAATGTGAGACACGAATCTGGTTCATTGATACATGCCAAGCGCCTAGAATAGTGCCTGGCACATGGTAGGCACTCAATAAGTAGTCACTGGGAGCAAGTGGCCAAAGTAGAGATATTATTGGGGAGTCAGTCCCGTGGAAGTGATGGCTGGAAGCATAGACAAGGGCTGGGTTCCCAGGCGCTAAACTCCTTAGTGTGACTCAAAGCCCTTGCTTTCTCCCCAGCCTTCTGTTTTGGGTTCCATATATATCACACCTTAGCCCACAGCCACACCCATCTTGTATCTCTAGTTGCCCCAGGCTCTTTTACAACCCAAGTTGTTTTCTCTTTAAGGAAAGCCCTTCTTCAGTTGTTTTATCTGATCAGTTCAGTTCAGTTGCTCAGTCCTGTCCGACTCTTTGCGACCCCATGAATCGCAGCACGCCAGGCCTGCCTGTCTATCACCAACTCCCGGAGTTCACTCAGACTCACGTCCATGGAGTCCGTGATGCCATCCAGCCATCTCATCCTCTGTCGTCCCCTTCTCCTCCTGCCCCCAATCCCTCCCAGCATCAGAGTCTTTTCCAATGAGTCAACTCTTCGCATAAGGTGGCCAAAGTACTGGAGCTTCAGCTTTAGCATCATTCCTTCCAAAGAAATCCCAGGGCTGATCTCCTTCAGAATGGACTAGTTGGATCTCCTTGCAGTCCAAGGGACTCTCAAGAGTCTTCTCCAACACCACAGTTCAAAAGCATCAATTCTTCGGCGCTCAGCCTTTTTCGAGGTCCAACTCTCACATCCATACATGACCACAGGAAAAACCATAGCCTTGATTAGACGGACCTTAGTCGGCAAAGTAATGTCTCTGCTTTTGAATATACTATCTAGGTTGGTCATAACTTTTCTTCCAAGGAGTAAGCGTCTTTTAATTTCATGGCTGCAGTCACCATCTGCAGTGATTTTGGAGCCCCCAAAAATAAAGTCTGACACTGTTTCTACTGTTTCCCCATCTATTTCCCATGAAGTGATGGGACCAGATGCCATGATCTTCGTTTTCTGAATGTTGAGCTTTAAGCCAACTTTTTCACTCTCCTCTTTCACTTTCATCAAGAGGCTTTTTAGCTCCTCTTCACTTTCTGCCATAAGGGTGGTGTCATCTGCATATCTGAGGTTACTGGTATTCCTCCCGGCAATCTTGATTCCAGCTTGTGTTTCTTCCAGTCCAGCGTTTCTCATGATGTACTCTGCATAGAAGTTAAATAAGCAGGGTGACAATGTGCAGCCTTGACGTACTAATAAGATTTAGATCAAGGGACTTCCCTCATGATCCAGTGGCTTAGAATCTGCACTCCCAATGCAGGGGGCTTGGGTTCAATCCCTAGTCGGGGAACTAGATCCCACATGCCACAACTGAGAGTTTGCATGCTGCAACTAAAAACCCTGCAGTTCAGTTCAGTCCCTCAGTCGTGTCCGTCTCTCTGCAACTGCATGGACTGCAGCACACCAGGCTTCCCTGTCCATCACCAGCTCCCGGAGTTTACTCAAACTCATGTCCATCGAGTCAGTGATGCCATCCAACCATCTCATCCTCTGCCGTCTCCTTCTCCTCCCCACCTTCAATCTTTCCCAGCATCGGGGTCTTTTCCAGTGAGTCAGTTCTTCGCATCAGGTGGCCAAAGTACTGGAGTTTCAGCTTCAGCATCAGTCCTTCCAATGAATATTCAGGACTGATTTCCTTTAGGACCCTGCATACCTTAACAAAGATCCAGTATCATACATGCCAGACTAAGACTTGGTGAGCCAATAAATAAATAAGTAAATAAAAATAAATATTTTAAAAAAGAAGACTTAGCTCAGAAGCCCCTTCCTCTGGAAAAATTTCCATTTTGCTGCTCCTAGAAACTCCTTCAAAGGGAGGGAGTTCCTCAGTATTCCAAGAGCTCCTTCTGTTGGCCACTGCTCTAAAGATTGTGTCTGCTAAGAATATTGTCTAGTAGCTTGACCCAAGACCAGGTCCCTCTAGGTCTTGTCACCTCTCTAACTCAGCACAAGACAGAATATGGCAGTTAGGTGTCAGGGACAGCTGAGTAATAAGTGAATATAAGGCGATTACACCTTACCTCCAAGCCTTGCATGCCTGTATTCATGCAGTCAATAAATGCTTATTATGGGGCAATAGCAGCAAATATTTGGGCAGTTACCAGTGAAGAGAAGAATTAAGGGGAATAAAGATGTGAGCCCCTCACTTGGGACTGCTTTTCCTCTAAAAGCAATTGCTCCTTCCGGAAGAGACAGTTGAGAAACTGTGCAGAGCCTTTCACAGATTTCTGGAGCTGGGGGAGGAAACTGCAGCTCAAGACTTGCTAAGGAAGGGGGCCCCGGCAAACTCCCCCACCCTCCACTAGGCTTTGGGTTGGGAGCATGAAAGGTTATGCATGAGGGGTACAAATGTACAAGAAACAGCAGCCCAACCCCTCACAGAAATTGAAGACAACATGATCAAAAAAACAAACAAAAATAAGAGAAGCCATAAATAATAGAAACAATTGCACAGAAAATCCAGATAATGCAATTATCAACCAAACTTTTAACTAATGCTTAGTATATTCAGATACATAGAAGACAAGACCAAGAACTATAGATTATAGAAGACAACCAAATGGAAATTCTAGAACTTAAAAATATAACAATATTAAGAACTCAGTGGATAGGTTTAACATCAGATTAGACACAAATGAAGAGAGGATTAGTGAAGTGGAAAATGATAATAGAATATTATAACAAAATATAGTTAGTTGTTAAGTATCTGCTGTGTGCCAGGTACTGGGACAGATGTGGGGAAAAAAAGAGGGCATAGCCCCTGATGTTATGGAACTGACATTTGAATGGGGGTGTGTGTGTGCTCAGTCCTGTCCGACACCTTGTGACCCCATGGACTGTAGCCCGCCAGGCTCCTCCGTCCATGAAATTTCCCCGGCAAGAATCCTGGAGTGGGTTGCCATTTCCTTCTCCAGGGGATCTTCCCGACCCAGGGAGTGAACCTGCATCTCCTGCATTGGCAGGCAGACTCTACCACTGAGCCACCTGGGAAGCCCATCTGAATGGAGAAAACATTAATCATGATGGTAATTTAAGACTTCAATAAACGCTGTGAAGAAGTGAAAAGGGTAGTGCGAAAAAAGAGAAATGGGGGGAGGACATATGTAGGTCAGTGTTCAGGGAAGACCACTCAAAGGGAGTGTTTGTGCAGAACAAGAGGGACCTGGGGGGCTTCCGTGCGAATCTGCCTGCCAGTGCAGGGGACAAAGTTTCCATCCCTGGTCTGGGAAGATCCCACATGCTGTGGAGCAACTAAAGCCTCGCACCACAGCTACTGAGTCTGCATGTCTTAGAGCCTGTGCTCCACAAGAGAAGGCACTGCAGTGAGAGGCCCGTGTACTGCAATGAAGAGTAGCCCCCACTCACCTCAACTAGAGAAAGCCCATGTGCAGGAAGGAAGACCCAGTCCAACCAAAGGAAAAAGGAACCTGAGTGTGCACAACACCTCAGATGACTCCCCATCCAGGTTTCTCAGCGCTCGTTAATGACTGTGCCCAGCCTAGGGCAGTCCCGCAATGGGCAGCTGCACAACATGTGTTTGAGATCAGTGACAGAATGGAACATGGCATGGGTGGGAGGGGCGGGGAGGGGGTGCGTCTCACATTACAGTTTGATCCACTCTGCAGCCTTCACCCCCGCAGAGAGAGGGCTGCGCATTCCAAGGGAAAACCTCCATCCATTTGTTCATCCGTCCTTGTCAGGCCATTTGTTGACACCTACCGTGAGTCAAATAAGACAGACGGGTATGGATCCCTTCCCTTGAGAAGTTCATAGTCTGCAAGTGAGACACATACTGAAAAAAAAAAAGAATCACAAAATGGAATGAGGAATGTTATAATGGCAGCAGGGCTCTTAGAATGTAGAGTGTAACAATTCTACTTTGGGAGTGAGGGTATTCAGGAATGAGGGGACGTTTGAACTAGTTCTTGAAGGATGGAGGGGATTTTTCCCAGGGGGGAAAGGCAAAGGAGGATGTTCTCATTGGCAGGAGAGGCCTGAATGTAGAGAGCATGCTATTTTCTGAAACACTGAGAAGGGTGAAGGGCAGGACACATAATATGATATGAAGGTCCTAAATGTCGACAGGAGATAGGATGGGCTTGGCCCAGGATGCCTGTGATATGGGTGGAAAAGAGGGGGAAGGTGGGAGAGACAACAAGGTTTTTATTGCGAAGGAATGTTTGGACTTACAGGACCTCTTTCTCCCTTACTCTTTACCTCTCCCTCCTGAGCTGCTAGGAACTGATAAACTCTTTGGTGCCAAAGGGCTCATAACTGATAAGGGTTCTTTGGGAAATGACTTAGTTGCAAAGTGAACTCAGTCTATTCTCAAGAATAGAGACCTCCAGAACCCGCAGACCCTGGGGCTGGGGTCTACTTCCTCATCCCACAGGTGGGGAGCAGGCCCAGAAAGAGCCTCCCTCCTCCCATTCCAGGGCCTTTCCACAACTGTCAGGAATGAGTATCCACCTCAAGATGGAACTGAGAGGAGGCCAAGTGGCCCCCACCCCAGAAAATCCAGAAGGAATCCTGGGTGAATTTGGAAGCTGGACAAATTTTCCTCCAATGTCCTTCTAACACTCAAATCTTTTGTGAGCCTGGAGACCTTAGAAAGATTTCTAGAACAACCTAAGATGGGAGATAGAAAAATATAAGTCAGAAAAGTAACTATTAGGTGAGCTTAGACACTTGTTTCACTCTCATAACTTTGTTTTTGGAAAACAGCTTTCTAAAAACAGTAACTCAACAATGTTATGAGGAATTGTACACATTTCATTTGCACAATAACCCTGCAAGGTAGGTTTTATTAGAATCTCTATTCCAGATATGGAAACTGAGGCTCAGTGGACTAACTGGAGCAGAGACAGCCAGCTAAGTGGCAGAGCCGGGCTTCCTGGGTGGCTCAGACAGTAAAGAATTTGCCTGCGATGCAGGAGACCCGGGTTTGAGTCCTGGGTCGGGAAGATCCTCTGGAGAAGGAAATGGCTACCTACTCCAGTATTCTTGCCTGGAAAATCCCATGGACAGAGGATCCTGATGGGGTTCTGTTCATGGGGGATTGTGGGGGGGTTGCAAAGTGTCAGACACGACTGAAGGCAATTTTCACTTCACTTCACTCAAGTGACAGAGCCCAGCCCCATAGACTTATTAAATTACGCTCCCATGTTTCCTCAATAAATGACTATGATAATTTTCCAAGTTTCTATGAAGAAAATGTATCCTTCTACAATAAGGCTCTGATTTCTCTCTTTAAAAAATAGTAAACTGCCTGCCAGGTTAGAGGGCTCCCACCTCCCTCACAGGAACTAGATATTTGTTGAGTGTCTGCCTACTGCAGAATCTAAGGCCAGGCTTCCAGCCCTGGGAAGGAGGGAGGTATGTTGTAAACCCTGATGCTTGAATAAACGCCCCCTCACTCCCTAGTCTTGCAGAAGTGAGAGGCAGAGCACAACAGGGCCCATGAGGCCAGCGCCCCTGCCTCCCATAGTGACGGTCCTTGCTTACCTTTGAGAGCAGAAGGAACCCGAGCAAAGTGACAGTATAAGGTTGCTAATTCTCTGACTACCAATCCCCCAAAACACTGGGCCCCAAACTTTCTCATTTCATACACCTTAAGCCTCAGAGAACTTCCTGAGAGCAGCTTCGTGGCAAGAGAGCTCTCCTACCTCCAACTTCCAGTCACACTTTCCACTTGAATTCTTCTCTTAGCTATGAACCAGTGCCATCTGTACCCTGACTTATCTTTGCCTGCCTGTTTTACTAAAGTGGGAGCTTCAAGAAACAGCACGGACCCTGGAGGCAGACAATTCTGGGTTAGAATCCACTTTTCTGCTTTCTACCTGCACAGTCTTGAGCAAGTCACTTTACTTCTCTGAGCTTCAGTTTTTTCATCTCTAAATCTCGTAATTTTGGCATCTAGCACTTGGAAGATGCTCATTAATTGGTAGGTCATTTCAGTTTCCAATTGGTGAGTAAAGAATGCCTCAAGGAGCCTGCCCTCCCCTAAAAGCAGTAGGTTAGAGAGTCAAATGGAAAATATTAATAAGTGCAGTTGGAGACATGCAGATAAAGGGCTTTGGTAGTTGAGCCAAGTTATAAGGAAGTGGGTGCCGGAAATCATAAGACACCCAGATCATCACAGCTGGATGACTGTGAGATAATGATAACAAAAGTTAAAAGCAGGAAGTGTTTTGAAAACTTACTCTGTATGGGTATTGTGATAGGTATTCAGTATGTATTGTCTCATTTAATTCTCATGGCAGCTCTGTGGGGTGGGTTTGTGATGGTTGTTCAGTCACTGTCATATCTGATTCTTTGGGACCCCATGGACTGCAGCACACCAGGCTTTCCTGTCCTTCAGTGTCTCCTGGAGTTTGCTCAAACTCATGTCCAGTGAGTCAGTGATGCCATCCAACCATCTCATCCTCTGTTGCCCTCAATCTTTCCCAGCATTAGAGTCTTTTCCCACAAGTCTAGTCTTCACATCAGGTGGCCAAACTATTGGAACTTCACCGTGAGCTTTTCCAATGAATATTCAGAGTTGATTTCCTCTAGGATTGACTGGTTTGATATTATTCCCATTTTACAAAAGAAATTGAGGTAACTTGCTCAAGGACACACACACAGCCCAGGACTCCTGGTGCCAAAGACCATGCTCTTAAGAAAACTATCTTTAGTTGCTCTAATCCAACAGGTTGTTTTTCATGTGAGGCTCGGGAGGGGGAAGGGTCTCACCCAAAGTCACTCTAAGTATCTTACCCAACGGTAGGAGTCTTACTCGAATTTTTACATAAAGGAAATAGAATCTCAGCGTCTCTTCGGGGAGCCAAGAAATTAGCAGAGAAATGCAGATTTAAGAAACATTTATTAAGTACTTGCATCATTTCAATTCATGCTCAAAAGAACTTCCCTTTAGTACTGTACTGATCAGATGGAAAAACAAGCTCAGCAGGATACATGCAGTTTCTCCCAAAATCAATTTAATAAAACAGTGGCATGGTCAGGACTGCACATTCAGGTCTAGAGGCTTCCAGCAGCTTCGTGAACCTAATCCCAGTTCTCTGCTTTCTGTGCCTTGGGGTAATAGGAAAGGACTCTCAAGTTTCCCTAAACCCAGAGTCCGCTCAGAGCGGTGGGTTTTGGGATTTGCAGTCTTCCCCGCGATGAGTTTAGATTTCGTGGGCCAATAGAATTCGAGTAGAGACAGCTGTACCCGCCTCCGCTGCCTCCTGGTTGCTCAGGGACTCCTCACGGATTAGCCAATGAGAAGCACAAGGGTCCTGGTTGCCTGGGAAACCGTGTGACAACAAGATGGCGGCGCCGCGGGTGGTTCTGCGGCCTGCGTGGTGAGTTACAGAAAGGCCCCAGACCTTTCTCCTCGTGGAGTCCCTCTCACATAGGCTGGGGCCCTCACCGCGAGAGCCTCGAGGATATGCGAGCCCCACATCCCGGCCCCTCCAGTAGACTCTCCGCGCCTGGGAGCAGATTCAGGCCGCTGCCTACCACGGCTACGGGCGGAGGCGGGGGGTTGGCGACGCAGCTTCCAGGGAGGGTCTGGTGGTGGAAGTCGGTGGTGAGCGCTTCCAGCTGAGATTTAGGGAATGAAGGTGTGCAGCCTGCTGGCCCGTGTCGGCGCTGGAGAGCACTGGGACCTGTTGCAACACCAATTTGACTCTCAAAGCTTGAGTCTGAAGAAGCAGGCAGTCTAACCTTTAGCCGCCTCCGGCTTGAGGAGGAAGACACAGTCTCCCGCCCCAAGAAAAAACGCAAAGTGAAGGGAATAGACGTGGCTTTGCTCCCAGGGTTCCCAATCTGAGGGAGGAGACACAGCCCTTCTTCGCTCAAGAAGTCCCCAGGCTGAAGGAAAGGAATAGCCTTTGTCCTCAGGGGTCTCCTATGATCACATGGGAAAATTGATCTGGAGACTGTTGGATTGGCCTGGAGTGAGATTGGAAGCAGGGAAGTCGGTTTGGGGCCATTGTAACAGCCCCAAAGAAGGGCAGTGAGAGTCCCACTCGGATGGCCAACAGGGGGCCACGGGAGGAGGAGCTATGTGTGAGAAACGTGCAGGGTTTACCCTGCAGGATTCCGGAACTGATGGGATTAGAGGAGAAAAAGGAGGGAAATTTTTTGTGTTTGGATAATGGGGTCCTCTTCAGAAAGGGGAAGCGGGAGGAGCTTATTTCGAGAGAAGATGTTCGGTTTGGTTTGGAGACCAGGTCCTTTTTTTTCCCCTATAATAGCTTTATTGAGATACAATACACATACTAGATACTTCACCTCTTTAAAATGTAAACTTCAGTTGTTTTTAGTATATTCACAGAGTTGTGCAGTCGTAACTACAATCAAATTTGAGAACATTTTCACCAGCCCCAAGGAAACCCTGTACCTTTAGCATCTCCCTCTCCCCAGCTCTTCCTAACACCTCCAGCCTTAGGCAACCATTAATCTATCTTGTCTCTATAGATTTACCCATTCTGGACTGAATCCTAACAGTTGGTGGTTTTTTGTGACTGATTTCTTTACCTTAGCATGTTTCCAAGGTCCATTGACACTGTAGTGTGTATTGCATTTCTTTCTTTCTTTTTTTTTTTTCCCAAATAATATTTCGTTGTAAGTGAAGTCGCTCAGTCGTGTCCGACTCTTTGCGACCCCGTGGACTGTAGCCCATCAAGCTCCTCTGTCCACGGGATTCTCCAGGCAAGAATACTGGAGTGGGGTGCCATTTCCTTCTCCAGGGGACATTCCCGACCCAGGGATCGAACCCAGGTCTCCCTCATTGCAGGCAGACACTTTAACCTCTGAGCCACCAGAGAAGGAAGGATATACCATATTTGTTTCTCCACTTATTGGTTGATGAACATTTGGGTTGTTTCCAGTTTTGGGCTATTTACAAGTAATGCTACTTATGAACAGATACACAGGTTTCTGTGGATGTGAGTTTTCATTTCTCTTGGGTGTACACCTAGGCATGGAATTGCTGGGCCCTAAGATAACTGTTTAACCTTTAGTTCAGTTCAGTTCAGTTCAGTCGCTCAGTCGTGTCTGACTCTTTGTAACCCCATGAATTGCAGCATGCCAGGGCTCCTTGTCCATCACCAACTCCCGGAGTTCACTCAAACTCAGGTCCATCGAGTCGGTGATGCCATCCAGCCATCTCATCCTCTGTCATCCCCTTCTCCTCCTACCCCTAATGCCTCTCAGCATCAGAGTCTTTTCCAATGAGTCAACTCTTCCCATGAAGTGGCCAAAGTACTGGAGTTTCAGCTTTAGCATTATTCCTTCCAAAGAACACCCTGGACTGATCTCCTTTAGAATGGACTGGTTGGATCTCCTCGCAGTCCAAGGGACTCTCAAGAGTCTTCTCCAACACCACAGTTCAAAAGCATCAATTCTTCGGCGCTCAGCTTTTTCACACTCCAACTCTCACATCCATACATGACTACTGAAAAACCATAGCCCTGACTAGACGGACCTTTGTTGGCAAAGTAATGTCTCTGCTTTTCAATATGCTATTTAGGCTGGTCATAACTTTTCTTCCAAGGAGTAAGCGTCTCTTGATTTCATGGCTGCAATCACCATCTGCAGTGATTTTGGAGCCCCCCAAAATAAAGTCTGACACTGTTCCACTGTTTCCCCATCTATTTCCCATGAAGTGATAGGACCAGATGCCATGATCTTCATTTTCTTAATGTTGAACTTTAAGCCAAATTTTTCACTCTCTTTCACTTTCATCAAGAGGCTGTTTAGTTCCTCTTCACTTTCTGCCAGAAGGGTGGTGTCATCTGCATATCTGAGGTTATTGATATTTCTCCCAGCAATCTTGATTCCAGCTTGTGCTTCTTCCAGCCCGGCGTTTCTCATGATGTACTCTGCATAGAAGTTCAATAAGCAGGGTGACAATATACAGCCTTGACGTACTCCTTTTCCTATTTGGAACCAGTGTGTTGTTCCATGTCCAGTTCTAACTGTTGCTTCCTGACCTGCATATAGGTTTCTCAAGAGGCAGGTCAGGTGGTCTGGCATTCCCATCTCTTTCAGAAATTTCCACAATTTATTGTGATCCACACAGTCAAAGGCATTGGCATAGTTAATAAAGCAGAAATAGATGTTTTTCTGGAACTCTCTTGCTTTTTCGATGATCCAGCAGATGTTGGCAATTTGATCTCTGGTTCCTCGGCCTTTTGTAAAACCAGCTTGAACATCTGGAAGTTCATGTTTCACGTATTGCTGAAGTCTGGCTTGGAGAATTTTGAGCATCAGTTTACTAGCATGTGAGATAAGTGCAATTGTGTGGTAGTTTGAGCATTCTTTGGCATTGCCTTTCTGCCACTCCAGTACTCTTCCCTGGAAAATCCCATGGACAGAGGAGCCTGGTCAGCTGCAGTCCATGCAGTCGTGAAGAGTCGGACACGACTGAACAACTTCCCTTTCCCCTTTCCCCTTCTTTCGGATTGGAATGAAAACTGACCTTTTCCAGTCCTGTGGCCACTGCTGAGTTTTCCAAATTTGCTGGCATATTGAGTGCAGCACTTTCACAGCATCATCTTTCAGGATTTGTAATAGCTCAACTGGAATCCCATCACCTCGAATAGCTTTGTTCTTAGTGATGCTTTCTAAGGCCCACTTGACTTCACATTCCAGCATGTCTGGCTTTGGTGAGTGATCACACCATCGTGATTATCTAGTTTGTGAAGATCTTTTTTGTACAGTTCTTCTGTGTATTCATAGTGCAGGTGGCTGCGACCGGTGCACATAGCGCGGCCGAGATGAGCTACCCCACGTCCAAAGTCAGGGGCAGAAGCAGGGAGGACCCCATGCCCGGGGGTCGGCGGCCAAGAGGAGTTACCCCACGTCTGAGATCAGGGGCAGCGGCTGAGAGTGCTAGGCTGCTACGGCGCAGGAGCAACCGAGAGGAGCTACCCCAAGTCTGAGGTCAGGGGCGGCAGCCAAGAGGAGCTACACCGCGTCCGAGGTCCGGCAGCGGCTGGGAGGAGCAACCCCACGTCCAAAGAGCAGTGCCTGTGCGGGCGCAAGAGGGTCTAGAAGAGCTACTCCACGTTCAAGGCCAGGAGGGGCGGCGGTGAGGAGATCCCCTCGCCCAAGGGAAGCAGCAGCGGCTGCGCGTTGCTGGAGCAGCCGTGAAGAGATACCCCACGCCCAAGGGAAGAGAAACCCACGTAAGCTGGTAGGTGTTGCAAGAGGGCATCAGAGGGCAGACACACTGAAACCATCCTCACAGAAAACTAGTCAGTCTGATCACATGGACCACAGCCTGGTCTAACTCAATGAAACTAAGCCATGCCCGTGGGGCCACCCAAGATGGGCGGGTCATGGTGGAGAGGTCTGACAGAATGTGGTCCACTGGAGAAGGGAATGGCAAGCCACTTCAGTATTCTTGCCTTGAGAACCCCATGAACAGTATGAAAAGGCAAACTGATAGGAAACTGAACGAGGAACTCCCCAGGTCAGTAGGTGCCCAGTATGCTACTGGAGATGAGTGGAGAAGTAACTCCAGAAAGAATGAAGGGATGGAGCCAAAGCAAAAACAATACCCAGCTGTGGATGTGACTGGTGATAGAAGCAAGGTCCAATGCTGTAAAGAGCAATATTGCATAGGAACCTGGAATGTTAGGTCCATGAATCAAGGCAAATTGGAAGTGGTCAAACAGGAGATGACAAGGGTGAACGTCGACATTCTAGGAATCAGCGAACTAAAATGGACTGGAATGGGTGAATTTAACTCAGATGACCATTATATCTACTACTGTGGGCAGGAATCCCTTAGAAGACATGGAATAGCCATCATGGTCAACAAAAGAGTCTGAAATGCAGTACCTGGATGCAATCTCAAAAACGACAGAATGATCTCTGTTCGTTTGCAAGGCAAACCATTCAATATCACAGTAATCCAAGTCTATGCCCCAACCAGTAATGCTGAAGAAGCTGAAGTTGAACGGTTCTATGAAGACCTACAAGACCTTTTAGAACTAACACCCAAAAAAGATGTCCTTTTCATTATAGGGGACTGGAATGCAAAAGTAGGAAGTCAAGAAACACCTAGAGTAATGGGCCAATTTGGCCTTGGAATAGGGAATGAAGCAGGGCAAAGGCTAATAGAGTTTTGCCAACAAAATGCACTGGTCATAGCAAACACCCTCTTCCAACAACACAAGAGAAGACTCTACACATGGACATCACCAGATGGTCAACACCAAAATCAGACTGATTATATTCTTTGCACCCAAAGATGGAGAAGCTCTATACAGTCAGCAAAAACAAGACCAGGAGCTGACTGTGGCTCAGATCATGAACTCCTTATTGCCAAATTCAGACTTAGATTGAAGAAAGTAGGGAAAACCACTAGACCATTCAGGTATGACCTAAATCAAATCTCTTATGATTATACAGTGGAAGTAAGAATTAGATTTAAGGGACTAGATCTGATAGATAGAGTGCCTGATGAACTATGGACAGAGGTTCGTGACATTGTACAGGAGACAGGGATCAAGACCATCCCCATGGAAAAGAAATGCAAAAAAGCAAAATGGCTGTCTGGGGAGGCCTTACAAATAGCTCTGAAAAGAAGAGAGGCGAAAAGCAAAGGAGAAAATGAAAGATGTAAGCATCTGAATGCAGAGTTCCAAAGAATAGCAAGAAGAGATAAGAAAGCCTTCCTCAGCGATCAATGCAAAGAAATAGAGGAAAAGAACAGAATGGGAAAGACTAGAGATCTCTTCAAGAAAATTAAGATACCAAGGGAACATTTCATGCAAAGATGAGCTCAATAAAGGACAGAAATGGTATGGACCTAACAGAAGCAGAAGATATGAAGAAGAGGTGGCAAGAACACACAGAACTATACAAAAAAGATCTTCAAGACCAAGATAATCATGATGGTGTGATCACTCACCTAGAGCCAGACATCCTGGAATGTGAAGTCAAGTGGGCCTTACAAAGCATCACTACGAACAAAGCTAGTGGAGGTGATGCAATTCCAGTTGAGCTGTTTCTAATCCTGAAAGATGATGCTGTGAAAGTGCTGCACTCAATATGCCAGCAAATTTGGAAAACTCAGCAGTGGCCACAGGACTGGAAAAGGTCAGTTTTCATTCCAATCCCAAAGAAAGGCAATGCCAAAGAATGCTCAAACTACCGCACAGTTGCACTCATCTCACACGCTAGTAAACTGATGCTCAAAATTCTCCAAGCCAGGCTTCAGCAATACCTGAACTGTGAACTTCCAAATGTTCAAGCTGGTTTTACAAAAGGCAGAGGAACCAGAGATCAAATTGCCAACATCGCTGGATCATCGAAAAAGCAAGAGAGTTCCAGAAAAACATCTATTTTTTCTTTATTGACTATGCCGATGCCTTTGACTGTGTGGATCACAATAAATTGTGGAAATTTCTGAAAGAGATGGGAATACCAGACCACCTGACCTGCCTCTTGAGAAACCTATATGCAGGTCAGGAAGCAACAGTTAGAACTGGACATGGAACAACACACTGGTTCCAAATAGGAAAAGGAGTACGTCAAGGCTGTATATTGTCACCCTGCTTATTTAACTTCTATGCAGAGTACATCATGAGAAACGCTGGGCTGGAAGAAGCACAAGCTGGAATCAAGATTGCCAGGAGAAATATCAATAACCTCAGATATGCAGATGACACTACCCTTCTGGCAGAAAGTGAAGAGGAACTAAAAAGCCTGTTGATTAAAGTGAAAGAAGAGAGTGAAAAATTTGGCTTAAAGTTCAACATTCAGAAAACGAAGATCATGGCATCTGGTCCCATCTCTTCATGGCAGATAGATGGGGAAACAGTGGAAACAGTGTCTGACTTTATTTTGGGACTCCAAATCACTGCATACGGTGACTGTGGCCATGAAATTAAAAGATGCTTACTCCTTGAAGAAAAGTTATGACCAGCCTAGATAGCATATTGAGAAGCAGAGACATTACTTTGCCAACAAAGGTCTGTCTAGTCAGGGCTGTGCTTTTTCAGTGGTCATGTATGGATGTTAGAGTTGGACTGTGAAGAAAGCTGAGCACCGAAGAATTGATGCTTTTGAACTGTGGTGTTGGAGAAGACTCTTGAGAGTCCCTTGGACTGCAAGGAGATCCAACCAGTCCATTCTGAAGGAGATCAGCCCTGGGATTTCTTTGGAAGGAATGATGCTGAAGCTGAAACTCCAGTACTTTGGCCACCTCATGCAAAAAGTTGACTCATTGGAAAAGACTCTGATGCTGGGAGTCATTGGAGGTAGGAGGAGAAAGGGATGACACAGGATGAGATGGCTGGATGGCATCACTGACTTGATGGACATGAGTCTGAGTGAACTCCGGGAGTTGGTGATGGACAGGGAGGCCTGGCGTGCTGCGATTCATGGGCTCACAAAGGGTCGGACACGACTGAGCGACTGAACTGAACTGAACTCTGTGTGTTCTTGCCACCTCTTCTTCATATCTTCTGCTTCTGTTAGGTCCATACCATTTCTGTCCTTTATCGAGCTCATCTTTGCATGAAATGTTCCCTTGGTATCTTAATTTTCTTGAAGAGATCTCTAGTCTTTCCCATTCTGTTCTTTTCCTCTATTTCTTTGCATTGATCGCTGAGGAAGGCTTTCTTATCTCTTCTTGCTATTCTTTGGAACTCTGCATTCAGATGCTTACATCTTTCATTTTCTCCTTTGCTTTTCGCCTCTCTTCTTTTCAGAGCTATTTGTAAGGCCTCCCCAGACAGCCATTTTGCTTTTTTGCATTTCTTTTCCATGGGGATGGTCTTGATCCCTGTCTCCTGTACAATGTCACGAACCTCTGTCCATAGTTCATCAGGCACTCTATCTATCAGATCTAGTCCCTTAAATCTAATTCTTACTTCCACTGTATAATCATAAGAGATTTGATTTAGGTCATACCTGAATGGTCTAGTGGTTTTCCCTACTTTCTTCAATCTAAGTCTGAATTTGGCAATAAGGAGTTCATGATCTGAGCCACAGTCAGCTCCTGGTCTTGTTTTTGCTGACTGTATAGAGCTTCTCTATCTTTGGGTGCAAAGAATATAATCAATCTGATTTTGGTGTTGACCATCTGGTGATGTCCATGTGTAGAGTCTTCTCTTGTGTTGTTGGAAGAGGGTGTTTGCTATGACCAGTGCATTTTGTTGGCAAAACTCTATTAGCCTTTGCCCTGCTTCATTCCCTATTCCAAGGCCAAATTGGCCCATTACTCTAGGTGTTTCTTGACTTCCTACTTTTGCATTCCAGTCCCCTATAATGAAAAGGACATCTTTTTTGGGTGTTAGTTCTAAAAGGTCTTGTAGGTCTTCATAGAACCGTTCAACTTCAGCTTCTTCAGCATTACTGGTTGGGGCATAGACTTGGATTACTGTGATATTGAATGGTTTGCCTTGCAAACGAACAGAGATCATTCTGTCGTTTTTGAGATTGCATCCAGGTACTGCATTTCAGACTCTTTTGTTGACCATGATGGCTATTCCATGTCTTCTAAGGGATTCCTGCCCACAGTAGTAGATATAATGGTCATCTGAGTCAAATTCACCCATTCCAGTCCATTTTAGTTTGCTGATTCCTAGAATGTCGACGTTCACCCTTGTCATCTCCTGTTTGACCACTTCCAATTTGCCTTGATTCATGGACCTAACATTCCAGGTTCCTATGCAATATTGCTCTTTACAGCATTGGACCTTGCTTCTATCACCAGTCACATCCACAGCTGGGTATTGTTTTTGCTTTGGCTCCATCCCTTCATTCTTTCTGGAGTTACTTCTCCACTCATCTCCAGTAGCATATTGGGCACCTACTGACCTGGGGAGTTCCTCGTTCAGTATCCTATCAGTTTGCCTTTTCATACTGTTCATGGGGTTCTCAAGGCAAGAATACTGAAGTGGCTTGCCATTCCCTTCTCCAGTGGACCACATTCTGTCAGACCTCTCCACCATGACCCGCCCATCTTGGGTGGCCCCACGGGCATGGCTTAGTTTCATTGAGTTAGACCAGGCTGTGGTCCATGTGATCAGACTGACTAGTTTTCTGTGAGTATGGTTTCAGTGTGTCTGCCCTCTGATGCCCTCTTGCAACACCTACCAGCTTACTTGGGTTTCTCTTACCTTGGACGTGGGGTTTCTCGTCATGGCTGCAAAGTAGAGTCCTAATCACTGGAATTCCAGCTAAGGGATTACTGACTTCTTATCGAATCAAACTTGGATCCGCTCGCTGGTCCCGCAGCAAAGTTGATTTCCTGCCTCCAGGTTGTGTGAGGGGAAAGGACCGCATTTACGGCAGAGTATGGAGGGGGAGGCAGGGCGGCTCAGTCCCAGACTGTTTTCTACAGCACTGCACCCTTTACATTCCAGCACCTTCTGATTTCCCCTCATCCTCGCCAGTGCTTGTAATTTCTGTCTTTTTGACCAATTTCTTCTGAGGAGTCATTATGGTGATGAGAATTTGGAGAACTGAGGGATAATCAAGTTTGGTGGGAGTTCGTGCAGAGCAGTTTTGCCACTAAAAGTGCAGTACCTGGGGCTTTCTAGTATGATGAATATGTTCCAAAATTGATTGTGATGGTGGTTTCACAACTCTGAATATACGAATATTCTAAGAGCCAAGGGAATTGTATACTTTAAAAGAGTTAAGTATGTGAATTATACTTCAATAAAGCTACTTAAAAAAAAAAAGGTCATGCTATTTGATTCCACTTTCTTTAAAGTTCATTCTGGTTTTTCCGTAACATCTTTTTAAAAAATATTTTTTTAAATTGATATTATTTATTTTTGGCCATGCTGGGTCTTCGTTACTGCTCGTGGGCTACTTGCTAGTTGC
The DNA here is from genome assembly GCF_023091745.1 of Budorcas taxicolor. Taxonomy (NCBI): domain Eukaryota; kingdom Metazoa; phylum Chordata; class Mammalia; order Artiodactyla; family Bovidae; genus Budorcas; species Budorcas taxicolor. The sequence continues at coordinate 171,200,457 of NC_068911.1, forward strand.
AGTTCTCCGGCTCTCCATTGCAGCGGCTTCTCTTGTTGCAGAGCACGGGCTCCAGGGTGCAGGCTCAGTAGTTGTGGCTCATGGGCTTAGTTACTCCAGGGCAGGGATTAGTTACCTCCCTGGACCAGGGATGCAGCCCTGACCCCTGCGTTGGCAGGCAGATTCTTAACCACTGGACCACCAAGTTCAGTTCAGTTCAGTCGCTCAGTCGTGTCTGACTCTTTGCAGCCCCATGTACTGCAGCACGCCAGGCTTCCCTGTCCATCACCAACTCCCAGAGCTTACTCAAACTCATGCCCATCGAGTCAGTGATGCCGTCCAGCTGTCTCATCCTCTGTTGTCCCCTTCTCCTCCCACCTTCAATCTTTCCCAGCATCAGGGTCTTTTCCAGTGAGTCAGTTTGTCGCATCAGGTGGCCAAAGGATTGGAGTTTCAGCATCAGTCCTTCCAATGAATATTCAGGCCTGATTTCCTTTAGGATGGACTGGTTGGATCTCCTTGCAGTCCAAGGGACTGTCAAGAGTCTTCTGTAACACCACAGTTCAAAAGCATCACTTCTTTGGCACTCAGCTTTCTTCACAGTCCAACTCTCACATCCATACATGACCACTGGAAAAAACCATAGCCTTGACTAGACGGACCTTAGTCGGCAAAGTAATGTCTCTGCTTTTGAATATACTATCTAGGTTGGTCATAGCTTTTCTTCCAAGGAGCAAGTGTCTTTTTTAATTTCATGGCTGCAGTCACCATCTGCAGTGATTCTGGAGCCCCACAAAATAAAGTCTCTCACTGTTTCCATTGTTTTCCCATCTATCTGCCATGAAGTGATGGGACCAGTGATGGGACTCCGTCTAGTAAAGGCTATGGTTTTTCAGTGGTCATGTATGGATGTGAGAGTTGGACTGTGAAGAAAGCTGAGTGCCAAAGAATTGATGCTTTTGAACTGTGGTGTTGGAGAAGACTCTTGAGAGTCCCTTGGACTGTAAAGAGATCCAACCTGTCCATTCTGAAGGAGATCAGCCCTGGGATTTCTCTGGAAGGAATGATGCTAAAGCTGAAGCTCCAGTACTTTGGCCACCTCATGCAAAGAGTTGACTCATTGGAAAAGACTCTGATGGTGGGAGGGATTGGGGGCAGGAGGAGAAGGGGACGACGGAGGATGAGATGGCTGGATGGCATCACTGACTTGATGGACATGAGTCTGAGTGAACTCCGGGAGATGGTGATGGACAGGGAGGCCTGGCGTGCTGCGATTCATGGGGCTGCAAAGAGTCGGACATGAATGAGCAACTGAACTGAACTGAACTGAACTGAACTGAACTGATGGGACCAGAGGCCATGATCTTGGTTTTCTGAATGTTGAGTTTTAAGCCAACTTTTTCACTCTCATCTTTCACTTTCATCAAGAGGCTCTTTAGTTCTTTGCTTTCTGCCGTAAGTGTGGTGTCATCTGCATTTCTGAGGTTATTGGTATTTCTCCTGGCTATCTTGATTCCAGCTTGTGCTTCATCCAGCCTGGCATTTCACGTGATGTACTCTGCATATAAGTTAAATAAGCAGGGTGACAATATACAGCCTTGACGTACTCCTTTTCCTATTTGGAACCAGTGTGTTGTTCCATGTCCAGTTCTAACTGTTGCTTCTTGACCTGCATACAGATTTCTCAGGAGGCAGGTAAGGTGGTCTGGTATTCCCACCTCTTGAAGAATTTCCCACAGTTTGTTGTGATCCACACAGTCAAAGGCTTTGGCGTAGCTGATAAAACAGAAATAGATGTTTTTCTGGAACTCTCTTGCTGTTTTGATGATCCAATGGATGTTGGCAATTTGATCTCTGGTTCCTCTGCCTTTTCTAAAACCAGCTTGAACAACTGGAAGTTCACGGTTCACGTATTGCTGAAGCCTGGCTTGGAGAATTTTGAGCATTACTTTACTAGCATGTGAGATGAGTGCAATTGTGCGGTAGTTTGAGCATTCTTTGACACTGCCTTTTTTGGGATTGGAATGAAAATTGACCTTTTCTAGCCCTGTGGCCACTGTCCAAATTTGCTGGCTTATTGGAACTTTCACAGCATCATCTTTCAGGATTTGAAACAGCTCAACTGGAATTCCATCACCTCCACTAGGTTTGCTCATAGTGATTTGTCCTAAGGCCCAGTTGACTTTGCATTCCTGGATGTCTGGCTCTAGGTGAGGGATCACATCATCGTGGTTATTTGGGTCATGTAGATATTTTTTGTATAGTTCTTCTGTGTATTTGTGCCACTTGTTCTTAATATCTTCTGCTTCTGTTAGGTCCATACCATTTCTGTCCTTTATTGTGCCCATCTTTGCCTGAAATGTTCCCTTGGTATCTCTAATTTTCTTGAAGAAATCTCTGATCTTTCTTTCCTATTCTGTTGTTTTCCTCTATTTCTTTGCACTGATCACTGAGGAAGGCTTTCTTATCTCTCCTTGCTGTTCTTTGGAACTCTGCATTCAGATGGGTATATCTTTCCTTTTCTCCTTTGCCTTTAGCTTCTCTTCTTTTCTCAGCTATTTGTAAGACCTGCTCAGACAACCATTTTGCCTTTTTGCATTTCTTTTTCTTGGGGATGGTCTTGACCATTGCGTCCTGTACAGTGTCACAAACCTCCATCCATAGTTTTTCAGGAACTCTGTCTATCATATCTAATCCCTTGAATCTGTTTGTCACTTCCACTGAATAATCATAAGGATTTGATTTAGGTCATACCTGAATGGTCTAGTGGTTTTCCCTAGTTTCTTCAACTTAAGTCTGAATTTTGCAGTAAGGAGTTCATGATCTGTGCCACGGTCAGCTCCCAGCAAGGAAGTCTGGAATTTTGAATTTTTTTTTCCTGTGGATGAGAAGGAGCCATTGGGAGTATTTAGCAGGGAAGCAACCTGTCAGCTTTGTGTGTGAGAAAATACCTCTGGCAGTGTGTGGAGACTGGTGCAGGGAGCCACAGGGGCTATCACACTTGGCCACACAAACCGCAAGGATGCCCGCGCGAGATGGCAGGAACTAGGTAGGCTGGGGGCAGACTGGGGAGGCTGGATGCTGGGTGATGGGGGTGAGGAGACTCTGGGCCTGGTCTTTGGAGGGCACCTCTGAGTGAGGGCGGGACATGAGTCCCAAACTCCAGAATCAGGACCAAGGAAGCTGCCGCCTGGTGATGCAGGTCCCCTTCCCTGCTTCACGGGAAAATTCAGGGGCAGGGTGAAGGCCAGTGCCACACATGTCCAAAGTGGAACTAAAGAATGATTCGGGATCTGGTGGAGGGCGTCTGACTAAGATGTCTAGATATTGGCCACATGATACACTTAATTCACTGCATAGTGACCTTTAATTGCATCCCTGATGTTCATTCATCTTTCCTGAAGGAAGAGGAAAGGAAGGGAAACAAACGTTTATGAGGGCCTTCTGTGTGCTGATGACATCAGCAGTCACAATTTACAGTTTTGAGTAATTCCTTTAGTGCGTGGCCCTGGGCGAGGTGATTTATGTGTGTTAGGCCTGCCGGGCTGGTACTGTTACCATCTCCACTTTATGCTACAGGAAAGTGAGGTGCAGGCTGTACTGGCGGATGGTAGAGCCTTCGCAGAGCCTGGGCTCTCGACTCCCTGCCATGTGCAGTGTCCTGGTAGAACCCTGCCTTGGGGCTGCCCCCCTCTGGCTCTGAGATGTTGGAGGTGGGGAGGGACACCAGGCTTTGTGATGATCAACTTTGTGAGGACCAGGTCCTTGATAGATGGACAAAAGCCACTGGCCACCTGGGTGGTCTTGTGCCCGGGATGGAGGTCTGGGAAAGTCCTGGTCGAGTGGCCAGCCTCTGCCCCCATCCCACCCCATTGCCTATTTCTCAGGTACTGCTAGGCCAGAGGCCTCCAGGAGCAGAGCAGAGAGCTAGATATCCAGCGGAGCCGGTGGACATCAAGCATGGGATCCTGAGGCCAGGTTGCCTCCACAAACTTCTGCAGGGGCCGTGGGAAGACATGAGGGGCACCGCTCCCTGGACAGTGCCCTCTCCTCGGAAAAGCGGGCAGGGAAGGGCAGGTTTCAGGCCGCTCCCTGGTCCTCAGTGGCTGTCCCCAAGGGCTGATTTCTTTCTTCTCAGGGGATTCCCGACGGCTAGAATCTAGAAGTAGAAATATGAGCTCACCTTTGGCCTCCCTTGGCAAGACCCGGAGAGTGCCTCTACAGTCGGAGCCTGTGAATCCTGGGTAAGGAGCCAGCCTCTTGGGGTCTTTGTGCCCATGCCCCTGCCTCCTCCCGGCCGTCCCATGAACTCAGAGATTGACTCCTAGCGTCTTGGGGAAGTAATAAGTGATGTATCTTTCCCTGGCCACCTCTTCCCTCTCGTCCTTTCCTCTGGGAGGCTGTCCATGCGTCTAAGCACAGCCTCCAGTGAGGTGTGGGCTGTGGGGTAGCTCGGCATCCTTGCGTTTATTCGTTGTGCATGAATTGTTTCTGCAGACACTGATGGCCCAGACGTTCTGGGCCCGCCATGTTACATGCTGGGCTCTCCGTGGAGGGAATCCTAGCCATCTTTCTGTCGCTTTCATCTTTGCAAAGCATTTTTTTTTACCCCTCTCCCTGTTCTCCTGAACCCCACTTTGAGTCATCCATGTCATGGCCAAGGGGGTCCAGAGAGGTTAAGTGGCAGGCCTGGGGTCCTGCAGCCATTTCAGAGCAGAGCTGGGGCTGGGCTCCTGGGCTTGGGGACTCTTGTGGTCCTCTCCCCAAGGGTCTGCCCTTCAGCTGTTGCCCATCTGTCTCCGTCGGGAGGAGTCAGATACCCTGACGCCTGCGCCTTGGCTCACCCCCAGGCCAGGATGGGATTTGGGGGTGGATGTCCTCACGAGGCATCTTTTTTAGGCTTGGTGGGGGGTGGACCTGGTGCCAAAGCCCCCCCACCCCACCCCATGGCAGTCCAGGGGGTCCTAACTTGTCGTCTTCCTTCTCCTTCCTGCCCGTTCCCAGGAGGCGGGGGCTAAAAATCTACGGAAATGGTAAGTGTAGGCTGTGGCCCAAGGGCCCTCCTCACGCCCTTGCATTTGGGCGGATGGAGAGAAAGAGCATGGTGGACTGCCTTGTCAGTCAGGGTGGCTGGCCTGCGACAGTGCTGCCCGTGGCTCTCGGGTTAGGAGACTCCGCACCCTGAACAGGGACGTCCTGACTAACGTTGGAATCCCTCCGCTCACTGTGGGGTGGGCCGTGAGGGCGCCAGACCCCTGCCCGCCTCCCCGCCTACGACAGTGACTTCCAGCCCATTACAGCCTTTTCTCCTTGAAGCCCAGTCCGCATATGGCTGCCTTGCCTCCTGCAGGCTCAAACCTTTGCATCCCAACCGCGCTCTAGCCCCCACTCTGATGCAGGCTTTGGCCCCTCAGGGCCCCCCAGGAGCTGGGCTGGGAGAACAAGAAGAGGCCTGTTCTGGTTGGATCCTTGCTCTCCAGCACCCCAAGTTTTCTCTCCCCATACACGGGGGGCAGGGAGGAGGGTGAGGGACAGAGTACAGGCTGCTTCATCTCGGCCAGGGCCCAGGGCCTCAGCTGCAGAGCGGTGACCTGGGCATCCCTGTCTGCAGAAGATGAGGTGGACATGCTGAATGGCGCGCATGGCTCAGAAGAAAGGATCTCTGTCCCTTCCTGCTATGGTGGCATAGGTGCCCCTGTGGGCAGGCAAGGTGAGTGCAGACGCCCAAAGGGGTCTGAGTCCCTGGCAGCAGGAAAGACCCCAGTGAGCGAGGCCGCGAGAGGCATGGCCTCTCTTCCTGCCTGCTGCGTCAGAGGCAGCTGCTTCTGCTCCTGGCTGACTGTGGGCACGTGCCTGCACCCCAGACCTGTTCAGAGCTTGGCTTGGCATGAAGCCGCACATGGGCCCAGCCCTTAGCTCAGGAGGTCTGTTCAAGCCCCAGGGAAGGCTGTGGCTGGCACCTCAGGCTCAGTAGTTGCAGCCCATGGGCTTAGTTGTACTGTGGCACGTGGGATGTTAGTTCCCTGACCAGGGATGGAACCCTGCATTGCATGGCAGATTCTTAACCATGGGGCCACCAGGGAAGTCCCTAATTTAAAACATTGTCGGCCAACAAAACAGTTGAAATAGTACAGCAGGCGCTCACACATCCTCCTTCTGTATTTGATAATAAGTGACATTTTGCCATGCTTGCTTTCTCTCCATATACACGTCTGGATGAACATAAGTGTATTTTTTTTAGATGAACCATTTAGAAATCAATCACAGATATCGTGATAGTTCAGCTCTAAGTACTTCCCTGTGCATCTTCTAGGAGGAAGGGAATACATAACCACGAGGCTGTGATCACATCTCAGAATGTGAACAGCTCAGTAACTGTGACATCCCAGTGTTCCAAAATTTCTCCCAGAGCTTTTTTTTTTTTTTTTTTTTTTTACTGATTTGGGTTCTATGTGAGAGTCATGTCATACATCTGACTGTTGTACTTCTGCAGAGCAGAGTCCCTGCCTCTTTTAAACGATGCTTTTTGAAGAGTCCAGACCACCTGCCCTGCAGGATGGGCCCCATTGTGACTTGTCTCCATGCTGTTAACTTGCTCCTCTGTCCACTTTACTGCCTGTGAATTAGGGGTGAGATTAGACATGTGATTCAGCTGAGGGTGAACTTTTCGACAGTGTTTGTAATGTGACGTGGATGTTGTACCACTTCTTTGTACGTCTTGAGTGCATTACTGAATCTCTGTGCCTCAGATTCCCAAAGCAGCTCATTTCCTCAGAAAAGCTGACACACGGAAAGTGTTTAGGACAGTCCCCATTGTCTAGGGGCTTCCCTGGTGGCTCCAAAGGTAAAGAATATGCCTGCAATGCAGGAGACCCTGGTTTCATCCCTGGGTTGGGAAGCTCCCCTGGAGAAGGGCATGGTAACCCACTCCAGTATTCTTGCCTGGAGAATCCCATGGACAGAGGAGCCTGGCAGGCTATAGTATAGGTGGCAGCTGCTGTTAGCATGCCTCTTTCCATGTTTGGGGATCTCTCCCCCCTCCCCTGGACCCCCACCCCATCAGCCTCAGCTCTAGGCTGGGTTCAAGGACCTTGTCTGGTTGGCAGTCCCCGTGTGCAATGACTCAGAACTGGTGGCCACCCTGACACGGAAACTGCGGGATCTGGAACGGCAGGTGAAGGCCCAGACTGACGAGATACTGTCCAAGGTGGGGCCCCAGCGGGCAGAGGGCCAGGGTCTGGTCCCAGGGGTGGAAGGGCCCAGGCTGGGGAGGCCAGTGAGGCTACTCTTGCAGTAGGCCAGAGACGATGGGTTCTCGAACCATCTCCCTGACCAGACCTCCCACCTCGGGGGCCAGAGCACGAAGCCTCAAGGTCTTCACCTCTGAGCCAGGCCTTCGCCCTCAGGTTGGGCGGCAGCAGTGGCTGCTGAGTGCTGGGCACCTAGGGGTGACCCGCACCCTTCCCTCACCTCGGTGGAGTCACAAAAGGGCTCATCTGAGGTACAGAAGCGGTAGCTACACCCAGGGTGGGGCAGGGGCTTCAAGCGGGCTCTTCCCATCCGGAAGGGGCTCCCATGGGCTCTGGAAGCCACCAGGCCCGCTCCCCTCCCACCTCCTTGCTGCAGACTCGGAAGATACAGGCCCTGGAGGAGATGGTGGAGACCCTCGAGAAGCACCAGGGTAAAAGGCCCTCTCTGCTGGCTGGCCAGCTCACCCCTGCACCTCCCCTGGGGCTGGTGACCCCTGGGCATCAGGGCTCCAGAGCATCTGGCTGAGTCCTATGTGTATGTGTGTGGGGGGTCTGGACAATGGAGCCCAGAGAGGAGCAGTGACACCCAGGACGGTGCCCTTCTGTGAGGGACTGCCTCCCCTGGGCACAGCCCTAGCCCACCCCTGAGTTCAGAAAAGCCTGGAGGAAATGCCGCCCCCAGGAGCCTTGCTCTGGGGCAGGGGGGTGGGGGGATGGAGCTTGGTGGCCTCCTGAGAGCCCGGGCGTCCCCTCTTCAAGGTCAGGGGAAGGGGCCAAGAGGTGGTTCTCAGGAATCCCTTGAGTTTTCAGAGGGGCAGCTTCTCTAGGTGAGCCTCAGGCCAAAGCTCTGGTCAAAGCCAGAAGCGAGCAGCCTGGCAGCCTGGGTGCAGGGGCCGTGGAACCCCTCCCGTCTCCTCACCCCAAGGCAAGGTGAGCCTGCAGCGGCAGGAGGAGCTGGAGACGGTGTGCGCGAAGCTGCAGCAGCAGGTTGGGGAGATGGAGGTGAGGGAGGTGGCGTGCCCAGGGCTGTCTGCCCCCAGACCCAGGGTCAGAGCCCGCTCCTCCGGGGTCCCCTCCGCACACACCCCACACAGGGCCCCTCCCCGCTTCCTCACTTTCGTCTCAAACCACTCTCCTCTGGCCTCGGCCTCGGCGGGGGCCTGCCTCGGGCTCTGTGGCTCTGTCAAGTTCTTTCCCGCCTCAGGACCCTGGTCAATGCCGTTCCTTCCACCTGAAATGTTGTTTTTCCCACCTTCCCCTGGTGAGTTTTCACTCATCCTCTCAAAGTCTCAGGTTGAGGCAGGGGGCCCTTCCCTAGGGGACCCCTTGAACTCTGACCTGGGCAGGTTCTCCCTCCTAGGCTTTCTGAGAACCACACCTCTTCTCTGGGGGACCGCAGACACCACGAGGGAGGGAGGGAAGGACCCTTTTCTCCTGTTGGGTGCGGCACAGCCACGACCCGGCGCGGGGCCTGGCCGTGTGCGCGCGCTGTCGCTCACAGCCGTTCCCTGCCTCTGGAGGTAGCATGGCACTCACCCAGTGTCAGCTGTCTTGCCCCCATTCATACAGCAAGGCTTGAACAGGAGGGACCCTAGGCTCCAAGGAGGGTCCTGGGCACACATGCGCCCTCAGCGCCGCCCCCACGCCCCAGCTCCCTCACCAGCCCTGTCAGATGCTCTTCCTGAGGTCTCCTCTCCACAGAGTTGTTCTCCAAAGCCCCAACCTAATCTGAGCACAGATGCAAACTCCCAAGCCGCAGCTGCAGCTGAGGGCCCTTTGCACCCAGGCCTCTTCCTACCTGGGGCTGTGGGTGCACAGCTGCTCCCCGAGAAGTCTGCTGGGAGACTGCCCGCAGCCGTGCAGCTTCGCTGAGCCGCCGCCACAGGGCCGAGGGCTGCCCACCTTCACACTGTTCACGCATCCATTGCTCCCTTAATTTAGGAAACTCATCCGAAGTCTTTCCTATGTGCCCTGCCCTCGGGGCACTGACAGTCTAGGGGACAGACACATGCAAGTATGTAGGGCGGGCCACAAGCACAGAATACGCTGAAGTGGCTCGAGGGGCGATGCAGCAGAGGCTAGCCGGGGTTTGGGCCACTCTGAGGGGCGACGTTGGGCGAGAGACACCGAGGATGAGGCGAGTTATCAGGGAAAGGAGGATCCAAGCCGAAGAGAGGGAAGCCTCCACCTCTTCCTGCCACGTCGGCTTGGGCTTGTGGCTGGGAGCTGTGGGGAGCGAAAGGGAGGAGGGGGAGAGGCCACAGGGACCACATCCTGGAGCCAGGCGCAGTGGGGAACAGGGTCCCAGAGTGTGGGAGACCACAGGCAGGTTTGAGGTGGAGGAGTGGGCCGGGGGAGGCAGGCGGACGTGCAGTTTGGGCGGTCCAGGAGGAAGAGGGCCGTGGCTTGGCCCAGGGGAGAGGGAGCAGAGCGGATGGAGGACCCAAGCCTGCTTTGGCACTGGTGCCACAGGCCTTGGGGGTCCTGGGGGTTGGGCACGGAGAGGAACAGGTGATGGAGGAAGCCAGCGCCACTGACCGAGACCAGGAGGCTGAGAGGGAACGACGTTTGGGAGTCATGACTGTTTGGGCCAGTTCATTTTGAGTCTGAAATGCCTGTGGGAGGTCTTTTAAGTGGCTAGAAATCTGAAACTGAAAAGGAAGAACATGTCGCAAGAGATGAACACAGAAGTGTGCTCGTTGGGTTAGGCACTGGGCAGGTGGCCGTCTGCAAGGAGTTGCAGTAAGCCGTGGAGCCGGAGGCCCGGCGGGAGTGGGTGAAGGAAGGGCGTGGGAATGAGGAAGCGGCACCAGGAAGTATGGACGACTCAGAAGCCCTCCTGTGGCAAAGGATTGTGAGGCCAGCCCGGGAGAGGCCACACGGGGGTGGGCATACCTCTGAGCCTGCAGAGCGAGGCATTGCTGCCCCTTCTCCCAGTCGGGCCAGACCCACATGGCTCCCCGGAGCCATTGTGGCTGCCTTCAGCGAGTTCCTACTTGTGCTGGGGTCTGTGCTAAGGACATGACACATCAGTCATCCTCACAAGCTTCATCTGACAACTCCCATTTTACAAGGAGAAGCCTCAGGCTCTAGGAGAAGGGGCCTCCCAAAGCCACAGCAGGAAGTGGCCCAGAGCCCTGGCCCCATCCCCCCACGGCCCCATCGGCCGAGGCCTGAAGTGGAGGGCTGCACGAATGCCACCTGTTCCCTGGGAAGGGGCTGAGCTGACAGCGAGCGCCCCCTGACACCTCTGGCTTCTCTCCTCCCAGCGGTTCCTCGGTGACTATGGCCTGCAGTGGGTGGGCGAGCCCACGGACCAGGAGGATTCGGAGGATGGCGAGAGGGACTGGATGACGGTCAAGAAGTTCTGGAAGCCAGGTAGAGTTGGGGTCCACCCTGGCCCCTCCTGCAAAGGAAACGCCAACAGCTCTGGATTGCCCGCAGCTGTCGGGACACCAGCTTATTCGCGCCCTGCCTCCCCTGCCTTGCTGCTGTCACGGGGGCAGGAGGGAGAGGCCCCAGCCTCCAACACTGACCACCTAACCCCGGACTCTGCTTGCTCAAGTTGCCAAAGGCTCCAGGGACCCAGAGATGCAAAATGTTAACAAGGCCTCCCTTGTCTCAGGCACCATAGTTTACAAAATGTCACCCATTCAAAAGCTGTGGCCCTTAGAAGCAATTCCCCCTCCTTTGGAAGCTGCCCCTCAGTCCAAGGGCTCAGCCACCTCTTTAGACTGCCTCTCCAGGTTGATTTGTAGCAAACCATTGGAATCCACCCACTTCTGTGGAACGCCACCACTGTTTAACTCGACCACTAATATCTAGAGGGATGCACTCCAGAGATTTGGGGCCATTGAGCTGGCTGGGTTCTGAAAGCTGGGCCCATTTTTCCATCATTGCCTGGAAGGTAGTTCTCCAGGCTGTGGAGTTGGTCACACTTCTCCTGGGTGTGACCAGGATGTGAGGTGGGTTCTCATCTCCGCCCTCCCACCTAGCCCCGGTGTGATTTGGATACTCAAGTTCCATTCTCTGAGCCTCCAGTTCCTCATCAGTAGATGGGGCTGGGGTAGGGAACTGCTACCCGCTCCAGCATTGTCGCCTGGGAAATCCCATGGACAGAGGAGCCTGGCGGGCTACATACAGTCCGTGGGGTTGCAAAGAGTCAGACGCGACTGAGCGCCTTTCACTTTCGTTCTTCCCCGTGGAGTTAATTAGGAGCCAGTGAGTTGCATGTGGCATCTGGCACTGACCTTGCTGGTTGTCAGTCCACAAATGGGAGCTTTCATTGTTTTCCGCCGTCAGAAGGCAGCGGCAGCCTTGTGGGAGCATGAGCTTGGCCCTCAGAGGACCATCTGGAAGATAGCTGCCCTGTCTTAATTTCATAAGTTTACTGCTGGGTAAAAACCCAGGCTGAAAACCTGAGAGTCCCACCTTCTGCACTTTGGGCAGATCCCCCTAAGTCTCGGGGTACAACCCCTTCACCCTTTTTGCAAAAGTATCATTTCCCATTTTTACCACACTTACTAACTTAAAGCATTTTTATAAATAGCCTTGACATGCGCCAGGAATGATTCCATTTTACAGATAAGAAAATGGAGAGACTTAAGTCTGAAGACTGTTGAGGGAAAGGGCAAGACTTAAGGCTGAGAGCCCATTGGGAGGTGGTTAAAGTCATCCAGGCTGGAAGATAATATGATGCCCAGCATACGAGTGGGGCTGGTGAGGATGGGCAGAACAGAGATTTAGGAAGAGAATCCATGCTCTTGACAATTGAATGTACATCACAGAGAGGGTGGGAGGAGCCTGGGGTGACCCTGGGGAGCATGGCTGTGGGGAAGATGCCCAGTCCATTTGGGACATGGCAAAGCTGAGGGACTGTATGGCGCCCAGGCCATGCCAGGAGCTGAACCCTATGCAGAGTGCTGAGTGTCTCCAAGGACCTCTGCCCCGATGAGAGGTGAGACCTGGTAGGCAACTGCCAGAAGCTATAAGAATGTCCCTCCCTAGGGTCTAGGACCAAACGCCTGCCGGCACTGCGCACGCATACACACACACACACACCCCCCATCCCACCCCACCCTGTGTGGTGAGCCGGCTCAGGCCTCATGTGGCCCTGCTGACTTCTTGGAAGCCAGACTTCCTCCTGGGCAGTGGGGCCTCCCTGCTCCTTTGGGGAAGAGGTCAGACCAGACAGCTGGTTTCTGGACCTGGCTCTGTGGATTCCAGCCTCTTCCCTCAAAAAGAGAGCAGCCCCCACCTCCCCTCTGTTGTTTGTTTTTGCTCAGAGTACGGTTGCTCTGAAGTCACCTGTGAAAGCCACCCGGCCACGAGCTTTCCGTTTGTGTCCTCTTTCTTCTGCCTTTCAATTCTTCAACAGGGAGGGGCCTCAATTTAGCTCTCCTGCCAGATGAACATGTTTCTCATTTCTAGCAGCTTTTTTCTCCAGGGACTGCCACAGCTTTTCCCCTTCTCCCCAGAGCCTTGTCCCCAGGGGCCAGCTTGCCCCTGCCCCAAGGGTCCTCAGGTCCCTGAAGCTGGTCTCTGGCTGGCCCTGGTGCTCTGGCCGGTTTCTTAGGCTGTCTGATCCCCTGGAGAGGGAAATGGCAACCCACTCCTGTCTTCTTGCTTGGGGAAATGCCATGGACCGAGGAGCCTGGAGGGCTACAGTCCATGGGGGTCACAAAAGAGTCAGATACGACTTAGTGACTCAACAACAGCTGTTGGCTTCCACCCCCTGCAGACCCTGGGGCAGCAGGCCAGCTGACAGGTGAGCTGGGGTATCTGTATTAGGCAAACAGGCTGATCCAAATATTCTAGAGCCTGGGACTCTTGCCTTAGGGAGGACAGTCGATTAGGCCAACGAAGGGCCCAGGGGCTTGAGAGGAAGCCTTGCAAGGGCTTGGCCCCAGGCCAGGTCGTTCACCCCTTCCCACCAGTAAGCTGCGTGGAGGCTGTGCCAGGCACTGTAGGGTGTGCAGAGAGACATGAAAGGCACCGTTCGGCTCTGGTCCTAACCACCTGCGAGTCAGGTGTCGCGCCTCAGGGCTGAGCGCTCTGGCCAACTCTGAGTCCTCACTCCCTTCTCCCCACCCCTCTGAGCATGTCAGTCCTGCAACCCTTCGTCCAGTTCCTGCTTTCCTCCTGCCATCCCCACCTCCCCAACCCTTCTCCCCAAGCCCAGGCTCCTGCATCTCCGCTCCAGAAGCCACCCTGCCTCCTCTGTGGGGCTGCAACCGGCTTCACTCATCCGCAGGCGGCCCTCGAGCCCCTGGAACTGGGTCGGCCTAGACCTCAGGCAGGCTGGCCGCCTCCCACCAGCTCAGGCCTGTGCTGTGACCACTCCCCCCGCCAAGTGCCCTGCCCCCTTTTTCTCCACTCCTTTGAAGCTCAGCTCAAAGCCCACCTGCTCGGGCAAATGTGCATGGAGCGCCTGCTTGGCGCCAGGAATGGTGCTGCCCTGCAGCTGCCTGGGCGCATGGTTAGGGGCCCTGCGTTAGAATGAAAGCCTTAAAGGCCCTGGCTGAAGAGGAGGGGCGTGGGTCAGATCAGACCCTGTACGGGGAGACTGCTTTCCCCTCTGAGTCCACATCCTGCTCTGTGAAGTGAGGAGATGGCATGAGTGACCAGCCCCCTCCCCAGGCCATGGAGAGCCCACGTGCCCCTAGGGTGTGGAGCGTCCTCTCGGGTCGATGTGCAGTCAGTGACCAGTGGCTGTGTCCATTTACTGCTCTGGCCCTGCGGTGCTCCAGAGCGCCAGCACAGGGCTTGTTCGACCCAAAGGCCAGGGCAGGTGCCGATGCAGAGCGTGGGTGGTCAGAGCCCCTGCACAGGGTGAGGGGGGATGGGCAGCACAATGCTCAGAGGCGCGGCCCGAGCCGTCGGACCCTGCTGAGTCAGGCTGGTTGTGGTGCCAGAGGTAACCAGACTCTGGGGGCCTGTGTTTTCCCCGCTGGTTCCTCTGAAGAGCGGAGTAACTGTAGGTGAAGTCCCCAGAGCAGGGCCTGGCTTGCAGGTGCGTGGAAACGGTGGGTTTGCTTCCTGTTCAACTGCCTTCACCTGGGTGCTTGGGGACGGGCCTGCTGGGGTGCTTCGGGCACTGCTGGCATTTCACGGCAGCCAGCTGGCCTCCCACGAGGGTGGGCCCCCCCCACTCACCCATGCGTAGTCGCAGGGTCTAACCCTCCTGTGGGCCCTGCGGCCCCCTTGGTGGCACTTAACCACAGGCCACGGGCACTGTCTGTCTCCCTGTCTCCTTTGCTCAAGTCTGAGCCTGAGGAGGGCAGAACCTGGGTGTGGGCACCGCCGTGCCACTCGGGGAGGTCAGAGCATGGCCGCTCTGGGCACGCTTGCTGGATGGCAGGGTGGTGGGTGGGGAATGGACCCAGGGCTTCTTGAGCAACCCTCTCTGGGCCAGGCTCAGGGCTGGATGCTCTTGTCAGGAAGACAGACAGAATGACAACAACCTGTGACAAGGACCAAGAGTGGGCCCAAGGGTTCCAGAAGCCCAGGAGGAACAGGGACCCAGGCCCGGGGGTGAGGGGAGGGGCTCCTGACAAGGGCCTCTCCTCAGAGGTGGTGAGAGGGCACCCTGAACCCTGAGATGAGCAAGAGGGTGGGCTGTGAGTGGCGACAGCGGCCCTGTCTTGCCAGGCACTTCCTGTGAGCCTCCCTGCAGCCCTGTGAAGCGGGGCCTGTTATCGGCCTCGTTGTGTAGAAGAGGAAGCTGAGGCCCAGAGACGTTGGCCCACGTGCCCAGGGTCCCACAGCTAGGAAGTGGTAGCCCTGCTCGTATGGCTCCAGAGTGCGAGCCCGGAGAGCCTGCCGACGGTGGCTGCAGAGCTGGGGCCCCGAGGATCTGGGGAGCTGGGCCCAGGGAGCGTGGACTCGATCTCCAAGCCTCAGCACTCCCCTCCGGAAGTAAAATCATGGGCCCTCACAAGTCGGGTGAGGGTCTCCCTGCACTGTGCCCCTCCTTGGGGAGGAACCCGTAAGCAGAATCCAGAGAACCAGCCCTGAGAGGCAACAGAGGACAAAGGCCGAGGGTCACCTGGGCCCTGCACGTGGCGTGACCTGGGGCATGTCACCTCCTTGGGCCCAGGCCCCTCGTCTGTAGAGTGGAAGCAGGAAGGCCTGCCTCTCGGTGCTCGCCACGTAGTCAGAGAGTTCTAGTATCTCCCCCCAACTCCCTGGAGAAGCTGCAGCTCAGAGGGGAAGTGCCCCACTTGACCTGTGTCTGACCTGCCTCATCCCATGTGACATGGCTGCCAGGTTGCTGGGGGGGTGTGGGGCGGGGCCCAGCTTCTGTTGAGCACTCCCTGCTGTGAGAGGGTGATGCCTGGCCCTTCCTGCCTTATTCTTTCAGCCCTGGTTTGTCCAGAGCTGCGTTTCCTTCTCTGGGGGTGCCTTGTCTCACCTTGGATCTGCGGCATCTGATACCTGCCAGCCCACCCTGCTTTCACTTCTCCACCCTGGCTGGGAGAGATTTCCTTGGCAAACTGTCCTTTTCCCTTTTGTTGCTTCTGGGCGTCCTCCCCTGGCCTTCTGCCTGCGCCTTCCCCCTGTCGACCCGTCAGCTCCCTGAAAGAGCCCAGGCCCCAGGAGGCGGCTCCTCTTGGCTCTGCTCTGCATGGCCTCCTCTGGCCAAGTAACGTGACTTCCTGGGCCTCTCTTTCCCATCTGTAGGGAGCTAGGGACAGGGGCAGGCGTGGAAAGTGATGAGCTGCTCTGTTGTTATTTTTAGGTTTACCGAGATGTTCTGAAAGTAGTTAGTTATTAAAGGAAAATAGTGTCTTGATGTTGTTCTGACTCATACCAGGGATACCCAGGATGTTCTGTGAGTTTTTCTTGGGAGCCTCGGGGACCCCGGGGGACCCTAGGAGAGGGCGAGGCAGGTGCAGCCCCTACAGCAGTAGCAGGTGCAGACAGGCAGAGGGGAAGGCCAGTGGGGCTACCGTTTCAGCAGCCACAAAGGCAACAGGAAGCAGGGCCACCCACATCTGTACTTCCCTGGTAAAGCCACTGCACTTCTGTGGGGGAAGGAACTGGGTCCCCAGAAACCTGACCCACATCCTGCCGCACCCTGGCTGTCGTGGTGAAAAACAGCTTCCAAGAAGGACCAGAAAGCCCCAACGGTGTTTGTTTGTTTTCATTTGTTTGCTTTCGGCTGCACCGTGTGGCAGGCATGTGGGATCTCAGTTCCCCTAGCAGGAATCAAACTTGCGCCCCCTGTATTGGAAGCACAGAGTCTTAATCACTGGACTGCCAGGGAAGTCCCCAGGCACCAGTATTTCGCAGCCTTGCCACCCTAGTAGATGACTTACTTAGGGGCTAGATTCCTTCAAAGACTGAGAACAGGCTCCTGGCCTGCCCCCCACCAGCATCCCAGCTGCCCTGTCCCCCTTTCTCTGCTGGCACCTGTCCTGACTGTCCCCACCACCCCACCTGCACCCCATGAAGCTTAGGAACAGCTATATGGAGAAGCAGAGGCCAAAGCTGTCAGCTTGTCAAAGGGCTCTGTGACTCAAGAAATGTATGTCCAACCCAAGGTCTGTCCCATGTCCCTTCTGTCCAGTGGCTGTCCTGACCCTCACCTCCCTCTCCTGATGGCGCAGATGGGTGGGAAAAACAGATTTCAGCTCAACCACTTCTAACTCACCAAGTGGCCTGGGGCAAGTCACTTTCTGTCTCTGTGGGCCTGTTTCCTCTTGTGTAAAATGGAGATTGAATAAGCCCTGCCTCGTAGCCTCTGGCCTGGCCTGAGGCCCATTCCTCAGGACTCTGCTGGAAGTCCTCTGGGATCCTCATAGCCCTCCTCGTACTGTCACCATCCCCTTCCAGAAGAGAAATGCTCTGGTGCTGAGCAGTGAAATGGCTTGACCAGGGTGACACAGGGAGAGGGGAAGAGCTGGAATTTGAGCTCAGACTGCTGGGAACTCGGCACTGAGCCTTTCAGCTGCTAACTCTGTGCCTGGCACATCTGACCCAGGATCAGTCCTGCTCCCACCACTTACTGTGTGTGTCCCTAGGCCAGCCTTTAACCTCTAGCCCTTCGTTTCCTAATAGGAAAATGGGGATGTTCATAGTCCCTACAGCATAGGGTTGGTATGAAGAGAGAACAGGATAATAGATGGTAAACCCCTAGCACAGAGCAGATGCTCACTAAAAGACAGCCAGTATTATTATCTAGGTCAGCTGTCCTTCTCCCTCCCCAGGGGGGTCACTTAAAGAGATGCTAAGTCCCCTGCCCAGCGTGGGAGGGGGGCCATGAAGGCCAGGGCCCCGGAGCACACAGCAGCCCCGAAGAGAGGCTCATGGGTGTCCGTCCCCTTCGCCAGGGGACTCGTTGGTTCCCCCCGAGGTGGACTTTGACAGGCTGCTGGCCAGCCTGAAAGATCTCAGCGAGCTGGTGGGAGACAGCGACACCCAGTTAATGCCGGTGCCCGACAGAGTGCCGCTCCGGACCCTTGAACCCATCCCGCTGAGGCTCTACCGGAATGGCATCGTGATGTTTGATGGGCCCTTCCGGCCCTTCCATGATCCCTCCACGCAGGTAGGCGTGACGGGGAAGGGGAGACAGGCCCAAGCACCCTCAAGCTGCTCCGGTGGCTGACCTCTTGCTCACTATTAAACGGGCCCAGCTCTCCCCCAGCACCCCAGGCTCATGTGCAGCCTTCAGCAGCACCCCTACCCACCCAAGCCCTGGGGCCCTACTTCCAGAGTAGGATCCACAGAGGGAGCCCGCCCCCGTAGCCTGCCATCTAGACAGGAAACAGGGTCCAGCCCAGGCCTCATCCAACCTCTCTCCCCACAGCGCTGCCTTCGAGACATACTGGATGGCTTCTTCCCTTCAGAGCTCCAGCGGCTGTACCCTGATGGCGTCCCCTTTAAGGTGATGGGCTGATCCCAGAACCACTTACTCACTCCCAGTGTGGGGATTTTGCACAGGGGGTGGGATTGCTTTCTCAGGCCTCACCTAGAGGTGCTGCCCACCTCAGGGGACCCTCCTTCTCCCCCACCCCCCACCATCTGATGACCTCTCCAGAAGGAGAAGGAGCCTGAAACCAGCCTAGGAAGGGAGCTGGGAGGCTGTGGTGGCCCCTGGGGCTCCAGCTGCAGCAGCAGCAGCAGGGAAGGCTGGAGGCTGAGCAGCAGGCAGTGCCCCCTGCTGGCTGCCTCGAAGCACAGCCTTCAGCCTGGGACCCTCCTCCACCATGTCCAGGACACCTGGACCAACTGGGGACAGCGAAGTGTCTGTACAGAGGCAACCTGGATGCTCCCAGGGGCTCCTGGCACCTCCTCGTTGAGGTGGAAGGCAGTGCCTTGGAAGGAGGCAAATGCTGGGACTAAAGAACTTGAGGTGCAGCCAGCCCCCTGCTGTGGGGGCGGTGGGCGGCGAAATGAGGGTGGCTGGACCAACCTGAGGCCGTGTCCCCGAGGGTGGTGCGTTAGTTCCACAGTGTGAGCATGTGAGGGAGCGCGTGCCAGCCCGGCTTGGAAACTACCGTGAGTCACGACTGGGGGTGTTCAAGGCAGTGCATGCCCAGCCAGGCTTTGCCCTCTCCTAAACACCCTCATCCCTCCCCTGCTCTGGGAGGGGATGTCAGCACTGTGACTCCAGCTGGCGTGAGGTGGGGAGCTTGCAGGGAGAGCAGGGCTCAGGTGGCTGAGAGCAGCATGAAGAGCAGCTCTCCTGCTCTCTCCCGGGCCCCGGTTCCCTCATCTGCAACATGGGGACTGCGGCAGGCCCCCCTGCCGGCCTGTTCCTGGGGCCTCTGTTCGGGCACGGAGGGGTGGGGATGAAGCCCAGGGCTGAAGAGCTGTGCCTGCCCCTGTTTCCCTTCCTTCTTGCCAGGTGAGTGACCTGCGCAGTCAGGTCTACCCAGAGAACGGGCTGGACCCGTTCCCAGGTGAGGGCCGCGTGGTGGGCCTGCAGAGGATTCGAAAACCCTTGGACAGCATAGAGCATCCAGGTGAGCTCGGCCCTGCGGCTGAGCCAGGTGGTGGGAATGCTGTGCCCAACAAGCTCCAGGTGGGCCTCCTCCACCATCACTCCAGCCCCCACCTGACCAAGGCTCCCCGACGCCTTCCCTGCAGGCTCCAGGATGACCGCCGAGAAGTTTCTGAACAGGCTCCCCAAATTTGTGATCCGACAAGGCGAGGTGATTGACATCCGGGGCCCGATCCGGGACACCCTGCAGGTGAGCCCAGCCCTGGCTCCCCGGGCCTTACCATGTGTGTGTGTGTGTGTGTGTGGTTGCCATCAACCCTCGCCCAGCCGGCCAGAGCAGTGGTTAATCTGGAGGCTCAGGCTTGGGGGCCCCTCAGGATGGCCTGCATGGAGAGACAGGCCCCTCACAGCTAGCTGTTCCATGGTCTCCTGGAAATGATGGAGCTGCTGAGGGCTCTGAGTGAGGACCAGAGAGCTTCAGGCACAATATGGGGGCAGGAGCTGTAAGAACAGGCAGGTCAGGGGACTCTAGGCTGGGGGTGAGCTCAAGTCCAGGCCACCTCCTCAAGGTTCAGTCCGAAATACACCTTCCTGGGCTTCACAGAACTCACCATGTCCTCTTCTCACTCCCTGTCCTCCCCTCCCCCTGTGAAAGGTACCAAACCCGTTTCCACCCCCGACTCTGCCTTCACCACACGTGGCCAAGTCCTGCCAGATCTGTCGATCCCCAGAACTGCTCCCAAATCCATCTCCTCTCCAGTTCTGTCCCTGCCAACCTAGCCCAGGCTCCCGTGACTCCCAGACAACTGCAGTGGCCCCCTCACTGACCTCACCTCCACTCCCACCCTGCCAGCCATCCTTCCCTAGCAGCCTCTGTGCCCTTTTAAAAATGCAAATTGGATCTTGTCTCTTTCCTGTTGAAACCCTCCAGTGGTTCCTAGGTAAAGCCTGTCATTCCTTCCTGGTCCTCTTCCCATCTTTTACCTTTTCTTTCTTCCCGGTCCAGCCTGATCCCCATGAACTAAGAAGGAAAGGAAGTGAAGTCACTCAGTCGTGTCCGACTCATTGTGACCCCATGGACTGTAGCCTACCAGGCTCCATCCATAGGATTTTCCAGACTATCAAATATATCACCTCTTCTCAGAAGCCTTGTCTCATCTATGCTATCTGGGATATCCTTGTCCCCTCCTCCTTCCATTTCTAAGAACTCCTCTTCACCCTTCCGTCAGCTCAGGTGTCATTTCCCTAGGGAAATGCTGGGTTAGGCATCCAGCCTGGTCGCTGCCTGTCGGATTCTGTCTTCCCCACTAGAATGAGGCAATGATGGAGTTACCTCCCAAAGCTTCCCTTCTGTTTCCTCTCCTTGGGCCCCGGTTTACGCACTGGGCCACTTTTGGCTCACTGGTCTCATCCATCCCTGAGCAGGGAGATGTCCCCTGTAGGGGTTGGGGGAGGCCCTGACTCTGGCAGGGCCCAGGGCTCTGTCACTCCATCAATGCTTTCCAGAACTGCTGCCCGTTGCCTGTCAGGATCCAGGAGATCGTGGTGGAGACGCCTGCCTTGGCTGCTGAGCGTGCGAGGTGAGGGCCGAGTGGAGAGGTGAGGACGCTGGGCTTGGGTTCCTCGGGGGAGCACCGACGCCCTCTGGGTCCGCAGGAGCCGGGAGTCTCCGGAGTCGCCGGCGCCCCGGCTCTCCATGCTGCGCATCAAGTCTGAGAACGGCGAGCAGGCTTTCCTCCTGATGATGCGGCCGGAAGACAGGGTCGGCGATGTGCGTGCCCTGCTCGCACAGGCCAGGTGGGCGTTGGGCACGGCTGGCAACCAAAGTGGGGCCCAAGCGCCACGACACAGCCTGACCTGTGCTTCCCTGTCCCCAGGGCCGTGGAGCCCACCACCTTCGAGATCTTCAGTACGTTCCCGCCCACAGTCTACAACGACGACGCGCTCACCCTGCAGGCCGCGGGCCTGGTGCCCAATGCCACACTGCTGCTTCGGGTTCACCGGGCCTTGCCGCCTGCCCCTAGCCCCAAATAAACCGCCCGCCCGCCTGATACCGGCTGCTCCGCGAGGCTCTCTTGGCGGGGCAGCCCCACTGCGCTAGCTCTGCAGATCCCCCGTAACCCGAGCCCCAGCTGGCGGCCCTGGCCCTGGGTCTTTGTCCTGTAGGTTCCTCTTTCTGCCCCGAGGGCTAAGCTGCTCCAGGGGAGGGAGGGCCTGGGCCCGCCCCGGCCCCGGCCCCTCCTGGGCCAGTGGATCCCTGCGCCCAGACACGCACAGGACAAGCACGTAGGGATGCTTCAACACTGCATGAGAGCCACTGACCCGCCCTGGCAGAACTGCACCTGGGCACCCACTTCCACGACACCCCCACACCGAGCTGAGCTGTCGGGACACAGGCAGGAGGGCACAGGGTGCCGCCGTGTTACTGACTGGCATGCAGACGTGCAGTGCACACCAGGGCACAAGCGCATCATGGGCCCCACCACATGCACGGGCACTGCAGGGTGACCCGCCCCCCAGCATCTCTAGAAACCGATGGCCCAGTACAATTGTGTGTGTGTGTGACCTGGGCATATATCCAAACCCATGCACTGTCACACACACAAAGGTGCCACACGGGACTGCCAGTCGACCTGCCCACCGAGCACAGCCTCAGCACAGTCACGTCTGCCACCAGCTCTGCTCAGAGCCGGGACCCAGGAGGCACAGGCCACACCAGACAGACACGGTGCCAATGGAATGGAACATTTAATTGTTTCTGCGGTGCTCCCGGACGGGGATTGCGGGGCCTTTGGCAGAGCCTTGGCTAATGGAATCAACAAAGGTGCCCATCAGCCAGTGCCAGGCAGGGTGGCAGCCTCAGGACCGAGCTGAGGACAACCAGCACTTGGGCTGTTGCTTAAGACAATTTCTGAGACCGGTGGGTGAGGAATGTTGCTGCTGAATGGAGAAGAGGGGGCTTACAGTTAGGGGAGGAGAAGGGGTCTTGGGTTGAGGGGAGGGGCTCCCCGTTCAGAAGGTTAGGAATAACAGGGAGTTGGTCACAAGGTCCTTCATGGCGGGGTGATCGCTGGGGGCGGGGAATGTGATGACGAAGTCCAGGGGGGTGACTTGGCTCAGGCCAGTTTCAGGAACTCCTGCAGTGTGTTTTGTTCCACAGCCTCCACGAAGAGCTCATAGTCCTAGGGGAGGGGAAGAGAAGCGGTCACCAGAGTGCTGGTGTGCTGTCTCAGGTGACTCAGGCTGGTGTCCTCCTGTAACGTTTCCTCCACCCCCAGCCCCGAGGCCCATACCCCACAGTACTGGTCCCCGTTGACAATCTGGGGTGGGGTGGCCTTAGGGTTGCCGGCCAAGGCTCGCATCTCGTCCCGCAGGGCGTTGTCTTGGGAGATGTCCACTAGCTGGTACTGGATGCGCTTCCCATCCAGGATGCGGGTCACCTCACTCTGCTGGGACTTGATCTGGGGGCAGAGGGCGGGTAGGGGTTAGCGAGCAGCCTGGAAGATTGAGGGGGAGAACCCTGGGCAGAGACAAAGGGGCTGTGGTCAGGAGGTTTGGTCCCCCCTGTCCCCCTACACACCCTAGGGGAGGGTTCTGGCCACAGGGAGTTGGGAGGATGAGTCAGGCTTGTGGTGGTGTGGAAGAAGAGAGGGACCACCAACCATAAGGAGGGGAGTCAGGGTGAAGGTAAGTGAGAAATTCAGGGTGGGGAGAGCCAGGAGCTCAGCAAGGGGAAAGCAGGGCAGACCTGGGTGGAGGCTGCTAAGGGGCCACCCCCGCCCCAAGTACAGACACAGTGGAGAGAGGAAGGGCCAGATAAGGACAGGGTCAAGGATCGGCCTTGTAGTGGGGGTGCAGAGGTCCCAGGATGCCCTCAATAAATGTTCAAGGCTCAGGAGGGGGCTGTAGAACCTGCCCCCAGCCCAACTCCCGGAGGCCATGCCCAGCACCTCGGCGCCCCCGCCCTGGGGGCGGGTCCCAGGCGTCGGGTCCAGAGCCCCGGAACCGCCGCCCGCGCTCTAGCCCAGGGCGCACACTCACTTCGCGGGAGCCGGTGACCGACGTGCTGTAGACGCGCAGGCCACTCATGCTGCGGGTGGACCGACAGGAGGACAGGCAGACAGACGGCGGTGGCAGCAGCTGCACGGCCTAGAGACGAGGCCGCCGCGTTCGGGAGCGGTTTCCTTCCTGCTCAGCCCGCGAGTCACCGCTCTCGGGACCAATGGGCGGCGCGGACAGGCGCGCGGCCGGGGCGGGGCTTGCGCGACCCCGCCCCGCGCACCGCCGGGGGGGCCCCCTCCCCTCCCCCTGGGGGACTGGGCGCGCCGGGGACCCGCGTCCCACGCAGGGCCGCCCGTTTCAGCCCTCCCCGGCCTGGGGCTCACAGTGTAAGGCCAGGGAGCGATCTGATGGAAAGGGCGGGGGCAGGGGCTTGGCAGAGGCCGCCTCAGCCTCGCCCAGGTTTGCTGCACCCAACTGGTTGCGCTCCCCCGGGTGCCACGACGCCGCTGCTCAGCTCCGGGGTTTGAAGGCTCGGGGCTGTTCTCAGTTCCCCGCCTAGGGAACCTGGCTCCAGTCGAGCACTGTCCTGGCGGCCACGCACTCATAGCTAACCCCGCGGGGCACGCCACGTCAGTGACAACCCCTCGCTGCGAGTCTTCCCCAGAGCTCCTCTCCGCTCATAGGCAGGTTCAGACAAGGGTGGTGGCCGGAGACAGGGCCACGCCCTCAGAGAGCCAGATGGGGGCCAAGGTGAGAAAGGCTTCTAGCTCTGGACCCGGTGCAGGCAGAGGGTGGCAGTGGGGTTCCCGAGTCTGGCTGGGCCCTTGTTAAAAATCCACAGCTGGTCTTGGGGTGGCCCCAGCCCCACCCTGACTTCATGATGCAGATGACCCTCCAAAAACCTACTCCCAGCAAAATGCAGGGAGTATAGTACGAGGCAGCAACCAGCCCAGCTTTGGAGACTCAGCTATCTGTCTGGAGTAGGACCTGACACTCCTCAGAAGTCTCCCCAGGTCCAGGGCCCAAAGAATAACCCAGGAAGACAAGCCTAGCTCCTGGAGGCAAACAGTGCCCTGCCTTGCTCTGGGGAAGCCACTTCCCTGCAGCAACGCACAGGCAGCAGACTTCCTTGTCAGGATTACTGAAACTCCGACAAACTTGCTCTATGACTCAGGGCAGCATCACACAATACAAAGTGCTGTGGGAAGAGATCTTATCTGTCTCCACAGACAGAGGAGCAGAAGTGGTAGAGATACAAACATGAGGCTGGACCTGCCAACGTTCCCTCTTTCCTGCTATTTGGAGAACTTGGCTAAACACCCAGGCTTTGGCCCCAACAAGCCAAAATGAGGGGTGGAGTATGAGATGATTGTGATGGAAGGCAATGGAAAACTGAGGAGTCTGTTAAATTTTTATTTTGTAAACAAAATAGGCAATACAAACTAGTTGACATAACAAGGATTCATATAAATAACTGCTTATAAACTTTATGAGGAAAAATACCCGTGAGCATGGTGGCTGGGCTCCCAATTCAGGGTGGAGACCAACCGGGCAGCTCTGCTTTTAGCAGGCAGGAGCCCAGAGGCTGAGGGGACAGCTGGGTGGGGATGCTTTGAATGGAGGCTTAAGTCACTCCATAAATAAAACACCAACTTGTAAAAGCACTTAAGAAGGAGTCTCATTCAGGCCTGGGAGTGAGGTCCAGGATGCTGCCCTGCTAGCCCAAAGCTTAGCAACCACCTCCCAGTGGCTGGCTCTGGACTCCTGCACTGCTCAGGACTCCCCCCTCACAGCCCTGGCTCCAGATCCAGAGGAAACCTTGAGCTGGCCAAGGACCAGACACAAAGGACTACAAGATGCTCTCTCAACAAAGAGGCAAAAGAAACCAGAAAGCAGAGCTCCGAAGGCCCCAGAGAAACAACTAAAAACACAAACGCTATACCTTGAAGCTGACCTGTACTGGCTCCTCTCAACTCTCAAGGAGCCCAGAGCAGGAAAGGGAAAGGACCCCCATGCCCAAACACGAGAGAGGCACAAATCAGAAGGCCAGGCACTGGCCCCAGCCTTGGGGGAAGGGGGTGAGCAGCTTGACAGTGCCTTGTGGTATCAACCCAGAACCATAGAGAAGAGTCTGCACTCAAAGCCCAAGAAGGGGCTACCTGGCCAGCCTGAGAACAAAGGACAAAGGGGCTGTGCTAACTACATGATCAGAGCCCCAAGGGCACGGGGCAGCTCAAGTGGGTCTCCTGTAAATAGGCATGATAGCACAGATAAAGGAGCCCTGGGTATAATTCCCAGGCCCCCAATCCTAGCAAATACTTTGCTAATGAGCAGATCACCCTGAGGCATCAGTGAGAACAAGAGCCCTGAGGAAGGAGGAGTGGGCCTGGGCCGAGGAAAGTCCAGAGCCAGCTCAGGTCCCAAGAAGGCTGGCACAGAGGGCCGGAGGATTCTCAAATGGCTACTGTTACTGGTACTCAGCCTTTCCCGGCCCTTCTAAGGAACTTTGGGCATCAGCATGACCAAGGTACAGAGTGGGAATGAATGTGGATCCATCCCAAAGGATGCAGAAGGGAGTTAAGCAGCCTGTTTGCCTTTGACATCAGCTTGTTTGGGAATAGTCTGTGAGGATTTACCTGCAAGTTAATTAGTAACTCACCCTAAAAGAGTGAATCAGGATGACAGGATAAATGCAACCCAACAAGGCAAAGCCAGAGTTGGGCAAGACAAACAAAATTCTCTCATTGGCCCTTGGCCCTATATGCAGGCTCACACCTCCTCCCTCCCACCCATTCTCTCTGGGAGTAGCAGCAGATAGGCGGCAAGAGATTGTCAGGGCAGGACCTGCTGGACGGTGCTCTCAGCAGACCAGATTCTCCCTGGGGGAACACAGCTTGTCCACCCCCAGCATTCCTCATTGTGTGACACAGTTTTCTCCCATGTCCTGGGCGTATCTATCTGACATGGTGGTCCTTAAGTCCTCGATGTCACGGCGTAGCTGCTGAACCTCTTCCAGTTTTCTCCTGATCACATCTGGCTTCTGAAAATCTAGTTGAGTCCCTGGGTGCTGTGCAGCTGGGGAGGAGAAGAACATTTTGACAGAATATTAATAAGTAAATCAGAAGACACTTTCATGTGGAGGGGGCAGTGTGGACAGGCAGTACCCTAAGGCCTGTGGTCTTGGAACATGGCAGGCACTTTTTACAAAACAGCTAGGGATAATGGACTTAAAGTCTTGCTGCCTAAGGGCCACTTTTTTTTTGTTTGTCCTACACCCAGGTACCCATAAGGATGCCTGCTTCCAAAACAGATTTACTTAACATCTAACTGAGAAAGGTAGATAGGGGTGACAGGAGAATGAAAGCCACTCTCTCCTAGGTCCCAGACTGGTCTAAGGACTTACAGTGAATGCCCAGGAGCAGGGAGAGATTGGGGTCGTGGCCCTGGGCCCTCTGGGTCACAATGCTACAGACAGCCTGCAGATCTTGAAGACAACTGGCCAATTCCTGGTGCAGCTCAAATGCCAGCTGAGCCGTGTCTGATGAAGACGGGGACCCTGACTGGGCCTGTCGCAGGTGTTCTTGGAGCGTCAGATTCTTCTCAATGAGGTCCTGGTTCTGTACTGAAAGCTGAGCAGATAGACAGGTGAGCATGTTAACTCAGGCCTAGGGAGAAGCAGAGTAACTGCACACGAATGTGGCTATACGTGTATGGTGTGTCGAGGGGAAGCTATGAGACAAAGGCAATGTTCCCCCCTCCCCACTCCTACCAACAGGCTTTGCATTGCCCCCTCCCCATCAGTATCAGGCTGTTTCTCCTGCAGGTAGGTTGGGCCCAGAGGACCACAGCACTGGAGAGGAAACTGCACCCCAGCAGACTGAGTCAGCAGCCTCCAGGTTTCTGCTCAGGAACTACAGAAGATACTCCCGCTCCTCGGAACTCTATCTGAAGCCAGTCCCTCAGCCAACTCTGTTAGCCAGGCTATTAGAGAAGGCTTAACGTGAACTGTGAAATCTGAGGAGACACTGGTTTCAATCTCTCCCTGCCACCCTGACAAAAGTGGCCACCAGCCAGCTTGATCAGTGTGTGTCAGAGGAATAAAGTGGGCAAGAAAGACAATGTGACAGCTAGTGGCCACTGGGCAGGTGAAGGCTAGGGGCTAAAGAAGCTGCTGACCTGGAGGACACAGTGCTGAAGAGTGCCCTGCCTTTTCAGTCTTTCACCTCGGTGGAGTCAGGCTTTACTACAAAGACCAGCTCATTCACGTGTATCTGTGTCTCTTTCTCTCCCTTTCCCACAACAGCTTTAACACACTCTCCTTCCCTTCCTACCACTATTCTGTTTTAAAGACAAGAAATAGAGTTCTTCCACTAGTCCCAGCCCTTCACCCACACTGGGCCATATGACCATCTTCGCTCTTGGAGACTCCTTCCTAGGCACTTGGCCAGTGACCTTGACCGCCCCCTGCTGACAGCTCTGTTTACTCCAGGAGGATCACCAAACCTTCAGTCTTCTTGAACCCTTCATCCCCAACCCCACAAACCTGTGGCTGCAAGAAGACAAAATAAGAGAGAATGATTTTCCATATCCAAAAAGCATTACTGGATAATTACAGCCAAAGGTAGGCTTAGGACCTTTAATATAAAGGATGATGCAATGTTCCTTCTTACTCCTCCAAAAAAGCTTAGTAAGAGACCTCTCAAAACGGGGGGGGGGGGGGGGGGGGGGTCTTGTGGGAGTAGGAATGGGTAGAGTACACAGAGAAATTAGGTTTGTAAAGACAATGCCAAGAGGCCTAGCTGGTGCTGCTCACCTCTTTCACAGCTGTGCGCAGCTGCTGCAGGGCTGTCTCCCTCCTTTGGGCCTCCTCTTTCAGGGCCTGGCTTGTTCCTTCTTCTTGAGCCACTTCCTGCTCTAGGCTCTGAATCCCATGACAAGGAGGGTGGGGGAACACATCAGAGGTAACAAGTCTGGGTCAGACCACATTGCCTCTGGTCTGGACTACACAATAGTAAAGCCCTACCCTGCTGCTAAGAGATTATTTTAGAACAACCCTGATCTGTGACTTCCCATCAAAACCCTTCTCAAGCCCCTGACCATGTGCCAACCGAGGTCAGGCTCCTCAGAAGAGCATTCTATTAACAGGTCAGCCTGGCCTTTACCTACTTCTCTATCTTTACCTCTCTTTACCCTCCACATTGCCTCCACTCTAGTCACACAGACTGACTGACTGGCTTCCAGCACCAATACTGTTGCTCACTTTTCTTTGCTTTTGCCCAGAATGCCCCTCTGCTCTGCCAGTCACCTGGGAAACTTCCCACCTCAACCTTCCTTCATCTGCAAATCAGATTCAATTAATCCCAACCTTGCCCTGCAACTAATACTCATGGCTTATGAGTACATTTGTTGGCTGTGCGCTTGATTCCTCTCTCTATTAGACCATAACTTTCTCGAGGGCAAGGAATGTCATTTCAGTTGAGTTCAATTATTGATTGAGCACTCACTACTGACAGGCACTAGGGACACAGAAAACAATACCAGACATTCCTGTCTTTGAGGAGCTCACAGCGAAATGCCCTTGACAACTGTTGTTGCTTAGTTGTTGTTTAGTCACCAAGATGTGTCCCACTCTTTTGCCAGCCCATGGACTGCAGTCTGCCAGGCGCCTCTGTCCATGAGATTTTTGGAGTGGGTTGCCATTTCCTTCTCCAGGGGATATTCCCAAACCAGGGATCGAACCTGCGTCTCCCGCACTGGCAGGCAGATTCTTTACCACTGAGCTGCCAGGGAAGAACTGTATATTAAATGCTTTTGACAGAGATGAGAAAGAGGACACAACTGAAGCGACTTAGCAGCAGCAGCAGAGGGCACTCTGTCACCTAATGTAGTTATGTGTATGTGTGTGTATGTGTTTAGGGGTGGTCAGGGTCAGGAGAGGGAGGTATAGACTTGTTATCTTTTGCCTCTCATTCTGTTCATTCCAATTTCCCTCTGGTTTTGAAACTGATTTGGACAAATAAAGTATAAATAATATTTCTGAGCTTTTCCATTTTGTTTTAATAAAAAATTAATTAGCCAAGGAGAACATCTCACCACCACAAAAGACCCTAAGTGACCATTTTGAATCCACCTAATTCCACCAAATTCACCTGACATTTTAATTTGTCTTAGAAGTCTCATCATGGGTAAATATACATTTAAAATGTTGTGGAGGGCTTCCCTGGTAGTCCAGTGGTTAAGAATACACCTTGCAATGCAGGGGACACCGGTTCAATCCCTGGTCCAGGAAGATCCCGCATGCCCTGGGGCAGGTGAGCAAGCCCCTGCGCCACAACTGCTGAAGCCCGCGCACCCTAGAGCCTGTGCTCTGCACCAAGAGGGGCCGCTGCAATGAGAAGCCTGCACGCTGCAGCAACCAGTTGCTCCGGCTAGGGAAGGCCCTCTCAAAGCAACCAAGACCTAGCGCAGCCAAAAATAAATAGATATTTTAAAAATAAATAAATAAAATGTTGTCAAGAGTTCCAGGAAACATACTTTGAGATCCATTAAAAACTACTAAAATCTTGGGATTTTAAATGGATGTAGGGAATTCCCTGACTGTCCAGTGGTTAGGACATCCTGCTTTCACTGCCAAGGGTCCACGTTCAATCTCCAACACAGAATTAAGATCCTGCAAGCTGCACAGTGAGATCCAAAATAACAGTAATAAAATAAATGGATGTAAACATTCACTAGGCTTGACTATCTCTTTAGAGGACTTGAAATCTGTGAACTAAACAGACCCACATGATGGCAATGGTAGGACTGAGCTTTCAGCTGTTCCTCGGTGGAAGTGCATTTCACCTGTTTTGGTATGAAAACCTCTTTTAGAATCCAAAGAGAACCCGTACCTAGAATTTCTTGGAGAACCCAATTAAGGACACTCCCACTCTGGCCCAAAATAGAAACCAGGAATTGTCTTTAATTTCTGCAACAGACCTGCCCTCCAGCCTTGCTTCTCTCCAACTGCCAATCTTCTTCCACACTCAAGTCTGAGCTGCAAACCTGACTATATCACACCCCAACGAAATGCTACAGTAGATTCCCATTACCTACCTAAAGAATAAAAGCTAACTTCACTGGACAGTCCAAGCCCTCCCATAGCCCACTTCTCCATCTGCCACCTTACTCAACACTAGCAAACGACTTGCAGCTCCATGCATAAACCCTGCTGTCACATGCCTTCGTGTTCCTACCCACGCTGTTCCTTCTATCAGAATTTCAATATCATCTTATGCTAGCTTCCTCATTGCCTGGCTAACTCCTCCTCCTTCTTCAAGCCTCATGGTCTCCAGAAAGCCTTCCTTGATCTCCGCTACTTTCAATGATTCTTTTATGCTCCCCTAGGGTAATATGGATGCTCTCACTGCACTGTGCCGAATGAAACCCCTTCCCAACAAGACTGTAGGCCACAAGCACTGATTTGGTCTCATGCTTGTACCCCTGGGTGCATGCTAAGTCACTTCAATTGTGTCTGACTCTTCGCAATTCTGTGGACCACCTGCCAGGCTCCTCTGTCCATGTGATTCTCCAGACAAGAAGACTAGAGTGTGCTGCCACGCCCTCCTCCAGGGGATCTTCCTCACCCAGGGATCAAACCTGTGTCTCTTACATCTCCTGCACTGGCAGACAGGTTCTTTACCACTAGCACCACCTAAGAAGCCCTAAGCTGGTACTCTTAACAGTGAGCAAACCGCAGGGCAAAGAATAGGGTTGGTTGAATTCTAGAAATTCCATCAAGTCCTGCCCATGATGTCCCAAGGATTCCAGCTCACCTGTACTTGTGAGTGCAACTGATCAATCTTCTGCTGTTGCCTCTCCACAATCTGAAAGGCAAAGTTATCAAGGACGATTGCAAGCACATGCTAATAGTGGGGCCAGAAGGCAAGAGGCTACACTAAGATCTGCAGTTTGACTATTACCTCAACTATTATCTACAGCCAATTAATAGTGAGAACAGAGTGAAAACAAGAAATATAAACCGGACTCCCTATCCTGGCTACTTAGCTTCATAGTCCTGTGCTCCAGGCACAGAGGTTTAAACAAAGATGAACGCAATGCGGAAGACCTATGAGGAAGTCAGGTGGAGAGACACCTTCACCCTGATGACTGTCGGCCAGGAGAATCAACTTCATATAAGCCAGTGTACCTTCTGGTTCTTTGGTAAAGGACACAACTGAAAATTCAGTTTAATGAAGCCAGTCCTGTTCAGGGCTGTGACAGTTTTTCACTTATAGCTTTGGTCCCACTGTTTAAGAAGAGAACTTAAACAGGTCCAGTGTCCTGTCCTATGAGACCCCAGGTACTCTTTGAATCGTTTCTGGGTCTTATTTGCTGACCTTCAAATAAGTCTCTCTGGTAGGTCCTGGGCTCCTTCTTCTATGCTGAATTAGGGCCACCTCACTGGCTAAAACTCTGCTCAATGCAAGAGGCTTTGTAGAGGGCCTGGGCCATGAAGGAAGTGCACCAAGCTTCAGTGCACCATTTTGGTACATCTAAGTTTGGATATTCAGAGGCATGCCCTTCCCTAACTTTGCTTGCCAGTACTAAGGATGGCTATCTAAAATGTGAATTTATTATGCAGGGATGGCTTCTAGGAAAAGAGAATCAAAACTCTGGGTAACAGATCCTAGGGGGCTTGGGGCCAGAAATTCATGGTTCCCTACCAAAACCCAATCTTCTGCTTCCTCTAAGCCTACTCCCTTACGGCCTGGACGCCCTTAGTCACCTTTCGAAGGGAATCACATTCCTTCTGCCAAGACTCCATTTCCACTTGGGGACCTTGTCCTTGTTGAGCTGGACCTTCTCCACTGGCATCTTCCACACACTGCTTATCTTGCAGGCTGAAAGACAGTAGCCTCTTCAAGAACTCTAAATCAGAGAGATGTGCCTTTGATACCTGATACTGCTATTTACTGGGCAAGACAAGTAGGCCCTTCCAAGCCACAGCTGGGGATAATTGCTTAGGTCTGTTTAAAGTAGGGAATGCCACACAGAAGCTGCTTGCTAAGTCTATGTTAGTTCCCTTCCCTAGAGGTCAGCATCTATACAACGTGCCAGCAATTCTTTACCTACCCAAGGCTTTTTTATTCTTTGTTTTGATATTTAAAAGTAAACATTCATCACATGTATTTAAATTACAAAAGTCACACATATAGGATAGATAAATTTTAGAAAATACAAAAAAAACCCCAAAAAGTCCTTTTTTCTTTGCACACCCAGTCTTGGACAGATCCAACTTTGTACCCAAACCACAATCACTTTCATCATGGGCCATATGCTGAGATAAACAACAGGGTTACTGTGGTTGAATGTGGGATGAGAAATCCAATCCATCCCATTAAAAATTGGATTTTGTCCAAGGGGCTGTTGAAACACAGCCACGACATTTTTTCAGAAACTGCTATTAATACGGAAGAAGTTCCCAAGACATCCTGCGAGTACATTATAGCATCTTGTTTTGTTCTCAGAGCCTACTGTGGCAATTGAGAGCAATCCCTAGGGCTAAGCAGAAGTAACAGATGCTCCTGGTAGCCTTCACAAGATTCACCATGTGGATAACCCTCAGTCATCAGCGCCAGGATCTACTTCTGCAAATACAGATACTCACTTTCCAGTTTATAAAGTGCTCCCATTCATTCAACACATACCTTTTCAAGAATTATTGCCCAATACTATTATGATGCCGGGCACTAGGCTGGATCTTTCCAAAGAACAGTGGAAAACCCCACTGCACCACTATACCACTCACATTCCATCTCAAAGACACAGTCCCTGCTCATAAACAGTTTTCCTATTACTTATAATCCAAAGAAAACAAAGCTCAGAGAAGTAAAGTGAGTTGCCCAAAGTTAAACAAGCAGTGAGTAGGGTAGCCAGGACCAGAACCTAGCTCTCTGCTTCTTTCTAAACCTCTCCGGGATATTTGGAGAGGACAATGACAACCCACTCCAGTACTCTTGCCTGGAAAATCTCATGGGTGGAGGAGGCTGGTAGGCTGCAGTAAAGGGGGTCGCGAAGAGTCGGACACAACTGAGTGACTTCATTTTCACTTTTCACTTTCATGCATTGGAGAAGGACACAGCAACCCACTCCAGTGTTCTTGCCTGGAGAATCCCAGGGACGCGGGAGCCTGGTGGGCTGCCGTCTATGGGGTCACACAGAGTCGGACACGACTGCAGTGACTTAGCAGCAGCAGCAGCAGGGATATTTACCTATGTCGGGTGGAGGAGAAGTCAGCTTCTCTCTGTCTCAGGCTTTCCAGTTGAACCTCCTTTTCTCTGCAGGCTGCCTGGGTCTCCTCCAGCAAACTCTCCAGCTCAGTCACTCTCTCCTGCAGCTCTGTGCTCTTCAACTCAGAATCCTTAAGCTGAGAGACAGGATTCCATGCTTAGGTCAACAAGCAGGGAAGACTTTGGGTATATTTCAAAAACTTGGCAATTCAGTTGTGATGTGAGTCTGGACATGACTCCTTTGGGACTTTCCTTTCAGGACACCACAAGGTCACTGCATGCAGCAGAGGTTGAGAAAGCCCCCCCCCCCACCACCCCCAACTTGCCCCAGGTATGCTTGGTCATTGCTGCTACCTGCTGGCTCTGTTTCTGATGGTCTTCCAGAGTGGGCAGGTCAGCCAGGTAGCGCTCCAAGGTCTCAATACGCTGCTGCTTCTCCCG
Source organism: Budorcas taxicolor (assembly GCF_023091745.1). NCBI lineage: Eukaryota > Metazoa > Chordata > Mammalia > Artiodactyla > Bovidae > Budorcas > Budorcas taxicolor. The sequence continues at coordinate 171,234,347 of NC_068911.1, forward strand.
GTTCTGCTCGGATTCCTTCTGACATTTCTTTTTCAAATTATTAATATGTTTATCACGACCCTTGACCTATTGGAAAGAAATGTTAACAATCCTTCTCCACTCACCCCTCTACCATCTTGAATGTTAACTATTTTTTTTGAAGTGAACACTGTCTTTGACCTTAGGACTATAACTGTTTTCTATTACCATGAAGGCAGGAAGTTGAACAAATTTTGCCATTGGAGATTAGGACATAAAATGCAGAGTTTCCACACCAGAACTTTCCATTCAAGGGCAAGGAAGAGGGGATTCTTGGGCAGTTTTCAAAACCTGGTAGCTCTACTGTATAATAAAAGAATTTCTCTGGTCTTTGTTCAAGTTCCTCGAGGTAACTTCTAAATTCTTAGAATATCCCAAATAATAAATGTGTTGTTTGTTATTCACAGTGGACCAGCTCAGTTCAGTCGCAAAGAGTTGGACATGACTAAGCGTCCGACTCTTTCCGACCCCGTGAAACGCAGCATGCCAGGTCTCCCTGTCGATCAGCAACTCCCAGAGTTCACCCAAACTCATGTCCATTGAGTCGGTGATGCCATCCATCCAACCATCTCATCCTCTGTCGTCCCCTTCACCTCCTGCCCTCAATCTTTCCCAGCAACAGGGTCTTTTCAAATGAGTCAGCTCTTCACATCAGGTGGCCAAAGGACTGGACCTTCAGCTTGAACATCAGTCCTTCCAATGAACACCCAGGACTGATCTCCTTTAGGATGGACTGGTTGGATCTCCTTGCAGTCCAAGGGACTCTCAAGAGTCTCCAATACCATAGTTCGAAAGCATCAATTCTTCTGTGCTCAGCCTTCTTTATAGTCCAGCTCTCACATGCATACATGACCACTGGAGAAACCATAGCCTTGACTAGACGGACCTTTGTTGGCAAAGTAATGTCTCTGCTTTTCAATATGCCGTCTAGGTTGGTCATAACTTTCCTCCCAAGGAGTAAGCATCTTTTAATTTCATGGCTGCAATCACCATCTGCAGTGATTTTGGAGCCCAAAAAATAAAATCTGACACTGTTTCCACTGTTTTACCATCTACTTGCCACGAAGTGATACGACTGGATGTCATTATCTTAGTTTTCTGAATGTTGAGCTTTAAGCCAACTTTTTCTCTTCTCTTTCACTTTCATCAAGAGATTCTTTAGTTCTTTGCTTTCTGCCATGAGGGTGGTGTCATCTGCATATCTGAGGTTATTGGTATTACTCCTGGCAGTCTTGATTCCAGCTTGTGCTTCCTCCAGCCCTGCGTTTCTCATGATGTATTTTGCACAGAAGTTAAATAAGCAGGGGGACAATATACAGCCTTGACATACTCCTTTTCCTATTTGGAACCAGTCTGTTGTTCCATGTCTAGTTCTAATTGTTGCTTCCTGACCTGCATAAGGGTTTCTCAAGAGGCAGGTCAGGTGTTCTGGTTTCCCATCTCTTTCAGAATTTTCCACAGTTTACTGTGATCCACACAAAGGCTTTGGCATAGTCAATAAAGCAGGAATAGATGTTTTCCTGGAACTCTCCCTTTTTCGATGATCCAGCGGATGTTGGCAATTTGATCTCTGGTTCCTCTGCCTTTTCTAAAAGCAGCTTGAACATCTGGAAGTTCATGGTTCACATATTGCTGAAGCCTGGCTTGGAGAATTTTGAGCATTACTTTACTAGCGTGTGAGATGAGTGCAATTATGAGGTAGTATGAGCATTCTTTGGCATTGCCTTTCTTTGGGATTGGAATGAAAACTGACCTTTTCCAGTCCTGTGGCCACTGCTGAGTTTTCCAAATTTGCTGGCATATTGAGTGCAGCACTTTCACAGCATCATCTTTCAGGATTTGAAATAGCTCAACTGGAATCCCATCACTTCCACTAGCTTTGTTCGTAGTGATGCTTTCTAAGGCCCACTTGACTTCACATTCCAGGATGTCTGTCTCTAGGTGAGTGATCACACTATTGTGATTATCTGGGTTGTGAAGATCTTTTTTGTATAGTTCTTCTGTGTATTCTTGACACCTCTTCTTAGTATCTTCTGCTTCTGTTAGGTCCATACCATTTCTGTCCTTTATCGAGCCCATCTTTGCATGAAACGTTCCCTTGGTATCTCTAATTTTCTTGAAGAGATCTTTAGTCTTTCCCATTCTGTTGGTTTCCTCTACTTCTTTGCACTGATTGCTGAGGAAGGCTTTATCTCTCCTTGCTATTCTTTGGAACTCTGCTTTCAAATGGGTATATATTTCCTTTTCTCCTTTGCTTTTGCTTCTCTTCTTTTCACAGCTATTTGTAAAGCCTCCTCAGACAGCCATTTTGCTCTTTTGCATTTCTTTTCCATGGGGATGGTCTTGATCCCTGTCTCCTGTACAATGTCATGAACCTCCATCAGGCACTCTGTCTATCAGATCTAGTACCTTAAATCTATTTCTCACTTCCACTGTATAATCATTACCCTTTTATCATAAGGGCTAATGAGACTGTAAACTCCTTGAGAGGAGGGGCTGTGTCCATTTTGCTTTTATCAAAGGGATTTTGCTTTTATCATAAGGGGTTTGATTTAGGTCATACCTGAATGGTTTGGTGGTTTTCCCCACTTTCTTCAATTTAAGTCTGAATTTGGCAATAAGAAGTTCATGATCTGAGCCACAATCTGCTCCTGGTCTTGTTTTTGCTGACTGAATAGAGCTTCTCCATCTTTGGCTGCGAAGAATATAATCAGTCTGATTTCGGTGTTGGCCATCTGGTGATGTCCATGTGTAGAGTCTTCTTTTGTGTTGTTGGAAGAGGGGTGTTTGCTATGACCAGTGTGTTCTCTTGACAAAACTCTATTAGCCTTTGCCCTGCTTCATTCTGTACTTCAAGGCCAAATTTGCCTGTTATTCCAGGTGTTTCTTGACTTCCTACTTTTGCATTCCAGTCCCCTATAATGAAAAGGACATCTTTTTTGGGTGTTAGTTCGAAGAGGTCTTGTAGGTCTTCATAGAACCGTTCAATTTCAGCCTCTTCAGTGTTACTGGTCAGGGCATAGAGTTGGATTACCATGATATTGAATGGTTTGCCTTGGAAACGAACAGAGATCATTCTGTCGTTTTTGAGATTGCATCCAAGTACTGCATTTCGGACTCTTCTGATGACCATGATGGCTACTCCATTTCTTCTAAAGGATTCCTGCCCGCAGTAGTAGATATAATGGTCATCTGAGTTAAATTCACCCATTCCAGTCCATTTTAGTTTGCCGATTCCTAAAACGTCAACGTTCACTCTTGCCATCTCCTGTTTGACCACTTCCAGTTTGCCTTGATTCATGTACCTAACATTCCAGGTTCCTATGCAATATTGCTCAATGGACCAGAGCACACCATAAATGCATATATGCTAATTAGATGATTCAGAACAGGAACTGATCAGTACAAAAACCAATGGAGTTGAACCCAACTTCCTGCGAAAAGGGGACAAAGACAGGAGATTTGAGTTCAATCATGCCTACATGATAAAATCCCAATTAAAAACTCTAGACACCAAAGCTCAATGGAACTTCCTGGTTGATGAACACATGCATGTGCTGGGAGGATGACAGGTTCTAATTCCAAGAGGGAAAAGGTATGGAAGCCCTGCTTTTAGGACTTTCCCAGACCTCGTCCTATTTGTCTCTTGGCTTATCATGATTTGTATAACAAAACTGTAATCTGTGAAATTACTGAACCTGAAGGTGTCATGGGAACCCCTGGATTTACAGCCAGTTGGTCAGAAATATAGGCAATCTAGGGAACCCAAAACCTGCAGTTGGCATCTGAAATAATAAATAAGCATAGTCTTTTGGGGGACTGTGTCCTTTAAACTTGTGGGGTCTGATGCTAACTCTGAGTGGTTTGCATCAGAACTTAACTGCAAAAGTATATATAACCGTAGAGGTAGTATAAATACAGCCCACCTGGTCTATTCTGATGAGACAGGTAATGCATTCTTCTCTAAACACTTCATATGATATAAAGCTAAGCAATCATCTGGAAGGGCTAATGAAACGCCTTGAGAGGAGGGGCTGTGTCCATTTGGCTTTTATCAAATCCCCAACACAGCACAATGCTTGGCACTAAGCAGGAAATCAATTAAGATTTGTTGAATGGAAACTTTTCTTACTATTACGGCTTTTTCTTTGGCTTATGAAAAAGGAAGCTGGAGATAAAGCAGGGAAAAAGGCAGATTTATTGATGCCAAAGAGGCTCAGGCCTAATTTGATCCAAAGACAACACAGTACTAAGAAGGATCCCTGAAAATCAGTTAAAAGCTTTACCCCAGGTACAATCTGTACCGTTCAAGCTCCATGTCATTCTCCAGATTCTGTCATCTTAATATGCATCAGAATGACGTGGGAAGCTTATTGAAAATGCTGATGGCCAACTCTTAATTAAAGAAATGGTAGGCCAGTCAGAGAAGTTTCTTTTTTCTCCCTTCCAAAATATTTCTAGAATGACAGGCATAAAATAAAATACCAATTTTTAAAAGGCAACAGAGGAGACAAAAGTATACAAGATAGGGTCTTCCATGACGGTTCAGTGGCAAAGAACCTGCCTGCCAATGGAAGAGACTCGGGTTTGATCCCTGGTCTGGAAGATTCCACGTGCTGTGGAGCAACTAAGCCCCATAGCCACAACTATTGAACCCATGCTCTAGAGTCGCAAAGCCACAACTATGGAAGCCTGCATGCTCTGGAGGCTGTGCTTCATAACAAGAGAAGACAATGAGAAGTCACACTACAGCTAGAGTATAGCTCCAGCTCACTCAACTAGAAAAAAGCCCACGCAGCAACAGAGATGCAGCACAGCCCTGCAAAGACAGATAAAAAAGTATATAAGACGGTTCAAGATGTTTCCAGAACATGAAAGGAATGGGAGGGACAGACGATTTGGAGCAGAGGAGTTATAATTTGCAGTAGGAGTCACAGACTACTTGGAAGACAATGTGCCCTTCACAACCCACAAGAATCCCTCTACTTTAAACATGAGATACCTGAGGCAGGGAGGTATCAGCCATAAACCTGGAAAATAGGGGAATTCACTGGAAGTCTATATTCAGGCTAGGTGGATATCATTCTCACCCTGGGTTTTCCCAAAAGGAGACTGGAGATTTATTCTTTGTGGAGAAATCAAATCAGAGAGAGCCCAGCTCAGGGGTATCAGTCATGGCAGAGAGAGACAGAGAATGAAGCACTGGGTTGAAAATAAGCATAAATAACAATCTATGTGTAGAACTATGAGACTTTAAATCTAATTTCCTTCTCAGTGTTGAGAACCCAAAGGCCAAAAGCATTCCTGTCCCCAGCCTCCCCACCAGGCAGCAGGCTGAAGATTCTTTTCTAGAGAAAGTGAGATGAGACATCAGATATTGACATTTAAGGGTTCCCAAGTGAAAAGGGAAGACTAAGTTTGATCATCCAATAGGGAAGCCCACCAGGCAACTTCCATGAACCCAGAGCTTCCATGCAATTTAAAAATACTATATTCTTAAATATGAGCACTCTTTCATTCAAGGATCATCAACCCTCTAACGTGAAAGACACAAAAACAAAAAAAGACCTGAAAGAAACACTATAGCAGATGCAGATATCCCAAAAGACATAATCAATATCATCAGAGAAAAGATACTGCATTCATGAAACAAAACCAGCAAAAAAATGCATTAAGTAAGAGAATACTATTCAGAAATACAGACGTATATGTCAGGAGTAAGAAAAGAGTTGAGGACAGCTAATTCTGTTGAGTGGGGCTGATATTGATATTGATGTTGATATTTGATAACATGTTGGTTATCTAACTTAGCCACATGTATTTTGATTAAAAGTTTTTCTTTTTTTTTCAAACAAGCCTTTAAGTCCATGCTGTACATTAAGGCACCAATATCACCTGGTAAGATTGTCAGAAATGCAAAATCCCAGGGCTGCCTCCCCTTCCAAAACTACTGAATCTGGATCTGTATTTTCATCAAGATCTCCAAATTATTCTTAAACACATTAAAGTTTAAGAAGCATTTCTCTAGCTGACTTTGATGCAAGTGGTCCAGAGCTAAACATTATTAAACTGGTCCCCCAAGAATATCTATATTAGAGCAACCCGTGAACAGAACCAGAAGATTTAGCTCTTCTATGAAAATCAATCTCAACCTGAGGCGATTCTAAGAGCACTGGCAAAAATGTAAAAAACTCCCCAAATAGCTGCATATGTGGGATTCGTCACCTACTTTTTAGGTAGAAGTGAGAAGAAATCACGCTGAATGATGTACCACAGGTACACCTTGCAACAGTACCATTTGGTATGACTGGTTAGACTGGTTTTTCACCTAGGCCAGCTGGTTCCCCATCACAACCTGGGACAGTGAGAGATTATACACTGTCTGTGATAGTTTTGTGGAGATGAAGCAGATATGAAGGGTTCCATTTCAAACAAGCCAGTCCTGCATGAGAAGTCAATGTAGGGTGTTTCACCCAATTGTCTACTCCAGGTTCCAAGAATAGTTTGGCAGGAAAGGGCTGACTGCCAATTCTTTTGTGAATTAGAAAGCTATCAGCTCCTTAGCTCACCCTTTCTTCCTGTTTCTTCCCTTCCTCCGAATGCTTCTGCAGTGCCACTCTGAGTGACTCTCTGATGAGCTGGACTTCAACTTCTGAAGCAGAGAGTTTCTTTTCAAGCTCGATCTTTTCTTTGCTCAAGGCTTCTGTCTTCTGTGCAAACTGTGCACGTAAGAAAGTGTTCTCTCGCTGCAATTCCTGCAGAAAGATTCGCAATATGTAACTGTTCCTTACCCTGAGAGTCCCATGTACTTTACTTATACCTAGCATACTTTGTGGTCGAATATCAATTTTCTCTAAGACTTCCTGCAAGCAGTGCTTCTCAAAGTGTGGTCCTAGGACTAACAGGGGCTTCCTTGATAGTTCAGTTGGTAAAGAATCCACCTGCATTGTGGGAGACCTGGGTTCAATCCCTGGGCTGGGAAGATCCCCTGGAGAAGGGAAAGGCTACTTACTCCAGTATTCTGGCCTGGGGAACTTCATGGACTGTATAGTCCATGGAGTCACAGAGTTGGAGACAACTGAGCGACTTTTACTTTCAGGACTAACAGCTTCAGCATTACCTGGGAACTTGTTAGAAATGCAAATTCTTAAGTCCAACTCCCAGACCCAGTAAATCAGAAATTCTGGGGACGGATCTTAATAATCTGTGTTTTAACAAGCCCTCCAGGTGATTCAGATGCACACTCCAATTTCAGAACCACTGGCTTAAAGCAATATTCAAGGACCAGTCATGTAACAAAGGAATACAGGACAATATATCAGCAGACCTGGGCTCAAGGCCTGGTTCTCCTCCACTCATTCTTTACATGACTTAAGGTAAACTCTTCCTCCTTCTTGGGCCTCAATTTTCTCATCAGTAAATGAGAAGACTGAGATATATTCTATGTAATGGCCATTCTCACACTAACATTCTGATTCTCCAAGATGGAACATTATCTTAAGAAGCCCACTAGGTGGCAAAGCCAGTACAGTACTATAGTCTGTCTAATACTCATCACTCAAAAGCCCAAATTGCAGAAGAAGCTTGGCCAACATCTTTCAGAGCTCCTGCCCTGAGTGAAGCGTAGTTTTCCCTCAGTTGCTCCTAGACATGGAAGAATGAAAATGGGAATGGCTCTACATCTCCGTGCTACCTCTGCTGCTCTCTTCACTTGGCCAGGGCCGGTAGATGAAGACTTCTCAGAACATCACTCAATTCTAGGGCCTTACCATGAACCTTGCTCTGCCTTCCTTTTCTCCCAAGTATGTCCTGATATCAAGGCACCTGGACTTCCACTTGATTCCATCCTCAGGCCTTTTCTGCCCCCTCAAGAGCAGAACAGGAAATGCTTTATAATTAGAATGTTTACTTTCTGAGGGCAAGAATACCTTACTTCACTTGGTCCATTTTCTGTCTCCTGGATACCTACCAGTGCCAAGCACAGGGAAGATACTGAGTTATGACAAGCAGAGTGCCATCCTGGCTGCCAAGGCTTACCTGCAGCCTCAACAAGCAGACATCCCCAAAGGGGGCAGGACGGCCTAAAAGAGCACTGTGGACTTGCAGTTCACTCTCTCGCACCTTCTGTTCCAGCTGAGAGATATGTTTCCTCTGCCTGCGAAAGTCAGAACAGAATGAGGCCCAGGGTCCTGACACAAACCCACTTGTAATATGAGCCCCAACTTTCCTTAAATAGGTAAAAACCACACTTTGTAAACAAAGACCTTGGATTCTTGGGTAGTGCTGAAGGAAGAAATGCAAATGAGAAAACTGACTGAGGGAAAATGAAGAAAGATCAGCTGCAAAGACCCAGCTGCCTGGGTTTCCTCTAGGCATTCCCCACAGCCCCTGCAGAGATAGGCAACAAACCTATCACATTATTCACAAACAGGACTAGGCTACTTATTATGAGGCAAAGCAGGGGTCTAAACAGAGGAGGATGCACTGCCCTTGGGGAGATGTCATCAGTGGGGGCCCTATGGCTCCTTGCCCCCTTACTTGTCAATAAGGAGCTCCTTTTCCTTCAGAAGGTGTTCATTACTGCTCAAGATGCTCATCCATTGTGCTGGGTCTAACGTGGGCAATGAAGGAGAAAAACCAGCAGGATGGTGGCAGACGGCTCCATTCTGAAGCTGGAAGACAAGCAGGCCCAGTGGGACTTAATGTTAACCTACAGGCACCTGAAAGCACCTACAAAGCGCCCAGCTGTGTCTGCAGTCAAGATTCACTTTGGCTCATTTGGAGAAGGCCCACTGTTTATGAAATAATTTTAGCTCTGATGCATGACTGGAAAGAACCTGCCTAAGAGACTTCTGCCAACTGGACACTTCTTGCTCAGAAAGGCTCTAGTTTCTAAGAAAAGGTCAGTTTATCTTTCTTTATCTGGAACAAAAGCTAATCAGGAGCTAAGATGCCCTCACCAACCAGGAAAGGAGAATGTGTCCTGCTTCCTTTCTCCCCATTCTTAGTAAGTACAAGAACTTTCAAAAAACAAAACAAAACCAAAAAACAAACACAAAAGTAGTACAGTGGAAAGGATATGGGACTAAAAGATAGTTTTTGAACCCTAGAGCTCTGCCACTTAAACCAGCTCTGTGTCTCTGGACAGATTAGTTATTCTAAGAACCTGGTAAATTCCTACATTTACTTCATCAGAGTGCTGTAAGGATCAAGTAAGATTCTGTACGTTAAAGTACCTAGCCTAGTGACTGTTATGTAAGTACACACACATACAATCAGTGTTAGTGTCCTACTTCTGGGTTTCCCTTTGTAACCCTATGCTTTGGAGAACCAATCTGGTGTTTAGAACCAACAGATTTGATGACATTCACAAGACTGCCTACCTATAAAAATCTTCCCTCCTTTTTACAAACACTTTCTTTGGAGTCAAAACTTATAAGAAAAAAAAAAACCTATATAGTTCTAAGATTAGCACAGAAACTGCAAAGTCCAAGGAAAGAAAGGCCTCTACCTGCATTTGCTCCATCTGTAAACGGATCAATTCCAGCTGCTGCCGACAAGTGCTGAGTTCACAAGATCGCTCGCGGGAATGCCAAGGGTCAGGATTTGGCTGCCACACCTGAGAAGGTAGAGGCTTGGAGAGCCCAGGAGCAGGCTGGAGTCCCAAAGGAAGAACCCCACTGCTGCCAGGGTGTGGTCCATTCCTCTCACATGCTGCCCCGCTGCCTGGTGCCTTCTTGGTCTCAGGCAACCCTTTGTATAGCTCCTTGTTTGTGTCGGTTCTTGGGTTGTGGAAATAGACTCGGTAGTGGGGATCTGAATAAAGTGTCTCCAGCATTGCTGACTGATTGAGGGTAGACTCCATATTGGGAACATCAAACTTTCTCGCTGCTTCTTCTCTTTCATGGCCCACTGCTGGAAACCAGGACTGCTCAACTCCACTTTCTCCAGCAGCACCACAAAGATACATGAAATCTCTAGAAAGGCCTGGAGAACGTTTCATTGAACTGAGGTCTCCATTTCTTGTCATCCCCACACTTTCAGCCAACCCTGACAAAGGAAGTTTGGAAGAGGGTCCGGCAGCAGAATTTGGCTTGGCAGGAGAGGTCCCCAAAGTAGAAGGTATCACATGGGCTGTTGGAATGGTTACGTGGCTTTTGATGGGCTGGAAAGAAGGACTGCTACTTGAACTGCAAAAATCTGTGGAGAGAATAGTCTTCCGTAAGTCAAAATCGAAGCAGCAAGCTTTTTTTGAGTTTGGCTGCTATGCCAGACATTCTCTGCCTGAGAGCAGGCAGAGAGGGCACTGTCACAAGTATCAGGCAGAAAAATATAGCAGCCTAAATGGGAGATGTGTGTTCTAGGATCTCAAATGCCATTCCCAAGGCAAACCAAAGAAAGGTAACACTGGCTTCACTTTTAATTTATACTGTTCTTTGTATTTGAATAAAAAAAATCCTGCCAGTCAACAAAGCTGAAAACTGAACTTAAGAAAAACATCACTTACTTAAGGGAACTGGATTAGGTCCTACTCTTCCAAGAGCTGGGCGACTCTAAGCTATAATCCAATCTAATAAAAATGTCTTTTCCAAGGGCTGCCGGAATCCTCTTTGATCTCCAAAAGCTCCACAGCAAAGGTGAACAATGAATCTAAACTATCCAAAGAATACGGCAAACTGGATAGTGCTGCTTCGTGCCTGGGGAGGGGAGCGCCGCATCTGAATCAGGATTCTGCTCTCTCTCCCACACGCCAGACCTGACTGCCAGGATATGTCAAGTTATTCTTAGCAACTCTCAGGTTTCATTCTAGCACAGTGAGCACCCTCAACTGGTAAACACTGAAATCCTCTATTTTTTACTTTGCCTTTTATTTAGCCCCTTGTTTGTATATAACTGACTTTTCACTTTCCTTGAGACTGGATTTATGTTTCCTTTAGCTCCTGCCTAGTCTTGGGAGACAACTCTCCGATTGGCTCTGCTGCAGAAAGTTCACATTTTTACTGTTTCCAACTTTCAAGTGCCACTGTGAAGAGGACTACAAGGTCACAGAACTAACACAGGGCTGAGGGCTACAAGCAAAGTACAGGCAGGAATATGAGGAAACATACCTCTTGCCTTCAGCAGGCAGGGAACCGAGTGAGGGGGACAAGGGATAGAAACGTCTTTCTCAACTGTGTCCAAGATTCTTTCCAAACTAAGCAACATCTACTGTGGAGAAGAATAGATCTCCAATTTGTTTCATTTTCCATCAACCAACACAGAACATACTGAGCCAATGAGGACAGATACTAACCTTTTTCAGAATAAAATGGATATAGATCTGCTATCATCTTCGCATATGCATTTGTAAGCAGTTCTTTAAAAACAAGCAAGCCAAATTATCCCTTATAACGTATGCAGAGTACCTAATTTCCTCTATTCAGATGATCGTGGGGATTTATAAAATACCATAGTAAAAACAAACAAGAAGCAAAACAACCAGTAATTTTTGATGGCATGCATCAGCTTCTCAGGACCAAGAAAGAAGGACATTTCAAGAGTCAAAGGACACCGTTTTTGATGTCCCGAAACTTAAATACATAACTAGTCAACAGGGTTAAGGTAGACTGGTGGTGATGAAGATTCTAAGACTAGAAAGCTCCCTCCTTGAAATCTTCCATAGTGACACCATAATATTCTCTCATCAAGGGTCCCCACTTTCCAAATATAATTATGGAAGAGAAGACAGCAAGATTTTGGTTATGAGGGCTGCTTCTATGCTGAACTCGGCAATACCTTCTTCCATTCTCCACTCACGGCACCACTCTCTCACGACTCACCAAATTCAGTTTTGAGCCCATAATGCCCAAAGGAGTAATGCCAAAACCTAAGTCAGCAAAAAAGGTACCAACTGCCCAAAAGAATATTGTTTCTCTAATTTGCTGGTGAGTATGGTCCATCTATGGATGATGAAATGAGGTCTGTCAGCACTTGTGATTTATCTACTGTGTTTATCTATTTACATTAAGGAAACTGTGTGATTCTGAGAAAATACTATAAAATGTCAAGATACATTAAAGTCTGGCTTCTGTTTAAGAGCATTTTGAAAGAAAACAGCAACATATTTCCATAAGTGTCACTATCTTCTATAATTTTCAAAGGCTATTCAAATTTAGCATATGAGATATGTGATTTTTTAATATGAGCTATTTCAAATCCTAAAAGATGATGCAGTGAAAGTGCTGCACTCAATATGTCAGCATATATGGAAAACTCAGCAGTGGCCACAAAGGACTGGAAAAGGTCAGTTTCCATTCCAATCCCAAAGAAAGGCAATGCCAAAGAATGCTCAAACTGCCACACAACTGCACTCATCTCATGCGCTAGTAAACTGATGCTCAAAATTCTCCGAGCCAGGCTTCAGCAATACATGAACCGTGAACTTCCAGATGTTCAAGCTGCTTTTAGAAAAGGCAGAGGAACCAGAGATCAAATTGCCAGCATCTGCTGGGTCATCGAAAAAGCAAGAAGAGTTCCAGGAAAACATCTATTTCTGCTTTATTGACTATGCCGATGCCTTTGACTATGGGGATCACAATCAACTGTGGAAAATTCTGAAAGAGATGGAAATACCAGACCACCTGACCTGCCTCTTGAGAAACCTCTGTGCACGTCAGGAAGCAACAGTTAGAACTGGACATGGAACAACACACTGGTTCCAAATAGGAAAAGGAGTACGTCAAGGCTGTATATTGTCCCCCTGCTTATTTAACTTATATGCAGACTACATCATGAGAACTGCAGGGCTGGAGGAAGCACAAGTTGGAATCAAGATTGCCAGGAGAAATATCAATAACCTCAGATATGCAGATGACACCACCCTTATGGCAGAAAGTGGAGAAAAAAGTTAAAGGGGAGAGTGAAAAAGTTGGCTTAAAGCACAACATTCAGAAAACTAAGATCATGGCATCCATTCCCATCAGTTCAGTTCAGTCACTCAGAGTGTCCAACTCTTTGCAACCTCATGAATCGCAGCACTCCAGGCCTCCCTGTCCATCACCAACTCCAGAGTTTATCCAAACCCATGTCCGTCGGGTCGATGATGCCATCCAGCCATCTAATCCTCTGTCGACCCCTTCTCCTCCTATGCTCAATCCCTCCCAGCATCAGGGTCTTTTCCTATGAGTTGACTCTTCGCATGAGGTGGCCAAAGTGTTGGAGTCTCAGTTTCAGCATCAATCTTTCCAATGAACATCCAGGACTGATCTACTTTAGGACGGACCAGCTGGGTATCCTTGCAGTCCAAGGGACTCTCAAGAGTCTTCGCCAACACCACAGTTCAAAAGCATCAATTCTTCGGCGCTCAGCTTTCTTCACAGTCCAACTCTCACATCCATACATGACCACTGGAAAAACCATAGCCTTGACTAGATGGACCTTTGTTGGCAAAGTAATGTCTCTGCTTTTCAATATACTATCTAGGTTGGTCATAACTTTCCTCCCAAGGAGTAAGCATCTCTTAATTTCATGGCTGCAGTCACCATCTGCAGTGATTTTGGAGACCAAAAAAATAAAGTCTGACACTGTTTCCACTGTTTCCCCATCTATTTCCCATGGAGTGATGGGACCAGATGCCATGATCTTCGTTTTCTGAATGTTGAGCTTTAAGCCAACTTTTTCACTCTCCTCTTTCACTTTCATCAAGAGGCTTCTTAGTTCCTCTTCACTTTCTGCCATAAGGGTGGTGTCATCTGCATATCTGAGGTTATTGATATTTCTCCCGGCAATCTTGATTCCAGCTTGTGCTTCTTCCAGCCCACTGTTTCTCATGATGTAGTCTGCATATAAGTTAAATAAGCAGAGTGACAATATGCAGCCTTGACGTACTCCTTTTCCTATCTGGAACCAGTGTGTTGTTCCATGTCCAGTTCTAACTCTTGCTTCCTGACCTGCATACAGGTTTCTCAAGAGGCAGGTCAGGTGTTCTGGTTTCCCATCTCTTTCAGAATTTTCCACAGTTGATTGTGATCCACACAGTCAAAGGCTTTGGCATAGTCAATAAAGCAGAAATAGATGTTTTCCTGGAACTCTCTTGCTTTTTCCATGATCCAGCAGATGTTGGCAATTTGATCTCTGGTTCCTCTGCCTTTTCTAAAAGCAGCTTGAACATCTGGAAGTTCACGGTTCACGTATTGCTGAAGCCTGGCTTGGAGAATTTTGAGCATCAGTTTACTAGCGTGTGAGATGAGTGCAGTTATGCGGCAGTTTGAGCATTCTTTGGCATTGCCTTTCTTTGGGATTGGAATGGAAACTGACCTTTTCCAGTCCTGTGGCCACTGCTGAGTTTTCCAAATTTGCTGGCATATTATATGAGTGCAGCACTTTCACAGCATCATCTTTTAGGATTTGAAATAGCTCAACTGGGATTCCATCACCTCCACTAGCTTTGTTCATAGTGATCCTTCCTAAGGCCCACTTGACTTCACATTCCAGGATGTCTGGCTCTAGGTGAGTGATCACACCATCATGATTAACTGGGTCATGAAGATCTTTTTTTGTACAGTTCTTCTGTGTATTCTTGCCACCTCTTCTTAATATCTTCTGCTTCTGTTAGCTCCATACTATTTCTGTCCTTTATCGAGCCCATCCTTGCATGAAATGTTCCCTTGGTATCTCTAATTTTTTTGAAGAGATCGCTAGTCTTTCCCATTCTGTTGTTTTTCTCCATTTCCTTGCATTGATTGCTGAGGAAGGCTTTCTTATCTCTCCCTGCTATTCTTTGGAAATCTGTTTTCAAACGGGTATATCTTTCCTTTTCTCCTTGGCTTTTTGCTTCTCTTCTTTTCATAGCTATTTGTAAGGCCTCCTCAGACAGCCATTTTGCTTTTTTGCATTTCTTTTCCATGGGGACAGTCTTGATCCCTGTCTCCTATACAATGTCATGAACTTCCATCCATAGTTCGTCAGGCACTCTGTCTGTCAGATCTAGACCCTGAAATCTGTTTCTCACTTCCACTGCATAATCATAAGGGATTTGATTTAGGTCACACCTGAATGGTAATGGTGTTGCCTACTTTCTTCAATCTAAGTCTGAATTTGGCAGTAAGGAGTTCATGATCTGAACCACAATCAGCTCCAGTCTTATTTACTGTATAGAGCTTCTCCATCTTTGGCTGCAAAGAATATAATCAATCTGATTTCGGTGTAGACCATCTGGTGACGTCCATATGTAGAGTCTTCTCTTGTGTTGTTGGAAGAGGGTGTTTGCTATGACCAGTGCGTTCTCTTGGCAAAACTCTATTAGCCTTTGCCTTGCTTCATTCCATACTGCAAGGCCAAATTTGCCTGTTATTCCAGGTGTTTCTTGACTTCCTACTTTTGCATTCCAGTCCCCTATAATGAAAAGGACATCTTTTTTGGGTGTTAGTTCGAAAAGGTCTTGTAGGTCTTCATAGAACCGTTCAGCTTCAGCTTCTTCAGAGTTACTGGTTGGGGCATAGGCTTGGATTACCATGATATTGAATGATTTGACTTGGAAACAAACAGAGATCATTCTGTCGTTCTTGAGATTACATCCAAGTACTGCATTTCGGACTCTTCTGATGACCATGATGGCTACTCCATTTCTTCTAAGGGATTCCTGCCCACAGCAGTAGATATAATAGTCATCTGAGTTAAATTCACCCATTCCAATCCATTTTAGTTCGCTGATTCCTAAAATGTCAACGTTCACTCTTGCCATCTCCTGTTGAATGGTTCTATGAAGACCTACAAGACCTTTTAGAACTAACACCCAAAAAAGATGTCCTTTTCATTATAGGGGACTGGAATGCAAAAGTAGGAAGTCAAGAAACACCTAGAGTAATGGGCCAATTTGGCCTTGGAATAGGGAATGAAGCAGGGCAAAGGCTAATAGTTTTGCCAAGAGCATGCACTGGTCATAGCAAACACCCTCTTCCAACAACACAAGAGAAGACTCTACACATGGACATCACCAGATGGACAACACCAAAATCAGATTGATTATATTCTTTGCACCCAAAGATGGAGAAGCTCTATACAATCAGCAAAAACAAGAACAGGAGCTGACTGTGGCTCAGATCATGAACTCCTTATTGCCAAATTCAGACTTAAATTGAAGAAACTAGGGAAAACCACTAGACCATTCAGGTATGACCTATATCAAATCCCTTATGATTATACAGTAGAAGTGAGAAACAGATTTAAGGGACTAGATCTATTGGAGGGCCTGATGAACTATGGACAGAAGTTCGTGACATTGTACAGGAGACAGGGATCAAGACCATCCCCAATGAAAAGAAATGCAGAAAAGCAAAATGGCTGTCTGGGGAGGCCTTACAAATAGCTGTGAAAAGAGAAGCAAAAAGCAAAGGAGAAAATGAAAGATATAAGCATCTGAATGCAGAGTTCCAAAGAATAGCAAGGAAAGATAAGAAAGCCTTCCTCAGCGATCAATGCAAAAAAATAGAGAAAAAGAACAGAATGGGAAAGACTAGAGATCTCTTCAAGAAAATAAGAGATAACAAGGGAACATTTCTGGAGAAGGCAATGGCAACCCACTCCAGTACTGTTGCCTGGAAAATCCCATGGACGGGGACCCTGGTAGGCTGCAGTCCATGGAGTCGAGAAGAGTTGGACACGACTGAACGACTTCAGTTTCACTTTTCACTTTCATGCATTGGAGAAGGAAATGGCAGCCCACTCCAGTGTTCTTGCCTGCAGAATCCCAGGGATGGCGGAGCCTGGTGGGCTGCCGTCTATGAGGTTGCACAGAGTCGGACACGACTGAAGCGACTTAGAAGTAGCAGCAGCAAGGGAACATTTCATGCAAAGATGGGCTTGATAAAGGACAGAAATGGCATGGAGCTAACAGAAGCAGAAGATATTAAGAGGTGGCTCTTCTTAATGAAATAACTGTACAAAAAAGATCTTCACGACCAAGATAACCACAATAGTGTGATCACTCACCTAGAGCAAGACATCCTGGAATGTGAAGTCAAGTGGGCCTTAGAAGGCATCACTACGAACAAAGCTAGTGGAGGTGATGGAATCCCAGTTGAGCTATTTCAAATCCTAAAAGATGATGCTGTGAAAGTGCTGCACTCAATATGCCAGTAAATTTGGAAAACTCAGCAGTGGCCACAGGACTGGAAAAGGTCAGTTTCCATTCCAATCCCAAAGAAAGGCAATGCCAAAGAATGCTCAAACTGCCGCATAACTGCACTCATCTCACACGCTAGTAAACTGATGCTCAAAATTCTCCAAGCCAGGCTTCAGCAATACGTGAACCGTGAACTTCCAGATGTTCAAGCTGCTTTTAGAAAAGGCAGAGGAACCAGAGATCAAATTGCCAACATCTGCTGGATCAAAGAGAGTTCCAGGAAAACATCTATTTCTGCTTTATTGACTATGCCAAAGCCTTTGACTGTGTGGATCACAATCAACTGTGGAAAATTCTGAAAGAGATGGGAAACCAGAACACCTGACCTGCCTCTTGAGAAACCTGTATGCAGGTCAGGAAGCAAGAGTTAGAACTGGACATGGAACAACACACTGGTTCCAGATAGGAAAAGGAGTACGTCAAGGCTGCATATTGTCACTCTGCTTATTTAACTTATATGCAGACTACATCATGAGAAACAGTGGGCTGGAAGAAGCACAAGCTGGAATCAAGATTGCCGGGAGAAATATCAATAACCTCAGATATGCAGATGACACCACCCTTATGGCAGAAAGTGAAGAGGAACTAAGAAGCCTCTTGATGAAAGTGAAAGAGGAGAGTGAAAAAGTTGGCTTAAAGCTCAACATTCAGAAAACGAAGATCATGGCATCTGGTCCCATCACTCCATGGGAAATAGATGGGGAAACAGTGGAAACAGTGTCAGACTTTATTTTTTTGGTCTCCAAAATCACTGCAGATGGTGACTGCAGCCATGAAATTAAGAGATGCTTACTCCTTGGGAGGAAAGTTATGACCAACCTAGATAGCATATTGAAAAGCAGAGACATTACTTTGCCAACAAAGGTCCATCTAGTCAAGGCTATGGTTTTTCCAGTGGTCATGTATGCATGTGAGAGTTGGACTGTGAAGAAAGCTGAGCGCCGGAGAATTGATGCTTTTGAACTGTGGTGCTGCAGAAGATTCTTGAGTCCCTTGGACTGCAAGGAGATCGAACTGGTCCATTCTGAAGGAGATCAGTCCTGGGTGTTCATTGGAAGGACTGATGCTGAAGCTGAAACTTCAATTCTTTGGCCACCTCATGCGAAGAGTTGACTCACTGGAAAAGACCCTGATGCTGGGAGGGATTGGGGGCAGGAGCAGAAGGGGACGACAGAGGTTGAGATGGCTGGATGGCATTACCGACTCGATGGACATGAATTTGAGTGAACTCCGGGAGTTGGTGATGGGCAGGGAGGCCTGGAGTGCTGTCATTCATGGGATCGCAAAGTGTCAGACATGACTGAGCGGCTGAACTGAACAATTCACCAAATCATTGGGTTTTTGCCACTTCAAGGATATATCTCTAAATCTCTCCTTTCCTCAAACATACTCCTTGCCCCTCAACTCCCACCCCTCACCAAAAGCAATTCATTCTTTTTAGCAACCATCCTTTCTCGGTAAGGGGTAGACTTAGCTACTGCTAAATTTTGGTCTCTTCTCCTGTATCCGTTACTGGTTTATGAAGTACGGTAGTCTGAAATAAGCCAGTGATGATTTCAGTCTTTATCAAAAAACTGAAAGACTTCTGAGCTCTCAAGTATCTACCTCTATCTTGTCCCTTGAGAATCTTCAAGGTAAAACACCTTAGTGAAGAGTAGAATCAAAAACCTAAATGGGGAATTCCCTGGCAGTTCAATGGTTAGGACTCCAGGCTTTCACTGCAGAGGCCTGGGTTCAATCCTTGGTTGGGGAACTAAGATCCCACAAGTTGCACAGAACCACCAGGAAAAGCAAAATGAAACAAAAAACCCTAAATGTCCATCAGCAGATGCACGAATAACAATGTGGTACATATATTCAATGGAATATTACTTAACCATAAAAAAGAAAAGAAAGAAAAATGAAATAATGCCATTTGCAGTAACATGAATGGACCTAGAGATTATCATACTAAGTTAGACAAAGACAAATATCATATCACTTATATGTGGAGCCTAGAAAAATGATACGAATAAACTTATTTACAAACAGAAAATAGATTCACAGACTTAAGAGAATGAATTTATGGTTACCAAACGGGAAAGGTGAAGGGGAGGGAAAAATTAAGATTTGGGGATTAATATACTATTGTAATCAACAGGACCTACCGTATAGCACAGGGATCTCTACTCAATATTTTATAATAATCTAAATGGGAAATGAATATGAAAAAGAATAGATATAGGTGTATATATAACTGAATTACTTTGCCATACACCTAGAATTAACACAACATTGTAAATCAGCTGCACTCCATTACAAAATAAATAAATTTTTAAATAGAAAAAAAGAACACCTAATGAACTATATTTTATACCAGTCACAAATGTGGTTGTCAACTGAGCTCCAAATAAACCAAGACATAGTCATGAACAAAATGAGCAAAAAATAAAATTAAGACCACAGTATATAACGTGGCAGAAAAGAAACCTTAGATCCTTTTAAAAGAAACTTCTAGACCAATGGTTTTGGCCACCATGTCAAGACTACTATAATTTTAAAAAAGAACACGTGACTGGCAATTCCCTGGTGGTCCAGTGGTAAAGAGCCTGAGCTTTCACCTCTGGGGACCCAAGTTTGATCTCTGGTTGGGTAACTGAGATAAGTTGTGGTAACAAGCCACACACTCAGTCAAAAAAATTAAAAATAAAAATGCACTAGGAAGGAAATATAAATATATATTTCCCCAAAGATATAAAAAGCATGCAGAGTTACACGTAATCTGTGTAACAATTTGACTGGATGAAATGCAGCCAGTCAATTCAACAGGGGGAAAAATCTAGAAAACTGTTTGATTTTTAAAAGCTCAATTATTTAGTCAAAATGAAAAAGATCCTATGACTGCCCATGTAGACAAAACCTTAACAAGTCCTAAGTACACTGACAGTAACACTTTTGATTACACAAGTGATAGAAAGAATACTACAGGTGGGAGACCTGAATCTGATAATTAGCTGTGTGACATTAGGCAAGCTACTTAACCCTGTGTGGAATTTTTGTTACTCATTTGCAAAAATGAACTGGATTAAATGATTTTTAAAGTTCTGTCTATTAAAATCTATTATTCCATTTACTCAATATTTACTGACACTGTGCCCATATACACATAGCTATCAAATCAAATGCCAGGTGCCCAGGAGTCAGTACTAGTATTTTATTCTTCAAAATAGATTTTTTCCCAAACATTTTTTCTTAAAAAAACAAAAAAACAAAAAAAACCAGCTTCACTGAGATATAGTTCACATACCATACAATTTTCACCCACTTGAAACACACAATTCAATGTTTTTTTAGTATATTCACAGAATTATGTGACCATCACTACAATCAAGTTTAGAACATTTTCATCATCCCCAAAGAAACCTTTTTACCCTCTAGTGGTCATGCTGCATTTACTCTAACTTCATAGCCTTAGGCAACCACTAAATCTCCTTTCTGTATAAATTGGCCTATTTTGGACACTTACAAATGGAATCATATAATATGTGGTCTTTTGTGTCTGGCTTTTTTCACTCAGCATGGATTTTTTAAAGTTCATCCAGTTTGTGGAGTGTATTCATACTTCATTTCTTTTTATTGCTCCACTGCTACTGCTAAGTCGCTTTAGTCGTGTCCGACTCTGTGAGACCCCATAGACGGCAGCCCACTAGGCTCCTCTGTCTCTGGGATTCTCCAGGCAAGAATACTGGAGTGGTGTGCCATTGCCTTCTCCAATGTATGAAAGTGAAAAGCGAAAGTGAAGTCGCTCAGTTGTGCCAACTCTTAGCGACCCCATGGACTGCAGCCTTCCAGGCTCCTCCGTCCACGGGGCTTTCCAGGCAAGAGTACTGGAGTGGGGTGCCATTCCCTTCTCCGTTATTGCTCCACAGTATTCCATAATATGGATATACAACATTTTATTCATCTATTTGTTAACTGATACATTGGGTTGTTTCCATTTTTTGGTTATTATTATTAACCAACGCTGCTATGAATATTTGTGTACAAGTTGCTGTGTGGATGTGTTTTCATCTTCTCTTGAGTATATACACCCCAGGAGTAGATTTGCTGAGCCATGATGCAACTCTATGTTTAATCTTTTAAGGACCTGCCAAACAGCTTTCCAAAGCAGCTGCAACATTTTACATTCCCACCAGCAACAGACAGGCTCCAGTTTCTCTACATTCCCACCAACACTTACTATCTTTTTGATTATAGCCATCCAAGTGGGTGTGACATCTGATAAAGTACCAAAGTAATTCATTGTGACTTTAATCAGCTCACTTAATCACTTTGAAATTCAGCTTTCTCATTTGTACACCGGAAATAAAATATCTCTTGGGACTTCCCTGTTGATTCAGTGATTAAGACTCCATGCTCCCATTGCAGGGGGCCAGGGTTTGTTCCCTGCTCAGGGAACTAGATCTCATATGTCACAACTAAAGATCTCAAGTTCCAAAACTAAGACCCAGCGCTTAAAAAAAAAATGCATAGAGTTCTTAACGGTATTAATGAAAAAAAATTTAGCGCAGTATTCATCATAAAGTATTTGATAAACAGTAGTTAATTATTATCACTAGATTTTCTGTCCTCCTAGGAACCCACCATCTAAATGAAAAGGAAAAAAAAAAACTCTTGTAAAGTACAACCTTACAGCTTTTTGCTGTTTTTTCTTTTTAATTTTTTATTGGGATATATTATTTACAAAGCAGCCTAATAGCTATTACTTAAGTGCAAACACAAGTGGCAGAAAAAATAAAGTATAAGATTGCAAAAAGGAAGATCAGTAATGGGAGAGAGAGATGTGAAAAGTTTGGTCAAGACACTTCAGTAAATCATGAAAAATAAGATCAACATAGCTGAGAGGGGCAAGAGAAGATGAGAATAGCACAAATGGGTCCAGATTACAGAAGGAAAGAGCTCAGGTATCAAAAAAAAAAAATAGTTCTGTGCTTTCTGTGCTTTCATAGCATAGTTAAGACAACATACCTGAGGACAGTAAGAAATATGTCTGGGGCTTCCCTGGTGGCTCAGTGGTAAAGAATCCACCTGCCAATGCAGGGGACAAGGATTCAATCCCTGGTCCAGGAAGATTCCACATGCCACTGAGCAACTAAGCCCATGTGCCCACAACTACTGAGTTTGTGCTCTAGAGCCCTGGAGCCGCAACTACTGAGCCCACATGCTGCAGCTAGTGAAGCTGGCATACCCTAGGGCCCATGCTCTCCAACAAGGGAAGATACTGCAATGAGAAGCCAGTGTACCACAACTAGAGAGTAAGTCCTGCTCTCCACAACTAGAAAAAAAGCCCATGCAGCAACAAAGACCTAGCACAGCCAAAAATAAATAAACAAAATTTTTTAAAAAACGTGTGAATGGGACAGGGACAGATGACAGAATTGAAGACTCTGACCTTTATCCTCCAAGTAACATAATAGTTGAGGATTTGCAGGAAAGGGAAGCTATGAAATCAGGATTTAAGATTAATCTGGCAGGAGAGGGAAAGACCTGATGCCAAGAAACCTATTAGGAAATTGTTCAGGCAGGACAAACAGCAGAAGTTGAGAGGAAGGGACCAGTTGTGACGAGCATAGCATAGGAAGAATCAAGCAGACTCTGAGTAAATTGACTCATGGATATTCTGGAAATGACAATACACCTGAAATACAATTTGAAAACGACAATATATTTTGGTAATCAAATCATTAATTCAAACTTACCCTCTGCGATGTCCGAGCACGATGTGCCAATGGCTGTGTCCCCACTATCGGCTACACTTGAACAACGACTGAAGCGGCTCCGAAAGGCCTCTGAGATAACTGGGGTCTGCCATTCAGTCCCCAGGGAACTGCCCTTCTGAATCACGCTGGAACCTGAAACAACCAGCATTTCCCACTGTTAATGTAAATCAGCTCGTGTAATTCCACAAAACTTTTTTTCAAAAAATCACTTAAACCTGTGAGAGAATAGCCATACCTCACCCTTTTCTTCCTCCTGTGCCTATTTCAGTTACTCTGAATTAGTTAACTTTATTTCTTTTAATGATTTTTTTAAAATTAGGCATTCATCCATTCATTCACAGCTGCACTGGGTCTCTGTAGCACAGGGACTCTTCATTGCTGCAGGTGGGCTTTCTCTAGTCGTGCCGAGTAGGGGCTACTCTCTAGTTGTGCTACTGGGCTTCTCCTTGCAGTGGGTTCTCTTGTCTCAGAGCACGGGCTCTAGACACTCGGGCTCAGTAGTTGTGGCACACAGGTTCAGGTGCCCCAAGGTATGTGGAATCTTAGTTCCCAAACTAGGGATCGAACCCATGTTCCCTGTATTGTAAGGCAGATTCTCAACCAATGAACCACCAGGGAAGTCCCTGAATTAGTTAAGCCTAAATGGAAATAGCTTAAGAGATGAGACTGTTCAAAGACACAAAAAAAGACCTACCAAGGATCCAGGAGTACTGAGACAGTTAACAGTGGCTCCATTCTTTGAAATCTAGAAGCCACGGCACTTTACAGACATGGTCTCATCTACCTACTTAGTGAAAGTATTTTAACCCCTATTTTACAGAGGATACAGCTGAGATTTGAACCCATGACATTCTGATTCCAGTATCCACATTTTTCCCTCTTGCAGGGTTTCTCAACAGGTGCTCTTGGCATTCTGGGTCTGACAATTCTTCAATGTATACTCTACCTACTACAGGATGATTAAGCATCCCTAGTCCTTCCCCATTCCCTAAATGCCAGTAACAGACCTCACTCCATCCCACCATCACTGTGAAACCTGAAAATACCCCCGTATGTTTCTAAATGCTCTACAGGGTAACATGCAATCCAGTATCCTTTGAAAATCACCACTTGGGAATGAATCAGGGTATCCTTCTGGGCAGAGTGAACCTATATCAAGCCAAGTCTTACAAGTTAATCTGAAGGGTTCTGGGGGGCAATGCAGAGGAACTACTAAAATTTCTGAGCAGATAAGATGAAACAAAGGTCCGTCTAGTCAAGGCTATGGTTTTTCCAGTGGTCACGTATGGATGTGAGAGTTGGACTGTGAAGAAAGCTGAGCGCCGAAGAATTGATGCTTTTGAACTGTGGTGTTGGAGAAGACTCTTGAGAGTCCCTTGGACTGCAAGGAGATCCAACCAGTCCATTCTAAAGAAGATCAGCCCTGGGTATTCTTTGGAAGGAATGATGCTAAAGCTGAAACTCCAATACTCTGGCCACCCACATGCGAAGAGTTGACTCACTGGAAAAGACTCTGATGCTGGGAGGGATTGGGGGCAGGAGAAAAAGGGGACGAGAGAGGATGAGATGGCTGGATGGTATCACCGACTCGATGGACCTGAGTCTGGGTGAACTCTGGGAGTTGGTGATGGACAGGGAGGCCTGGCGTGCTGCAATTCATGGGGTTGCAAAGAGTCGGACACGACTGAGCAACTGAACTGAACTGAAGATGAAACAAGACTGATGAAATTTATCTGACTTTGTCAGCTTGCTGTTTGAGGCCTGGTAGATAGGAATTGTTCAATACTTGATTTATGAACATATTAGCAAAAAGTTAAATTCAAATTATTTTTTAAAATCACTACAGTTTCCCCAAGAAACTGTACATTTAGTCCTAAGACAGTGCATAGCAGATGTTCAATAAATATTTGCTGAATGACTCTTGAATTTTTTCGAAGTGCTTACTATATGCAAGGCCATATGCCTAGAATAAAATAACATACCTGTTAAAATGTCTGTTAGTTCCATAAATGTAATTTTTCTAAACTTTACCTGAGATGATCCATGTAAACAAACAGTAACAGCAGCTACTTATCCATTTGAAGTGTCAGAATCTGAGTGTGTAAAATATGTTTCTATACACTCTATGATCTAGTGGGAAGCAAATAATATTTGAATTTAGTGCTTCTCCCACCTTCTGAACCAACCTACTTTTGCTGCTTTTTTCGCTACCCTTACTTTTACTTTCTACTGAAGATATTCTCACTTTCCCCAAGAACTGCTTTTATCCTTCGGGCCTTAGGGGACTGTCTGATTTGAAAGCATCTATATATACACAGTAATCTGTAACAATCTTTAGTAGAAAACATAGCCAAAAATTAGAGCCTCTGATCAGCATAAGATTAGCCAGTGTTACTATACTAAATTAACAAAATTCTTAAAGTGAAAGTGAAGTCATGGCCGACTCTTCGCAACCCCATGGACTGTAGCCTATCAGGCTCCTCTGTCCATGGGATTTTCCAGCCAGAAGTGCTGGAGTGGATTGCCATTTCCTTCTCCAGGGGATCTTCCCGACCCAGAATCGAACCCGGGTCTCCCGCATTGCAGGCAGACGCTTTACTGTCTGAGCCACCAGGGAAGCCTGGGGATGGGGAAGGACTAGGGATGCTTAACCGTCCTGTAGTAGGTAGAGTATACAGAATTCTAGCCAAAAGCAAAGAAATTTGACTTCTTGGTGAGTCTATATGGCATAATCTCTCCAGTCAGTGTATAATTTGTCATGTTTTTTGAAACAGTGAAAATCCACTGAGGGCTTCATCCTGGAAACCACTCCCTGTTACTACTACTAATCTTTTTCTTCACTTCTACCATCTTCCTAGTCAGACACTCCATATATCAATTCTAAAAGAAAGATTTGCTGAAATGAAAGCATGCTTTGGTACAATTACAGAGACTGATTATCTGAAGTGTGTGAGTTCTGTGTTATGCCGCATGTCCTATTACCAGCTCACGGGCCAGGATCAATCAAACAAGAGACCGCACAGAATAACACACAGAAAGGCAGTGAGCTGACAGGAACTGCTGCATTCCAAAACTTACACTATACATAGCTGTCCTAAGAAACTGAACATTTAGTCCTAAGACAGTGCATAGCAGATGCTCAATAAATATTTGCTGAATGACTCTTGAATTTTTTCGAAGTGCTTACTATATGCAAGGCCATATGCCTAGAAGAAAATAACATACCTGTCAAAATGTCTGTTATAAGGCACTGTAAGATTTTTAAAGTTAAAGAAAACATATCATTAGTTCCATAAATGTATTCTTTCTTCAAAAATGTCCCAGAATGCAAAAGTTATTTTTCTAAAATGGTACTTCCTATTTGAATGTACCATATCTACTTAAATGTTGCCTATTGAGTGTGTATGACTGTAGCCTTCCAGGCTCCTCTGCCCATGGAATTTTCCAGGCAAGAAGACTGAAGTGGGTAGCCTTTTTCCCTTCTCCAGGGAATCTTCCCAACCCAGGTATGGAATCCAGGTCTCCCACATTGCAGGTGGATTCTTCACCAGCTGAGCAACATGGGAAGCCCTTCACTTAATGTTGTCTATTGAGTGTGTATATATATTTACATGTTTTAATATATATATAAAATATACATATATACTTTTAACATAACAACTTAGGATATCAACTAAGCTTTCAAAATCCTTTAAATCCATTCTAGAGACAAATTTCTGAGTTTCTAGTGACAACACAAGTGAGACTGCTGGCATCCAAGAAGAATTCCAATCTTTGTGGGCTAGCAGATGACTGATCCACCCACAAGACTACAAAGACAACATAGACCACAGTAATTTATGCCGTGTTTTTCTGATTTCAAATGGAACTATGTTCCAAAGCCGTTTTTGTTCCAATCCTTTATATGCCCCCCTCAATAATCAATGACGTGGTCTTGTTGGAAGTCATGTAGCACGAGAAATAAATAGTTGTTCTCTCAGAGAGATCTATTTTTCTATTCAATGTAGCCCCATGTCATTTTTGTTCTTTTGGTACCAGCATTTCAGTGAATGCTTGTCTGTTTAGTATTTCCTTTTAAGGAAATTTCTGCTATAAAATAATAGACGAATGGTCAGAATTTAATCCAGAAAACTTTGACTACTCACCTGGTGAGGTGGCATGAGAGATCCTCTCACTCGGGTATTTCTCCTGCATGGCCATGAACACAGTTACTTGAGCCAGCTGTAAAATGAAGGAAGCAGTCAGATCTCTCCATTATCTTTTAATTCCCTGTAATTCATTCCCATTCAGCTGAAACTGTCAAATGCATACAAAGTATTCAAGTATTCTTCCACATGTTTTACTCCTAAGGATATATTTAAAGCAACTCCCAATATTTCACTCTACTTCTCCCAAAGCAAGAAGAAAAAACCTAGAACCAAACAGAGATTCCCAATACTGATCCTATAAGGTTTAGAACCCTTCTGATTATTGCAAAAATTAAAAATAATATTATTTTAATTTAAAAGCTGCCAAAGATATTCTTACCCACTGGAACAGGAAGAAGAGTGAGGAAGGAAAAAAACTAAGTAACCAAAACAACAGCAAAGTACTATAGCTTCAATCCTGATGAACATAAAATGAATTCCCCAATTCTTCCAGTAATGAAAGTTAGTCATATGATGTACAATGATGGACAGAATTCTTGGTCAAAAGCTGGGAACTCCAATCCTCAGGTGGGAACATGAGATTTTCTTCTCATTTTCCCATTACTTAAATAAAACATTTATATTTATTCTAATGGTAGGATCTAAGAATTCAGTATAAGTCTGATTGCTAGTTGTATAAACAAAAGCTTTAATTAGCTGTAACTAATAATAGCAAACAATATCTTATGTATGTATAGTACTTGAGAGGCAGCACAGAGTAAGGAAGAGAAGTGGCTCAGAGCACTGACTCTCAATCAGACAGTTCAGGTTTGAAGCTGGACATGAGCAAACGCACTGGAATAGACCCTGATGCTGGGAAAGACTAAGGATGGGAGGAGAAGGGGGTAACAGAGGATGACATAGCTGGATGGCAACATCAACTCAATGGATATGGGTTTGAGCAGGCTCTAAGAGACAGTCAAGGAGAGGGAAGCCTGGCATGCTATAGTCCATGGGGTCACAATGAGTTGGACGCAACTGGACAACAAATGAGCAATGTATGAGCTGTGTAATCTTGAGCAAATTTCTTAATATCTTTGGGCCTCAGCTCCTTCCTAAAAAAATGAGGATAAAAACAGGACCTAATTTGTTCTTAGTTAGGATTAACTTACAATGGTGTCTGACACATATTAAGTGCTTTATTAATGCTTTTATTATACTTGGCATATTAACATTTTATGTTAATAAAAAGTGAAAGAGTACAATTCCTGGAAGATAAATTATGAATTTAGAAACTTTGAATTTATAAGAGCCCATGGGGCTTCCCTGATAGCTCAGTTGGTGAAGAATCTGCCTGCAATACAGGAGACCATGATTCGATTTCTGGGTCAGGAAGATCCCCTGGAGAAGGGATAGGCTACCCACTCCAGTATTTTGGCATGGAGAATTCCATGGACTATATAGTCCATGGGGTCGCAAACAGTAGGACATGACTGACTTTCAGAGTTTGGGACAAACTCTATCCACAAACTCTATCAGTTCTTAGAGGTGAAATTTAACTTTGGAGGGAAAAAAAAAGGCTATATGGTACTTCTTCCCTAATGTGCTTTACTGACCTCTGCAGTTTTTTCTTAGTAACAACAACAAACCCTAATTCACTGCATCTACAACAGAAATTGTACGATCCCCTGAAATCCCAGGTCTCCACATACTGGGTAAGAGAAACTTGGTGCAGTTTAAACAGTTTCCATTTATGGCTAGTATTATTCAGTGTTTTACACAGAAGGATGATCTACCTACTAGTGATACCAGTCAATATCAAAACTCGTTTTCATCCCCTTCTTCAAAATATAAAAAGGTTGGCCCATTAAATTCTGAAACCTTTCCAAATTCAGAGGAGTTGAAAATGGGATAACAAAAGAACTCTCAGTTAAACATGGATTTACCCTATGACTCAGCAGCTCCAAATGTATGTCAACACAAAATCTTGTACATTAATCTTCACAGCAGCATTATAAAGTGGCCAAAAAGTGGAAAGAAATGTCCATTAGCTGATGGATAAATAAAACATGGCCTTCCCTCACAGCTCAATTCATAAAAAATCAGTCTGCAGTGCAGGAGACCCTGGTTCAATTCCTGGGTCAGGAAGATCCCCTGGAGAAGGGAAATTCTCCAGTATTCTGGCCTGGAGAATTCCATGGACTATATATATAGTCCATGGAATTGCAAACAGCTGGACAAAATTGAGCGACTTTCACTTTCTTTTTCAAATAAAATGTGGTATATTCATACAATGGAATATTAGTAGGCAGCAAAAAAGGAATGAAGTACTGATACCTGCTACAACATGGATGAACACTGGAAATAATATATCAAGTAAAGGAGGACAAGTACAAAAAGGCCATATATTGTATGAATCCATTTATATATAAAGTATCCAGAACTGGCAAATCCACAAAGACAGTAGATGAGTGGTTGCTAGGGTATAAGAGGAGGGCAGGGAGTTTCTGACTACCCTGAACAAAATGCTGAGATTAGATAGTGATGATGGCTGCGCAAGCTTGTGAGTACACTAAAACCTCTGAATTGCATACATGTAAAACTGAATTTTATGTGAATTAAATCTCAAAAAAACTCCCCTAAGGAGTAATACAGTACAGAATAAATAATTCTTAACTTTTTCCTACTTAACTTTACAAGTAGATGGGCTACTAGTGGAAATTTTTAGAGACATTTGAAAGAGACAGACTTCTTGAGATAAAAGTGAGAGAAATGAATGCATAAGAAGTAATACAAATAGCCAATTATACAGCCAAGAGAGGTAAAAATGAATGTAGGCAGACAGAAGTAAAGAACCCAACACTGATAATTTCTACTTTCAAAGCTGTTTAAACTACAGAATAATTCATTCAACAAATTCAACATGTATTAAGTACAAGCATATGTCTTTTTTAATTGCACTTCACTTTACTGAGCTTCCTGACCACTTGGGGTACTCAGGGGCCAGCTTGCCTGCCAATGGACCAGACCTAGCGGCTGCAACTGGGACCCTTTTGTCTCTGGTCTCCTCCTGACGCAGGCAACTGGCCAGAGTGCCCCAACCGGTAAGGAACAAGAGACTTTATTGACCTTTCTCCCCTTCCCTCTCTCTTTCCTCTCCTTAACCCTTCCTATCCTTCCCTGTTTTTCTAGTCCCCCGGTCCTGGAAGCAGGAATCTGGTCGAAGGGCCCTCAGCTTGAGCTGAGGATTGGAGACTGATCACCTCCTCTTGGCAGAGAACTCAAATTCTGGCTCTGGTCTGGTCTGATTTCTGGTAGGGCCGAGTTCCAGTCCTCCCTTCTCTGGAGGCCCAGAGAAAAGTCCCATAATGCCTGGATATCTGTAGGTGGCAGGAGACGTCTGTAAGGCCACCCCTTTTGCCCCCCTCTCCCGCCTCCTCCCCCTTCTTTCAACCTGGCTTCCTTTCCTCCCTTGAAATCTCTGACTTGGATCTGAAGTTCTAGAGACTGTATTCTTGTATTTAAGGGCTTCCCTGGTGGTGCAGAGGTTGAAGCGTCTGCCTGCAATGTGGGAGACCTGGGTTCGATCCCTGGGTCGGGAAGATCCCCTGGAGAAGGAAATGGCAACCCACTCCAGTATTCTTGCCTGGCGAATCCCATGGACGAAGGAGCTTGGTGGGCTACAGTCTACAGGTCGCAAAGAGTCGGACATGACTGAGCGACTTCACTTTCACTTTACTGAGCTTCACAGATTCTATTTTTTTAACAAATTGAAGATCTGTGGCAACCCTGGTGTCGAGCAAGTCTATGGATGTCATTTTTTTCCTGAAGCATTTGCTCACTTTGTGTGTCACATTTTGGTGATTCTTGCAATATTCCAAGCTTTTTCAACATTATTACATCCGTTATGGTGATCTGTGATTAGTGAACTTTGATATTACTATTGTAACTGCAGGAGTAGTAGAACTAGTAAGAGGACTAAAATTAGAAGTGGAGCCTGAAGATGTGACTGAATTACTGCAATCTCATGATAAAACTTTAAAAGATGAAGAGGTGCTTCTTATGGATGAGGAAAGCGGTTTCTTGAGATGGAACTACTTCCAGTGAAGATGCTGTCAAGACCGTCGAAATGACAACAAAGGATTTAGAATATTACATAAACTTAGTTGATAGAGCAGTAGCAGGGTTTGAGAGGACTGACTCTGGTTTTGAAAGAAGTTCCACCATGGGGAATATACCATTAAACAGCTTTGCATGTTATAGAAAAATTGTTTGTGAAAGGAAAAGTCAATCAATGTAGTAAACTTCACTGTTGTCTTATTTTAAGAAATTGCCACAGCAACCCCAACATTCAGCAACCATCACCTCATTCAGTCATCACCCATTAACATCAAGGCAGAATCCTCTACTGGCAAATTAGCAAAGAGATTACAAATCACTGAGGGTTCAGATGATGGTTAGCATTTTTTTAGCAATAAAGTATTTTTTAATTAAGGCATGTACATTTTTAAAAGACATAATGCTATTGCATACTTAATGGACTACAGTAAAGTGTAAACATAACATATAATACTGAGAAACCAAAAAAATTTGTGTGACTCGATTTATTCTGGTGGTCTGGAACCCTACCCACAATATATCTGAGGTATGCCAGTCCTTAATATCCATCAAGCACTGTGCTAAAGATTCTATAGTATCATGTCTTATGTTTAATACTCACATCAAACCTATGAGGTAGTTACTAAGCCACCACAAGTTGGAGTTTCTATCTCAGACATAGCCAGAACTGCAAGTCCCAAAGCACTTAGGAGCTGGGGCTGCTGCTGCTGCTAAGTCGCTTCAGTCATGTCCGACTCTGTGCGACCCCATAGATGGCAGCCCACCAGGCTCTGCCGTCCCTAGGATTCTCCAGGCAAGAACACTGGAGTGGGTTGCCATTTCCTTCTCCAATGCATGAAAGTGAAAAGTGAAAGTGAAGTCGCTCAGTCATGTCCGACTCTTAGCGACCCCATGGACTGCAGGCTAACCAGGCTCCTCCGTCCA
Organism: Budorcas taxicolor; assembly: GCF_023091745.1. Lineage (NCBI taxonomy): Eukaryota > Metazoa > Chordata > Mammalia > Artiodactyla > Bovidae > Budorcas > Budorcas taxicolor. Next base: position 171,266,455 of record NC_068911.1, read on the forward strand.
TGGGATTTTCCAGGCAAGAGTACTGGAGTGGGGTGCCATTGCCTTCTCCGAGGAGCTGGGGCAGCTCATATAATTTCTTCACTTTCCCATTGGTCACCACCCAAGCTCTATTTCCCAAGTTGCTATCCAAGAACTAGATTTTGACTGTTGTTAAGTATTCCTCTTTTGAAGAATTATAATCTTAGTGTGGAATACATTTGACAGCTGTTGAGAGAACCACATCAAGACAGGAGAGGATTTGAAGGGATACACAGACAGCGGACACAGACACACTAAGAATCTCACACCATTACACTATTTCCATTGCCTTGATCATTCATGGAACCAGATCTAAAGAAAAGCCAAATCCTTGCCAAGATGTTGCCTTTACAAAGGAGTCCTGAAACACACCACACCATCAGATTATTATAAAACATACAAGGCCTAAGGGCAAGTAATGAAGCATGGTTATCTTAATCGTCCTTGTATCACCACTCCTCCCTTCCTAGCACACAGTATTCAATTCATCAACCAAAATTTACTGAGTGCCTATTTGCCTGGCTCTGTGCCATGTGGTGGAAGTAGACTGGTGCAGAGGACAAACAGGGTTCTGATCCTTCCGTTTAATGTGCTGAACACCCTCTACTGAATAAATAAGCTTCAGCACACTTTATGTGCATCCAGAGAACCAGCTCCTCCCTGTCTACAGCAGGGATCCTCAATCTTGGTACTACTGACACTGGAGTCGGTAAGTCTTTGATGTAGGGCTGTCCTGCAGGTTGTTCAGCAGCACCCCTGACATCTACCCATCGGATGCCAGGAACAATCCCAGAGTTGTGAGAACCCAAAACGTCTCCAGACACTTAAATAGCTTGTGGAGGGGGAAGCAAAACCGTGCCGGCTCAGAAACTCCATCCTAGCGCCTTCACGAGCGCTCTCGGTCCCTCCGACCTTCCTTCTCTATTCATGCTCCAAATCTTGGCTCGGACTTCGCTTCCTCGGGGAGGGCTCCCCGCCCCCTCAGACCTGTTGGTGCCTAGGGTTCCGCGCTCCGTACTTCTCCACCCGGCACAACCACCCGGTTGACGTCTCCTCTCCCAGGGCTACGCGCTCCTAGAGGGCAAGGAACTTCCCTCCCGCCGTGCCCTGGCGACCGGGACCGGGACTGTACCTCAGAGGTCCCGCAACTGCTGTGGAATGAGGGATGGAGAGAGCAAGGCGATGAAAGCGGGGGGCGTTATTTCAGAAAGCCGGGGCGTGAGAGACCCAAGGCGGGCAGCTCAGCCGCTCTGCGCATGCTCTTCGCTCTCCCTCGGCCCCCCACGGAGGCAGGTCGACAGTGCCTGAGGCTCTGCCGGGGCTCTCCAAGGAGGGCACAGGGTTTGTCAGTCCAATGAAGGCCCGGGAGAGAGGACTTACGTGGGCTTGAAAGCGGGCAGCAAAACCCCTAACTCAGGAAAACCAACCACGGCGACCGCGTCTGCCACGGACAGCTGCTCGGCCCCCTCAGCTTGCTTAACGGCCGTTAACACACCCGCCAGGCCGCGCGCCGCGCGCTCCGCCCAGGCCCCGCCCCTGTCTGCCCATCTGCGACCAATCAGCAGTAGTGTCGCGCGGGTGTCCCGCCCTTGCACGCCGCCCTCGGCGCGGGGAACGGACGGATCTCTCTGCGCATGAGCCAGTCGCGGCTCTGTGCCGTCGCCCCAGACCCTCTGCTGGTCTCGCTTCTGGGCGGAGCGCTGCTCACCGGGCCCTGAAGTGGCCTTCTTGGGCCTGTGCAGATTGAGAAACTGGGCGCAGCTCATTCCGGGATCCCAGCCTACTCCCATTCCTCACCACCTATCAGTACTCCCGCCTGAAACAGGGGGTCACATTGTGACCCGGAGTTAGGCTGTGGTCAGGGTCAGGACTTGATCTGGTTACGTAACAGGCCATGGTCAGTCTGTGACCAGGAGTCAGATTGAAGGGTATGGGATCAATTTTGCCTCCCTACTCAAACGTCCTCCCCTCTCATTTATATTTTAATGGAGATTTTTGGCGCTAATTTCAGAGACTAGTCACAATTTTCAACACAGTTTAAGTTCAATAGCTTCCTTTTAACTTTATTTTGTTTCATTCTGTTTTCTTTTTGAGATATGTAAGCATAATATAGTCAATGGTATTTCCCCCTTATACTTTGGGATATTTTCTTTTTTTTGCCCCAGCCTGTGGCTTGCAGGATCTTAGTTCCAATCTTAGTTACCCTACCAGAGATTAAACTGAGCCCTCAGCAGTAGAAGCCCCAAGTCCTAGCCATTGGACCGCCAAGGAATTCCCTAGGATATATTTTATTTTAGTTATTTTAAAATATTTTTATTTATTTATTTGGTGGCTTAGTTGTGGCACATGGGATCTTGAGTTGCAGCATGGGATCTAGTTCCCTGACCAGGGATCAAACGTGGAGTCCTGCATTGGGAGCACAGTCTTAGCCACTGGACCACGAGGGAAATCCTGACTGGATATATTTTAAGTGTGGGCAACGGTTAATACCTTTGTCAACAGGGCTATTTAAAAGGTCTCTCTACTCCAGACTCATAAAGTGAATATAAATTCCCAATGAAATATAATTAATTGTACTAATTTAATGTGTGTGATTTTTATGTACATGAAAAAATATGGATTGATCATTTGACTTCATTTTTTTTCTGGAGCTGTTAAATCATTAAATAATAAGAAAAGATTTTGCAAATGAAATGTTAAAGACTTTTAATTTAGTTGCTTGTCACCACATATTTCCCCAAGAAATTAATTTCTAAAATGATTATCAGTCAGTTCAGTTCAGTCTCTCAGTCGTGTCCGACTCTGCGACCCCATGAATCGCAGCACGCCAGGCCTCCCTGTCCATCAACAACTCCTGGAGTTCACTCAGACTCAATGTCCATCGAGTCGGTGATGCCATCCAGCCATCTCATCCTCTGTCGTCCCCTTCTCCTCCTGCCCCTAGTCCCTCCCAGCATCAGAGCCTTTTCCAATGAGTCAACTCTTCTCATGAGGTGGCCAAAGTACTGGAGTTTCAGCTTTAGCATCATTCCTTCCAAAGAACACCCAGGACCAATCTCCTTTAGAATGGACTAGTTGGATCTCCTTGCAGTCCAAGGGACTCTCAAGAGTCTTCTCCAACACCACAGTTCAAAATGATTATAGATACAAATAAAAGCAGTATTTTTTAAATGAAACAACAAAATAGGCATAGGGCCTTCTTGGGATTTTGTGAAAGTACCACCTCTGTCAGCCTCTAAAGCCTGTCCTGCTTTGTGGTTCACACAAAGCAGTGGTGCTTCCTGCTTTCAACTATCCTCTCTGCAGGGTCAAAGCCTGTGTTTTGTGTACTGTTGAATTCCCAGTAGATTCCAACCTGTTTTTGAATGAATAAATGGTAGCACACTGTTGCCTATATCCACCCTCTGTTAGGAAAGGGGAGTTAATGAGGCTGGAAATAATGATCAGAATAATATTATATTCATACCGGCTGTGCTGTGCTTATTCAGTCGTGTCTGACTCTCTGCAATCCCATGGACTGTAGCCCGCCAGTCTCCTCTGTCCGTGGAGTTCTTCAGGCAAGAATACTGGAGTGGGTTGCCATGCCCTCCTCCAGGGGATCATCCCAACCCAGGTCTCCCACATTGCAGGCAGATTCTTTCCCATCTGAGCCACCCGGGAAGCCCATGAGTACTGGAGTGGGTATCATATCCCTTCTCCAGGGGATCTTCCTGACCCAGGAATCAAACTGGGGTCTACTGTATTGCAAGCAGATTCTTTACCAGTTGAGCTACCAGGGAAGCCCTATTTTGACACATTAAATCCTAATTCTGAAATTGAATAGTTCTTGCTCATTCTGCAGAAGAAAGGAGACTTGGAACCAGTTGGCCATGGCCCAGCAACTTAGCTAGAATGAGAGTCATGGAGTCCCCATGTTGAAGCAAAGATCATCTGGTCAAATTCTTTCATCTTACAAATAGAACCAAGACCCACAGAGAACAAAGTTACTTCTCACCTGTATGTACACACACACACGCGCGTGCACACATGCACAAACACATACACCATTCCTCATAAAGCCTCGAAGCTTTGTGGTCTGATAACAGAAAAGGAGTCAAATAAAGTAGGAAAGTTCTGTGTTGTTTATTGGCCATAACCTTTGCCTACACCTTACCATATTGAGCAGTCCAAACCTACCCTTGGAAGAGTTCCAGAGATGGGAAGGGAAGGTGAAATGAGGAAGCACACTGCCCAAGGCTCAGTGGTCACAATCCTTACCAGACAGTTTAATAAGTCACACATGGATTCCGTCTTCACCCCCAACCTGTTTGGTCCCTAACAAGAGGACAGACTAGTTGCCTTCCCCCATATCTTCCTCAACCCTACCCTTGCCTCAGGCCACTAAACTAAAGGCTAAGGACTAGAGCTTCGGGGGAGTATCTGGATAGGATTTTATCCTAGCATCCAGCCTATCACCGTGAGAAGAAAGATGGCCATCCAGGATCCTGCAGGAAAGAAAGAAATTATTTTAAAGCAGAATTAGGTGGCTTTGTGAGCCTGGGAAACATTTTAGGCTTAAACACTCTACTGTGGAGATTATTTAGTAAGTCACTCATGCATTCTTTCAACAAGCTTTCCTGGGGCTCTCTGTGTGGCCCTGAGTACTCAGACAGTTGGAGAGCATCACTGACTCAATGGACATGAGTGTGAGCAAACCCCAGGAAATAGGGAAAGACAGGAAAGCCTGGCATGCTGCAGTTCATGGGGTTACAAAGAGTTGGACACGACTTAGTGACTGAACAACAGCTGTGCGGCAGTTCCACTGCTGGTCTGGGGGTGAGACGGATGGAGATACAGAGATGAACTCTCCAATCATTGTGGACTCCACTCAACCCCCTCACCTGTTATTACCTTCCTGGCCTTGTATCTTGACATTTCAACCCCTACTCTAAATCATTTCTGGATAGCCTCAGGTTCTGATAAGGGATAAAACATTATGACTACAAACAGTCCCCAAATGACAACTATGCCATGTATAGCTGAGAAAGCTAAGACTTAGGGTAAATAACTTCTCCCAAGTCCCATACTATTGAGCAGAGATAAGATCCAAGACCAGCCAGTGTGCATCCCCAGACCCTGGTGCAGCCATCAGAACTTTGTCACGGCAATCCCTGGGTACCAACCTGCCAGACTCCTGGGGCTGGAGGCACTGGACTCTGAAACCACAAAAGAAGAAGGATTAAGCTTAAACTTTTTAGGCTTAAACACTCTACTCTGGGGATTATTTAGTGTCATTTATGCATTCTTTGTGGAGAAGGAAATGGCAACCCACTCCAGTATTCTTGCCTGGAGAATCCCAGGGACAGAGGAACCTGGTGGGCTGCCGTCTATGGGATTGCACAGAGTCGGACACAACTGAAGCGACTTAGCAGCAGCAGCATGCATTATTTGATTAAGCAAAAGGACCATTTCTCAAAGCATGGGCTCAGAAGGTTGTGAGGATGAACCTTCTGCCTCTAAAGAATGGACTTACTAAGAAGACCCTCACTTTCCTGTGAGGATCAGAGCTTTGAAAGGTTGTCACCAAACAGAAAAAAGGGAGAGATGGTTTCAGACTAGCAGGAGGGTTTACAAAAGCAGACTGGCACAAGGGACAAACAGACTAGGTGAAAATGGGTCTGGGGTGGGCAGAAAAGATGAGAATTGGAAGAGAAACATTTAATGAATGAGAAAAGGAATCAGGATGGGGTGAGAGAGAAGACCTCTCCAGAGCAAAGGAGTCGAGCAGGAGGACACGGACTGGAATTGAGGGAAGAGTGTGGTAGGAAGAGGTGAAAGGGTTGGCATCTCAGAAAGGGTCAGTGGGGAAATCTGGAAGAGGAGCCACGGAGGCCCCCAAATGAGCCAGTTACCACTTAATCGAATGGGCCCGAACACCAGCCAGCCAGTGCCGCTCTCCCGCCCCTCCCGGGCTGAGATCTCCCAGGCTCGACTCCTCCCAGGTGGACTGTTCTTTCTACAGGTCTGTGGGGACAAAGCAGAAGGGTAGCAAAGTCTCTCTCCGCCCTTGCCTGGTCAGGCCTTTGCCCAAGATGCCCAGGTTGCCCCAGTGAATTCACCAAAATCCTGCCCTTTAGGTCAATCTACAGGCCCCTTGCCCTGGGCAGGCTAGGCCAGGCCCCAGCACCACCGTCCTCCAGGCCCCACCTTAGTCTCACCCTCGGGGTGAAGGAATTGCAGGGAGCCCAGCTCCCCAGCTAGCCACCCGCAGCTGTGGCCTGTGGAGCACCTAGTCCTGCCCGCTCACCGGTGGACACGGGCGTCCTGCCTGCTTGTCACACAGGGTCACTCGGCTGTGCAGGTAAAGTGCATCGCTGGGCAAGAGGTGGAATGGGTTGAAGGCCAGTTTCACCTCCAGGGAGGCCCCGTTGGCCCTCGGGCCCTCCAGCAGCCGCTTGCTGACCGGGCAGCTGTCGGGAGAGGCAGCGTCCCCCATGGTTAGGAGCCCAGGCAAACACTGATTCCCCCTTTTGGGCTTGTCCAGTGTGAGTGTACATGCTGGGTCTCATGATGAAAATTCGCACCCATTATTTCATTGTATTCTCACATCAGTCATAGGAGGAAGACAATACTTTTGCCCCCCTCCTCTTTCTTTACTTCTTTCTCTCCCTCCTTTTCTTTCCTTCCCTCCTTGTCTCCCTCTCCTTCCCTTCATTTCTCTCTCCTCCCCTCTTTCCCTCCATCTCTCCCCTTTTTCTTTCTTTCTCTTTCCCTCCTTCCTTTTTTTTAAAAACGTCTTTTCTCTCCCTCTGTCTTTTCCTTTCTTCTCCTTCCTCGCTTCTATTATTATTTTGATGATGTGGTGGTAGTAAGTTAAGGCAAAAGGACCTTTTATTTTTATGTGTGTTTTTCTAAGGCCCTCCCCTTTCAGTAACGCGCGCTTCTTCACTGGACATAGTTCATCAGTGATCACTTATTAGCTGCTGCACATGAAAAAAAGGAAACCTCAGCTACTGGTGGCAGACTCTGATAGACACAAAAAATTATGAGCTCAGGGATTTGTAGGTAGTGGCCTGAACTGTTCATGGTGTTGTCATGGTGACTTTTTTGAGGTGACAATAACCTAAATGTAACCCCTTCACTATAACTGATAACACTGGGATACAGTCCGTGCAGAGTCCATGGGCAGACAGTCCATGGTGCTTGGGAGGAAGTTCACTCAGGGAACTGAGTGAATGAAACAGACCAAACCTCCTATTCTCTTGTGAGTAAGAGGAGACACACAATAAATAACTTGATTAAAAAAAAAAAAAAGTAAATGAGCTCATGTAACATTGTATATAATAGGAGGTGATAAATAGAAGAAATATGGATCTAGACTGGATGAGTGGAGGATAGTTGCAATTTTAAATAGCAAGGATGGGGTAGGCTTCATTGAAATGGTGTCCTTTAAGTAAAGACTAAAAGGATGAGAATTTTCCATATAGGTACCAGGGCGTTGAGGATTCCAGGAAGAGAAAACAGCCCATGTAAAAGCCTAAGGGAGAGCAAATTATCTTCCCACTAAATTACCTGTCCCCACAGATGCTACCTCCTATGGGCATTAGGGAATCACCTCTATGACCTCTCTCCCTTGTACTTTCTGAAGCCCATGTAATCTTTTTATACCCTGGGGTCTTTATTCCAGGACTCAAGCTTGCTTGCTTGCTCAGTTGCTTCAGTCATGTCTGACTCTTTGAGACACTATGGACTGTAGCCCACCAGGCTCCTCTGACCATGGGATTTCCTGGGTAAGAATACTGAAGTGAATTGCCATGCCCACCTCCAGGGGATCTTCCCAACCCAGGGGTCTAACCTGCGTCTCTTGTGTCTCCTGCATTGGCAGGCAGGTTCTTTGCCACTACTGCCACCTGTGAAGCCCAGTATTTTTCACCCTTGGGTCTTTATCCCTGGTGGCTCAGATGGTAAAGCGTCTGCCTGCAATGTGAGAGACCCAGGTTCGGGAAGATCCCCTGGAGAAGGAAATGGCAACCCACTCCAGTACTCTTGCCTGTAAAATTCCACGGATGGAGGAGCCTGGGAGGCTACAGTCCACGGGGTCGCAAAGAGTCAGATATGAATAAGCGACTTCACTTTCACTTTCTTTATTCCAAAACTCAAGCTTACTATCAATAAAATCCGTTCTAGTTTCCCCCCTAGATGGTCCGTTTCTTTTACTTCTTTTATCTTTGGCTGCATCACATGGCTTGTGGGATCTCAGTGGTTGGAACTGAACCTAGCTCCACGGCAATGAAAGTGCCAAGCCCTAACCACTGGACTGGGAATTCTGTCCTTTTTTTCTTTTAAAGATGAGGAAACTGAAGCTTAGAAAAGCTAAGTAGGTTGTCCAAGTTCCTTCAGGTAGAAATCTGGATGCAGTGCCACCCATACCCTTAATCACTAGGTTCTCTTTTTTCCAACAAAGGAGCTTCCCTGGTGGCTCAGATGGTAAAGAATACGCCTGTAATGCAGGAGACCCGGGTTCCATCCCTGGGTGGGGACGATCCCCTGGAGAAGGGCATGGCAACCCACTTCAGTATTCTTGCCTGGAGAATTCCATGGACAGAGGAGTCTGGCAGACTACAGTTTATGGGGTCACAAAAAGTCAGACATGATGGGGTCACAAAAAGTTAGACATGATGGGGTCACAAAAAGTCAGACATGATTCACTTTCACTTTCTCTTTCCTCCTGACAAAGGAAGAATTGCATGGTAGAACGGATTTGGTGGTGTTTCAGAACCAGGACTCTGGAAGAATGAGTAGAACAGCATTATGTCCTTGGTCTAGTCATTAAATTCTGAATCCTCTAATCCTCTCATTTTTAAAGTGGGGGAAATAATACTTCACAGGGTTTTTTCAGGAATAAATGAGGCAATGAATGATTCACTGTGCTCTGTGAAGACTTGTTAATAATAATGAAATAAAATCAGGAGGCAGGAGACATGTCCTTCCCTTGACCATGAGCTGTTGAGGGTAAGGACTTGAACCACCACTTAGCAAGGTCTACCACTTACGAGTTGTCTGAATTGAGCCTAAGTTTCTCCATCTATAAAATGGGAATGAAAATATAACTATCTCATACAGTATGTTGTGAGCCTTATGTGAATTAATATATGCGAAGTGATTTGAACAGTGTCTGTTCAAATGTCAAATATATTATGTACTGTATTGTACCCTGAAATGTTACCTTTGTTTTCGTTTTTTACTTTTATGACTGTAAACCCTCAGTAATTGTTTGAGGAAAGACGACAAGGAATGAGTGCCATTAATTGGCTATAATCTTGTATAGGATTTCATTTCCCATTGCCTTAATTTACTCATCTGAAACATGGAAATGATAATAATCTTTGCGTTTTTTTCAACAAACATTCACCCAGCACTTACTTTCTCCTCCTGTTTATATACTAGCAATACAGAGAATGGTGACAGGACCTGTGCTCTTGGGTGTAAAACCACCCAGCCCAAGCTACGGTCCAAGAGCTAGAGCAGCAGTGAAAGGAGGTTGCCAGGTCCCCACGGGTACTTACCTGTCCTTCACAAAGTAGTGGGTGGCCTTAACAGCACCAGTCCTGGAGATGTTGGTGCTGGCGAAGACCTCATTGACCACCAGGGCAAATCTATTTGGGTCACTGCTTGTCGCTCTGAGGACTACGTAGAGAGGCTTGTGAAGGGGAGCTGGTCTGTTCTCAAGTGGAGATGAGCACTGAGGGTCTGTGTAGATGCCCAGGATGACGATGGTGTCCCCAGTGCCCAAAATATGGATGGTAATATATCTGGAGAGGGATGGCAATAAGACTCTCACTACAAAACCCTAGAGGCAAGGGGTATCACTCACCCACTGCCTTGTACCTTAGTTCACGGAGCACTGGTAGCCACAGAGAAGGAGGGGAAGGGAAGTGTTAGTCGCTCAATCATTCCAGCTCTTTGTTGACCCCATGGACGGTAGCCTGCCAGGCTCCTCTCTCCATGGAATTCTCCAGGCAAGAATACTAGTGTGGGTAGTAGTGTAGTCATGCCCTTCTCCAGGGGATCTTCCCAATCCAGGATTCAAACCTGGGTCTCCTGCATTGCAGGCAGATTCTTTATTGTCTGAGACACCAGGGAAGCCCATGGGAAGGGAGCGGAGGGGCAAGTTTGCTAACCTTCCTCCTGGACCTCCTAAAAAGTGAGGGGCCACATCATAGATCCTCAGACCCCAGGGCCCTTGAAGATATCTGAGCCATCCTACCTCAAGGTAATTTATATAAACAACGCATAACGTATTACTTCATAAAAACATCTTTTTCTTCCACTAATACTTTGAATCTCAGTCCAAGAGGTACCTATGATCGCTGGGTGGGCATGGCAGGGGGAACCAACATCCGGAGGGTGTTGACTCCTTTTGTGTCAATTATAGGTAGCAGTGGGAACTCTGCAGGGCCCAGCCAGAGAGGCAGCTGATGAAAAGGAACTCACGTGAAAGAGACTACTGGGTTGAGGTGAGTGACATTCACCACCAGAGCATACGTGCAGCTGAGGCTGAGCATCATGACGTCGGTTTTATTGGCAGCATCAGGGTGAGATTTCAGAAGCTGCACCTCCAGAGAATAAAGGGCATGGCTCTTGTTGATCTGGAAAAAAAACAGGGAGGCGGCCATTACCCTCAGATCTCCTGGGGAATCTCCGTCTTCCATCGTTGTTTGTTGCAAGTTGTTTATTTAAACAAGAGGAATGGCCAAAGCCTGGACCTCTCTGGCAGTCCAGTGGTTAAGATGCTGCTCTTCCCCTGCAGGGGACATGGATTTGATTCCTGGTGGAAAATTCCACAGCCAAAATATAGGGGGGAAGAAAAGAGTAATGGCTAAAGTTTACTGAGCATGGGTTATATTCTAGGCACTGTGGTCTGAATGCAACTCTGTGATGAGAGGTCCATTATTAGTCCCATTTTACAGAAGGGTAAACTGAGGCTTATTTATTTGGCTGCACAGTGCATCTGCAGGATCTTAGTTCCCCAACAGGGATTGAACCCAGGCCCTCGGCAGTGAAAGCGCAGAGCTCTAACCATTAGATGGCCATGGAATTCCCAAAAGAGTAAACGGAGGGTTAGAAAGTTAAAAGATTTGCCCAAAGCAACTAACAAAGCCAGAATTCAACATCTCACTGATCCCAGAGCCCATGTTCTTAACCTCTGTGTCAGTGGTTCTCAAATTTCAACATGCATTTTAGAATCTCCTGGAAAAAAATAAAAGAGTCACTGTGGGACTTGTTAAAATTGCTGATGCCTGGTCCTTATCCCAAGATTCGGATATTTTTTTGATATTTCATTGTTTCCCACAGGATTTCTTAAAAACAAATCAAAATGATTTGTTTTATTGCTATAAATCAAGCAGTTTATTTTAAAAAGAACACAGAGAATTCTAGGGGCAAAGCCATGGACTTATCTATTACATGTTGAAACTGTCGACTCTGTGCTGTTGACTTAGGCAAGAGAACCCATCTGTGGGTGGCCGAACTAGATACTGGAGGAACGACATCACCCACCTTACCCCCACATTATAACAAACTCTGGTTTTCAAACTGAGCCCAGAGAGCTCCAGAGCCTCTTTGAAGGGGCATTAAAGTCTACCTATATGTTAGGGGGAAGCTGACCCAGCAGGGGACTCTTCCTCCTGCTGCATTCAATCAGAGCTGCTCTATTTTTATGTATTTCTTTTTATGTTTGGCTTTTCATAAGAGCCCTTTCCAGGAAAAGAAGTAACAGCACAGTGAGCAGTTAGGAGCACAAGCCAGCTCAGTTAATAACTAACTATGTGACTTGGGATAATCCCTCAGCTTCTCTGAGCCTTAGATTGCTCATCTGTAAAATGGAAACTTCACAGGATTATTGTGAAGATTTAGTGAGACATTGCATATAAAAAAGATTCTGACCCACAGCACATGGTACACAGTATGTGTGTGTCAATCAGTCGTGTCTGACTCTTTGTGACCCCATGGACTATAGCCATTCTCTAGGCAAGAATACTAGAGTGGGTTGCCATTCCCTTCTCCGGGGGATCTTCCCGACCCGGGGATTGAACCCAGGTCTCTTGCATTACAGGCAGATTCTTTAACATCTGAGCTACCAGGGAAGCCCAGCACACAGTAAGAGATTAATAAATACTGGTTGTGGTTGTGACAGTTATTATTTTAAAGGATTCTGTGGCTGACAAGTTTGGAAATCAATTTTCCCAGTCCATCAAACATGGCACCATTTATAAGGGCATTCCTAATCTGATGAGAGACAACATGGTCTCTTCCCCCAAGAGACTAGTCTGATTGCGAAGACTTGACTTCATTCTAGAGAATTATCCTTCATTTTGATTGAAATAAAGTCAAACTGGTACCAGTCGTTCATTTCCCAGTCCCTCCCCCGAAGCACACACACAGCCCAGCTTCCTGTCAGAGGATCCCTTCCAGATTGCTCACAGAAAGGTGAAGTCCACAGGAGCCCTCTTTCTTCTCCACGGTGAAGGCCTGGGCTCTGCGACCCTCCTCTGACTTGCTGACACTGGAGCATCCTGAAAAGGTGCCTTCCCCCAGGATCCAGTGGTGAGTCTTCAGGAAGCAGCTGCTCAGGACCACCTCAATTTCCTGTGGCTGGCAGCGCAGAGCCACCAATGCCCCGGATAGTTCTGTAGGGGGATAAGAGCCAGGACAGAGCTTCCTGAGGCTCCCGGGGTGATGCCATGGGCCAGGGGTACTAGTTCTAATCTGGGGGTCCAACCCATAGCCACTCCCTTAAAGAGTTTCCCTCATGGGAGGAAAGACCCCTCTGCCATGATTGCACTGGGGACCCTAATCCCTGGCCTTAGCTGACCCACTCAGAATCTCTTTCCCAGGAACTGAGCCTGAAAGGAGGCAATAAAGCTTGAGAGTTGTAAGGCAGCCCTCTCCTGCCTTGTGGGCTGAGATGCAGGAACAGCCAGTGTTTGGAGAGAGGAACAAAGCAGTTGTGGGTACCAAAGGGGGTGAAGCAAGACTAAGAGAGGAGAGAGGGGTGACTCGCTGGCTGCCACCACATCCAGAGTTCCAAGTCCCTGGGGACCCTGGCTGGAGCCTACCCTTGGGCTCCATGAGACACCTTTGTAATAAATTCTCCTGTTTGCCCTTCTCCAACCCATTGGCTTCTGTTACTTGCTTGGCAAGATTATTTGAGGAGATAATTTGCTTTGTTCTTTGATTTCCTTCTTATTCCAACAGGTAACCTGGACCTTGGGGGTTTTGAGAGACCTAAACTGTCTGAACTCAATAGCTCTTTCTGTCTTGTAAAAGCCTAAACTCCTGAAGAGAAGCCGAGGGAGGGAGGGAGCTCATTGAGAGTCACGACAGAGAGGATGCATCTTCACATCCTTTTCAGGACTTCTTAGCTTCACAAGGCAACAAAGTCTGCTTTGTTCCATGTTTTCAGTTTTTTAAATTAATTAATGTCAGGCACCATGTTTGGGGTGATGAAGGAGAAGCTAATATTTAAGCCTTCTGTTCTTTCTGTGATTGCGCTTTCCACACTTGCTGTTGAATTTGGGATGAACCGCTCACAGTTAGTCATTAAAAGTAAAATATTATGGAAATACTAAACATTTCTGGACTTGCTTTATTACTTTGAATTTAAAGATTTTGTTTCCTTTAAAAAAAAAAGCTCCTTGATTCTATCTTAGCAGTCAGAGGCATGGGCTGCAATATCAGAGCTGGTGCTTTGGAAGATCCCAAGGGGTCTAGCGGTGAAGACTCTTGTGCTTCCACTGCAAGGGGTGTGGGTTGGATCCCTGGTTGGGGAATTAAGATCCCACATGCTGCATGGCATGGCAAAAAAAAAAAAGAGTAGTCTTTTTTAGAAAAATCAGAGTTTTATTAAATTGAAGTATTGAGGGGGAGGTTAGATTTGTTTCCACTGTAGGGGGCATATGTTTGGTTCCCAGGACCCAGCTTTAGCCCTGCCAGAGGCTGAGCCTGAGAGGTAGCTGCATTGCTACTTACACAGGAAGATCCCGTGACCTCCACCTTTCTATAATATCTGCTACACTTGTCTTGCCTCAACAAGACTTTTCCCCATTTCCCTGCTTAGCCCTCCAGGCCTCTGCTGGGGTTTTATCTTTGGTAGCTCATCATCTACTCCCGCCAGGAAGGCTTAATCTCAGATCAGTCGTTGGAATCCTGGGGGCTGGGGGTTGATGACTTGCCCTTTCTACCCCTGCTGTAGACCATATGTTTGCACCACCAGCCCCAAATCCGTATGTTAAATCCAAATATCCAATGTGACCTTATTAGGAGGTGGGTCCTTTGGGAGGTGATTAGGTCATGAGAAGGGAATGGCAACCCACTCCAGTATTCTGGCCTGGAGAATTCCATGGACTGTATAGCCCATGGGGTCGCAGAGAGCTGGACATGACTGAGTGACTTTCACTTCACTTACGTCATGAAGGGAAAGCCCTCATGAATGGGAATGGTGCCCTTACAAAAAGGACCCAAGAGAGCTCCCTTGCCCCTTCCATCCTGTGAGGGCACACTAAGAGGACAGCTGTCTGACCAGGACGTGGGCCCCACCCAATACCAAAACTACCCGTGCCTTCATCTCAGACTGTCAGCCTCCAGAAACGTAAGAAATAAGTTTCTGTTGTTCATAAGTCAACCTATGCATGGTATTTTTGTTATAGCAGCCCAAACTAAGACAAATTCACATGTCTAGCTACCCTTGCTCTCACTGGAAATCACCTCTGCCCAGGTAGACTCTTTAGATGTCAATGTCTGACCAAACCTCACTAGCTCTCCCATACCCTTTGGACTTAGTTCCTCTGGGCCTTCACAGAGTTGTGGAGAGTTCTTAGCTGCACTGTCGGGAGTTCCTCAGACTTACCTGAGTGGGCATAGTAGCTGTTATTGCACATACAACCTCCGCTGTCAGCTAGGTACTCATCCAAAGCACAGATTTCTGCTCCAGGACTTCTGGGGTGTTTGGGGGACACTTGACTGACTGCAGTCCTGGTAGAGGATTTTGTTGTCCTTGGGGAGATGGGAGTAAGGGTTGTTGAACGAGCAGCTGTTGTCTCGGGTGACGGGGTCATGGCAGTACCAGCACTGGGGGCTGATTCCGTTGGAGAGGAAGGTGTTTGCGTGACGGTATTGTGATGTCTTTCAGACTTTGTGCTTATCGTGGAGGATGTTGTTAGGGTGGAGGGTGCAGCTGTAGTTACCCCTTCTTGAGCTCCTGGTATGTTTGTTCCAGGAACAGTTGTCTCCAGGGTGGTCATGGTTAGTGAAATGGTGTGAGTAAAGGCACGAGTGGTCACAGGTAAAGATTCTATCGCATCAGTGGTTTTGTCCAATGTTGCTCGGGATGTTGTAGCTGACATCTCAGAGACAGTGGTCGTTATGGACCCTGATGACGTAACGTCAATGCCCGATGTGTTTAAAGCCGTTGGAGTTGTGATCGTGGCTAATTTTGAAGAGTCAGCTGCCACTGATGACCCCAGTCCATTGGCTGCAGAGCTTGATGTGAATGGGGCTGCAGCTGGAGGACTCTGGTTCTGTTCCAAGGGGTTTGCTGTTGTGGCCATGCTGGGTGAGGCTGTGCTCCTGGATGTCCCTCCCTGAGCCTTCAGTGTGGAAGTCATCACGGAATTTGGCAGTGTCGTGCCCTCAGAGGTGGTGCTGATAACTGTACTTAATTTCTCCTCCTGAGTCTCATGTGTTGGGCTTGTCTGCTCAGTGGCTCCAGCAGAGCTGCCGGTTGGTGATGAAGTTAGAAGAGCAGCTGGTGCCGCATGTTGCTGGGACTCAGACATTGCTGTCCTCCCGATTGTTGGTGAGGCATTAGATGAAACTGCAGGGCCATCGTCTCTCCCACTGTTGGCTGGGGCTGAAGTTGTGGAGGAGTACTCTGTAGTTCCCAAAGCTGCAGAGTCGTTCATGGAGGATGTTGTAACTGACCCCCGGGTTGTCATAATGCCTATAAAACAAACAAACAAAAAGAAACCAATCGACCTGTTTCCTCCACCAATCCAGATGTTCTCACTTTACCAAATATCTTTATTGCAAGATTCAATAAAGTAATATCAACTCCAACTATATTACTGGCTTGCACCATTTATGTGCCAGTTCTGTGCTACTTTTATTTTCTTGGGCTCCAAAATCACTGCAGATGGTGACTGCAGCCATGAAATTAAAAGACACTTGCTCCTTGGAAGAAAAGCTATGACAAACCTAGACAGCATATTAAAAAACAGAGACATCACTTTGCCAACAAAGATCTGTATTGTCAAAGCTATGGTTTTTCTAGTGGTCATGTATGGATGTGTAAGTTGGACCATAAAGAAGGTGGAGCGCCAAAGAATTGATGCTTTCACATTGTGGTGCTGGAGAGGTCTCTTGAGAGTCTCTTGGACAGCAAGGAGATCAAACCAGTCAATCCTAAAGGAAAGCAACTCTGAATATTCATTGGAAGGATGGATGCTGAAGCTCCAATACTTTGGCCACCTGATGCGAAAAGCCAGTTCATTGGAAAAGATCCTGATGCTTGGAAAGATTGAGGGCAAGAGGAGAAGGGCATGACAGAGAGTGAGATGGCTGGATGGCAGCACTGACTCAACGGACATGAATTTGAGCAAACTCTGGGAGATAGTGAAGGACTGGGGAGCCTGGCGTGCTGCAGTCCATAGGGTCGCAAAGAGTCGGCCACAACTTAGTGACTGAACAACTGTGCTAATAGATCTGAGCTGATGCATGCCAGGGAGAGCTAATTTAACTAATTCTGGCAACTGTGTCTCATTATACTTAAAGACTATTCCAGAGACAAGAGTCAGCAAAAGATGGAAATCTTTGATTTCTTTTTACTACGTTCATCACCTGTTTATTATTAAAGTAGCTTCTCACAGATTTTTACTTACATGCATATATATGAGGAGAAGGCAATGGCACCCCACTCCAGTACTCTTGCCTGGGAAATCCCATGGATGGAGGAGCCTGGTAGGCTGCAGTCCATGGGGTCGCTAGGAGTCGGACACAACTAAGCGACTTCCCTTTCACTTTTCACTTTCGTGCATTGGAGAAGGAAGTGGCAACCCACTCCAGTGTTCTTGCCTGGAGAATCCCGGGGATGGGGGAGCCTGGTGGGCTTCTGTCTATGGGGTTGCACAGAGTCGGACACGACTGAAGCGACTTAGCAGCAGCAGCAGCAGCATATGTATGAGCATGATCTTTGAGTTCTTAATACCTTTTTTGATGTGACTTTCATACTGCATTGAATATGATTTTAATATTTAAAGATACACTTTTTTTTTTTGCAACCTGACCCCTAATTAAAAGCCAAATGCTTCATTTACTGCAATAGCAGTCAAAGATAGTTTTGACAACCTTCAGTTTTCACCTTGTCTGAGTAAGGTGCTGTTCCAATGTGCAAGCCTTGGCACACTGAATCCTCACATCCACCCCGAGGTAAGGACTATTATTTCTATTTACCAGATGAAGAAACTGAGGCTCAGCCAGGGGAAGGCATCTGTGAAAGGTCGCACGGCCAGGAAGTGGTGGCACTGGATTTGAAACCAGATCAATCAGACTCCAGAGCCCAATGTCCTCCCTACTATGCTGCACTGTTTCACAAAAACACAGCTTTATTCTCATGGCTGAGCCAGCTACCCTCTCTAGAGGAAAAGGCCCAAATCAGTTACACTAAGCTGTATCCCTTGGAAACCTCCCTTTCTCTCCTGGGCGATGGGCAGAAATAGGCCCATCACCTGATGCCCTGTCATCGTAACCTTGGCAGTTGTCAAGGGACTAATTCAGAAAAGAGGTGACCCAGCCCAGGTGATGGGCTTGTCCTTCCCACAGTTAGCTCTGAAGAGGCACTGAACCTTCTCCCCAACCCCACCCACATTTGGCATCTGCTTCTTCCAACCCTCACTTTCTTCTACCCCTGAAGAGAGCTACGGGGTTACAAAAGGACAGGAGTGTTGGCCAGGATGCACAAAAAGAAAAGCTAGGCTCTGGACCTGGCTCTGTTACTAACATGCTGTGTAATATTGGGGAAGACCACACCTCGCTCAATCCTTGCACATCCCACTAGCACAGTGAGGGACTTGGACTTAGTATCGCAAGACCTCTCAAAACCCTAGTGATCCATAGGTCTGTTAGCAGCAAAATTCCAAGCTGAAATGAAGAGAGATCCTGCTACAGGGGTCTCGAGTTTTTATTTTCAGGGACAGATGTTTCCACTGGATCTGGTTTTATGTTTTTTCCATGTGGTTAACCAGTTGTCTCTGCCCACTTTGGAGCTGTCCTTTCCCCATTGGTTTGTCAGGCTACCTGTTGTTGTGCATAGAGACTGATTTCCCTGCTCTCTCATTCCCTTGGTTCACTTGTCTATTGCTGCGACACCTCATTATCTTACTGTTACTTTAACTTAAGTCTCAGTATCAGGTAGAGCGAGTCTCCCATCTTGCTCTTCAAAGTACCTTGGCTATTGTTGGCCTTTTGTTCTCCCTCATAAGTACTGGAATCTACATATCAGCTTTCGCAAAAAAAAAAAAAAAAACCCCATTGTGATTTTGATTGGAAGTGTGTTGCAATTAGAGGTTTGCTAAGAATTCACAAGTTTATGACATGGAGGCCTCCTGCCCATAGCAGCTCCTTTGAGAAGCAATGGAACCTGGCCTGGACTCCAAAGTCAGACCTGGGACAGACTCCTAGCACTGTGGTGAGCAGACAAACCACTTCACGTCTCCGAGTCTCAGTTTCCTCAACTGTAAAACAGCAGGGATAAGAGTGCCTACTTCAGGCACTCATAAAGATTAAATGAGACAATACATAGGAGGCACTTGGCACAGTGCTGAGCATACAGTAGGTGCTCAAATGAGACAATACATAGGAGGCACTTGGCACAGTGCTGAGCATACAGTAGGTGCTCAGTAAGCAGAACCTGCTGCTGGTAATGATTTCCCCTTCTGTGCCTCTCACCAAAACTGGTATCTGCTTCCTGGGTATTATTTTGCCAAGGAAACACCCGGTCTTGGAAAAAGTCGTGACTCGGGGGATTGATGGCACAAGCAGCTTCCTGACAGCTCCCCATACCTTCCCCCGTGCTGCCCCATGAACTCAGGATCCAGGGCTGCACTCCTCCGCTGGGCTCAGTGAGACACTGCGGGAGGGCAGCTGGAGTAGGGCAGGGGAGGGCAGCAGGGGTCCAAGCCCCTGCAAGGGCCCTCAGTTCTAGACCAGACTGAGAGGGAACTAACCTACTGAAGCCCCTAGCTACTGGCCCAACGCAGATGGAAAGGACAGACAGAAAAGGGGAGACGGCTGAGATGACAGATGAAATGGAAGTAGATGAGGATAACATCTTGAATGAGGATGGGCAGGCAAAGCCAGGAGCTCTTTGGAGGTCATCCCATCATGTTCCTGCCCTGCCCCCCAAGCTCATCGGTGCCCTAAGCCTTCAGATCATTTAGGGGTGGGTTGGAGATGGCTATGCTCACATAAGTTCTTCCTAGGGACAGACACTAACCCATCTTCCACCACCTGCTTCCCCTCCCCAGTGAGCCAGAAGACAGGCTGAGAGAGCCTCCAGAGAAGGATGGATGGAAAGGGTGTGTGTGGATACTCACCAGGAAGATGGAGGGCTCCGTCCCCAATTAATAACAATAGCAGCAGCAAAAGCCACTGTCCGCCCATCATTCTGCTGGTTGATAGTCCCGGAGGTCACTGGCAAGGAGTCCTGGTCCAAACCGAGGCACAGACAGCAGCTCCAAGACAGTGAGGAACTGCTGGCGCTGGTGCCACCTCCCACCTGCCTGCGGAGGGTCCCACCCCTGCCCTAGTGGTCCAGACTCCTTCCCAGCAGGCCCCAGGGGGCTTTTCAGGGCTGGCAGCCATGCCGATAGGAGGGAATGAAGGGTGGAGTTTCCCATCAGCTGCAATCAGTGGGCCTCTGGGGATTCCCATTCCAACTGGTGACTGTCCCCAAGGCCCCTAATTGTCAGGGTACGCTGAACAGCTGGGCAGAACTCTGGGCTTTGCAGCCTTTCTCTCACATAACAGCAGGGAACCTGAGTCTCAGTCACATGGCTGATTTCATCAACTCCCAACTCCAAGGAGTTGAGCTCTGGCCATTTGATTTTAGAGCTGGCATTCAATCTTATCCTCTCCCGATTGCACGGAGGGGCAAAATGAGGCCTGGTGACTTGCCCAAGAATGAGAGTCCATCAAGGCAGCTCTCCATAGTGTCCTCCACCGCCACAGCTTTGTCAGACTGCATTGCCTAGCTCAGGGACCTGCTGTGGCTCTCAGTGGTCTTACTGTGAAGGTCCCAAAGAGGTCTCACAGGTCCCAAGTTCTCTACCAGACTCCATTCACCTGACCCTCAAATTCTTCCCGCTGCCTTCCAGGAAGCTTCCATGCTCTTCTCCTCCAGAGAGCCTGCCAGGACTCACATTTCATTCTCCACTGACCCAAAATGGAGTTTCCTGTACCTGCATGACTTGGTCAGTGGTGACCCCATGAGACTAGAGCTCTCCAGAATGAGGACCAGTGTTTTATACCTTCAGACAGAGAGACAGGGTAGGTGTTTCCATCAGAGAGGCACTCCCAACCCTGAATACCAGACTTTCACCCCCCAAATTTAGGACCCTAAGGCAGGAATTATCTCTCTACCATTAAGTCAAAATTTTTCAGGCTGTAGATTCTCTCTCCCATTAGACTGGAAGCTCTGGGGGACAGTCAGTTACTCCCCCGTCCGGCGAAAGAGGCTTTTGAGGGGGCAAGGCTGCCCCCAAAGGTTTGGAGGTCTACCAGTTAGACACATTGATCCCAACACAAAACTTTATTGTTGATACACGATACCTGGCCCCACCGGCCTCATCTTTCTCCTCCTGGTACTTGGGCCCACTTAGACCCCATGTAGTTCTGGTCTAGCAGGGGACCAGGGATGCCCATCTTGAGGGCAAATCCTGGCTGCCTTGGCCAGCAGCCCCTTGTGGGCTCATCCTTGCTGTAAGGCTCCACTCTCATCCACCATCCTTCTCCATCCGTGCTCCTCTGGACCTGGGCTCACAGGCCCAAGTCCTACAGACACCGCCCCCTTCCATCCCTAGGCATCTGCCCAGGTGTAAGGCAGAGGATGGGCTCAGGCCAGGATGTGCCACACCATGCCAGCAATGCAGGAAGACGCAGCGGCTGGGTGTGTGCTCATGCCCATTGGCTCCTGTACTGCCCTCTCAGCGGCTGGCCTTTCGTTTGTTAACATTTGTGTTGGATTCCTGAACCTGCAAACCAAGAGGTCTTCTTGTCAATCCGCCACCCCTGACATGGCAGACGCCCCCTTACTCCCCTCCTCCAGCTCAACAGCGGCTCATCCAGGCTTCCCAGGGAAGTCCTCCCCATCTAACTCTCAGTCTCCTCTCTGACCGTGGAGCTCTCCTCTCAGGCCATAGCACCCACAAGGCTCCCAGGTCAGATGGGATGGGAAGCAGAGAAGGAAGTGAAATGTGTGGGAATGTGCTTTGTTCTATGGGGCTTCCCAGGTGGTGCCAGGGGCAAAGAACCCACCTGCCAATGCAGGAGACGTGGGTTCGATCCCTGGTTCAGGAAGATCCCCTGGAAGGGGGCATGGCCTATTTCTCCCTAGAATTTTCCTCCCTCAGGAGGCTGCTCCTCTTACGTACCTGACAGGACCTGGGGGGGGTCCTATACCCCCCGTGGTGGACCTAAGCATCTGCCACTAAGCAGGAACTGAGCCGCTCAAGTCCCCTTAAGAGGAAGCTTGAGGGCGCTGAAGGCCAAGATGGCTCAGTGTGCAGAGCCCTACAGGAGGGGCAGGGCCTCCCAGAAAAGCTGGAATCTAACCAGATGGGCAGTGACTGCTGGGGTGCCTGGGAGTCTAGGGGGGTGGGCCAGACCTTGAAAAAGTCAGAAACCTTGACCAAGGAGGTGGTGGCTGGGCTGGGTGAGCACTGATTGGGTAGGAGAGGGAAGCTGAGAAGCTGCACCTTTTTCCTGTTGACGAGCGCGGTGATCAAGTCTTGCTCGCGAGTCATCTCACGGATGTCCACAGAGGACCTGCTCTCCAAGGACATGTTCCACGACAAGTGCCTCTGCATCAGCTCCTCCTCCTGCTCCTGGTTGAAGCGGATGGAGCGGACCTCGTCCACTATCCTGAAGGTGGAAGGGTGAGTGCGTTCCGAGGGAGGGGGTTGGGGGGGCGGCCCTTCCATCTCTTTCCTGGGGTCCAGCCCCATGCACCCTCCCCACCTTGACTCTGATAAAGACCCAGGCCAAGGCTCAAGGCCCTTTGTGAGATTACGAGATGCATATCCTGCACAGACAGGCTTGGGGGGGAGCCTGGGCAAGTCACTTAACCGCTCTGGGTCCCAGGGTCCCCATTATCAATAAGGGCATGAGGCCAGAAGAATCTGAGGGTCCACAGAGCCCTGCCTCCTGAGACTCTGGGGTTACCCCCAGTACCCGCCCTACGTGTTGAGCTCAGCGCGGATCTCCTTGTATTGCATCAGGTTCTCCTGTATCGCCTCGAGCACCAGGCAAAAGTTGTCGCATGTTCTTTCCGAGAGGTTTGTCAGGGAGCCCCCCATAAATGGCTCTTGGGGGACGCCAGACATCTCCGAACGGGCGACTGCACAGTGCACCAGCGGCAGCTTGTTATTCCCATTTCCCTTCTTGTCGTCTACCTGGGGAAGGGAGAACGGAGAGGGAAGGATAGCTTAGCCGGCACCCCCTCCCCTGGCGCCTTCCTGCTTGACTTCAGGGGAGATGAGTCTCAGGACGCCAGGGTTCTCATGCCCCTCGTTTCAGCTCCAACCAGTCTTAGCCTCCCTCCTTTACTGTGGGAGCCCAACTTGAAATGCAGAAGTCTGTCCCTCACCTCTGAAAATTCTCACCCCTTTTCACAACTTAGTGCTTCCCCTACCTCCTGATAAATCCTACCCAGCAAACTTCTGAAACCCTAACTGCTCTCAGGCCACAGGCCACAGCCCTCAGCACTTTACACAATACTCCCCACCTTTTGGAAGCTCTACCCCCGGATGAGTAATACTATAGCTAATGTTCATCGAGTTCTTACTATGTGTCAAGTACTGTTCATTGACCCATGAAATCCTCATAATAGCCCTATGAAGTAAACAGAATTATTATCACTTCCATTTTATAGAAGAAGAAATTGAGGTTTAGATTGGTTTAAATGCCCTAAGGTCACCCAGCTGCTCACTTTCACGTTGTCACAGAGAAAGATACCAAGGAACTCCACACGCTCAGAAGCCCCAGTCGGTGAACTGGCACTCAAAGTGGGGATTGCTGCCTTCAGGCCTCAGGCTTGGCTTTCTTTAGGCCCTCGAGTGTGTGAGCGCGCACACACACACACACACACACACACACACTCTCAAGTTAGCACTCATACACTGTCCCCTTCCCCCCTCTGCCCTCCCTATCTCACTCACCTCACTGAAGGCTATTTGATGCTGCTGCCCCTGTTCTGCCTTCATCATTTGCTCCAGATTGGTGGTCACCACGACGACCAACAGGTTGATGCCAATGAAGGCACCGATGGTGATGAAGATGGCAAAGTAGATGGCGCCCCCAATCGCCACTCCGTACGCCCCTGTCTCCATCCTGGAGATGGCAGTCAGGGGCCCTATCACCTCCCTGGCCCTTTGGGCCTCAGTTTCTCCTCATCTACGAGATGGAGAAATTATCTCAAAGCCTACTGGGACTTCTGCCGCCTCACTGCTGCTGTGCAGATCTAAGGCCCGACTCCTGATTGTCCCCACAGCTGCTCTTGAATGAGCACCCGCTGCTCTGCCAGACAGTGGGCCGCCCTCAAACCAGCCCTGCAAGGTGAGCATTCATACACCAGCATTCTCAAATTTAATCTATTGGCTGTACTTTTATCATGTCATTCTTATTATAACTCAGGTTTGTTATAGAAAAATCAGAGGGAAAATATATAGGAAAAAAAATCCCACCACTGTTAATACCTATTGCAAACTTCCCATAAAACATTTTCCCAAATAATAGCTTTTGCTCTCTTGCTACACATGTGTGTGTGCGCGTGCACACAACGTCAGTCTCTACTAATCCTCAGAGCAACCCATGACATGGCTACACGTCGTATAATGATCTCCAGTTGGCACATGAGGAAACTGAGGCTCAGAAGGTTGCATGGCTAGAACAGCGGGGCAAAGACTCAAAAGCCCAGGCCACCTTCATTTCACATTCCATGACTTGTCCACTGCCTATAATGTAATGGGTAATGAGGGTAGAAGCCCCTTTACGAACTGGGCTTCTACTCTCACACGAGGAAGATAAAAGGAAATCAGTCAGTGGGACCCAGCCCCTGAAATGGCCTGGAACAAGTAGGATTTGGGCTAAATGGAAAGAGGTAAAGAAGAGAACCTAGGCAGCCCTCTGCGGCCAAACATGACCTTGGACAGTGGGTCTCAAAATGAATAAAATGAGACCTTACGTTCCCAGGAGTTGAGGCAGTCTGGTGGGCTCCCGTGTGGACAGGGAGCTGCCTTGGGACCCTAGGTGCAACCACAGACCTGCTGCCTGGCCCAAGGCCAAGCTGCCCAACTGCTGAGCATGAAGGGAGACTGCAGTCCATGAACAAGACTGCAGCGGGACTTTGAATACATGGAGTTTCATAGGGACAAGGCTTCAAGTAGATTACAAAGCTAGAGGCCCCAGCCCCAGGAGTCTGCTTTTCTCCAGTTTAAAGCCCCAGGCACCACGCCCGCTTCCTGCCACCCTCACCCCAAGTCCTGGAGCCCCACTCCCACCTGAGACCCCTTCTCCCTCCTCAGGTGGTTTTTTTGCCCCTGGATGCCCCAGCCCCTCCCCGCCTAGCTCAGCTGGACTGGGGGCCCAGAAGCCCCATGGGCACTCACTGAAAGTCACTGTAGATGTCCACCCAGCCATCCTGGGTGATGCAGATGAAGAGGGTATACAGGGCAACCTGCATGTTCTGGAAATGCATGGGCACGAACACACCAAAGAGAGTGACCCCAAACACGGAGAATACCTGCCGGAGAGATGGGAGACCCACCCCGGACTTCACCCACAGGCCTGGGACACAGGACATGCAAAGGAGCTGCCAGGGGAACCACAGGGAGGCAGGCCTCTCCTCCTCTCATCTCCAAACCCTCCTCCTCTCCGCTCCAGACACCCCGTATCCCCACTTAGCCAGGGGCCTGCCCAGGAAAGGGGGGCGGCTGGGGGCAGGGGAGGGCGCTGACCAGCATGAAGAAGAGGATGAGGACCATGATGTTGGCCATGTCGGGCACCGACTGCAGGATGACGCGAATGATCCGGGCCAGGGGCTCCACCGCCATGCACACGTGCAGCAGACAAAGTGCCCTGCGGCAGAGCCTCTCAGGGGTGCCCCTCGGCCCTTCCCAGACCCCTCCTCCTCACCATCGCCCCACCTGCCCAGAAAGGCAGAGCTGATGCCCACCTGCAACAATCCCCTCCCCTCTCTCCCGGGATCCAGACGGGTCCCTTCTTCGCTCCGAGTCCCCAGCTTACCTGAGGGTGTAGGTGATAGCGACGGCACTGAGTTCATTAACGAAAAACCCCAGGAGCAAGATAAAGATGATAAGGAAGTTGAGGATGTTCCAGCCGTCCTGGGGGGTGGGCCAGCCCCAGCAGGGTCTGTCAGGCCCAGCCCATGGGTTCATCCTGGGTCTGCCCTCCCCACAGCCTCAGGATGGGGGACTCCCAGTGCTCTCGGAACAGGGCCAGTCACGTGCCACCCACTGTGGTCCTGCTGTCACCCCCTAAACATGCCACCAAACACCCAAGCACTTGCTGTCTCATACACGTGTCCACAGCCAAGTGCAGTGTCTGAACACACAATCGAGTCCCTCGTATACGCCAGTTCCTAAGCTGAGCGCCCACCTTGGCTAGTGTGCTGCTGACAAAGGCCTTGCCCTGCAGTTAGGTGACCTGAGAGCGTTTGGAGGCTCCAGCTTTGTGGGACACACACTATAGTTAATAAAACAAAATTAAATGAAAACACTAAGGAACAGGGCTTTAAGAGCCACTTCGGAGGTGAACTAACTCTCACCATGGAAGAAAGGCACAGTTGGCAAGCTCCACATCCAACATGGCACAAACTCCTTTAGAGTACGGACGGAGGAAGGAAGCTCACACGTACGACAAATTCAAGCACAACCGCTACGGGGGAAATCTTCTCTAATAAACAGCCTGCATTTTCCTTTGACCAGTGATCCCACTTCTCGATATCCATCCCACACAAACTCTGGTGCAACTACAAAATGACCTTTGTAGAAGGCTGAAAATAACTAAAGTGTCCAGGATTATAACAGCACACCGGCTGGCTAAAGTATACGTTCATTCAATGGAGTACAGAACAATGAGAAAGGTCTCCCATACAGCAGCATTTATACTACGTTACTGTACGGAAAGGGAGGACTAAAAATATATACATATTTGCTTATGATTGCAAAATAAACACTAGGAGGATAAACAAGAGATTATAAATAACAAAGATTATCTGAAGAGGGCGGGGGAAGGGGACAGGGATGAAGGGACAGAGTAGAAACAAGAATTTTGTATGCTCCTTTCAGTACAGTTTTGACCAATATGTAGCTGCATTAAATATTCAAAATGAAAATAATTTTTTTTCCTTTTTGAAAAAATATTATTTGGCTGCAATAGGTCTTCATTCCAGCATGTGGGATCTAGTTTCCTGACCAGGGATTGAACCTGGGTTTCCTGCATTGGGAGCATGAAGTCTTAGCCACTGGACCACCAGGGAAGTTCCAAAGAGAAAACTACTTTATTTTGAAAAAATTACTTTAATGGGAAAAAAGTTCTTAAATTTATTGGGCAATCCAATAAACACAAGACTTCCTGGTATGTCACATTCAGAGTGTTGGTGCCTAAACATACACCAGGAGACACAAGGCTGCCTGTCTACAGATCCATCCCTGTATCCATTCAATATTAAGCTCCTACTCTATGCCAGTCCATTCTGAAGGAGATCAGCCCTGGGATTTCTTTGGAAGGAATGATGCTAAAGCTGAAGCTCCAGTACTTTGGCCACCTCATGCGAAGAGTTGGCTCATTGGAAAAGACTTTGATGCTGGGAGGGATTGGGGGCAGGAGGAAAAGGGGACGACAGAGGATGAGATGGCTGGATGGCGTCACTGACTCAATGGACGTGAGTCTGAGTGAACTCTAGAAGTTGGTGATGGACAGGGAGGCCTGGTGTGCTGCGATTCATGGGGTCGCAGAGTCGGACACGACTGAGCGACTGAACTGAACTGAACTCTATGCCACACCTCAAATCAGATCCTGAAGATACAGGATTTCTGCCCTGCTGAGCTCATAGGCTATTTTGAGGGAGGTGGACAGACAGTAAATTTTAACTCCTGGTGAGAGACTCCAGGAGTTGGTAATGGACAGGGAGGCCTGGCATGCTGCAGTTCATGGGGTCACAAAGAGTCGGACACGACTGAGTGACTGAACTGAACTGAACTGAGAGGTGAGTACACAATGTTAGGAGACAGGGCAACAACTAACCTAGCTTAGGAGAAACAGAAAGACTTCCTGGAAGAGAAGACATCTGAATGAGTCTTAAACTGTTAGTAGGAGAAAAGCAAGTGAGTAAGCGGTAAGGAGCTTTCATAGACTAGATGTCAGCATGGACAAAGGCATGAAAGTGAGCAACAGCAGTGTGTGTATATATATGTATGTGCGCGTGTGCACACGTTTAAGTGTGTCTTTAGGAATGTCACTACAAGCAGCTTGATGTAGCTGGAACATGCAAGGGTGAGGTGAGGAGTGATAAGGCTGCAAAAGCAGACAGAAGCCATTTCATGGAAAGCCTTAAGCACAGTTGAGACAGGCTGGGACCTAGCACTCTGCTGCAGTGCTGCACTGCTTGCCCCTGGACACACCTCTACTGGAGCAACAAAATACAAAGAAACTGTATGGGACTAAAAATAACTAAGTGCATGTGCAGATGGGACAAATTCGGGATAAAAGATACAAAAAGACCAAAAAATCCAATTGCCACTTCTAAATAGCCAGGAGCAAAAACAGGATGTTGGGAGCAAAATCAGGGTATTGCAAATGCCCCCCGGAGAAGGCAATGGCACCCCACTCCAGTACTCTCGCCTGGGAAATCCCATGGGCGGAGGAGCCTTGTAGGCTGCAGTCCATGGGGTCGCTAAGAGTAACGACTGAGTAACTTCATTTTCATGCACTGGAGAAAGAAATGGCAACCCACTCCAGTGTTCTTGCCTGGAGAATCCCAGGGATGGGGGAGCCTGGTGGGCTGCTGTCTATGGGGTCACAGAGAGTCAGACACGACTGAAATGACTTAGCAGCAGCACATGCCCCCTGCACACAACACTACCTAAGGGATGGGCAAACCACCTAAGACACCCCTCCAGTCTGACTCCAGACACACCCCTACCCCCACCCCATGTAAGGAACAACCTTGCCTTAATCAGGGATTAAGGGAACAAAACAATCTGTTACTTGTTCTCCTTCCCCTCTACTGCAACAGGGGCCCTAAAAAGCCTTGCCTGAATCTCTTGTCTGGCCTCTAGTCAGTTTCTGTTGATTGGAGAAGGCCAAGGACTGTTGGTATCACAATGAGGCACTTAGGCCTGATCCTATAAACAACTGGGAGCCACTGGAATGTTTAAGGGCACTCTACTCTGTCTTGGGCTTTGGGGAAACTATTTTGATGGCAGGTGGGGTACACTGGAAGCCAGTGTCCTGGAAGCCATAGCAACACCCTGGTGAGAGAAGACAAGACAGGAACTAGAATGGGGTACCAGAGCTGCAGAGGTGGCCAGAAAATTGAGAAACTCTTAGGTAGTAAAATAGTAAGTAATAGAGTGGGGAGGTAAGAAGGAGCCAGGAGCCACATGAGCACTGTAGAAAACGGGGCATTGGGGGCAAAACTTTGGGGATCCCCATGCGGCTGGGTAATATTTGAGATATTAACTTGCAGATTTTCCTCCCTCCCCTGCCTTCTCCCTTTCCATCCACCCATTCAGTGCAGAGTAGTCCTTGTACACTGGGATCAGGAGAGGGGCTGGGGGTGGGGAAGAAGACAGCACAGGGTCTCTTACAAGCCCTGGCTTTTGGCACTGGGAGGCTGGCCCCAGATAAGGGTTAGGGCTTGGGACATTCATTTTCAGCCATTAATTCTGGAGGGCGGTTTTGCCTTCCAGAGGACATTTGGCAGTGTCTGGAGATACCCTTGATTGTCACAGCTAGGAAGATGTTTATGGCATCTAATGGGTAGAGAGGCCAAGAATGCTGCTAAACATTCGACAATGCACAGGACAGTCCCCTCCCAAGGAAGAATTATCTGGGCCAATTATGTCAACAGTGCCAAGGCTGAGAAATCTTGTCCTTGAGGAGATATGCAGAGTGGCTGGGAGGAACACAAAATTTGCTCCCATTCTCTTGTGCTAATGAAACGCTAGAGTTTAGCCTTGGAAGTGCAGGCCCTCCTAACTGCTGCTGCAAATGAGACAGGCTGGAACCTGGGACCCTTTGCTGCAATGCTTGTACTTGGACAAACTTCCTCAAGCAAGAAAATACAAACAAACTGTAAGAAACTAAAAATAACCGCCTGCAAGAGCAGTTGGGGCAAATTATGGACAACAAGATACAAAAAGACCAAACAGCCCAAATGCCATTTCTGAAGAGCATGGAGCAAAAGCAGGGGGTTGAGAGCAAACGCAAGGGGTCAAAAGCAGTACTTGAACATGCCTCCTGCACACACCACCACCAAAAGGGCAGGCAAACCACCCAAACCACGCCTCCAGTCCGACCCCTGGTCACCCCACTACCCTCACCTCATACAAGGAATCAGGGAGAGATGAGCAAAGGAAACTGTTACTTGTTCTCACTCCCCACTGTAAGGCCAGACCCGGAGGCCATGATGGGCCGCCCCTCCTCTCCCTCCCGCCGGCGGGGGAAGTCCCTAATGGAAGGCGCCTCCCAGATCCCGGGGACCAATGACAGCACACTTCACCAGCTAAAGCCGCCCCACCCCAGCCACGAAGAAGGACCTGTCAGCCCGCAACGCCTCAGCCTGGGAACCTATCCGATCCCCCGTCCATCTAGCCTGACCATCCCTCGCAACGAACGTATAAAAACCACCCCCAAACCACCCCCAACACAGTCTGGGACGCGGACTTCCTCTACCTGCCTCGTTTGGGTCCAGAACCCCGGCCGGGAACCCCGCCCGGGAGCGCTTCGCCATTAAAAAGCCTGTGAGACACTCTTTTGGTGTCCTGGTCTTTTAACTAACACCCACTGCTACTGCAGAGGCCCCAGCAAAGCCTGCCTGAATTTATCTAGCCTCTGGACAATTTCTATGGGCAACAAAAGAAATCTCAGGACTACTTTCACATAAGAAATGCTCTCTCTTAGGGAACAAATATCTGCCTGTATCCTGAAGAGTGGTACACTGAAATATTCACAAAATCATGGTACCTGTTCTCCTCTCAAGCTGGTTTTAGAAAAGGCTGAGGAACCAGAGATCAAATTGCCAACATCCGCTGGATCATGGAAAAAGCAAGAGAGTTCCAGAAAAACATCTATTTCTGCTTTATTGACTATGCCAAAGCCTTTGACTGTGTAGATCACAATAAATTGTGGAAAATTCTGAAAGAGGTGGGAATACCAGACCACCTGACCTGTCTCTTGAGAAATCTGTATGCAGGTCAGGAAGCAACAGTTAGAACTGGACATGGAACAACACACTGGTTCCAAATAGGAAAAGGAGTACGTCAAGGCTGTATACTGTCACCCTGCTTATTTAACTTCTATGCAGAGTACATCATGAGAAACACTGGACTGGAAGAAGCACAAGCTGGAATCGAGATTGCCAGGAGAAATATCAATAACCTCAGATATGCAGATGACACCACCCTTATGGCAGAAAGTGAAGAAGAACTAAAAAGCCTCTTGATGAAAGTGAAAGGGGAGAGTGAAAAAGTTGGCTTAAAGCTCAACATTCAGAAAACGAAGATCATGGCATCTGGTTCCATCACTCCATGGGAAATAGATAGGGAAACAGTGGAAACAGTGTCAGACTTTATTTTGGGGAGCTCCAAAATCACTGCAGATGGTGACTGCAGCTATGAAATTAAAAGACACTTACTCCTTGGAAGAAAAGTTATGACCAACCTAGACAGCATATTCCAAAGCAGAGACATTACTTTGCTGACTAAGGTCCATCTAGTCAAGGCTATGGTTTTTCCAGTAGTCATGTATGGATGTGAGAGTTGGACTGTGAAGAAGGCTGAGCACCAAAGAATTGATGCTTTTGAACTGTGGTGTTGGAGAAGACGAGAGTCCCTTGGACTGCAAGGAGATCCAACCAGTCCATTCTGAAGGAGATCAGCCCTGGGATTTCTTTGGAAGGAATGATGCTAAAGCTGAAACTCCAGTACTTTGGCCACCTCATGCGAAGAGTTGGCTCATTGGAAAAGACTTTGATGCTGGGAGGGATTGGGGGCAGGAGGAGAATGGGACGACAGAGGATGAAATGGCTGGATGGCATCACTGTCTCGATGGACGTGAGTCTGAGTGAACTCTGGGAGTTGGTGATGGACAGGGAGGCCTGGTGTGCTGCAATTCATGGGGTCGCAAAGAGTCGGACACGACTGAGCGATTGAACTGAACTGAACTGATTCTCCCCTCCACCATGGAGACAAATAACTATGCACCATCCTATTCTCTTTTCTGTTAATAAACATCCTCCCAAGTGTTGTTCTCACAAAGCAGGCTTTAAGACATCCACATTTTAGATAGAAATATTGTTCTAGGTTCTATATTCTGTGTTCTATGAAGTGACACTTCTAAGCCCTGGAAAGCTTGTAATTCTAATTGGTTGTCCTGATAATGGTATTTAAATGATGCTTCCTTTTTAAGAAGGTATAAAGATTTGATGGGTAATTTTTTTAAAGCCTCTTCTTGCACATGCCCAAAGACAGATAAATCTCTTGACTCCAGAAATCCTTTAACTCTAGAAGTCCTATTTAAACAAAGAATTTGAGTCTTTGTTTCATTTTATGTAATGTTAAGATCTGTTCCTACCGAGATATCTTTTTGATACTCTTCCAAATAGGAGTCAGCAAACTATAGCTCAAGGCCAAATCTGACCAGCAGTCTCTTTTTTTAAGACCCATGGGTTTAGAATGATTTTTACATTTTTAAATGGTTGGGGGAAAGCAAAAGGAAAATAATATTTCATGACATGTAAAATTTAAAGTTCAAAGGTCAGTATACACAAAATTTATCTGGAACATAGCCATGCTCATTTGTCTATATACTGTCTATGGCTGCTTTGTGCTTTTACAGCAGAGATGAGTGTTTGCAACATATACTATATGGCCCACACAAAAAATATTTACCTGGCCCTTGAGAAAATTAGCTTATTCTTATCTCGTGGCTCAGACAGTAAAGCGTCTGCCTACAATGCAGGAGACCCGGGTTCGATCCCTGAGTTGGGAAGGTCCTCTGGAGAAGGAAATGGCATTCCACTCCAGTACTCTTGCCTGGAAAATCCCATAGATGGAGGAGCGTGGTAGGCTACAGTCCATGGGGTCGCAAAGAGTTGGACACTTCACTTTTGAGAGCGACTTCACTTTTGAGAAAATTATAGGGAAACCTCCCTGCAATGCAATTGGATGGCCCAAAGGGGGCGCTCTCATGCAGTACCACTAGATTACTAGTCGATTACACGAGTTATCAATTACAGACTCAGAATAATCACCAACTGAGAAAGAATCATCAATTAGAGGGCCCACAGGAAAAGAGATACATAGCATCTCCTGCAAGAAATCTAATATTCCAGCAACTCAGCTAATAAGACCATTTCACCCTGCACTCTCACTTTTCTTCAGCAGGTTTTTGTTCAAATCAACCTCTCCTAACTGCCTCCTTTTTCTCCATAAAATAACGTTTCTCTCCATTTTTGGACTTGCTGTGGCTTTTGCTATAGCTTGCTAGTCCTGAATTGCAAATCCTCTTCTATTCCCAAATAAACCTCCCCTTTTGTTTTGCTGGTAAAATAATTGACTTAATTATCTTTAAGGTCAACACCCTTTACAGAAAATCTCTGCTGACCCCTCTGCTCTTGAACCCTGTAAATTAAGGTGTGTGTGTGTGCGCTAAGTTACTGCAGTCATGTCTGATTCTGCAACCCTATGGACTGTAGCCTACCAGGCTCCTCTGTCCATGGGATTCTTCAGGCAAGAATACTGGAGTGGGTTGCCCTGCCCTCCTCTAGGGGATCTTTCTAATCCAGGGGTAAATTAAGGTGGATACTCTCAATTGCATTTCTCTGAGAAGGAAATCAAGGTTTTCCCAAGAGCACAGAACTAGGGAAAGCTGGATCAGGAACGGGGACCCAGGAAAGCTGCACTTCCAGTACAAATTACTTTCTGCCACATCACAGACATCTCAGAAGTCGGTCTTTCTTTCTTCGTGCATGCAGATGAACATACACATGCAATCACACACACACACACACACACTCCTCAGGTTTCAGGGCCAGGTGCACGGTGGTGGGGACAGGATGGGATGCCAACCCTAAGGAGGAGTAGAGGTGATGGCAGGGAGGGCCCAGGATCTCACCTTCCAGAAAATCCAGAAACCATTTAACCAGCCGAGAAGAAGTTCACAGATAAGGGTGGTCAGCACAATGTCATCTATGGTAGAGAACAACTCATAGTGTTTCTACATGGAAGACAGAGAAAAAGAAGGGCAGAAAGGTCAGTGGAGCGGGGCCTTGGCAAGACCAGGGACAGAGGCTGTCTGTAGGGAAGGGGAGGCCCAGATTCTTATTGCTTTTCAGCCTCAGCATCTTTGTAGCGCCCTTCAGAGTAACCCTTGCACATACGTGCCAGGCACCGTTCTTAAGACCACAAGCTTTTTTCATGTTACCATCACCATCATCCTGCAAAGTAGGTTTTATTCCCATCTTGCACTTGAGGAATCAGAGAAGTGCCCAAGGTCAAACAGTTAGTGGTAAAGATTGTTGTCTGACTACAAACCTTGGAAAAGGGAGGTGGAGAAAGGCAGAACAGACTCCAGGATCGGGAGGGAAAGCCCTGGCCCTTGAGATGGAGGACACCAAGTCCCATCCTTGCTTCTTTGGTGGTCTCCACCACTCCGGCTGCACTAGCTCCCAAATCCCCAGGCTTGGCTTGACCAAACTCCTGAGTAGCCCCCTACTCAGGGGTCCAAGATATGCTCCTGGGGTGGATGGATTGATGGATGGATGACTCCATGATTCTGAATTCTGTTTGAAACAACTCACTTTCACGCCAACTCCTGTTAAGCTGTGACACTGCTGTTGTTTGTGACATGAACAGCCCCCAGCCCCCTGATTCCACTTTGCCAGACAAAAGTCACCCGACTCCCCCTCTTCTTTACCTCCGTGGCCCACAGACTCAGGGCTTCTTCACGCCTCCTGCTCCCCACACCTTGCCACCAGCTCCATCCGCCAGCCAGCGTGAGGCTGGACAGAGTTTCTTCTTTTTCTCTCAGCCATGCAGCACAGCATGTGGGGTCTTACTTCCCTGACCAGGGACTGAACCCACGCCCCTGCAGTGGAAGCGTGGAGTCTTAACCACTGGACCACCAGGGAACTCCCTGGGCAGAGCTTCCTAAGTTCAGATGGGAGCTGAAGTTTATGGGCTCCCAGCCTGTTCCAAATTCCCAAAGGGCAACATGGGCCAGAGGTATCTACCTAAAGCAAGGAAAGGCGTTTTCCTTCCCTTCATCTTTCCCTTCAGCTCTACCCCACTGGCCACGGGTGGCAATAGCCTCTCCTTTCTATTTATTGAAAGAGCTTCCTGAACAGTTGCCCTGCCTTCTCCAAGTCATGAGCATCTGTGGTTAAATCAGAGTTGCATTTTTTACCCACAAACCTTCCAAGACTCACTATGGCCTGCAGGGTGAGGTACAAAACCAGTCTGGCATTTACAGGTCTCTAGGATCTGAGCTTCACAGCACATATCCTCTACCAGGCTTTTTTTTAGCATTTTTGACTTGGACTCAAAGCAATACATATTTTACCCCATAATGGTCTCTCTCCCTCTGGCTCCTCCCCTCCCTCCCTCTTCCCCACCAGTAGCTACTTCATTCTTTTTCATTTTGTTTGATTCTACATCAAAAGCTACCTGAATTCTGAACTGTTTTCATGATCCATTGATGGGTTTTGATCTGCCCTCCAGTCACTCTTTCTGCAAACCCTGGCAAGTGGGTTTCTGCCTCCACCACATCAGAGTTAGCTCCTGTCAAGGTCACAGGGGCAAGATCCAAGGGGGGTTTCAGAGTCCTTTTCTGGCCTCGTGTCCTAGCCACATCTGATGCTGCGCTTGCTCCCTTGGATGCTCTCCTGGGGATCCTCTCATTCCACTGGCTGCTCCTCCTTACTACCCTTTTGCATCTCCTCTTCTATTTTCTGCCCTGTACTTAGAGGCTCTTCTCAGAGAGCTCTGTCTTGGTCCCCTTCTTACTTGGTACTCTCTCCCAGGCAACCCCATCCATTCCTTGAGCTTCAGCAACCAGCTCCCTGGATGCCAGTCACCCTCACATTGCCATACTTTAAACCCTGGCTTGCCTGGATAAACATCAAGGTCCTACTGTATAGCACAGGGGACTATAGTAATATCCTATGACAAACCATAATGGAAAAGAATATAAAAAAGAATATATATATGCATACATAACTGAATCACTGCTGTACAGCAGAAATTGACACAACACTGTCAATCAGCGATACTTCAATTTAAAAATGAAAGCAAAAAATAAAGAAATAAACCTTGGCTTGTGGTTCATGGGGTCACAAAGAGTCAGACACGACTGAGCGACTGAACTGAACTTCCAAAGACAGCCTCCTTAATATAACTTGAAGATGCTGTGTGATCTGGCTGTTGACCGCCTCTCTGAACTTCCCAGTCACCACATAGGAACATTTTAAAAACACTGGCTTTCAATAGGACAATTTGCTCATGTGGTGGACTCCTTGTAAGAAATTAAAACCTCAAGGATAAGACCCAAGTCACAGTGAACTTCACCAGAACTCACTTCCATGCGGTTTCTTCTGCCCAAAACATTCTTCTCCACCTCTTTCTGCCTGGCCAACACCTACTCATTCTTTATTCTCCACTTTAATGCCCCTTTCTCCAGAAAGCCTCCTGACCCCAGGATTAGGTCCAACTCCCCCTTCAAGCCTCCACACACTCTCTGACACCCAGGCACTTGCAATAACACGTTTGTTGTGTCTGTCATATTCATACCCGGCACAGAGCCCGGTATCTGCTGCAGAGTGATTCTCGCTCAGTGATTATTGATTAAAATGGGATACCCTTCCCCACAAGACACCATTGGCCTGCCTCTGCTCACACTATTTTTCTCCTGTCCTTCCTCTGCAAATCCAATGCATTTTTCAAAGCTGGGGCCCCTCCACCATGAAGTCTTCCTTGAGCTCAGTGCTGAAAGGCCCTTGAAAAGCATCCAACCCAACCATCATGAAAAGATGAAGAGTCTGAGGCCCAGGGAGGGAGGTGCCTTTCCTCGGCCCCTGTGAGATGAGTGAGAGCAGGGGTCAGGCTGGAGTCCCACCTGGCCAAGCATAGAGTTGGTGCGGAGAGCGATGGTGATGGCGTTGACCACCAGCAGCACGGCCAGCAGCACCTTGGAGGCCGGGTGTCGGAGAAGCTGCTTGACATACATGCGCGTGATGAACTCCTGCATGTCCCAGGCATCCTGGGAGAGGATGGGGGACCTTCCTTCAGGCAGGTGTCACCATAGGAGGCCTCTGCCTGCAAGTTTGCTCTCAGTGAATAGGGAGCCATGGGGGCCACTTTCTGGGGGGAGAACTTGCCTGACAGGGGATCATGGAATCAGGGGCATCAGTGTAGAGGTCACTACTTAAACAGTCACTAAAAGGGCCCACTCTTGGAGGTGGTCTTTGTTGGGGTCATTGCAAGGGAGACTCTTTTGGGGATCTCTGCTGGGGAGTGGCTTTCATTATACAGGGGCTCCTGTGAGGGTCACAGCCAGGAGGTTACTAACATATCATGGCTGGAGAGCAGGTCACTGCAGGGATCCCTACTGGGACGTTTAGAAGCAGAAGGGGCAGTTATCCTGAGGGCCTGTGGCCCCATGGATACTGCGGCAGAGGGGTCACCATGAGGGTGAGGATGGCTGCAAGCCCCCGACAGGCTGCACGCCCAGCCTCAGCCTTACCTTTCTGCTGGTGATGTCTCGGCGGTTGATGAGCACTTGCTCCTCTCGCCGGTAGGGCTCTTGAGCAGCTCTCTGCAAGGGTGAGGAGGGGGCCCATCAGGGTAGCCTGTGCCCCTCCAGACCCAGTCCAGTCCTCTCATGCCCCACCTCACCCCGGGGATGCCCAGCTTGGGTAGTACAGCCAGGCAGGGGCCGCCTACCAAGCGGTTCAAAGGTTTGATGTAGGTGGTGTCGGTCCACTGCTGCCACCAGCTCCTTTGGTTATCTGCCATATTTCTCAGTCTCCCCCCTCACTCCTCAAAGAAACGTCACTCCAAGCGAGCCTGCCCGCCCCTCGTGGTGATATCACAGAGGCCTCTGTGACCCCCCCCAGCTGTCCGCATTCCAAGGAACTCCTGTAGCAAGAGAAGCTCCTCCCACTGACTCCTGTGGGTGTGCCACAGAGGAGGCCGAGCACACGGGGAGGTCACAAGTCGGAGGCTGGTGAGAGCAGGTCAGGTCTCTTGTGCAGCCTTGATGGAGACACAGGGGCAGGTCCCTGCTCTGTGTCCAGGAGCTGGAGGTGAGACCCAGCTAAGGAAAGAGAAGAAGAGAAAGGTGTTTCATTCTGGGGTCCTCCTCCGAGCAGACTTCATCCTGCATCCCTGCCCACCGGCTACACCATCCCACCACCCCAGTCTCCAGGGCTGCCCTCCTGCCCACCTTTCCATGGGAGGTATGTTTCCCCATCTGTAGAGGAAAAGGTTGGTCTCTGTTTCTCCCCTGCTCCCCCCTGGAGATGGGGCAGATCTCTGAAGGGCTGGGGAGAGATGGGCGTTAAGGAGAAGCCGCCACCATCCTGATAGGGATGTGGCTTCAGCTAGAGACCCCGCAGGTGGGCTGTGCAATGGGCTACTTACCAAGAGCATTCACCCCCATCTGACAGCTTTTCATCCCTGTCCCCTCCCAGAAGCAGATTCCAGATTCTAATACAGAAGTCAAAGGCAAATACAGATTCATGTTAAAGAAACTGACTTTATTTAGTTGAAAAGTATCTACTGGTTCAAGTGAAGAACTTCTGTTCAGACTGGCTTGGGGAATGGAGACGTGCTGAGGGGTGGAGGGGGCACGGGTAGGGCACAGAGTAAGAAAGAGTTCTTGCACCCCTGCCTCTCGCTCCTTCCTTGGCACAAAGCTCACTTCACTTTACCCCATTCCAGGGCGGGCAGAGGAGCAGAAATAGCGGAAGGTGGAGCAGAGGTAGTCAGCTGGGGGCAGAACCACCGACAAGCACTGCCTCCAACGCAGAACAGCATGCAAGGATGCTCTGTCCTAGATGTGTCAGAGGTGGTCCTCAAGGCTGGAGGTCGGGAACTTAGGGTACTGGCCAAGGTTAGAGGTCAGGAGGTCGGGGGTCACTCTCTGGGGTCAGGGGGCAGGGAGGGGAGCGCTCCTCGGGGTCAGAGGGTGGCGGGTGGGAAGACTGTTCCTTGGGGTCAGAGTTCAGGACTTGGGAGCCGCCCTCCGCCTGCTCCCCTCCCCAGGCCCCCAGGCCCTCCGAGTAGAGCTCCTGGTTCTGCTCCTTCCACCGGCGGAATTTCTCTCCGGTGAGCTCGGGGTCGCCCAGCACTTCCTCCAGAGCCTGCAGCTCCTGCAGCTTTGCCTGGAAGAGGTGTCGGGGTTAAGGGGCCAGGATTACCCTAGGAAGGGGCAGAGCCCGAGCCCAGAGCTAGCTCTCGGGCCCAGCGCCCAGATCCCAGCCAGCGCCAGCCCCCATCCTCAAAATCGAGACCCTGGTTCCAGGAACCCAGAACTCAACCCGGTCCGCAGCCGAGCCCAAGAGAACTAGACATCTTAGACACCTGGCCCAGCTCCCAGCCCCCTGTGCGCCCCCTGCTGACCTTGAGCGTGCTCTGCAGTGCGCGCACGCGGTGCGCTCGCTCATTGAGCTGGGGGTCTCGGTTGCGCCGCATGAAAGAGCTTCGCCATTGCTCCTGAGTGAGGGGCTGCTGCTTGCCCAGCAGGGACACGCCACCCAGCCTCAGCCCCCGGACCATTCCTTCGAGGGCCCCTTCGCTGCTGTCTGTGGGAGAGGCGAGCAGAGTGAGAGTGTGCCCGCCCTCCTGCCCCCAGCCCTGTCTCAGCTCCAGGCCCCCACTAACCCCCCACCCCCTGCTCTGCTCCTCACCTGTCCCCGGACTGAAGGAGGTCTGCAGGCTGCCCTGCGGGGTGGCTGCAGGTGATGGATCTCCATGGAGCGAACTCTTAGCTTGGACCTGGCTGGGCTGTGGGCAGGGTGGAAGGAGAGGAGGGTTATCAGTCTGAGCTTCATGCCCTGCTCTTCACCCCGACGCCCCCTCCACCAGCCCCCGACTCACTGAGGCTGAGCAGGATCCAGCCTCGTCGTCAGGATCTTCGGCTTCCGTCTCGCTGTAGCAGTCTGGGGTGGACAGGAGCCGTTGGGGGGACCCACTGAAGCTTCACAGGGTTGGGTAAGCCAGGGGGTGGGCTTGGGGAACTGGCTTCCCAGCCCCCACCCCAGGAAAGCAGAGGCTCAGGTGAGATTCGATGGAATCCAACCCTGTGAGACACCCACCTTCCTCTCGGGGCAGGGAGGCCCGGCCTGGAGACTGGTACTTGGAAATGCAGGTAATGAGATGACGCACCCACCTGTGGAGGGGCAAATGGGTCTCAGAGAGATTCCACTGAGTCAGTATGCTGGGCTGGAGAAGGCAATGACAACCCACTCCAGTACTCTTGCCTGGAAAATTCCACGGACAGAGGAGCCTGGTAGGCTGTAGTCGATAGGGTCACACACAGTCGGACACGACCTAAGTGACTTAGCAGCAGCAGCAGCAGTATGCTGGGTGTCAGTCAGTCAGTTCAGTCGCTCAGTTATGTCTGACTCTTTGTGACCCCATGGACTGCAGCTCGCCAGGTCTCCCTGCCCATCACCAACTCCCAGAGTTTACTCAAACTCATGTCCATTGAGTCGGTGATGCCATCCAACCATCTCATCCTCTGTTGTCCCCTTCTCCTCCCACCTTCAATCTTTCTCAGCATCAGGGTCTTTTCAAATGAGTCAGTTCTTCACATCAGGTAGCCAAAGGTTTGGAGTTTCAGCTTAAACATCAGTCCTTCCAATGAATATTCAGGACTGATCTCCTTTAGGATGGACTGGTTGGATCTCCTTGCAGTCCAAGGGACTCTCAAGAGTGCTGGGTGGGGCTTTCACTTATATCATCTTCTAACTTAATCCTCAGAGCCAATCTGAGAGATAGGAATTCTTATTAGTCCATTTTATAGAAGGTGAAACTGAGGCTTAGAGAAGGGAGTGTCTTGAGCAGCCCTCTCAGAGAGCTGGGATTTGAATCCAGGCTCCTGAGCCCAGGCCCCGAGCACTCACATGCAAGCTGTGGGGGGATGAGAGAGGGGCACTCACATGCTCAGATCCGTCAGGGTATCAGCAGCGAAGATGAAGGGTTTGTACACGTTGTGGGTGAGCTGGAACACACTGCCGGGGAGCAGAGGGGCCTCACTCACCTGGGGGTGCCCATCCCAAACCCAGAGAGGCTGGCCTGCGAATCCCAGCCACCTGCTGCCCCCACCCCGCCCCTCCTGTCATCTGCCTCTCCCTTCTTCTCCCCACCCCTGGCCTGTCACAGCCCAGGACTTAACTATTTTTTCTTCTGATCTTGTCCACTTTCCAGACTGTAGTTGGAGACATTGATGAGGCCCTCGGCCTTCTCATCCTGGGGGATCACAGTGTGAGGGTCAGCTTGGAGCTCCAACACCTTTGAAGCCCAGGCAGGCTCCTAAGGGCAGGGGTGGAGGTGGGGAGGGCATCTCCTGGGCTGTCTAACTGCTCATCTGTCAATGCCCAGGGCTCAGGGCAGGAAGCTGGGGTAGGGTTGTGACCAAGGGGTGTCTCTGTGCCTGGTAATGGGGGGCAAGCTATCCAGAGAAACAGCCAGGAAGGAGGAGCCCACTCGTACATTTGCTCCATCACAGACGCAGACGAAGCTGCTCTGCAGAATGCTCTTCTCCCTGCCTGCTCTTCTTTCACCCTTCTGTCTAACTAACCTTCAGGCACTAGTTTCTCAGGAAGCCTTCGCCACTCTTCAGGTGGACTGGTCACCTTTGCAGGGATCCCACCCACCCCGGGCTCTTCCTCCATCACACTGTATGTTCCCGTATTGTCCCTGTATATTCATCCCTGTCCCCAGTGGCCCGAGAAACAGAAAAGGTCCAGTGTTCCCCCATGTCCCAGGGCCCAGCCCAGAGCTGGGTATACAGTAGGTATACAGCACCTTGAATGTTAGTGGAATGAGCAGACAATTGCTTGAGTACCCATCACTGGATGAACAGATTAACAGAAGGGGAAGGAAAGGCAGGCAGAATCAGTGATTCTACATGGCCTGTGATACCTTTTCCAAACTGCTTTTGCACACACCTCAGGTCTCTCTGAAGAGTGTTCCCATTTTACAGATGGGAATGCTGAGGCCCACGGGTGACCACTGATGGGCCTGGACGGTGGAGGAGGAACAGGAGCCGTGGCCCTGAGATGACTCGCTTGTGTGTGTGTGTTGGGGGGGGGGTCTCACCTGGGGCTGCCGGTACCAGTAGAGTGTGTGTCCCTTGAGCACGAACCAGCAGCGGCGCCAGCGCGGGCCCATGAAGCCCCCGGGCACCTTGCGGAGCAAGAGCCAGCCATCACAGTCGGGCAGGCCCAGCTCCCGACACGACACCCGCCGGCGCGTCGCCACGCCTGCAGCAGCATGGCACAAAGGTCAGTGAGGGGTTGGCGAGGCACCCCAGACCCCCAAAGCTGCTCCCTGGCCCCCCACGAGCACCCCCAGCTGATGCTTCTGAACCCCTGCTCTGCGCTTGGATTGTAGCAAGTGTCAGTTCTGGGTGAGGGGTGACTCTTCTCATTTTAAGAGATGAGGAAGGTGAAGATCAGAGGACGAGCTGTTTGTCCAGAAATCGCAGAGCTGGTGAGAGGCTTGGGAGCACAGGTCTGTCTGACC
This sequence comes from Budorcas taxicolor, assembly GCF_023091745.1. NCBI lineage: Eukaryota > Metazoa > Chordata > Mammalia > Artiodactyla > Bovidae > Budorcas > Budorcas taxicolor. The sequence goes on from NC_068911.1 coordinate 171,308,775, forward strand.
CCAGAAACAGAACTGTGTCTGGGAGAGAAGTGTGCGACAGGTGTGCTGGGAGGGTGGCCTTGCCCAGCTTTGTAAAGACTCCTAAGACCGCCTCAGAGAAGAGGAAACCCCCCCAACCTACCCAGTCAGGTGCATTTCATACCTTTTGATTTCCTGCAGCCAGGGACAGGACTCTGAAAGGAACACAGGCAATTAGAGAAGAGTCTGCATCCAGAGCCACACACCCCTCCCTGCTGAGCCCCTGAACTTACCCTATCAGGGTGTTCTGGGGGCTCCGGAGTGCCTGCTACCTCTGCCAGGTGTGTGGCTGTGGTTGCAGGGGGGCTGGGCAGGGGCTTGGGGCCAAGGGAGGTTGAGTCTGTCAGGGAGGGAGAAGAGAGAGAGGCTCCATGAGCCTCAGACCCAGGCCCAGCGGTAGGTGGCGGGTGTAAGAGCCCAGGGTCAGAGTCAGACACCTCACATGCCTTGTCTGGGACACCTGCTAACACATGGGGCTTTGATATTACCTGTCCAGGCAGGAGGGCTGGGTCCAGGACTTGGGTTTGAAGACAGGTCGAAGTCAAAGATGTCTTTAGACGGGGTCCTGGAGTGATGGGGGAGAGATAAAGTGAGCCGTGGCTCACTCTCCAAGACCCACCCGGGGCCCGAGCCTGTTACCTGGGAGACACCGAGGCTGGAGCCGGTGATGGGTTCACTGGGCATGGTGAGCTCAGGGGCTTAGGAGGGGTCTAAGGAGCAACGAGAAACAGGTGATGGAGCTGGGCACCACACCCGGGTCTGAAAGCAGTTGGGGACGGGGAGGGTGGCACGTACCTGTCGTGGGGTCTCCGGCACTGGGACCTTCTTCAGCACTAAGCTGACCCTGTCCGGCTCCCGCAGCAGCTCTCTCACCACGTTTTTGTGGGGCCAGCCCACCTAGAGGACGGGGAAACAGGGCTGCACCCACCTGGACGGGAGCCTCTGGGGCAACCCAATAGCCCTCCCCTCAGATCACTCTCTCAGCCTTGCACTCAGCCTCCGCTCGCCCCGCTCCAGGAAGCCTCCTGGAGCCCCTCAGACCCACGTGAGCTGGCTAAACTCACGGCAAGCAGCTCACCACCCTGGTCTCCCGAAGGAAGGGAGCCTCTCCACCCACCAACCTGGGTTCTACTCAGGAACCCTTTCCTCTCACTATGCCCTTCCCCTCACTCACCACCACCTGCTCATTGACCTGGACAATCTCGTCTCCGGGCAGGACCTGCAGCTGGGATTCGGTGGGGACCTGGTGTTGGAGGGTGGGGTTCAGAGGGGTGCACCCTCACAGGGCTTGGCTGGCAGGTAAACAGGACCATGGGGCTGCGTGGCTGAGAAAGCTGGAGGGCTCTCACCTGGGTGCCCACTCGAGACACGAAGTGCAGGCAGTTGCTGGTGGTGTGGATTTCCAGGCCCTGCAAGGCAAAGCCTGCGGTCACTGAGGGTCGGGGGGCTGCAGGGCCAGTGGGCAGGACCCACACTGGGCACCAGGACTCATAGGCAGGTGGAATGGAGGAGAAAGCTGGCCTCAAGCTGGCACCGCCTGACATGCTGTGTGACTTGGGCTTGCTGCTGCACCTCTCTGGGCCCTGCCTCCTCTTCCCCTAAGGACTGAGGGTAGCAGGTTATTGACTTCTGAGCTTTCAGATTCTCAGCAACTCTCCTGAAGGCTTAAGCAGGGACAGGGCACGGCTGGGGTTTTCCCAGCTGGTCAAGGATTGAAGCAAAAAAGTTCATGCCCTCTCCCCTCCTCCCCTAGTCTGCCAGGTCCGTGTCCCGGGGCTGGCATGTGTCACCGACACCCCACCTGCTGCAGCCCCTCTGGACTGGAGAAGGGGCTGAATGACGGTGAGACCCCAGGGGAGGTCCTCTAAACCTTTAACATCTGTACAGAAAGGTCCACCCAGCCAGAACAGGGTAGGATTCTGTGGGATCCTAGAATCAGATTTCCGAGCCCACACGAGGCTGCTTGAGGGGACCAGAGGTGAGAGGTGAGGGGTCAGGGCTCACCGAAGGATCGTCCAGTGGCACTCGCTCCAGTACAGCCTTCTGCTTCAGCAGCTCCTCCGGGCAGCAGCTCAGGATGTTGCAGCAGACCCCGGCCACGTGGCTGCTCTGGTGGATGGAGGGCAGGATGTCTAGCCTGAGTCCCGTCCCACCCCATCCCTGTGGCCCACTTAGCCCCCGACTCACAATCCTCAGGACTTTGCTTTCCTTCTCAGCCGCTGGACAGTCCTGGAAGCAGAGAGAGAGCGGGGGCCAACCCTGAGCAGAGTGTCCTGCCTTCTCCTGAGGGCAGGGGAGTTCCCTGTGGTCCCTCCCAGTGTGTCCCATACCCTGGCCCCTTCCCGGAACGACATGGCCGCAGAACTTTGGCCCCAAGGTCCCATCTCCCTGACACTGGGCCCCCAGAGGTCACCACACATGCCCTCCCCTGCTCCACACCCTCCTGAGATCAAACTTGCTGAGCTGCCCCTTCCAGTTAGGAGCCCCCACACCCCCTCACCCCCTACCCAGCGGCCGGGCCTCCTCTCTTCCTACTCTGGCCTCTCCTTGATCTCACCCCCGAACCTGTGCTGATTCACAAGTTATAAAAAGATCTAGCCTGACTTGGTCTCTATGGCCTCGGCCAAGCCTGGCCCTTGGATCTCCTACCTCCTGCAAGGCCTGGCCCAGCTCCCCGCATAATTCCCCAATCGCCTGGCAGGATGAGAAGTCATTTAAGTGGGAGAAGAGGTACCTGGCAGAAGGGAGGATGGAGAAGTGGTTAGGGGGCTGAGCTTAACAGTCAGGCCACTGAACCACCCTGAGCCGACTACGCATCTAAGGCCCTGGTGAGTTTTGGTTTGGGGTGAAGGAGATGACTGATACATCTTTAGCATAGATTTATTCTGTGCAGACTTTATTTATTTTTAGCACAGACTTTAGCACAGGATTTATTTGTCAAGTGTTTAATGAATGCCAGGCTTGGTTCTAGGCACTGGAGAGACAGATATTAAATACATAATTACATCAATAATGATTAGGGACTTCCCAGGTGTCCAATAATGATTTATGGGCTTCCCTCATAGCTCGGTTGGTAAAGAATCCGCCTGCAATGCTGGAGACCCTGGTTCGATTCCTGGGTCGGGAAGATCTGCTGGAGAAGGGATAGGCTACCCACTCCAGTATTCTTGGGCTTCCCTTGTGGCTCAGCTGGTAAAGAATCCGCCTGCAATGTGGGAGACCTGGTTTCAATCCCTGGGTTGGGAAGATCCTCTGGAGAAGGGAAAGGCTATCCATTCCAGTATTCTGGCCTGGAGAATTCCATGGACTGTATAGTCCATGGGGTTGCAAAGAGTCAGACACAATTGAGCGACTTTCACTTCACTTCACTGGTGGTCCAGGGGTTAGGAATCTGCCTGCCAATGCAGAGGATATAGGTTCGATCCCTGGACTGAGAAGATCCCACATGCCACAGGGCAATCCTGTTCCACAACTATTTAAGCCCACAAATTCTAGAGCCCGTGAGCTACAACTATTGAAGCTTATGTACCCTAAAGCCTGTGCTCTGCAACAAGAGAAGCCACTGCAATGAGCAGCCCACGTACTACAACCAGAGAGCAGCCCCTGCATCCCACAACTGGAGAAAGCCTGCCCCACAGCAAGGAAGACCCAGTGCGGCCAAAAAATAAACAAAAATTCGAAAAAAGATTTAACTTCTACTCCTGTGACACATAGGAAGCTCTGAGAGTATATAATGGGAAAGGCTTCCCTGAGGAGGTGACATTAGAGCTAGAACCTCTGGGACAAGCAGCAGCCAGTGAAGGGGGTAGCCAGCTCCTTATGCAATGCTGCTGATGAGACATGGTTACAAGCTGGAGGTCGGGTGGGAACCCAGGGAACCCAGTGCCCTTATGTGAGTGAAGTCGCTCAATTGTGTCTGACTCTTTGTGACCCCATAGACTGTAGCCTACCAGGCTGCTCTATCCATGGAATTTTCCAGGCAAGAGTACTGGAGTGGGTTGCCATTTCCTTCTCCAGGGGATCTTCCTAACCCAGTGATCGAACCTGGATCTCCTGCATAGAAGGCAGACGCTTTACCATCTGAGCCACCAGGGAAGCCCCATTACAAACCAATGTGAAGCCCCTTACACAGACCAATTAACCTTTTTTGGCCAGTCCCACCATATTACTCCTTGGAAGGAAAGTTATGACCAACCTAGACAGCATATTAAAAAGCAGAGACATTACTTTGCCAACAAAGGTATGTCTAGTCAAGGCTATGGTTTTTCCAGTAGTCACGTATGGATGTGAGAGTTGGACTATAAAGAAAGCTGAGCACCAAAGAATTGATGCTTTAAAACTGTGGTGTTGGAAAAGACTCTTGAGAGTCCCTTGGACTGCAGGGAGATCCAACCAGTCCATCCTAAAGGAAATCAGCCCTGGGTGTTCACTGGAAGGAATGATGTTGAAGCTGAAACTCCAATACTTTGGCTACCTCATGCGAAGAGCTGACTCATTGGAAAAGACTCTGAAGCTGGGAAAGATTGAGGGCAGGAGGAGAAGGGGATGACAGAGGATGAGATGGTTGGATGGCATCACCGACTCAATGGACATGAGTTTGGGTAAACTCCAGGAGTTGGTGATGGGCAGGGAGGCCTGGCATGCTGCAGTTCATGGGGTTACAACGAGTCGGACACGACTGAGCAACTGAACTGAACTGAACCATATCTGAACAAGAGCCAAGCTCTTGTTTTCTCTCCCAGGTCCCTGGAGGAGGCCATGGATGCAGAGGGTCCCCTCACCAGTCACTCAGACCCTGGGAGGAGACCGAGGTACCTGTTGAGCCAGAAGAGGAGGGAACGGGCCTCATGTACCAGCTGCACGGCCGCGCCCAGGACATCTGCAGGGGGCTCCACACAGCCCCCCAGGCGACCTCGGACCAAGCTCTGGAATGCCCGGGTTCCCTCCAGCAGCCCCTCTGTCAGGCTCTGCAGGTTCTCTGACTGTAGCCCTGAGCTCTGTGCAGAGAGGGGGCAGGTTACTCTGGCAGGGGCCAGCCCCCATCAGCATCCCCAGGGTGGGCGGAAGCTGCAGCCAGTTGGGCCGCCATTCACTCACCAGGGCCCGGAGCTGTTCCACCCCTTCCAGGATGATCTCCTGGTGGCCCAGAGGCCACACAGTTAGAGCCTCCAGGCTGCGGGGGCAAAGCTGCAGCAGGTACTTGCCAGGCAGCTCCCAGTCCTCAAAGCAGTAGTCCTGCAGGGAATCGTCCAGGCCTGGAGGGAGAGCAGGGGTCAGCGCGGGGGACCCAGGGGGTTGTCAAGGCCTTTCCGGTCAGTGGAAGAGCCCTTCTCCTAATGCCAACCCTGAGACCAAGGCTGTGTTCTGTCCTGCCCATTTCACAGATAAGGCTGCTACTGAGTTGAGAAGTAGGATCACACAGGGCAGTGGTTCTCAAAGGATGGTTCCCCAGAGCAGCAGCAGCAGCAGCCTCATCAGAGGACTTGTTAGAAATACAAATTCTGGGAATTCCCTGGTGGCCCAGTGGTTAGGATTCAGTGCTCTCATTGCCATGGCCTGGGTTCGATCCCAGTCGGGAAACTAAGATCCCATGAGTCATGCGGTGTGGCCATAAAGGAAAAACAGGCAGGACATGGAAACAACCTCAGTGTCCACTGACAGATGAATGGGTAAAGAAAATGTCACACACCTGCACACGGGCACACACGCACAAATACTCAGCCAGGAAGAAGGACATCATGCCATTTGCAACATGGATAGACCTTGAGGGTATTATGCTAAGTGAAATCAATCAGAGAAAGACAAACACTGTATTATCTCATATACAGAATCCAAAAAATGCAAACTCATAGAAACAGGGAACAGACTGATGATTGCCAGAGGCAAGAAGTAGGGAGTGGGGGAAATGGGTGAAGGTGGTCCAAAGGTATAAGCTTCTATTTATAAATCAGTTTGGGGGATAGAATGTACAGTCAGTTTGGGACTACGGTTAGGATTCTGAGCTTTCACTGCCGTGGCCTGAGTTTAATCCCTGGTCTGGGAACTATTAATAAGATCCTGCAAGCCGAGTGGCATGAACTCAGGGGCGGGGCCCGGCAATGTGCTTTTTAACAAATCCTGTAGGGGTTCTGATGCTTGGGCAAGTCATGACTGATGTGGCTTTGAAGTCAGGGAGACCTGAGTGATAGCAACTGAGCAAGTAACTGAATTACTCTGTGCCTGTTTCCACCTAAAAAAATGGGGAAAATAAAAACACGTCACTTCTAATCATGTCTATTAAATGACATGACACTTGTCAACCGCTTGACCAACTCCCTTGGTTCAGTCAATAACAGCCCCCATACTATGTGTTGCCAGACTCTCTACCATGATCTGCAAGGCCCCGTACGATCCGGCCACCACTTGCCTCTCCAGTCTCCCCTCTTGGCATAGCCCGTCAAGCTCAACACTCTGGATCCAGAGCACTAACTCCCTGCAGCTCTCGGCAGGCTCTTTTGCTTTTGCTTCACGCTCCCCGAAGGTGTCTTTCCTTCTGCCTGAACTGCTTTTCCAGCTCCCTCATGTCCTTGGTCATCTAACTTCCTCCAGGAAGCCTTCCACAACTCCCCAGGCTGGGCTGGGGCCTCTTGCTTCACTCACTGCCCCCTGTGCCTCCACAGACCCCTGCACCAGAGCACCAACCTCTCCTACTCGAACACGAGCAAGGACTGGGCCTTAAAACAAGTGTTCATCTCTAATTCTGGCCGAGGCCTGGCATAAGGCAGACACTCAAAAATAAATACTATGTGCTAGGAAAAATTTAAGGACTTTATACACATTAACACTTTTCACCAAATCTAGAAAGTACAGATATTGTTATTCCCATTTTACAGATGGGAAAAGACATACATAGAGGTTAATAGTTAGCTTTCTCCCTCTTTGAAGGAACCCCTGCCATTCCAAGCCAGAGTCCTTTACGCGGTGTGTGTGTGACCAATAGCTCTTCCCCCATCCCCTGTGTGACATCAGGAGCCCTTGACTAGGAGTTCAGGAGCTTTTACTCCATAGCCGTGGGCCTCAGGCACTTCCCTTCCCATGCTCGGTGAATACGCTGTGTTGTCTCCCTCCCAACAGACCCTGATGCTGAGCCAGGCCCTCATCACAATTGTCTTATTTGGTCCAACCTCAAGAGATCAGAACTGCCTTTCCCATTTTGTGGATAGGGAAATGGAGACTTGTGGTCACAGAACTGATGAGCAGAGGGGCTGGGCCTGGAATTCAATCTGGGAGACTGACTCCAGGCCTGAATCCCTGCTCCTCTCGGGGATGGTCACCCTGAGTCTGTCCCCAGACGACTCCAGTTGCCCCCCTCCAACTCTGGCTCCACCTGTGGGAGGAATGTGATCCTCACCTCCCAGCTCCCGGCTCCACAGCAGACCATCTACACTTCTCTGAGTCCGCTGGCACTCTGGGCCCTTTCCCACCCATCTGGGCTCATCCTCCCTGCAGGTCTCAGGAGGGGCTGTGCCAACCCCCTCCAGTTGGGCCTGGGCTTCTGCTCTCACTGGGAGCCTCAGGGTGGGGGGAGGGAAGAGACACCACGGGCAGGCCCTAGTCCAAAGCCTGGGCAAATCACTTGTTGCCTCAGTGCAGAGTTTTCAGCATCTGAAAAGTGGGATGAATTACAGCCCACTGCGCCCCGTGGGCAGAGGGAAGATGAGATACACTGCGGGCGGTCAGCTGGAGCGACACCTTCTGTTTTCATTACAGAACCACTGCCTGGGCTATTGAGGGGAAGGCAGACCCCTTCTAGGTCCTCGGGGGACCCCACCGGAGTCATCTCGACTATCTTTCTGCCGGGTTCACGGCAGACGCTCTGTAAATACTTGCGGACTGACTAACCGACTGACAAACTCGGCAGGTCCTTCTTGCTTCCGCTCTCCCCGGCCCAGGGCCCCTCAGGCCCAGCACTGCCCCGGCCCCACCCACCTCTCAGCCAAGCCGCCACCTTCCTGGGGGTCCAGGTCGCCACTGGCTCCATGGCCAAGTTCGGCCTCTCGGACGGCACCCGCTCCGCCTCGCCCGCGCAGGAATTTCCGCTCCCGGAGCCCCGACCTGGGGCGGGGCTGGGCGGGGCCGGGGGCGGAGCCACTAGCATACCTGGGCCCAGGAAGCAGGCCAGGTGAGGCGCTCTCACAGCCATTGACCTCTCCATCTCCTGCCCCGCCCTTCAGGCATCCCAAACCTGGGGGCGGTGCCACTGGTGTGTGACACGGATGACCTCGGAGCTGGCCTGGGATCCCCGCCCAAAACTGGCCTCAAATGGCAGGATGCGACCTGACCTTCCGGCCGGCCGGCCTTCACCAAAAAGTGAGCAGTGATCACAGCAGCGAGGCACAGAAGGTTAGGAAGCCACAGCCTGGATCCAAACCCCAACGCTGCAGCTTCTTACCTTGTGTGACAAGGCCTAAACCGACCCACCGGGCCTCAATTTCCCTGTCTGTAGAATGGGTATTAGCGCTTACTTCAGAGGGCTGTGCGGAGTACCTGAATTAATAGCTCTAAAACCTTTAGAACTAGTTTCCAGACCCCTCTTTTCTTTTGCACTGTGGACCCTTTTGACGGTCTGGTGGGAACCCTAGACCTTTTCTCAGAACATTGCTTTTAAAAGCAAAATGCTGAAGATTGCGAGGACAATTACTATCAAAATATGTTAAAACCCACAAATTTATGATATAGTAATATGCATTTATCAGTACATATAGTAATATGTATTTAATATGTATCACTAACAGGACTGGCAAATTAAAATTTCCTTTTCTAGTGGTATCAGTGTATTGTTACTCAGCATGAATAACACTGAATTGTGGGGGTGGTCTCTGACTCACCTCCTCACACCTATTGGTCAGCAAACAACTACAGATAGGGCGTGTGAGAGACTGAGAATCTGAGTCATAACGCAAGAGCAGGTGGATTCACCATTTGGCCACTAACCCTCTACTGGCCACAGTCAATGGCAGCTCTGTTTTAGGAGCGTCTGAAAGAGTGTGACTTAGCAGTGGGTTAATAACTATCAGCATTTTGAAATCTTTAATGAGCATAAGTAATGTTTTGAGATACTTGTGATAACTACAATTTGATATCTACTGGTGACAAAAACCACAGATACTGCTAATACTTCAATCTATAAAGAAGGAGATGGTAAATTTTGGTTAGAGGTCAGTGGAAATACATATATAATTTTTTTCCCATCCAAGTTGATGGGATGAGAAGCCCAGGTTGAGCTTTTCTTTTAGAACAATGTCGGACACATACTAAGTGTCTGCAGTTATCATCATCATTATCATCCCAGGCCAGGGAACACCCAGGACTTTGGAATCAGCCAGAATCAGTTTCACGTGAATTTAGAATTAACATACATGTGGCTATGTATACAACAGATAACTAGCAAGGACCTATTATATAGCACAGAAAACTAAACTTGATATTTTATAATGACTTGTAAGAAAAAAAGTCTGAATATATATACTTATATTCTGTATTTATCAAAATCGCTTTGCTGTACACTTGAAATCAACACATTGTAAATCAGCTATGTGTCAATTAAAAAAAATCAGTTCCACTTGCTATGTGACTGAGTCCACCTCTTACACCTCTCTGAACCTGTTTCTTTGTCTCTAGAAGAGCAGGGAGGGAATTAGACCTTAGCTCTGAGGATGTCTTTTAATATTTGAAATCTGGAACATGAGGTAGATCTGAGTTATTATTGCTTTAATTCTGTGGGGAGGGGCCTGGGAGGGCGGCCCCCTCTGTGTCACCTAACTTGGACTCTCTACCAGTGCCTCCAAAGCCTGTCAGGAGCCGAATCGTCAGAGATCCAAAGTCTGAATTTGGCCCATGGATGTCCATGTGGTATGTGTGTGTTAATTATCATTTAACAATTTCACATACAATTTGAGTCCTCTGGAACTTGGCCAGCTCTGTTGACCCCATTCCACCTTCGCACGTGGCATCAAACATGAGTGCAGACTGTCAGCTGCTTCCTTCAAGGGGACGCCAGCTCGCCAGATCCCCAGAGGCCTTGCTCCCTCATTTGTGAACCAGCAGGCTCAGATTTGCAGCTCGCGGTCCTCACGTTTCTGGCTTTGTCCTTGGTCGCATGTCCTCCTGCCCTGCACTCTGTGTATCCCTCTAACACTCCTCTGTGCTGTCTCCTCCTTTAATGCTTTTCCCTCTTCCCACCCTAGCTTCCCTGTGATGCTCCAATAAACAGATGTATCTCCATCATCCTGATTTCATCAAACACCTACCCTGAGCTGGCACATGAGCTAGAGGTGAGACGCCAGCCAGCCTGACCTCCCTGAACTCAACAGTCCTGTAGGGGAGAAACCAACAAGACCTCAGCACTTGTACTCAGATCCTCCCCAAAAAGGACTGGGGGCCTAACAGCCATGCTGGTGCCTTTACTGCCCCCGAGCCCCCACCCCCACCTGAAGGACCTGGCAGGGCTGAGAAGTAGAGGCATGGTAAATGGCAGGTCCTATTTTCTTCAATTTTTTAATCAAGATTTTAAAAATAAATTTATTTACTGGTTGCACTGGGTGTCCACTGCACACACTTTCTCTAGCTGCTGAGAGTGGAGTCTAATGTAGAGTTGTAGTGTGCAGGCTTCTCACTGCAGCAGCTTCTCTCATGGAGCACAGGTTCTAGGCATGGGCTCAGTAGTTGTGGCACAAAGGCTTAGTTGCTCCACGGCAGGTGGGCCCTCCTGGACCAGGGATAGAACCTGTGTCTTCTGCATTGTCAGTAGGATTCCTATCCATGGTATCACCAGGAAAGTCCTGCAGCTTCTATTTTGAAGGTAGTTTTATGAGTTTATAAAAGGTCTTTGAACTTATTTGCTGCAAAAATGTCAAAGGTAATAGTAGCTCATTGAGTGGAAGGAAAGTGAAAGTGTTAGTTTCTCAGTCCTGCCCGACTCTTCGATGCCATGGACTATAGTCCGCCCGGCTCCTCTATCTGTGGCAAGAATACTGGCAAGTCTCCAGGCAAGAATACTGGAGTGGGTTGTCATTTCCTTCTCCAGGGGAATCTTCCCAACCCAGGAATCAAACATGGGTCTCCTGCATTGTAAGCAGATTCTTTACTGGCTGAGCCTCCAGAGAAGCTCAAAGGGAAGGTGGGTGTGTCCTTTCCCCAGCAGGTTCCTGTCCCGTTGCCCAGAATGGGCCACTGGTAAGTTTTCTGGGTGTTCTTCCCTTCTCTCTATACTACATGCAGGCACTCTACATGCTATTCAGCAAATATGCTTTTCTGCATTTTTATGAGATAATCAATACCAAATGAAATCATACACGTAAAATGCTTAGAATAATGCCCAGCAGTCAGTTATTTTTCTTTGGCCACACTTGTAGGTCTTGCAGGATCTCAGTTCTCAGATCAAGTATTGAAACCGAGACACAACAGTGAAAGCCTAGAATCCTAACGACTAGGCCACCAGGAAATTCCCAATCAGCTACTATTTTTCTTAGCACACCTTGAACAGCTTTTTCAATCAGTAGATGCAGATCTTTTATTAGTCTCCAAGCTGAGGAGGGAAGTTCCTATAGGAACTCCATCTTGGGGAAAGGGGTGAAATGTGCCTTCCCCCGAGGTAGGTGTGGTTGATCTAAGAGAAATCAAGTGAGAAAGGCCTGCCCCTATTTGGAAGGGGTGCTAAAGGTACCCAACCCCTCCTCTGCTGAGAGCTGACAGGTGACATCCAATTACCTGAGGCAGGGACAGGGCCAAGACCAGGGCTGGGGAGGCCCTCCCACACCTGGTTCAGGCCTGAGACTTGTCCACACTGCTAGGCAAGGTCTCTCCTGCTTCCCTGGCCTGTACTCCCCAGTGGGAGGGGGAGGAGCTGCTCAGGCCTGATGCTGATCTCTCCTGACAGCTGCTCCTAAAGCTGGCAGGGCGGGCCAGCGGGGGAAGGGACAGATTTAAAGGTCTAGCTGCCCCGCCCCCTGCCAGACCTGGGAAGGCAGACGCTGGTGAGCATCCTCTGAGGGCAAGGCTCTCTCACATATGAGAGTCAGGAACCCCTATGCCCTGATTTCCGCCTCTTGGTATCATGAACGAACGCCACTGGTACTCATTCCGGCTTTCACCCCACAGGACAACTGGGAGACAAGTGGCACCCACCATGCGATTTCGACGCCTGACCCCTGGCTACTTCCGAGTGCTACAGGTAAGCACCCCAACTGATGGCTTCCAGCACCGACCTCGTCCGCTCCTTACCATGGCTGGGATGATGCCCAGTTACCAGGCTGTCACGTTCCCGGCCGCCTGAACAACCAGGGCCCAGATGGGCAGTGAAGCGAGAGGGATTGGGGTGGAATCTCCCTGGGGCAGCGATGGCATCCATATCTCCTTTCCCCAGCTGTAGTTTCTCAGCCGCTTTCCACCCCACCCGCCTTCCCAGTAGTCTCAACTGACCCCTCAGGCGGACCCTCTGTGCATCTCCAGATGCAGATAGCCGGGGAGCTGAAGGCAGAGCCCCGGAGTCCGCTGGCGGGGATTGTGGCTGCAGTGCTGGCTGTCCTCGGGCTGGGCGGCTCCTGCTATGCTGTCTGGAAGATGGTGGGGCAGCGGCGGCCGCCACAGGCTCCATGACGAAGCAGCAGGCAGCCTCTCACATCGGCCCCTGGATTCACAGGGGCTACAATCTCAGGAGCCTACTTCGTTCTTTTCCTGGGGGTCACTCCCTGTCCTCATTGTAAGCAAAAGAGTATGAACCTGATCCTACCCATCACCCCCCACACACCTGGGCTCCAAAGGGGGTCTTCAGCACAGATGCCAGGACCCCAGGGATGGCAAGGATGCAGGCCCTAAGGCTGAATCAAGCAGGGAGTAAACTCCTGGGTCCTGTACACAGGATTAGTGGAGAAATCTTTACAGGGCTTGAATTTGGAGGAGTGGCCTGGAGGTTAGTGAGCCAGAGGCAAGCCCTATTTATCCATTTCTTTTATTGGAAGGGAGGGTATCTGGAAGAGGCCATCCTCCAAACCAAAAGAGATTGGCACAGTCTCTCCCAACCTGGCCCCTGTACCACTGTCCACGGGCAGCTCCTCTGCCTTGCATCCTCAGGCCATGTCATGTAGATGTATCCATCTCAGGGACCTCAGTGGATACTTCTGTGGGCACTGCCAGCCGCTGGGGAGGAATATAGGAACCCATGCCCGCTGCCCTCTCCGCTTCTTCCTGACTGTAGGGCTCCACACTCAGCTGCTTCAGCCTGGGAAAAAAGAATAGGAATTGAAAGCTGACCAGACGCAAGCTCTGTCTGCCCGGCAACCCATCCATCAATCCTCTCCTTGCTCCTTCATACCTCTTCTTGTGATCTTTGGATCGGAAGTGGGTCTTCAGGTTGGCAGAATCGATGAAGTACCTCCTGTAGGGATGAGGTGGGTAGGGAGGAGAGTTAGAAGGTGATGCCTCTTGAGGTAGGCCTATTTCCCTGACCCTGGCGCATTCGCTGACGCTAGGCTCCGGGCTTGAAGGCATGGGTGGCCGGCAGACCCACACGTGTTCCAAGAGAGGGAAACCCTGCACACCCTGGGCCCGGACCTCACACCTCCGGCCCGTACCGCGGACCCTTTTCCTCCTCAGGCCTGGGCCTGGCCGGAACTCACGCGCAGGCCAGACAGCGATGCAGGCCGCCCCCTGGCAGGTCGGGATCGGGTTCAGCTCCTGGGTCTGGCCTGGGCCGTGCGGCGACCTGGGGCCGCAACTCGCGGTGAATCTCATCCAGGTCCGGCCGCCGCCGCTTCGCCTTCATCTGACGGGCCAAGGAGTGCGCTCGGTGCGCACCCGTCCGGCGGGAGCGACCCATGGTGGGTGACAGCAAGATCAGAGGTCCCAGAACCGAGGTGGGAGGACACGTGGGGGCGCTTCCGGACGGCTCGATGACGTCATATGACGCTCCGGGACGGGTCGGGCTCCACCGGACCGCCTCTGATGACGTCACTCGCGCGGCTCGCGCTTCGAGCGCCCCCAGGCGGTCGTCGACGTCAGTGACTGAGCTCGGGATCCGGCCTCACCAAGCGTCTTCTCCGGTCACTGGAGGGGGCTCGGTGGTGTGAGCCCTGAGGGCATTTCGGCCGGTCCCCTGGCCAAGCCCATCCAGCCTGGCCCAACCAACTTCAGCGCCGTCCTCTGGCCTTGTCACACCTTCCTGGTTCCCCCATCTTAGATTCCGCGGTTGAGGGGAGAGGGGGAATAATGTTGCATCTCTGGGAGGCACTGAAAAATGTCTGTGATGTGAATAAATGAATAAATAAGAGTGAAGACGTTTGGGATTCCAGCTCCCACAGGGCGCCGAGATACCTCTGGTCCTTGAGAAAGCCCTCGCCATTTGAAACCCCTCCCCAGTTATTCCTCCCAGAGATCACAGTGCTCAGGTGTCCTGTCAGAGACTCAAGGGGGTCAGCTCCTCTCACAAGCAGAGGAGATTCTCACAGAAGGACCTCACATCTTTGACCCCTTGCTCTGAGCCCTGGACTCTCAGGCATGGGCTGGCATCAAAGAGAGAGATCAGCCTAGATAGCGTGTGCTCAGACTGGGGAGAGGGCCAGAGAGCCTTTCCCCATGCATCGGAGCCGGGTGCCTTTTTCCTTCCAGGTTGACCACAGGAACTCAGCAATAATTCAGGGGCTCCAGTTCTTTGGAACCTGTTGCCAGGAAACAGGGAGACCAGCACGTGCATCCCTGGGGAGAGGAATCGGTTTCCAGCCCAAAGCAGTGAAATGTAAGCCCAGGGCACCCACTGGGAGCCTTGGGGCCTTCCCACTGCAGACCATACAGGCTGAGTGCAGATATAGGGCAGGGCCCTGTTGAGGGCACAGCCCTGTTGAGGGCACAGCTGGTATGGCTACAACCACAGAGGCACCACTGTGGGTCCTAAGCCCAGACACTTTGTAAATAGAAATCGTCAATGAAGAAGAATTTTTCTGGAGCCTTTCCAAATAATCAAATTCAAGAACTCCTAGGCCCAGGAAGGAGGCCTCTGTGAAGAAAGATGTCTTCATGGTGTTTTCATTATTCTTGCAAATATGGGTCAACATGAGGGACTGAAGTGGCGGAAGCTGGGTCTCACCACAGACTCTTTTGGATCGGGTTCACCTGCTGGGCACTGTGCCATCTGGGGAGGCTGGTGCATCTTTAATGAGGTCACCTGATGCTTGGGACAGGCGTTCAGACTCACCAGGTTCCTGGAGCCAGACCCACTGGGTGCCCCCTGAACCACCAGCTTCCCGTGCCTGGGTGCCAGGCCTGTTTCCCATGCAGCCATGAGCCAGGCCTTCTGGAAAACCTACAAGTCCAAAGTGCTACAGACCCTGAGTGGGGAATCTGAGGAGGGCCTGGCAGAGGAGGTGGGTACCATCCTGCTTGCTGGATGGGGCATGGGTAGATGGGAAGCAGGAGTGAAAGGCATAGAGAAGGACAAGGGACTGGTTCTGAGGAGGGAAGGGGAGAGAGAGAGGCATTGACTTGTGTGGAAGCAACTGGCAATTCAGGGATGACCAATGGCATGGTGCAGTGGCAGAAAGTCAGGACATTCCAGAAAACCAAAGAAGGGATGACTTGGTGAGGGAGGCACCTGAGGAGTGGTCAGTGTCTCCAAAGACCTCAAGGGCTGCCACATGGAAGGGATCCGCTTAGGACCCATGGGCAGCACCCACGCAGATACACTCAGTTTGACACACGTTTCTAACGGGCAAAGCTGAGCAGAAGTGGGACGATTTGCTTTGAGAGGATGGGAGCCCCTGGGACTGGTGGCAGGAGAAGCAGCATTTGTTACACTGAGGGTCACTGTAACAGCATCAGATCAGAGCCATTACTTGGACCATGTTTGTTCTGACATTAAAAAAACGTTTTTTGAAAGAGTCTTACCTCTGGAAAGCCAAAGTGCAAGTCGCTCAGTTGTGTCCGACTCTTTGTGACCCTATGGACTGTAGCCTGCCAGGCCTCTCTGTCCATGGAATTCTCCAGGCAAGAATACTGGGGTGGGTAGCTGTTCCCTTCTCCAGGGGATCTTCCCAACCTAGGGATTGAACCCAGGTCTCCTGCACTGCAGATGGATTCTTTACCATCTGAGCCACCAGGGATGGCAGTTAGACAAATAGACATGGCAGAGGCAGGAATTAGTTCTAGGGTGTGTGTATGTCAGTGTGAATAAATGTATGTCTACACAGGTTGGTGTCCAGGGCTGACCCTGTGTAGAAGTGTGTGTGGGTCAGTATAGGGATTGGTGTCTGTGTGGAATCGCCAGGTAAGGTGTGTGTGTGTGCAGGTGTGAACAGGCTGTAGGCATTTTCAGGGGTACACCTTTGGGCAGAAGACTATGGAAACATTCACAGGTATTATGTTTGTATGGTATGCATGTTCGGTGTGTGTGTACCTGTGTCTTAGTGTCTGTGGATAGGTGGAGAAGTTTTGCGTGCTGAGTGGGCCTCCATGTACCTGTCTGCAGTCGTGGAAGAGCACAGGTGTGAACTGTTTGAGCATCCTTGGGTAAGTGCCTCACAGCACATGTATCTATGTACAGGTGAAGAGCTGTAGCCATATGGAGGCACACTCATGTACAGGTGTGTGTCTCCATTGGCATGCAAGCCTTTGTCCATGTGTTTTGCAGTGTGTATGAATGTGTCTGTGGGTGAGCAGGTATGTGAGCTCAAAGATGTCTGCAAGGATCTACTCTACAGGTAATGTGTATGACAGGTAGTTTTGCATAGAGGTACAAACACCTGTGTGCAGTTTTGGAGGGTGTCAGGGGGCTAGGTGTATCTTGTTCTATGGGGTTTGGAGAGCCTGGTCTGTCTGGGTCCTCTCTCATACTGGGTGGGGGTCTTGTGTCCCAGAAGGAGAAACCAGTGTTAGTGGAGTCTGAGATGGCAGAACCCACAGAAGAGGCCTTCAACCCCATGTCACAGCTGGCCCGCCGGGTAAGTTCTCCTTTTTTTCCGCCTCAACCTTGGGGAGCTGGGCAGAAGGCTCTGTGGAGTCCTGGGAGGTGTGCTGGGGCCCTCCTTGACTCTCAGCCCCTCTCTCCCAGGTTCAGGGGGTCGGGGTGAAAGGTTGGCTGACGATGTCATCTCTGTTTAACAAAGAAGATGAGGACAAGCTGCTGCCACCAGAGCCCTGTGCTGACCAGTACGTGTGTGTTTTGGGGGAGGCCGTCTGAAACAGACGTGGGGACCCTCTTCTCCCATGTCCTTTCCTTCTGCTTTGTCTTTCTGACCATGGAGGACTGGGGAGGGCCAGCCCCTGGCTGTTCCTGTTTCTCTCTCTCTCAGCAGGAAAGAGGCCAATCTGGGAGATTAGATTAGATCTCGGGAGGAATTTACCAGCTGTTGGGATGGAGATGCTAGAAGGTATTACCGCGTCTCTCCCCACCCATGTGGGAGGGGTCACCTCCCTAGAATAAGAGAAACCAGGAGAGAAGTTTTAGGTGTTTGGAACAGAGAGTGGTTCAGATCAGTGGTTCTTAAGTATTGGTCTAAACCCTCATCCTCCCAGAGAACTTGAGACAGACACAGATTGCCAGACCTTTCCTTCAAAGATTCTGATTCAGTGGGTGTTGGCTGAGGCCGGGGATCTATATTTTCAGCGAGCTCCCTGAGGACTTGAGGGTAACAGTTTAGGAATCACTGTCTTAGCAGGTCCCTGATGCTGGGGGCCACAGGGTCAGATCCAGGGTCTGCTCTCCCTCCTAGCTCTGTTCTGGGACACACTCCATTTCTGCCCTTTCCTCCAGCCCAGTCACACTTCCCTTTTGACATTCCCCCTATTCCTTTCTTCCTTAGGGTTCCCCCGACCCGCCCATCTCTCTTGCCCCAGGGTTCCTTTTCTCTCTCCTGCCCATCGGCTCTCCCTACCTCAAGCTTCATCACCATTCCTTGATTGCCCTTCCCGACATCTCCTTGCTACGTCCCTAGTCTCCTTCTCCCCTAAGCCTCTGAGCTAGGCCCTTCTCCTTCCTCGGGGTCTCTGCACCCGTCTTCTCCCCAGCGTCCCCCATTTTTTCTGGACCCTCTTTGCCTCCATCCAGGAAACCAGACCCCTGTTCCCGCCCCGCCCCTTTCCCCCGGGCTTCCGGAGGACCGCCTCCAGAATCTGACCGCGCCGCTCCCCTACCCCGACCGGGTGCCACCACCACCTCCCATCCTTCCGCCCGCTCCTCTCTCAGAGCTCGTCTCCACCTTCCCGAAGCCTCCATCTCCCCTCCTCTGGCCTCCTCCCTCTCCCCGAGTACCTACCCTGAGCCCCGGAGCCCGGCTCTCTCCCCACGGATCCTGATCCCGACCCCTTTTTCCCAGTGAAAGTGCAAGTCGCTCGGTCGTGTCCGACTCTTTGCGACCCCTTGGACTAGACAGTCCATGGAATTCTCCAGGCCAGAATACTGGAATGGGTAGCTGTTCCCTTCTCCAGGGGATCTTCCCAACTCAGGGATCGAACCCTGGTCTCCCCTTACCAGCTGAGGCACCAGGGAAGCCCAGACCCCCTCACCTAATGCCCTGACCCCTATCCCAGTGCCTCAGTACTCCTCTCGCCTCCATGCCCTGACCTCCTCCCAGCCTCCCGGGTCTCCCCTCCCCCCCCCTTCGCCCCCACCCCCCAGCCCTCAACCTCGCCCGGGCCCCACTGGCTCCACGACAGGTCCCCTGACCCCGCCTCCTGTCCTTTGGCCTCTCCGGGGCCTGCCGGCCAGCCCCTGACCCCGCCTCTCTCCCGCAGCCCGCTGGCTGCGCAGCCCGCCCCGCAGGCGGCGGCCGAGGCGCGCGGGCCCGGCTTCTGGGACGCGTTCGCCAGCAGGTGGCAGCAGCAGCAGGCGGCCGCCGCGTCGATGCTGCGCGGAGCGGAGCCCACCCCGGAGCCGGACCCCGAAGCCGGGGACGAGGCCGCCGAGCGCCCCGAGCCGCGCGAAGCCGATCCCGTGGCCGGTTTCAAGTGGGGCTTCCTCACCCACAAACTGGCCGAGATGAGGGTGAAAGCGGCGCCCAAGGGCGACTAGTCGGCCGGCTCGCCGAACCGGGCTCCCGCTCCTCCCCTCCCGCGATAAAAACCTGGCCTGACACCTCCGGTGACCGCGTGCTTTTATGTCCGGACGGAGAAGGCTGCTTTGGGGTGGGCAACCTCAGGCCCGGGTCCAGCTGGAGTGGTCCTCGCCTTCTGCCCCCACAAACCTACAGGGAGAAAAATGACCAGGGACATCCCTGGTATCAGGACAGATTGTATTCGATTTGAGGTACCATCTTACCAGTATGCACAGGTCTTGCCGTCTTCTCCAGCGGCTTTTAATTTGACACACTTTGCTTGTGGCCTTGTCCCTGTACTAGGGGAAGGTCAGGGACTAACAAGAGAACCCAGACTACCAGCGGGTCCCACACAAGCTAATAAGTTGAGGCCCCAAAATCAGGCTGTACTTGGGAGCTCAGAGGAGATGAGACCGGCTGGGAAATTCAGGAGTTCCCGAGAGAGAGCAAGAGAATGCATATATGGAATCTTAGATGAGTGGAAAGAAAGGGGAAAGTAACCCAGCTAAAAGGAAGAGGAAGTGAACAAAGACTTGGAGGTGTGAACCTGTGCGGAAAACAGGTGACCTTGTTTTAAGGGAAAGAAAGGCAGTGATGACGTGAGGCTGTAAGCTGGCAAAATCCTGGTTTGATAAGTCCTTTATTATCCTGATTCTGGAAACACCACATTTCAGCCCTTCATACCTAGTAACCAAAATGGGCAGCAAAGCTCCAGGAATGGGGGCCTTCAGGGACTAGTGAACCCCAGATTTCTGGGAGCAGACCTCTCCCCCAACCTCCCCAAAGGCGCTATTCCCCGAAATAGTTTGGACCCCACCCCTGTGGTGGGGGCCGGTCAGTGGCAGAGATTATCATAATAGTGTTACTGTTAGTATTATACTAATTCGGTAGTGGTCCTAGAGGCTTCCTTTACTTAGCACTTCCTCAACTTTGCCAAGCGCTTTGTGACCATTTCAAAAATACTTTGATCAACCGAGGGGATGTCGTTGCGGTTCCCAGAGGCGGAGAGCCCAGGGTCACACAGTCAGTCTGGAAGCCACACTCCAAAACCCTCGGGCGTCTGCCCTGTAATCCAACTTTCCGAGTCCGTTAAAGAACGTTTTGACTTTATTCAGCAGGTTCTCTGATCTCCCACCCCAGTCTTCACTCGCCTCCCGGCCTCCACAGGGCCCGCGAGGCCGGCTCCCTCCCCGTCCTGAGTCTGCGTTGGGAAGGGCCTACGGGACCCTTTGGTCCCAAGCTCCGAAGGTTCAAGAGTGGACGCCGCGATCCAGAGGGAAGGGCTTGCCCCAAAGCACTCGACGCGTGAGGCAGGGAGTCCCTGCCCTTGCCCGGGTCCAGCCCCGCGCCCGCTCCTTGCCCTTCCCCGGACCCCCAACTCCAGGAGAGCCGGCCCCCGGGCGGCGGCGGTCACACCTCGGACTCGCGCGGTGGCCCGCGGGCGCGCTGGCAGCCGTACAGCCACTGGATGACGCGCGCGTTGCGCTCCACCACCGACACCTGGGGGCGCCCATCCCGCTCCGAGCCCGCCGCCTCTGAGCCGCCGCCCTCCGCACCGTCCCGGCGATCTCCGCCGCCTTCGCTGGACGTCCAGTCGCTGGCGTCTCCGGAGCCCGGCGGCGCCGACGTTCCGGGCTGGGGGTTGGCGTCGGCGCCCCAGCTCTGCGGAGAGAAGCGCTCGGCCCCCAGCACCTCCACGAGCGCGCGCTCCAGGCCGCAGTAGTTGAAGAAGCGCTCCTTCTCCGACAGGGGCAGCGAGCATGTGGGGCACAATGCCCGCTTTCCCGCCGCTTCTGGGGCATCTTGGGGCGCGGCCCAACCCCCGGGAGCCGCGGGTCGCTCCGATGAGCCTGCGCTGCTCGAGGCGACGTCTCGGGGGCTGCCCAGGAAGAGGCGCCGCACCAGCCCCTGACCCTTGGCGTTCTCTTTGTTCACCGAAGCCTTGCAGTCCCGCTTCTGGCGGTAGAAGATGAGGGAATCAGGCCTTGGCAGTCGCCTGCCACTGCCCCGGCGGGCGGGCCTGGGCGTCCTGGGCGATGGAGGGGGCCCCAGCTCGTTGCAAGGGTGCGGGGTGAGCGGCCCGGGACCCCCACGCAGAGCCGGCTCCTGACGTCGCGCGATCACCTGGTGCGTCTTGACATACTTGGCTTTGTCGGCCTCTAGCCTCTCCACGGCGCTGGGGGTCCGTCCCCGGGACGGGGTGGAGGGAGAGGCCAGAAGCATTTTAGCAGAACTGGGCAGGACAGTGCTCCATAAGCCACTGGAGGCAGGCAGATAGTGAAGGAACTGAGAGCAGTTGGCTGGGGCTCCCTGGGACCTGCTGGGGAAAGAGGAGTGGTCAGGGGGAGAGTAGGAGATGACTCTCCTGAAGGCATTCCTGGGAATAAGGTCAGCCAGCCACCCCTCCCCCATGCAAGTCAGCCAGGTGCCATGCCTAGGGGGCAGAGGCTCAGGTATCCCTTCCCTGATCCCTCAAAGACGATGGGCAGGGGCTTTCTGATCATCCAGAGACCTAGGCCCTTTTGAGCGTGCCCCATTCTGGCCACAGGGCCATGCCAAGCAGGCATCAGCAAGCCAGACCCTTGGAAAAGGAAATGGGGCTGTTCCCCGGTCTGGTTCCCGAAAGTAGCCTCAACCGGAAAAAATACCTCTTCCCAACCTAGCAACTTTGAGTCCAAGACAAGGAGGCTTCCCAGCCACCCGCCGGTTCCAGCCAGACCCACCCATCCCGCCCCCAAGCACAGAGGTCAGGGACATAACCACAGGGTAGGAGCCTCCGGTAATTGCAGCCAACTGCCCTGCCCAGGCCCGGCAGGGCCGTCAGGGAAAGAGAGGGAGACGGTCACCACGTCACTTCAGCCAGCTATCTGCCGCTCAGTCTGTGCCCCTTCGAAGGGAATTCCAGAATGCTCAACTTGTAAACATCACTTTGTTTGCCCCTTGCACTTCCTTTTCACAGGAGAGAAAACTGGCGCAGAGAGGAGGGCCTAGTTCAGGTCTCACTGAGGGTTTGGGCCCAGGACTGGAACACAGGTCTCTTGCTTTGTAGTCTGAATCTCTCACTTGCCTATCAGAACTTTCCTCTAGGTTTAGCTTTTAGTCTTGCTGCTTTAAGGCCAAGCGATTTCTGTGAGAGATGGGCCCCTGACCTCACTAAAAAGTCCCTTCCACTAATTCTTCC
The DNA here is from genome assembly GCF_023091745.1 of Budorcas taxicolor. Taxonomy (NCBI): domain Eukaryota; kingdom Metazoa; phylum Chordata; class Mammalia; order Artiodactyla; family Bovidae; genus Budorcas; species Budorcas taxicolor. Next base: position 171,331,032 of record NC_068911.1, read on the forward strand.
CAGGAACTTGTACTCCCAGAAACCTGCCCTCCGGGTCCCCCACCCTGAGACCCCCATGACCCTTCTTCTCCACCTTCCTTTTTTGCTGGGGAAGGGGGCCCGGAGGGATTGTAAATCAAGAGCTGACAGTTCCCTTGGCAGGAATAGAATGGGCCACCCACACAGCCCAGCACACTCCACCCCACTTCTGTTTCCCTGCTCCTCCCATCCTCCATTCAGCTGAGAGGGACACAGAAGTTTTAGGGGCTGAGGAGACCTCCTTGGGCTGGAGGCAACAAAGGAACACAACTTGCCAGGGATGGGGGGAGGGGAGTAGAAATTCTACCAATCCCATGCACCCGAGGGCAGCCTGCATGAGTATAAATGCACACACAGACACCCACTTAGTGTCCAGTAAGTCAGCCCATAGGTAGCTGGTGACTGGGAACCCAGGCAGCAAGGAGAGCCTGGCAGTGCCCTCCTTCCTGCCTCCCAAAGACTCAACTTGGCAACAGGTCTGATTCCAAGGTCCCAGGAGGGATCTGTGCTTGTCTGACCTCATAGGTACCCTCCTGTCCCCTCCTCTTCCCAGCCCTGAGCAGGAGGCTATAAAAAGTTCCTAAACACAGGGACCAAAATAGTTTGCTGTCCACTGCCTCTTCCTGGCCTTCTGAGCTCGTTGGTGCCCGACCGCAGACATTCCCTCCCTAGAAGCCTGGCAGACATCCTTGTGCCCTCTGTCCCTCTGCCCACCTTTCCCAGCACTGGGGTCGGCGGGCTGACAAACTTTGTCCAAGCTTTCGGCTATGGACACAGATGTGAGCTGGGGGACAGTGCTCCCTGGCTTGGTGCCAGCCTCCGTGCCCTTGGGTGCCTGGGTGCCCTCCCACCCCAGCTCCCGGCTCAGGATGCACTCACCTCTGCATGGAGAGGCTGAATGCCAGGGTCCCCAGGCAGGTCCAGACTGAAGGCAGGAGGGACAGCGGGGACTGGAAGTAACTTTGGTGGCAGCCAAACCTCACTCTCCACAGGAAAAGCCGAGAGAGCCTCCACCCCCCAGATTAACTCTTGCCTTCCTGACCTGGAGCCTGGCCTCTGTTAACTCCTTCCTGGTCACCATCTCAGAGCAGGAGAGGACCCTTGGACGACGTCCAGCTCCTTTATTTAGCCAATGGTCACACAGGCCCTGGCAGGTTAAGCGGTTTGCATAGAGGCACAGTAAGCTTGGGGCACAGCCAGCCCAAACAAGGTCTCTGGTTCCCCAGCTTCCTCCAGAGGCCTGGGGTGGGGACAAGTTATTCACGTGGAGTCAGCCCGCTCTGCTGGGCCTTGGTGGATGCTCTTCTTTCAGATGGGAAGGCAGGGCAGGGTTCTAGTTCACCATGCTTTTTCCCTCTGGAGCAGGTTTAGATCTGCCCTGGCCTGCGTGTGTGAAAGGTGTCAAGCTTGCTCTCCCTAGGGGTGAGGCCAGGAATCTGCAGCCTAAAAGTGGGGACAGGGGTGCCGCCAGATACGCAGGGTGAGCCCCTCCCAACAAGTCTTGGCAGGAAGGTCACAAGGGAGCCCACTGGAGGGGCCTCTGCCCAAGATCCTCTGATGGCAAATGGAATTGGCTGGGAAGAGGGTAATGAAGGGATGGGTCCAAGCCTGGGGAAAGGACCTCTTTCCCTCTTTGCCCCCTTCGGGGACTTCTAGAGCTGGCCTAGTTTATTATTTGACACCTCACTTCTTAAGGTGGGAGTCCTGTCCCCACAATGCTGGTTCCAGGAGTGCACCTCCTCCTCTCTCCCCACTGGGAAAACTCTGCAGTACCCAGAGCCCCAAGACTAGTGCCCCTGCCAAGGGGTCCCTGCACCCCTCCTGACTTTTCACAAATCTCTTTCCCTCCCTTCTAGCACTTTTTAATGTTTGCAAAGCATGTTCGTGCCTTTGCTCTCTGATCTCCTTTGTCCTCCACAAAGACCCTAAACAGCAGACCCAGCAGGGGTGACCGTCCCACTTGATAGGCAAGGAAACAGGATCGGGGGTGCCTAATTCCAACCCCAAATCCACTCTTTCCACTGCACCCTCAGCCTGGCAAGTAAGGTAATAAGTCTGAAAACTACAAGGCCCATCTCCTGGTAACGAATTTTATTACCTAGTTAAAGGGAGTATTTTTTGTTGTTGTTCATCCATACTGTGTTGTTACAATGCTCTACAAAATGCTCTAATGTACCTGATCAGAATTCATCCCCAGGACTACGTTTCAGAAGTAGGTTTATTATTTTCTCCATTGGACTGCTGAAGAGAATGAGACTCAGGTGAAATGATTTATCAAGTTCACACAATGAGGAATACTAGTTAACGTGTATTAAGAGACTGATACATGCTAGGCACTGTTCTAAGTACTTCGCACAGTGATTAAGACATTTAATCCTCAAAACCACCCAATGAAATAGGGACTTTCATTCTCCTGGTTTTACGGATGAAGGTGGGGTGCCCAGTAGCCCTGAGATCTGGCCCTGAAGGGGTTAAGCATGAGGCCGGGCAGAGCCCAGCTGGGATGCTGTCAATGGCAGGAAACCTGGCCTGTGAAGGAGGGGGAGGATGGGGCTGTTGTGTCTGACTCTTATACAACCCCCATCCTTTTGGTCTTAAAGGACCATCCGGGTTGGGAAGAAGGGCAGGCAAGGGGCCTCCTTCTCAGCTCTGGCCAGACACCAGGTTACAGATAGAGGGGCCTTCTGAGTCAATGCAGGTCGCTGCCCTGGAGTGGCCCCCGATCTGACGAGGGTGAGTGGAAGTGAGCCCACCTCCCCTTAGGAGTGGTCAAGAGTTGGGGAGACACAGTCCTAGGCCCGGGAGCCCCCAGTCCGAGAGGGGAGACACAGCCCTGCCCCCATGGGTCTAGATGGGGTTTGGTCAAAGAGCCTGCTCTCAGGAGCTCCCAGTCTGAGAGGTGACAGTAGTCTGTCCCAGGAGGTCAGGATCCTGGAGAGCAGAGTCATGATGTCAAGGTCAGACAGGATTGGGTTTGTGAGTGAGAGAGCCCTTGAAAGAGTCAGCCCTCTAAGAGGTGGGGGGTGGACATCATGAGGTGGGGCTCCAGCTGCCTGCCCTGCCTGTATCTTGGCCACACTTGACTTGAACGGGATCGCCTCTCTTTTTGGTCATGGGTCCCCTGGGAGAGCCCTAAAGTGATTCCTTCCGGCCCCAGAGCCAGGGCCTTGGTTGAGGGGGAGGCCAAATCTGAGGGACGTTTCCTTCCTGACTCTGAGCTCCTTCCTGGATCACCCCGAGGATGAGGATAGATGGGAATGGGCCTGAGTCAGAACTGGCTCCTTCCAGGAGAGGGTGGTGGGAGGGTAGGGGCACAGCTCCAGCGAGTGCTGGAAATCAGGAGTTACCCTTCAGATCCACCTTTAAGCCCCAGATCTACACTGTCCCAGGGCAGAAGTGTGTGATGGTGTCTTTGATTCTAAACCTGGCCCATCCCTCACTGGCTGTGTTGCCTGAAGCAAGAACTTAACCTCTCTGAGTTCCCTTCTGTGTAAATGGAAAAAACCCAGCTTTAAGTGTGGCATGAAGTGGTGCCTGAGAAAAGCACCTGGGGCCTCAGGTGCTGGTAAATGGCAGGAGTCCTGACCTCTTAGGTCTTGTCCTCCAACACCTAGCTGACACCTCTGGCCCAAATCCCTCTCTCTCTCTTTTTTTTTTTTCCTAATCCCTTAGCCTCACTCTCAGCCACTTTCAACAAGTCGTTTTGAACACTGCCCTCTGCTCAGGGGTCTGCAGATGGGTCAGACCTGGCTTTTGCTTTCCGGGAGCTCGGCCTGCTGCAGGGGGGTGGGGTGGGGTGTGAACAGAGGTGTGAAGGACTGATCACAGCTCCTGGGCAGAGCAGCCTGATGTAACAGAAGATGAACAAAGCCGGGGCCATGGGAGGGGGTGCAGCATTCGCTCTGCCCCTGGGGTGAGGTGGGGAGCTTTCAAAGAGGAAGTGCACCGATTTGGGGTCTGCAGGGGATTTCTGTTGGGGGTGGGATGCGCGAGGTTGTGAGATGATGGTGACACGGAGCAAAGGCAGGCTCAGTGAGAGAAGGGGGGCGGTCAGAGAAGAGGTGGGGGGCTCAGAGCAGGGAATGGGGTTCGATCAAACGTGGAGGGTTCAGGGAGAGAGGGCGGGGCTCAGGCTAGCTTCTGTGATGCCCCAGCACCCACAGAAGGGGCCCCCTATCCCCATCCCCGCCCCGCCTCCGCCGGCAGCTGGCGAGCCCTACAGAGATTAGAGCTGCGGTCCCCTAATTCAGGGCTTTCCGTTTCGGAAAGAATCTCAGCCGCAACAATAGCCCGGCGCCCGCGCCCCCTCCCTCCTAGGGAGGTGTCCTTAAACGTTTTTCCCCCGGAGCACCTACAAGTCGCCAACGAACCACGGGAAGAAAATCGGATATCTGCTGTCAGGAACTGACAACAGAGTTGGAAGAACAAAAGCCAGACTGAGTGATTGCTCTGTTCTAAGCTCTCGGCTCTGGGTCTGACTCTCAGTGGTACCTCACCTACTCCTTACAAAACCCTGCGTGGAGTCAGTGAGGAAGCCGAGGCAGGGAGGGAGGCCGAGTGGCTCACCTATCGTCACGCGGCTTAAGGAGGGTCGAGTTGGGACTCCGGAGCCGGCTCTGACAGGCTGAGCCGCCCTGCCTGCCTCGATTCTACCCCTCGGGTCGCGCAAATCGGCCCTCCCTGCTCGCCTGTCCGCCTACTTCGCTTCTCTGTTGGTTGGACAGGACTTCGTCTTCAGGACCCTGAGCCAGGACTGGAAGGAGGGAGGCCCCGACTGCATTCTGCTCCAGCCGTATTCACCTGCTACTCCTTGGTCATCATCCTTACCCCCATCTCCAGCATTCCACCTTCCGCCACTGTTTTCACCTTTAGACTGAGCACCAGGAACATCCAGTCTCCACTAAGGGAAATAGCGGAACATGTGGAAGGGAATCAGGGGCTTCTCCCAGAAAGCAGTGACAGATCTATCCTCCTACGTTGACAAATAGACCTTCATAAAGACACTCTGAAAAATGTTTTGTTTTGTTTTGCTTTTTTATACAGAGAACCTCAGCAAAGTACCAAAGATGACTGTATCTAATTATCATTAAGGATGTACAGGTATTTTGTTAAAGGGGCAGCAATATTAGATGAGTGAAAAAACAAAGATGTGATAATTCATATATTATTATATCTTCATTCCATAAAACCTATTTTTCTTGCTTTGATTTCAGGAAAATGATCAATTGTGTTGCTCAATAACACAACACAATTAAATGATCAATTTAATTAAATAATTAAAAATTCACGTAATTTGTATTCTACTGATAGTAATGCCTAATTAGACAATCTTCAGTCTTTTTTCTTTTTTTTTAGTTTTTTAAAATTTCAATTTGGGGTAACTGATGTGTGGAGGTAATAGCAATTAGCATTGAAAAAATCTTTTTAAAAAAATTAAATTCTGAAAACAATACTTAAATTTAGAGATGAGCTATGAATGTTACATAACATGTGCAAACATTTAAATGGTGTGTATATAATAAATTATCATTAGCATAGAACATATTATAATTTATTGTAATGGCATTATATAAATCCCTGTCTCTTGCATCACAATTGTTACCATCTCATACAGCAATGTCTAGATTCATAACAGTATAGAATTGGCACCAGGCTTCTTGCATGTAATGTCTTGCCTGCATTTACAAATTTAAGTGCAAAATGTATTGTTTAACATTGCAGAATGTTCCTCAGCCATCATATGCTACTATTGCAGACACCATGCTCCCCGCTGGAACACGAAGTGAAGCAAGAAAATGGATGCTGAGCCCTTGCTCGGAAACAATACCCCCTTACGCACGAATCTGTGCATTAATGTGCTCTGAGAGGAAGGATTTGACAAGCTAATTAATTTGTATTTTCTCTTACCTAAGGGCTTTCGCCAGTCTTCCCCCACACTCCAAGCAGTGGCTGTCAGCAATTTCAGCAGCAGTGCAAACCTACCGGCACTGGGATGCAACCGTCTTTTGTTTGGAGGAGAGGCAGGAGAAGTGGAGAAGTGCGTTTATTTCCCTGGGGCTGAGTGCAGTTAGGTCTGAGCAGATGTTGAGGGTTTTGCCTTACTCTGTGCAGCGCGGAGCACTGGGTCCCAAGTGGCAGATGCCCATGTGGTCCTTAATAAATGACTTTTGGGGTACTTTTAGATATCAAGGACCCCCTAATGGGCAGGAGCAACTCTGACCACTTGTAACAGTGGCACTGAGCTATGGTCATGGAGGTCCTGTATCACAGTGAACATACTTGATATTAACATTCTGAGCCATGGTAAGTCGCTTCAGTCCTGTCCAACTCTTTGCGACCCTATGGACTGTGTAGCCAGTGTCCTCTCTCCATGGGATTCTCCAGGCAAGAATACAGGAGGGGGTACCCATGCCCTCTTCCAGGGGATCTTCCCGACCCCAGGGATTGAACCCACGTTTCCTGTGGCTCCCTCATTGTAGGCAGATTCTTTACTGCTGAGCCACTGGGGAAGCCCTGATGTTAACATACACTTTTATTTATTTATTTTTATTAAAAAATATGTATTAATTTAACTTTGGCTGTGCTGGGTCTCCGTTGCTGAGCAGGCTTTCTCTAGTTGTGGTGAGGAAGGGCTTATTCTTTGTTGCCATGTGTGGGTTTTTCATCGCAATGGCTTCTCTTGTTGCTGAGCACAGGCCTTACATGTGTGAGCTTCAGTAGTTACAGCACACGGGCTCAGTAGTTGCGGATCCCAGTTTCTAGAGCGCAGGCTCAGTAGTTGTGACACATGAGCTTAGTCGCTCCACAAAATGTAGGAGCCTCTTGGTCCAGGGATCGTACCTGTGTCCCCTACATTGGCAGGCAGGTTCTTAACCACTGGACCACCAGCGAAGTCTAGGACCTACCCTTTTATATGTGAGGAGGGCAATTTCCAGAGAAGGTGGAGTTTGAAGGCTGGGCAGACACCCCAAGAGGTGGACATTATGAACACCACCTCTCACGTCACCACAGCATTATAAGCAACACCTTAATATCACCACTGGATTATAGCTGTCGCCTTCTCCATGGCCGTTGTCAGGTTCCCCATCGTTCCCAGGCCTGGGAACATCTGTACTTTTTGCCGTTCAGCAGTTACTCATCTTTCTCCTGGCTCTTTTGCCCTGATCTTGGCCACTTTTTCTCCCACACCCAGTCCTTGTCTTTCCAGAGTGCGGTACCACGACTCAGAGGGGCCCTTGATCTCAGTCTGGGTCCAAAGAATCTATCACATCTCTCTGGCTTACAGCACTTCGTTTAATTTGATTATAGCTAAGGGACTCTTGCTTCGATGGCTGAAACAAAGCTTCCCCCTCTTCTCTGCTGTGCAGAAACCTGTGTAGACAGATCCCTGAGAGGACAGTCTGCCCGAGAACAGAGTCAACAGAGATGAGAGATAATGAAAACCAACCTTGATGAGCGGAGCCTCCGTATCTCATCATGCCTAAAGCATACCTACATATGGGCTTTACACTGTGTAAGCCAATACATTTGTTTCTTTTTGGTGGGATTGATTTTTTTAGTCACTTACAAACAAAATCAACCAGAAGGAAACCCATCATTCTCTCCCAAACTAGGTCCCTTCCTCACAGTGCCTGTAGCGTTGAATAGGTGCAGCCTTGGTTTGCCTACCATTCTGACCCAGCTCCACCCTAACTTCTCAGGTGTGCTGACCAGATCCCTCCAGGTTTGTGGTAAAGCTGGCCTAGAAGAGCAGCAGAAATTCCCATAGTCAGGAGGCCAGAGTTATGGTCTTGACTTGGACATGAACTCACTTTTGGTCCGGAGCAAGTCACTTCCTCTCTCTGGCCTTAGGTTCTGATGTGTTAAAAAGAGAAAAGTAGATTAGACCATTGGTTCCCCAAAACTATTCCTAGGGTGGATTCCAGTTTGGTCCATGAAGTTTACCTGAAATGCTTTTTCTCTTTTTTTGACCATGTTGGGCAGCTTGGGGGATCTTAGTTCCCCAACCAGGGATTGAACCCTTGGCTCTTGGCAGTGAAGGCACTTAGTCCTAATCACTGGACCATTAGGGAACTCCCTGGGGGCTTGTTAACAAGACCAACACCAGGTCTCCACCCTTGGAGAATCTAACTGAGTAGAGCTGGGGTGGAGTCAGGGAGGAAAGACTGCAACATTGGTTCAGGCTGACTTTGCTGCTCTGAATGCCCTTCCTGGAGATTTTAGATTTAACATGTTATCTCTTGCAGCTGAAAGTAGCTGTCATAGTTGGCTTATTCAGTTGACTGAACCTAGTACTCAACATGACCCATATTCAGTGAGGCTGAGATATCAGCATTTACCTGGTGAATGTGTCTGATGTCTAAAAAGATAGGACTGTTGGGACGTTCCTGGTGGTCCAGTGGCTAAGACTCTGTGCTCCTGACACAGAGGGCCTGGATTCCCTCCCCAGTGGGAGAATTAGATCCCGCATGACCCAACTGAAAAAGAGAGATCCTGCATGCTGAAATGAAGAGCCAAGATCTGGTGTGATACAACTCCGGCACTGTCAAATCAACAAATAAATATTAAAAAGATAGGAAGGTTGGAGGAGATTTAGCACATGAAATTGCACATACTCCCTATTCTCACCAAGGACATTCCCAAGGGCACTCAAAGGGTAGTTTTTCACCGAGGTGCTGAGATAAGCATGAGAGACAGCAGCATCAGTGACCCTGAAAAGTGTTATGGTGGATGTCCTCTGTGGTTTGGATATGGAAAGAGGTGCCCCCGAAATGGGCTCCCTGACTTCACTGGAGATGACAGGATCCTAGAGGAACACAGGAAAAGTGGCTGAACTGCCAGAGACGCTGCTCCCTGTGGCAGGATGAAGTGATAATTAGACTCTTTTGGCTTGTAGCAATCTTTGATCAGAGTGTCTCTAGGAATGAAACAGAAAAGCAACTGAATAAATATGATAGAGTTACATAACAGGAAGACAACAACGACAACAAAGCTACGTCTTATGGCCAGGAGCCTAACTTAAATTGTCAAAATGGAGCATCTCAACCTGTCGGCTAATTTCCATGTCTAAGCCGGTTCACAGACCTGAAGTCCTAGGAGGCCAGGTCCCTTCAGGGAGGACTTCGTGGCACTGCCACAAGTGTATGCTGGGAATCTTTCTCCAAGAAAGGGGGACGGGAAAAGCCAGACCTTTAGGGGTTACTGAACATTAGCTTTGAATGGATGCTAATATCTAATCAACGAGTGCAAAACGAAACTACTGATCTATCTCCTGTTCCCCCATATCTCTCTCACTACTGCCTTTCTAAGTCGATCCCTCTCTATCCCTGTGTCCTTCCAATTAATTGCTCAGGCCAAAACCTTGGAGTAATTTTGGACATCTCTCTCTCTCTGACATTCCATGTTTCATTTATCAGCAATATCTACTGGCTCCATCTTCAGAAGACATGAGATTTAATCTTTTTTTTTTTTTTAATTATACATTTGACTATGCTGGGTCTTAGTTGTGACACTGTGGGATCTAGTTCCCTGACCAGGGACTGAACCCAGGCCACCTGCTTTGGGAGCGTGGAGTCCTAGCCACTGGACCACCGTGGAAACTCTCCAGATTTAATCACTTCTATCTTCCTCCACTCTGACCATCCTGGTCCATGCTATCACCATCTCTTAGTTGGATTATTGCAATGGTCTGTAAGTCTCCCTTTTTCTTCTTCTTTAAAAAAAAATTTTTTTTTAATGTGGATCATTTAAAAAAATATTTATTGAATATGCTACTGTCTTAAGTTCTGATTTTTTGGCTGAGAGGTATGTGGGATCTTAGCTTCCCAACTAGGGATCGAACCCACACCTCCTGCCTTGGAAGGCAAAGTCTTAACCACTAGATCACCAGGGAAGTCCCTAAGTCTCCCTTCTTCTAACCTCATCCGTAATAGTTTGCTCTCAGCATAACAGTTTGATCAGTCCTTTAAAAACCTAAGTCAATCCTGTCACTTTATCTGCTCAAATCCCAGAAAAAAAGTCTCCTCATTTAACTCGAGAGAAAGCCAGAGATCTCACTGACTTGCAAGGCTTTCCATGACCTGGCCCTGCTGGCTCTCTGGCCCGATGGCCTACTCTTCTCCCTCACACTCACTTTGCCCAAGGTATTTTTGGCCTCTGGCCTGTTCCTTGAACCCACTGACTACATCCACCTCAGGGCCTTTGACCCTCTGCCTGGAATGCCCTGTCTCTAGGTCTCCGCTTTGATGCCTCTTTCACTTCCTTTAGGACTTTATTGATATCTCACCCAGCGAGACCTCCCCTGACCTTTACTAAGTTTACTAGGTCAGTCAGCCCCTTTCTGCAGCATTCCCAATCCTTTTTTGAAAATTAATTTTTGTTTGAGTATAGTTGATTTACAATGGTATGTTAGTTTCTGCTGTGCAGCAAAGTGAATCTGCTATGCACATATCCACTGTTTTTTAGATTCTTTTCTTACACAGGTCATGGCAGAGTATTGAGTTCCCTGTGCTATACAGAAGGTGAGAAGTGAAGCTGCTCAGTCGTGTGCAACTCTTTGCGACCCCATGGACTGTAGCCACAAGGCTCCTCCGTCCATGGAATATTTTCAGGCAAGAGTACTGGAGTGGGTTGCCATTTCCTTCTCCAGGGGATCTTCCCAACCTGGGGATCAAGCCCAGGTCTCCTGTATTGCAGGCAGATGCTTTACCCTCTGAGCCCCCAGGGAAGTTCATAGAGTAGGTCCTTGCTGGTTATTTGCTTTCTATATAGTAGGGTGTACATGTCGATCCTTTTTACTCTGCTCTACTTTCCTTTGGGACTTCCCAGGCAGCTCAGTGGTAAAGAATCCACCTGCCAATGCAGGAGACTTGGGTTGGATCCTCGAGTGGGGAAGATCCCCTGGAGGAGAAAATGACAACCCACTCCAGTACTCTTGCCTGGAGAATCCCATGGACAGAGGAGCCTGGCGGGCTCCAGTCCATGGGTCCATGGACACAGCTTAAGAAGGAACACAGCACAGCACTTTTTCGTTGCTCCTTCTTGGCTTTTTAAAAAACTTACCACATTCTAACATACTGAATAATTTACTTGTTTATGCTCATAAATATCAGCCCCTCACCTGCCCCTTGCCACACACACACACACACACAAATGTAAGTTCAATGGAGGCAGGAATCTGTGTTTGGTTCGTGGATATATCCCAAACACCTGGAACAGTAGCAGTGCCCAGTGGGTGCTCAATACATTCATTTCATGAATGAATGCTGAAGAGCCCCTGGAGGGACTGTGAAGGGGACCAGAGAATTTCTTGAGAGGATGGGCCTTGGGACCAGAGTGATACGAATTTTAGCCCCTAGAAGCCCTTCCAGAACCATGCAGTTTCCTTCTGGTCAGTGACAGAGGAGGGGAAGTCTGATGAAGTGTCCTCGGAAGGGCTTCCTCACTCTCAAGGAGGCACTGGAGGAAAAGGCCCCTTTGCTTCTCTGGATGTGATTCTTAGGACTAGTCTATCATCTTGGGACCGTGGGGACAGCAAGTTTAAGGAAAAAGGTGTGTGGGTTGGTGGGGGAGGGGGAAGGGACGTGTGGATACTCTTGAGTCCTTTACTCATAATGCGCCCTTGGGGAAGGGCTCAATCCCCCCACCAGTTAGTTGCAGTTAGTTGACGCCTACGGCTGGCACCTCCTTCAGGTCTGTCTCGGCTGCTGGGAGTCCCCCTCCCCAAGGGTCACATCGTCTTGGGGAGTGGCCCACGTCTAGTGATTGAGAGAGGTGAGGGTATAAAGTAGTTCTAGCCCAAATGGAACTCTGACGGGCAGTACTTGCTCCAAAGCGTGTGCTGATGTGCTTAGTCGTGGCCGACTCTTTGCAACCCCATGGACTGTAGCCCGCCAGGTTCCTCTGTTTTTGGAATTTCCTAGGCAAGAATCCTGGAGTGGGTTACCATTTCCTTCTCCAGGGTGCCAAAGCACGGGTTGAATCAAAGACCTTCATGGTGCTATGTCCCTTTAAGGAAGAATACAGGCATATAGGAACTGCGGGGGTGAAGCATGAGTGACTCCACTTACCCTTACTCTGATAATCCCCTGGAGACCTCCTGCTTACCAGCTTGGCCACTCTGCAGGGTTCAGGGTCCTGGTTCTCAAAAGGGGCACACTTTTGCCCAAAAAAGTTATACTGAATGCTAAGCTATGTCTGTTTCCTGGGTGCTTTGGATTCCTTGTATCCAGGGACCAGAAGTCAAGAAGCGAGCTTACTATCCTGGCAGGAGTGTTCAACCTGATTGCGAATAGGCTGCTCCATGGGGGCACGGAGGAGTAACTGTGGATCCAAGATGATTTACTTGGCTGCTTCTTGGTAGTCCCCAGCCCAGCTGCAACTGTAAATGGCTGGTTAAGCTCCCTGAATATTCATTGGAAGGACTGATGCTAAAGCTCCTATACTTTGGCCACCTGATTTGAAGAGCTAACTCATTGGAAAAGACCCCGATGCTGGGAAAGATTGAGGGCAGGAGGGGAAGGGGGTGACGGAGGATGAGATGGTTGGATGGCATCACTGACTCAGTGGACATGAGTTTGAGCAAACTCTGGGAGATGGTGAAGGACAGGGAAGCCTGGCATGCTGCAGTCCATGAGGTCACAAAGAGTTGGACACGACTGAACAGCTGAACAACAACAGTAATAACAACAACAAAGATAACCCTGGCTTGAGAAGGGCATGGTGACCAGGGGCTCAGGCACCCTGAGGGTCTGGATCATGCCACCAAGTGAGCCACTGCATGGTCGCTGAGGCTCGAGGGGAATGTGGCAAGGGTAATGGAGGCGGGAGATCACCAGAGAGGCCGCAGCGGTGGGAGCTGTGGCTCTTGCCACTGACATTCCTTCCTGAATTCCCTCAGGAAGAGGGCCAGAGGATTCCTGAAGGAGCTGCTCCTTGAATGTGTACGGGGCAGTGAATTTGAGGGCTGCAGGTGGTTTGTGGTGGACACCTGCTCTCAAGGACTGAGTGACTGAACAACAATATCCACCAGAGGGCAGCCTTCGCCCTTTTAGACGCTTTCCTGATTGGCCTCCATCTGCCAGCCTTGCCCCCAGGTCCAATAGCCCAGGGGTCCACACCACTGCTTACCATAACCGTGCACCCTCTGGACATCCTCAGCACTGCTGCTCTACCTGGTGAGTGCTCTGATGTTATTTATCTTGGCACTTGGTGCTCTGTAATACTAGTTAACTGGTGAGAGCAACGATTCCTTCATTTATGTTTTCCTCCATATTTCACGAAATATCTTCACAAACATTACGCTCATCCTGTTTGCAAAGAAACTTGGGAAAATAATTTATTATTATGGTCACTTTTTGAAGTGGTAGCTGAGGCTCACAGGTTGAGTGGCTTGACCAAAGTTACACAATAAGCTGCTGCTATCACTAACATCTAGTAAGCACTTTCTGTGTGACAAGCATGAGCTTGCTGCTGCTGCTGCTAAGTCACTTCAGTCGTGTCCGACTCTGTGTGACCCCATAGATGGCCTCCCACCAGGCTCCCCTGTCCCTGGGATTCTCCAGGCAAGAACACTGGAGTGGGTTACTTAAGAGATGGTTTATTTAATTCTACGGCAATTAAAACAGTGAAGTAGGGATAGAGTGTGGGGACAGACAAAGAGATGACTGGAACATATAGAGCTTATTAATTGTATCATTTAAATCTCCATGTCCTTACTGAATTTTTGTTTATTTGACCTATCAATGACTATTACAAATTTCACAATTTGTGTTAAAATATTCCACTGTGAGATGATGGATTTGTCCATTTCTCCCTGTAGTACGTTGAGGCTGTATTATTAGAGCATAAATGTGCTTTCTGTCTGTGGCGAACTGAGCTTTATCATCCTGTAGTGACCGACTGCAGCGACTTAGCAGCAGCAGCAGCAGCAGCAGCAGCAGCAGCAGCAGCAGTGACCCTCTCTATCTCTAGTGTTGGTTTTCCTCTTACTATAGTTATTTTTTCCTTTCTATTTATTTTTTGCCTAGTATTTCTTTTTCCGAACTTTGTCAGTCTGTGTTCGTATGTTTTAGATCTGTCTTTTGTACATAGAACATTGCTGGCTTTTGTTCTTTCATTTGGCGTGATATCCTTTAACTCTGAATTGGAGAATTTAGCTCATTCACTGAGATTGATATATTTTTATTTATTTCTCTCATCTTGTAATATGCACTATATTTGTTGTACTTTCCCCCTCTGTGTGTTTTTTTTTTTAAAAAACATTATTTTTTTGGATTGATCTCCCTAACCCTCGCCTCTATTTCTTTGGAGGTTGTAGACTCTTGTAATGGTTATTGCAGCAATTCTAAGATAGAGCCAGACATCTTGGAGTGCGAAGTCAAGCGGCCTTTAAGAAGCATCACTATGAACAAAGCTAGTGGAGGTGATCGAATTCCAGCTGAGCTATTTCAAATCCTAAAAGATGATGCTGTGAAAGTGCTGCACTCAGTATGCCAGCAACTATGGAAAACTCAGCAGTGGCTACAAGACTGGAAAAGATCAATTTTCATTCCAATCCCAAAGAAAGGCAATGCCAAAGAATGTTCGAACCACGACACAATTGCATTCATTTCACATGCTAGCAAGGTCATGCTCAAAATTCTCCAAGCCAGACTTCAACAGTACTTGAACTTCCAGATGTTCAAGCTGGATTTAGAAAAGGCAGAAGAACCAGAGATCAAATTGCCAGCATATGTTGGATTATCGAAAAAGCATGAGAACTCCAGAAAAACATCTACTTCTGCTTCATTGACTATGCTAAAGCCTTTGGTTATATGGATCACAGCAAACTGTGGAAAATTCTCCGAGATGGGAATACCAGACCACCTTATCTGCCTCCTGGAAACCTGTATGTAGGTCAAGAAGCAACAGTTAGAACTGGACATGGAACAATGCTGCTGCTGCTGCTAAGCTGCTTCAGTCGTGTTGGACTCTGTGCGACCCCACAGATGGCAGCCCACCAGGCTCACCCGTCCCTGAGATTCTCCAGGCAAGAACACTGGAGTTGGTTGCCATTTCCTTCTCCAATGCATGAAAGTGAATGGACTGGTTCAAAATTGGGAAAAGAGTACGTCACGGTTGTATATTGTCACCCTGCTTATTTAACTTATATGCAGAGTACATCGTGCAAAATGCCAGGCTGGATGAAGCACAAGCTGGAATCAAGATTGCTGGGAGAAATATCAATAACCTCAGATAAGCAGATGATATCACCCTTATGGCAGAAAGTGAAGAGGAACTAAAGAGCCTCTTGATGAAGGTGAAAGAGGAGAGTGAAAAAGCTGGCTTAACACTCAATATTCAAACAACTAAAAAGGGCATCTGGTCCCATCACTTCATGGCAAATAGATGGGAAAACGATGGAAACAGTGACAAACTTTATTTTCAGTTCAGTTCAGTTCAGTCGCTCAGTCGTGTCCAACTCTTTGCTACCCCATGAATTGCAGCACGCCAGGCCACCGTGTCCATCACCATCTCCCGGAGTTCACTCAAACTCACGTTCATCGAGTTGGTGATGCCATCCAGCCATCTCATCCTCTGTCATCCCCTTCTCCTCCTGCCCCCAATCCCTCCCACCATCAGTCTTTTCCAATGAGTCAACTCTTTGCATGAGGTGGCCAAAGTACTGGAGTTTCAGCTTTAGCATCATTCCTTCCAAAGAACACCCAGGACTGATCTCCTTCAGAATGGACTGGTTGGATCTCCTTGCAGTCCAAGGGACTCTCAAGAGTCTTCTCCAACACCACAGTTCAAAAGCATCAATTCTTCGGCGCTCAGCTTTCTTCACAGTCCAACTCTCGCATCCATACATGACTACTGGAAAAACCATAGCCTTGACTAGATGGACCTTTGTTGGCGAAATAATGTCTCTGCTTTTGAATATGCTATCTAGGTTGGTCATAACTTTTCTTCCAAGGAGTAAGCATCTTTTAATTTCATGGCTGCAATCACCATCTGCAGTGATTTTGGATCCCAAAAAAACGAAGTCTGACACTGTTTCCACTGTTTCCCCATCTATTTCCCATGAAGCAATGGGACCAGATACCATTATCTTCGTTTTCTGAATGTTGAGCTTTAAGCCAACTTTCTGCCATAAGGGTGGTGTCATCTGCATATCTGAGGTTATTGATATTTCTCCCAGCAATCATGATTCCAGCTTGTGCTTCTTCCAGCCCAGCGTTTCTCATGATGTACTCTGCATATAAGTTAAATAAGCAGGGTGACAATATACAGCCTTGACGTACTCCTTTTCCTATTTGGAAACAGTCTGTTGTTCCATGTCCAGTTCTAACTGTTGCTTCCTGACCTGTATATAGGTTTCTCAAGAGGCAGGTCAGGTGGTCTGGTATTCCCATCTCTTTCAGAATTTTGAAAGACTTTATTTTGGAGGGCTTCAAAATCAGAGCAGATGGTGACTGCAGCCATGAAATTAAAAGATGCTTGCTCCTTGGAAGAAAAGTTGTGACAAACCTAAACAGCATATTAAAAAGCAGAGATATTACTTTGCTGACAAAGGTCTGTCCAGTCAAAGCTGTGGTTTTTCCAGTAGTCATGTATGGATGTGAGAGTTGGACCATAAAGAAGGCTGAAAGTTGAATAATTGATACTTTTGAACTGTGGCGTTGGAGAAGACTCTTGAGAGTCCCTTGGACTACAAGGAGATCAAAACAGTCAGTCCTAAAGGAAATCAATCCTTAATATTCATTAGAAGGACTGATGCTGAAACTGAAGCTCCAATACTCTGGCCACCTGATTCGAGGAGCCGACTTATTGGAAAAGACCCTGATACTGAGAAAGATAGAAGGAAGGAGATGGGGACAACAGAGGATGATGAGATGGTTAGATGGCATCTGTGACTCAATGGACATGAGTTTGAGCAAGCTCCGGGAGATGGTGAAGGACAAGGAAGCCTGGCGTGCTG
This sequence comes from Budorcas taxicolor, assembly GCF_023091745.1. NCBI lineage: Eukaryota > Metazoa > Chordata > Mammalia > Artiodactyla > Bovidae > Budorcas > Budorcas taxicolor. The sequence goes on from NC_068911.1 coordinate 171,348,010, forward strand.
CAGTCCATGGGGTCGTAAAGAGTCGGACAGGACTGATTGACTAAGCAGCAACAACAGCAATTCTAACCTATTATCTACTGAATTTTTATTTCAATTAACATATTTTTACATTTCTAGAAAGTTGAAAGAAAGTTGATTCTTTCTTCAAATATACTAGTTCTCACACAGTATCAATTTTCTTTTTTATTTCTTTGAATACAATAAACAAGTTTATTTTATATTGTGTGTCTGGTACTTCCAATCTCTTTGAAGATCTGTTTCCACCACATCTCAGTTCTACTTGTTCTCTATTACGATGCTTTGTTACCTCATTGTTTGGCAACTTGTTTTTTTTTTTTTTTACCCTGAGCTGCCCAAATTGCCTAGAAATTTGTGAGAATTGAGGCCTGTGTTGAAATTTAGTTCCTTCATGGACTATGTGTGTTTATTTCTGTCAATAATGTGCTGGTACCATCAGCCCACACCCCTTTAAATTAAATTCTCCACTTGAGGGTTCTAGAATTATAAAAGTTATGTGATTTGACTTCCAATTTTATAAGAAAACTGATTTGTAAATTATGAATTTCTAAAGGAGAATTTTTCTTTTCTCCTCTTCCCTGGGCCAGAGTTGATATCAGAAACTTACATATCTCCTCCCTTTTGAGTGTCAGGGTTTACTTTGCATTGACTCTGGCATTGTAATTATAATCCTTTGGGATTTCCTATAGGGGTTTCCACACAGTCAAGACTATGGTCTTCCCAATGGTCACGTACAATTGTGAGAGCTGGACCGTAAAGAAGGCAGAATGCCAAAGAAATGATGCCTTTGAACTGTATTATATTTCAGGAGTCTGCTCTAGCAGTCCCTTGGACAGCAAGGAGATCAAACCAGTGAATCTTAAGGGAGATCAACACTGAATATTTACTGGAAGGACTGGTGCTGAAGCTGAAGCACCAGTATTTTGGTCATCTGATGTGAACAGATGACTCATTGGAAAAGTCCCTGATTTGGGGAATGATTGAGGGCAGAAGGAGAAGAGGGCATCAGAGGATGAGATGGCTAGACAGCATCACCGATGCGAGGAATATTAACTTGGGCAAACTCCGGGAGATGGTGAGGGACAGGGAGGTGTGGTGGGCTGCAGTCCATGTGGTCACAGAGTCAGACATGACTGGGCGGCTGAACAACAGCATAGAGGCTTCCATGGTGGCTCAGACAGTGAAGATTCTGTCTGCAGTGCAGGACTGCCTTTAGAATTCCACCTGGGAGGGCCCTTGGAGTTACTTCCTGTCTCCCATATATCTCTTCCAGATAGGAAAGGAGGACATTATGAATCCAGGGTTTGACAGGCATCCTGAGGGTTAAGGACAATTTGGGCATTTACTTTCCCCTCCCTCTCCACAGTTTCCAGTTTCACTTCATTTGGGGGCTTGGCATATTCCTGGTTTCCCTGGTGGCTCAGATGGTAAAGCGTCTATCTGCAACGTGGAAGACCCAGGTTCAATCCCTGGGTTGGAAAGATCCCCCAGAGAAGGAAATGGCAATCCACTACAGCACCCTTGCCTGGAAAATTCTATGGACGGAGGAGCCCGGTAGGCTACAGTCCATGGGGTTGCAAAGAGTCAAACACAACAGAGCGACTTCACTCACTTGCTTTCATAGCAGCTCAGTAACACCATAAAAATCAATTTTTAAATACCCCTTTATGCAACATTTTAAAGTTTTCATCAGGAGGATTACTCAGGTACCCAATTCACTGTATTGTTAAAAAAAAGTTACAACATGGTTTTCATTGTAACTCATGTTTGTTTTCTGACATTTTATAGTCTTTCATACGTTTTATGAGTTGTATATAGTATGACATATATATTATGAATTATAATGCAGTATATCATTTAATTTGCACAGCTAACCTAGAGAAGTAGACATTATTATCCCCATTTTACACATGATGAAAGACAGGCTGAGTTTTACCTGAGGTTATGTCAACACTGGGGCTGAACAGGAACTTAAGACACTGGTATTCACCCTCCAAAGATTAAGAACCTTTGCTAGGAATCTCTGAAAGACATGGAGTTCTTTAAAAATCCGATGAGAGCTCTAGACCCTGTTCCCACAAACATGTACACTGATACACGAAAGTTTCGGGGGGGGGGGTTGAGATCTCCATTGTCCATCCATGGATTCTATATTAAGAACCTCTGCATGTTATAGTGTGGCAAGATGGAATAAAAAGACACTAGTTTTTTAAACTAGTGTTGGACTAGGAAGAAAGCTGAACACTGAAGAATTGATGCTTTTGAACTATAGTGTTGGAAAAGACTCTTGAGAGTCCCTTGGACTGCAAGGAGATCCAAACAGTCCATCCTAAAGGAGTCAGTCCTGGGTGTTCATTGGAAGGACTGATGTTCAAGCTGAAACTCCAATACTTTGGCCACCTGATGCGAAGAGCTGACTCATTTGAAAAGACCCTGATGCTGGGCAAGATTGAGGGCAGGAAGAGAAGGGGACGACAGAGGATGAGATGGTTGGATGGCATCACTGACTCAACGGACATGAATTTGGGTAAACTCCGGGAGCTGGTGATGGACAGCGAGGCCTTGAGTGCTGTGGTCCATGGGGTCGCAAAGAGTTGGACACGACTGAGTGACTGAACTGAAGTTTTTTTAAAAACTGTTTATTTGTCTGGGCCCAATCTTAGTTGCATCATGCAAGATCTTCTGTTGCGGCGCACAGACTCTCTGGTTGTAGTACGTAGCATCTCCAGTCCTGATGGGCAGGCTCCACAGCGTGTGGGCTTGGTTGCTCTGTACCATGTGGGATCATAGTTCCCCAACCGGGGCTTGAATCTGTGTTCCCTGCATTACAAGGTGGATTCTTAACCACCGGACCACCGGGGAAGTGCCAAGACATTAGTTTTTTAGCTTTGATCATAAGGTCATATTCATCTGTCTGTCTTCAAAGACCCTTCATAGACTGATCTCATTATATTCATCTAACCTTTTTTTCCTGACACACAGTCCCAGCAATGGTCCATCTCAGCATCTCCATGATCTTTCCTCAGTTATGGGCTTCCTCAGTTTGTACAGTGTAGAGTAGTGATTAAGATCATGGCTGTCAGGTCAAGACAACCTGGGTCTGAACTAACTGTATTCATCATTAGTTGATTGGCATCAGATCCTGAACTGTGGACCTTGGGCAGATGACCGACCCTCTCTGTGCCTCTGGTTTGGTAAAGAATAGCACCTATGTTGCAGGGTTGTGGGAGATCATATGTGTCAGTCATATGACTGATCATATGTGACAAGCATAAGTTGCCTGTGAAGCAACTTAAAGCAGAGCCTGGCTCGTTGTAAGCGTGTGATGCATTTTGAGGGTTATTACTATTCTCTCTCATATAGTGTGTCACTGTTTCATACATCTCATCTGAAAACTGGAAGAGGATTCCCATAAATAAAATAGTATTTTAAAGTATCTAACAAAGTGCCTGGCACACAGTAGGGCTAATTTTCTCAAGAGGCAATTTTCCTTGTGCTATGTCAAGGGGGGCAATAGAGCTTTCTGTTCTGGGGGTCTACAACTTCACTTGTCCCAGTAGGGAGACAAGCGCTTTGCTTTTTAAGTCTCACGGGCAATGAAATGGCTCAAAGAGTTGAAACACAGGTGAGCGAGCTACCTTAAAGAAAGTGTCTTACGGGGCATCTCTGGTGGCTTAGTGGTAAAGAATCTGCCTGCCAATGCAGGAGACACTGATTTCACCCCTGGTCCAGGAAGATCCCACATTCCGCAGAGCGATTAAGCCCACACCACCACTGCTGAGCCTATTCTCTAGAGCCTGGGGACTGCAACTATTGAGCCCACGCACCTCAACTACTGAAGGCGACCAGCCTAGAGTTGTGCTCTGCAGCAGGGGGAGCCACGGCAATGGGGGCCCACGCACTTCAACAAAGAGTAGCCCCCACTTGCTGCTGGCAGTGGTTTAGTCGCTAAGTCATGTCCGACTTTTGTGACCCCATGCAGTGTAGCCTGCCAGGCCCCTCTGCCCATGGGATTCTCCAGGCAAGAATCCTGGAGTGGGTTGCCATTTCCTTCTCCAGGGGATCTTCCTGACCCAGGAATCGAACCCAGGTCTCCTGCATTGCAGGTGGATTCTTTACCAACTGAGCTACGAGAAAAGCCCGTGCAGCAGGAAGACCCAGCACGGCCAAAAATAAATAAATAATTATTAAAAAAAAAGAAAAGAATGCGTCTTCTCCACAGACCACTGTAGCCTCCACACATGGACATTCCTTTTGGAAGGAATGGAAGGACCAAGTGTCCTCCTCTAGTCACTGGTACTGATATGACTAGAGCGGAGGGGCTGAGGGCCCACCAGATCTCTCATCAGCTTCAGGAAACCTGTCTGCTAAAATGGAAAAGACAGGGCCAGAGTCAAAGCTGGAGAAGGACCAGAGCACCTGCAGACACAGGTAGCTGTGTTCTGACACGCAGGCCTGCAGAGGAATGGCCGCCTCTCCGGAGAAAACCAGGCAACTCCAGCCTGCATTCAGTCTCTGACGCAGCTTTCCAAACACTGTAGTGTCCATTTTTTTCCTTTCATTCTCCAGAGTTCTCCTGCAGTGGTTCCTTCTGCAACTAGAATAGTGGCTCTTGGTCTTTTGGACCTCTTTAAGAATCTGTTAAAGTTTACAAGCCATCAGCTTGGAAAAATATATACATACATAAAATTTTGCTTACAGTTCTAGGGAATCGGTTGACAGTCCTGGAGTTCTTTTTTGGATTCCTGTTTAAGTAGTCTTCTCCTAGAGTAAAATATGGCATAGTGATTTATCTCGTCTGTTTCTCAGAAAACAGTTAAGTTCTAACATGAGATAGGAGGAGTCTGAGGGCAAAGACAGGGTGAGCTGCTGAAATGGGGCTTATGCTGCTGGCTGGAGGAGATAAGTGAATCTGAAAGATACTACCCTCTGACCTTGTTTCCTAGCCCAAAGCCTGACCAGTGCTCTTTCAATTGCAACATTTTTATCCTATTTTCACATTAGGATCACTAATATTTTAAAAATACTAGTGGGAGGGCCCTACCTACTGAAATTCTCATTTAATATGAGATGGACCCTAGGCATCAGTTTTTTAAAAAATTTAAATGACTTTACTGGTGTAAAATAATATACATTTAAGTATATAGTTTGGTGAATTCTGATATATGTACCAAATCCATGAAAATACTCATCATCCCCCAAATTTTCTCTTCTTCTGGAACCCCAATTATATTAATACATGGACCACTTGATGTCTCATGGCTCACCAATGCTGTGTGCATTTTGTTTTGCTTTCAGTATTTTTTTTTCTTGCTGCTTCATTTTGTCTAGCTTATGCTGATATGTCTTCAAGGTCGCTAGTCATCTGTAATGTTTAATTTCTATGTATTTTTTAATCTCAGTAACTATATCCTTCAAAGTTCATTTTCAAATATATATATTCCATTCCTTCTCTCCTTCCCTTGCTCATGCTTCCCTCTGCCTTCAAATATACATGCCAAGTGTATTTGAAATCCTTGTATACTACTCTGTGTTATTTCTGAGGTCTGCTTATACTGGTTCCTGTTTTACAAGCCTAATGCTTTTTTTAAACTTATTTACCATCATTATTTATTTATTTACTTTTGGCTGCACCGGGTCTTCATCGCTGCATGTAGGCTTTCTCTAGTTGTGGCTAGCAGAGGCTGCTCTAGCTGCGGTGCACGGGCTTCTCTCGCTACAGAGCATAGGCTTTAGAGAGCGCAGGCTCAGGAGCTGTGACAGCCGGGCTTAGTTGTTCTGGGGTATGTGGGATCTTCCCCTACCAGCGACTGAACCTGTGTCTCCTGCCGTGTTAGGCGGATTCTTAATCACTGGACCACCAAGGAAGCCCCGCCTAGTACCAAGGTCCTCAGGCTCATGTAGCATGTACAGGGGTATGATTCCTACCACAGTGACCCAGCACAGAGCCCCCGCACCCCCTGACCTGTTCTGGATGTGTAGAGTCTCCCTTTCACTTCAGACCAACCTGCTCCCCCTTTTCCCCCCCGACAGCTCTGTCTCCTGTGGGTTGTCAGCAGTTTCGCTGAGCAGTGGGCATTGTGACGGTTTTTGCACGATGTCTTCATATGAGGGAAACAGTCTGACTTCACTTTGAAGGGATGATGTCTGTAACCACTGGAAGATAAAATAGTGGTGTGATTATTGAACCAAAGGAATTTATGTTTTGTAACTTGGTTACTTTTATTTTGCATTTTGTTAAAGTATTAAATACTTTTTTCCTGTTTGAAAAAAAAAAAAAGAAGAAGAAGCCCTCCCTAATACTCTTTAATTGTATGGTTGGAACTTTGCATCATTGAGGACTGGAATTTTATGAAGTTTCTTAGGGGAAAAAAAATATTACCCATTCAAGACATACTTTTAACCTTTTTTAGATGCGGAATACCCCTTCACCTAGGACTAATTTGGCCTTGCTCCCTGATGGATGTACTCCTGTGATGTATTAGGGGAGCTCTCCACTCTGACTGATGGGAGCGGCGATCATCTATGGTCTTGTGAGCTGGTAAGGTTATTCTGCTCGACCCTTTCACTCTTCTTGCTCTCAGGTAGTTTCCTCACAAGGATGTACTGATGGTTGCCCAGCCGACATCTTAGAAAGCTCTCCGTAGGTGTCTGGAGTTCTTTCCCTGTTCAGCTGTCTCTCTCCCATGAATTCTAATTGGCCTGGCCTCCCTGAACCCTAAATGCTGTCTCCTCAACTCAAGAAATTGCTGGACTTGGTTTAGGTGTTTCTTCCCTGTATGTCAGCCTGAAGAGTCTCTACCGGAAGTGAGTTGGGGCAATCATAGGGCTTCTAATTTGATTCCTTTCTCCCAGGGATTAGTGTCCTGCACTGTCAGTTGTCCAGTGTCTGACATTTTAGCTGTTTAAAGCGGGAAAAGTAATCTAGGCCCTGTCACTCCATAATGGCCAGAAGAGGTTATCATTTGGGTTTTTTTTAACTTTCCTAGGTTAAAAATTCTAATATGTGGCCAGAGTTGAGAACCACTATAGTTTATTTTTATTATTGGAGTTTTAGCCCCTGTTGCCAAGTTTTTCCCTTGCCCTCTTGCAGCTGTGATTTTACCGTCACGTCTCAAACCATACTGGTTAACTCACATTTTCCCTGCCTTATACCCAAAGCTAGGAGAAATGGCATGATATTCTTGGATTTGGTACTTATGAGTACTCTCCAAATTTCTAGGCATGGTTCTCCATGTCAGAGAGAGAAGACATTCTGACTTGCTATCAATCATGTTATCCACAAAAAGAAAGAGAGAAGAAAACTGGGCTAAGGAGATTGTTAGTTGAGAACTATATCTATGGGCTTCCTTGGTGGTCTGGTGGTTAAGAATCCCCCTGCCAATGCAGGGGACATGGGTTTAATCCCTGGTCCAGGAAGATTCCATGTGCCATGGAGCAACTGAGCCTGTATGCTACAACTTCTGGGCCCACATGCTGTAACTACTGGAGCTCAACGCCTAAAGCCCGTGCTCTGCAACAAGAGAAGACACTGCAATGAGAAGTTTGCACACAGCAACGAAGAAGTCTGCTCACCACAACTAGGGAAAAGCCCGTGTGGAGCAAAGAAGACCCAACACAGCCAAAAATAACCAATTAATTAATTTGGCTCAGACGGTAAAGAATCTACCTGCAATGCAGGAGGCCCAGGCTCGATGCCTGGGTCAGGAAGATCCCCTGGAGAAGGTAATGGCTACCCACTCCAGTATTCTTACCTAGATAATTCCATGGACAGAGGAGCCTAGTGGGCTACAGTCCATGGTGGGGCAAAAAGTCGGACATGACTGAGCAACTAACACTTTCACTTTTCATACCTGTGGAAGGTACAAAGGCAAAGAGTCAGGCAGGAGAGAACATTATAGTTATGGAATATAGATACTTTTCAAACATTGTAGAAAAATATAAGCTAAATTAAATAAAAAACAAACAAAACTTGCTCTCTATTAGGGGTGTAAATTAGCAGTAAAAGGAGCTCAGAGTCATTCTCCGAGTCTTCCAAAGAGAATGGGAAGCAATCATTTGTTGATTCTACTGTGCATTTCTACACGCAGTATCTCATTTCATCTTTGAGGTGTTCTGAGTCACTTATCATCTCTGTTTTACACTTGTGGGAAGCTATAGACTTGAGAGGTTAGGGAACTCATGAAAGACATACGGTGAGTAACAGAAAGGTAGTGTTCTTGCCTGGAGAATCCCAGGGACGGGGGAGCCTGGTGGGCTGCCGTCTCTGGGGTCGCACAGAGTCGGACACGACTGAAGTGACTTAGCAGCAGCAGCAGCAGTGTCTGATTTCCAAGTCTGTATCTTTTCCCTCTCTGTCTCTGACAACAGCTGTCTGATAGTTTCCAGCTCCAGTGCATATTTGTTTACGTAACATCTTTACTTGACTTTCCCTGTGGCTCAGACAGTAAAGAACCCACCCGCCAATGCAGGAGACCTGGGTTTGATCCCTGGTTCGGGAAGATGCCCTGGAGAAGAGCATGGCAACCCACTCCAGTATCCTTGCCTGTTGGATTCCACAGAGAGAGGAGCCTGGCAGGCTACAGTCCATGGGGTTGCAAAGAGTTGGACACAACTGAGCAACTTACACGCTTTAGTATAAATCACTAGGAAAAAGTGTGAAAATTCTAAGTCCAGCTTGATGAATTTTCACAAAATAAACACACCCTGTCTAACCAGCACTCAGGTCAAGAAACAAAGTGGTTCATGCACCCTAGAAGTCTTCTCACATATGTCCCACTTTCAACCCAGGAGAAATAACATAGAGGTACTCAGTGGAGCCTATAGCTCAGCCTCCCTTAACTTGGGGTCCATGTAAGCATCTATAAATCCCCCCAAATTACAAGCTTTTCCCAAAGAAAGGATGTAGTGCCTTCATCAGATTCTCCTCAAAAGGGACAAGAATAAAAGCTACCACTGAAGACTGGCTCAGAGGGAATATAACCATTCATTCATTGTATCATCAAAATCAGAACATAGTACCAGCAATGGCTACCAACTGAGAGTTTAATGTGCCAGGCATTTTGTTTATTATCTCTGACCCTTACAAAAACTCTGAAATGTAAGTATTATCACCTCTATTTTACAGATATGGGAACACAGCCTTAGAATGAAGTTACTTGCCCAAGGTCACACATTATTGTGTAGGTATTCGTGAATACTAACATTCAACATGAGACCTGCTACAGCAAAACCTGCACTTCTGCAGTGAGACCACGATGCCTTCAGCAATATTAAGTTGCCTAACCTCTGCTCAGAACAAGCTAAGCTTGAAATACCAGGGCTGAACAGGAAATGAAAGAGTGAAGTCTCAAGCCCGGGCAATTTAAAAAAAAAAAAACAATTCCCTTCTAACCAATGACAACTGTCAAAGGGAAGTGCTGCCTTTGAGGCACTTTGCCCTCAAAAGAGGTGTGGCCTCCAAGAGGTGTGGCTGTTAGGTTTTCTCTAGTGGGAGTTACTATCAAACCACAAGCCAACTGTCTATCATTACACTGCACTTTGAGAGGACACCAATGATTGGTCGACTAAGAGAGCAACATTTGAATTTTAAGAAAAGACCAAAACAACCTAAGGTCTTTACTTCAGTGAGAAAGATAAAGCTTTGTCAGAGAAAACTCTGAGTCAGCGTCAGAGATTAGGCACGGAAAACCCTGTTAGGTAAAACCTTGACTTCCCTAACTGGTGTTAAGTTGCTATTAAATTCTTCAAGAAATTAGCCCCCATTTGAAAAGATATGTAAAAACTATGTAAAAATGCTTTGTAAACTGCAAAGGAAATGGCTAGCAAATAGTTTTAAAAAATCCCCAAACTCTAAACATAAAGCAAAATTGACCTGCCTGCAAAGGCTATACCAGGAGGTGGTAGAGTTAGAAGCAGCCACAATTTTGGCCCCTACTTTCCTCTCATCACTAGGTCACATGTAGAATTGTTTTCTGTCTCTCATTTTCCCTCTGCTATTCCACTGGACCATTAAGTACACTGCATCATCTGTGCTTTATTTTGGAGAAGACATACATAATAGAACCTGTAAAAGAAAAGAATGGCTCAGATGACTTTTTGTACAGAAAAGAAACCATCGGCTCAACTTAAAAGATTGAAAAATTACATTCACTTATTTACTACAATTCATTCTGAGTCTGAGATGCATCCTCAGCTGAATGAGATAGAAAGAAAAATGAAAAAAAAAATCATTTATTTCAGGCAATGCAAGTTCTTCTAATACAGCAAGCTTTAAAATTTTAGAGACCTTGAAATATTGAAAGAAACTCCTATAATTCAGTCATCTTTTCCTCAGTAACAGCTTCTATTATAGAAAGTTTCATTTAATAGATAAGGCTGAAAAAATATTGCTTCAAATTTTATATGCTGTATTTTATATCTATGAAGTAAAGCATTACAGAACTACTCACAGAGCCACCAAAGCAGCAATGTAGAATTTCCAGGGTTTTTTTTGTTGAAACGCACTTTATTTAAAAAAAAAAAGTCATGAACAATAAATTACAATCATTTCCCCCTTTTATAAATTCTTCATAAAATATATTTGACAATTTTAAAAGAAAATTTCAAAAGTTGCTTTTGTTTTTGAAGTGCTGATGACTTATTTTTTGACCATTTTGTCATGCTGGTGAATTATTTGTAGCTGCTACAATAGTTTGATTGATAAACATTTTACAGTTAAAAACAACAACAACAACAACAAAGAGGAAAAAACAGACCAGCAGAAAGAACTATTCAGTGTGCTATTTATCTGACACGTAACACTTACTTCATCATAATGACAAAGTATCCCTTAGCACCAAAAAACTACAGGAACCCCATCCTTCTAAGTGACAACTAGTGCAAAATAACATTCTAGGAACTAACTGTACAATCCCATTATTTTAACTGGCCACAGCTGCCTATAAGCTTATTTGAAATATTTGGTCTTTTTTCAATTAAGACAAATTTCATAAAACACTATAAACCATGGCAAGAGACTCTATGAGGAACAATTGTTTATTGAGTACCTATTATGGGCAAGGCACTGTGCACAAACTCTTGCTTTCATTTTTCCTCTAAGCAATATCCAGGAATTTCCAAGTATCACTTTGTTTCTTACTCTTTGCTGGAAAAGCCCATGGCTACATGCCATTTTAAAATTGTCATTTTATCAACTGATCTTTAGTGCTGAGCACACAGTAGGTACTTAATAAATACCTCCTGACTTAAAGAATGAAGACAAAGAATTTACTATCATTTTTCTTGGTATCATAGGCTATTTAGAATACAGGGACTTAAGAAAATTTCAGAAGAAACTTCCTGATCACCTCACATCCTTACCGCCAATGAAAGGAATAATTCCACTTCACAGGTAAATTAAAATAGTTTTCAAAATAAATTATAATTGTTAACTATTTTAAATGAGGTGGGGCCAAAAGCTATCTACTTAGGAAACCATGACATGTAGCTATTTGAAGAGCAAATGAAGCATTGGCATACCATCACCTAAGTCATCATGAATCTCTGCTGAAGTGCCATGTTATTGATAAGACATTGTAATGCTTTTTTAACTTTCAGCAACTCAATCTACTTGGCCAGATCTGTGTTCTACTAATTTGGTGATCCAGAGGGTCAATTATCATGAAGTTCCAGTGTATTTCCACCTCCAATTTTGAAAATAATTCTTATAATTATTAGCTTGGAAGTAATGTTAAAAGTACATCTTTTTCTTCATTTAAGAGGTTTTAAGTAAAACCTTTTAGCCTAAATTTTGAACTTCACACCAAGTAATGCATAGTTCAGAAATTTTATGTACTCCACTTTTTGTGCTTTTCCACTCTTTATAGTCCCCTGAACACATTTTAAATAAGGAAAAAATTATGGTAGGAATATTCCAAAAGTTGTGGAAGTTCAAAAAAACTGAGGAGACTATGTGAACTATCAATGATTTCAATATTCTAATACCTTTAAACTTTTTTTACTTTTGACTAAATATTCTAGTGCTTTATAAAGATTAACCTATATACAAATGGTCTCAAAGTATTAACAACCTTAAAGGCTAATGATCTGTTTTAGGTAAACTTTCTTCCTTTAGATTTGAACTATCTGCATTTACGGGAAAAAAAAAAAACTGGAGACAACCATATGGGGTTAAAAATCAAACTGACCTCAAGAAGAATAATGGTCTATTGGTTCTTCACATAGACCATACCAAATGATTGTATAAAACTGATAACCTCTCTATTTGAAAGACATAACTGATGCCACAGTATTTTACCCATTTGCCAAACTGTATAGGTATCAACTCCCACCTTAGAAAAAGGTGGTTTACACTGAATACAACCATATCACTACCATTACTGTGTCAAATTAGACAAGAGAAAACAGCATTAGTGCCAAAATGAAAGGAATTCCAGTGATTAAACACGAGACCATATTGGAGCAGGCAATGAAAGGATAGAACTCATTTGGTTTCTTCAGCTTTATGCTGAGGCTTAGACAAAGTCTTGAAAATAAAAAGTTAATATATATCGATTACTATAGTTTATATACAGCGAAGTTTTCAGAAACAGAAGAATCCTGTGTTCAGACTTATATTAGATTGCAGATGCTCAAGTGCAGTCATGTCCCAATGCAGTGGTTTAATTGGTTAACTGAATGCTTGGTTACCTAAAACCTGTACCACACTGATTGCATGGCTAATCCAACTCCTGCAGCTATAGGGCACTGGAGAGCTCAAACAAACTTCAGCAGCTTTGGATCACTTACTTTCACTTACGTTTAGCCAGATAATTTTGGACTCTCCAAAATGATGTCTTAAAAAAAGCTGTATAACATTATAAAAACAAAAACTTAGTATGATTTCATTAGAGGGAGGGACAGGGTAGGAAGACGGAAGGTTCTTTTATTTTTCATTACTGATTTCACCAGCAAAGCTCAAAAATCCAAACCTACATCAAATAATTTAAACAGAAGTGGCATTTTTTTTTCATATGGAATGCAAAATGCACACATTCACATACTTACATATACATAAATATATACACATACGTTTCCTTTACAAAGCTTCAAAGGTTGCATTACCAGCATGCAAACCTTTTTTCCCATGGAAATTCCTAATACTGACAAGGAATGTCTAAAATACTTAGAGACATATTTCCAGAAAACTGGACTCTTCTTTTCTTGGCTCTTATAGAGAATTTTCCTGCCAAACTTCTACCAATGATCATTTAAAAAAATTTACATCCACATTGGTAATACACTTTTAAAACATATTAATAGAATGGCCAGCTTGGACTTAAGAAAAATGAGGAAAAAAAAAAATCCCACAATAAAATCTAAACCCTTAAAAGGTGGAGTTTAGCTTTTTATATTCTTTTTTCAGCCACATTATGTTGCATCACTGTTAAAACAGAAGCAGCATATCATCCAAGATATTTGCAAATAATATATGTGTCACGTTTCCCAGCTGCTATCTTTAAATGCAATTTGTACTAATCTGAGTTCTAGTTCAAAAGCATCTGGACGATCCTGAGGGTTTGCAGCCAGCATTTCCTTAATCAGTTGTTTCATTCGCCCATTCATAGACTTTTTCTTCACAGGAATGAGAAGTTCCATTTTGGGATTTTCCAGAAGTGCCTCCCCAACAGGCACAATCTCAGTTCCTTGTTTTACATAACTCCCCAAGAGTTCCTTCTTTGTCTCTGTATCTATGAAGGTGATCCTTTCCAACATTGCCCAGATGATAATCCCCAGAGCAAAGATGTCAGCTTTTGCTGTATAATGTCCCTCCCACACTTCAGGAGCCATGTAGAAATCTGTTCCACAAGCTGTAGAAAGGAAACACTTGTTTACACTGACAGGTTCTTCTGGATTCTGCCCAGATGCTGAACAAACTTTACTTAGACCAAAATCAGCCACTTTGAGTGTAGGTTCCAAGTCACTGGTATCCAACCTGCTTTGAGAAATCAGGATGTTATCAGGCTTCAGATCTCGATGGATGATCTGGTTTTTATGCAAGAAAGCCAGGGCACTGCTCAGCTGAAGCATGAAGCTGGTGTTAGTTTTACGATTGGGTTTCCTGGACAACAGATACTCATTCATATCTCCTCCATCACAAAAATCCATCACAAACCACAAGTAATAGGCGCTTCTGGGATCAAAGGCAATTTCTCCTTTTAGTGAAGTCTCTACAAGCTATAAGAAAGAAAAAGACAGATTATAATCATCTGCAAGGTTTATATAATTCAGCTATAGAGAAAGAGTCACTGGTTGAGTTAGTCTCTAATTTTAATTGGAAATTCCATGAATATTTTATTTGTTTAGTGCTTTCATACGTGCATTTTATTTTAAACTTTAGTACTTCAAACTGTCACTTTGTCCCTAACAAAAATACACCAAATTTCTAAGTGAAGAGGTAAAAACATCATTAAAAATAGTTATATTTTGAGAAATGTCCAACTGCTTTTACGTTTTCTGCATGTGTCAATGGAGCTGAATTCTAACTGGCTAGCTAATAGCTTCCTGAAAAGATCAAAGTTTCAGCACCTAGATCTGGTAGATTGCCAGCTGGGGTATAAACATCAGTTAGGACATTCTACTCCATAAAACTGCCTGAAATCTACTTCTCGCTTACTGCACTTACACTATCAACATAATCTGTGAAACTAAGAGAAAATTATGAAGGAACAACCAGTTGTTACAGAAATAAAGTGCTCCTGTAGTCACTGATAAAACTAAAGACTGACATCATTATTGCAAGAACTTCTATAAGCAGAATGCAAATATGGAGGCTATCTCTATCAATAGATGGCTTCTAAAAACCAAATTATAAAAATCACATATGCATTTTGATATAAAAACTCAAAACTGAGCTTGTATATTTGATACAAGCTGAAAATCTAGAATAAAGCACAATTTTACTTATATCATTATCTAATTATAACTCTCCTACCACCTGAAATTCAAGAATCTTAATTACTTCACTGAGCATGAACTATCATTTTAAATTACAGTGCTTTGAAAGCATTTGTCCTATGGTGTCCTTTTCAGGCTCACAGGCTGAACAGAAACTCAGTAGGGAAGGTGAAGAGTTGTTGAAGAGTGAGTGATCTGCTATAAATCTACTAGTATTTCCTTTTGTCTTTTCGGTGAGCAGAGGCAAAGAACACCTCTCCATGCTGTCTCCCCCATGGCAGCCATAATTGCAATGGTCTGCAGAAGTCTTCCTTGCATACATTTTCTTTGTTGCATGTGTTTGCCACTGAGACAGAAAATGAAAGAACAGAAAGGTCCAGGTCACACAATTATTTACCAGGTGCACTGTTACTAAATATGTTCAGATTAAAGATGAGCATCATCACTCTTCCGTCA
This sequence comes from Budorcas taxicolor, assembly GCF_023091745.1. NCBI lineage: Eukaryota > Metazoa > Chordata > Mammalia > Artiodactyla > Bovidae > Budorcas > Budorcas taxicolor. The sequence continues at coordinate 171,363,421 of NC_068911.1, forward strand.
TGTCCTCTTTTCATTCTCAAAAGCAAAATTCCTAAATAGCTTTGAGCAATGCAGAGTTCCAGCATTCAAATAATGGTTTAGAGTAAAGCCAGATAGTAGATATTTTAGGCTTGACAAGCCACATAGGGTCTCTGTTCCATATTCTTCTTCTTAAAAAAAAAGTCTTAAAAAAATGTAAAACCTATTTTTAGTATCCAGGCCATACAAAAACAGGCTAAGGGCTATAGTTTGAGGGCCCCGGGTTGAGAGCTACAGAAATACAGAGCCCAATCTGCTTACTGTCATGTGCAGATGTCAGCCATTGGCTGTCTTGCCTAAAGTCCTTTAACAGCTTCTCTGTTCTCTTAGGCTAGAGTCTAAGCTCTTTAACATGGGCTGTGCACTCTCACCCTGCTGATTTTTCTAGTCTCACCTAAAATAACTCTCCTTGTACACTGCAGTCTTATTATCTTCTTTCAGTTCTTAGAATGCTTCATGCCTTTTGCTTCTAGACATTTGTATGTACAGTTTTCTCACTCACTCCCCTGGCTAATTCCTCTTTACCTTGCAAGTTTCGGTTGAAGCAGTTCATAATTCCTGGACCCCAGGATTACGTCAGTTTGCCTACTACATGCACCTATATCATCCCGTACTTTTCATTCATGACACTCATGGTAAGTATACATATTGGCCATAAAGTTTCTATGCATAAGATGTGTCCTCTGTTAACTATTTGTTTTACATTTCTTCTGGGTAAGGTTTTTAGCTAACAGGAACTGACTGAATGATTCCAATTGAGAACAAGAAAGATATCTAGAAAAACATGGAGGAAAAAAAATGTAGAGAATAGTGAAGACCATATGTAGAGACTCTATCGTCACACTATAGATTTGTTTGGTTTTACCACGTGTAAATATTGGTTGTCTTCACTAGTATAAATTTAGAGAGGGCACTTGCTAATGTGTTGGTGAATGTCTGGTTAACTAAATAAATCTGTAGAAAATATAATTTTATTAGAGTTGCTTACGACTGAGTTCTTCCTACATGCCAAGTACTGTGTCTGCATCACCTCTTATTTTGACAAGTCCCATGGAAGGTAGAAATTATTATTCCTTACGTTTGAAGATACAGATGCTCGGGAAAGATGGGTTATTTATCCAAGGTCATACAGCTAGCAAAAAATGCCATAAGTCAAACACAGGTCTATCAGGCTTTAAAAAGATGAAATAGATTACTAAACAACAAGGTACTTTAGATTAAAAAAAAAAATCACATTTTACATCTTAAAGCCTTGAAAGATTAGCTAGCTAATACCTAGTTATTGTAACAGTTGCTCCATCTGGACTCAAGGATACCATCAGCACTAAGCCAGATGTTTAAATATCCTTGCATTTATAGTTCAATTATGCATTTTAGTCTCCAAAATTCAATGCAAAGTTCAGCAAGGTTCTAGTTACTTTTATGTGGAATGCAGTAAGAATGTTTCCGATTTTTTTATCATTGTAACTTAGCTAATAAGCACTTTTAGAAGAATACAAAGTAAAACAAATAAAGACTAAATAGTTAGGTTTATATTCCCTATCTTAAGAGAGAAATTAGGTTCTCAAGGCTGATATTTTTTCACCATACAATGAAACTTTAGTTTTTTAATTACATAGAATAATGTGTTTATTTTGTTGTTCCTGGAATAACAGCTTTTGCTGTTTTAAAACAGACTTTTGTACCCTGAAGGTAAATTCTGAATTTAGACACAATCGTGGAAAGCTGTTCATGTTCCAAGAATGACTGGACTTAAGAAATTTTGCTCTGGCCTTTAACTAGCTATGTCTGAAGTATATTTTTTCTTCAAGTATAGACCTACTAGAGATTTTGACCTATGGCAGAAATCAACCTTAAAAAAAAGAACCAGACTTTCTGTTTTCCTATATTAATGGTTTCCCCAAGTCTACAGAATAGTAATCTGGAGGCAAAAGGGTAATCTAGAGGTTACAGAGCACAAGTTTTAGCTGCCAGATAGTCCTACATTTAGCTCCCAATTCTGCCACTTGCTATGTGATTCTGGATCAATTCATTATCTAGTCTAAGCCTCAGTTTCTTGATTTGTAATGATGATAATAATAGTACATTTCTCATAGGACTGTTCTGAGCAGAGTATGGAATGAGTAGGAAGCCAAATGTTAAGTCATTAGTAACATTCAGGTGCTAAGCCACATACTCCATGAAAATTCAATGGAACTGCATGGTTAGGATCTTAAACAACCTTCTAAAACACGAACATGAGTTCATGTCAGTGATAAAGAAAAGCCCAATTACCTATGGGTACTACTTCTGGTTGTAGATTTTTCCCTTTTCTTCTGTCTTCAGTTCCAAAAAAATTGATTTCAAATAAGTGAACTAATTAGACTCTAGTCTCAATCACCTCTCTAGTTCCTATGCTGTCCCATTCCTATGCAGATTGGCAAGTATCATGGCATAACAGGTGGCTTATGTTATTTTTAGGTATTTGCATCACAGGTTTAAATAAAACCTTGTTTTAGAGGAAACGTCTACTCAGTTCTTGGCAGACTCCTATCTGTTCCAAACGATATAAACACCTGCACTTAAAAGTAGAAGTTCATCTGACTCTTTCATTCCTCTTACTGCTGACCAGTGCTACATTCAAATCATTTCTATTTCCCATTCAACCACACATACCTGTAAATAAAGGGAAGAATTAGAGCCGTGGGACATCTTTTGCACCATCCCATCTTTTTGTAGGATGCATTCCTCCAAGTGAATCACATTTGGATGTTGGCTCTTGATACTGCTTAGTGCCCAGAACTCACGCAGGGCTAGTTCAACGTTTTCAGGTGCATGGCATCGAATTTTCTTCACTGCCACCCGTGCAGAGGTCTTTCTGATGACTGCTTCATATACAACACCGTAACTACCTCGGCCTACCTCCCGTATTAGATCGTACTTTGGCTGGCTACTCACCATCTTCAAGGTCAAGGTTTCTGGAAAAATGAACAAAGTGCTCTGTTGAAATTAAGTATACCTGCTGGCTTGAATTTCTTCTTCTGCACGATTTAGTAGTTATCATCTATCTCACTGTCTGCAGTGCTTGAACAATATTTGCTATACAGTGGGCAAATGTAAATATTTTAATAATAGTAACACTACTATTTAATAATAGTAACAGTAATGTGGTACTTACCATGTATCAGAAACTGCCCCAAGCACTTTATATATTAAGCTCATTTAATCCTCACAACAATATTATGAGGTAGATACTGAGCATAATAGCTCATTTTGTAGATGAAAAAAACTAAAGCACAGAGTTTAAGCAACATGCCCAAGGTCAAACAGCTAGTAACTGGCGAACCTGGGATTTGAAACCAGGCCATCTTGCTCTGACAACCTCTTACATGAACTGCTTTAAAACACCACTGCTAAACATAAACCAAAAAGTTCATATTCTTATTTACTGATCATGAAAAAACAATCAAAACTCCTGCTTCCCCTGAAAACTGATACATATAAAACTGATACATTTCCTTAAAATGGCAAAACTCACAGTTAGAAACACAAACACCTGGCTTAGGTTTAGATACTGAGACTGTACAGAAGTAAAAATGAGCAGTTATTTTTCTTTTTTGAAAGTAAATGATTAAACTATACATATTCCTATTTTAATTTTATTTCCTTATTTCTTGCAAAATAGTTTGTGGAGAAAAATGTTCCTTTACAGATAAACTAAGCTACTTAGAATATGGTTATTGTTCTTGTTTTAAACAATAGTTATTTAGATCTAGGTCATTTTTGCCAATGAAATCTATCCTGCATATTAAGAGAACTCTCTGAGAGAGTTCTTTGGAATTCAACTTGATAAATCATTTAAAGGCAAGGGCAAAGAAAGGCCTTGCGTGGAAACACGTGTTGAATTAAGAGTTTGAAGAGTGCCTCCTCATTCTCCGAAGACCGTCAAAATTCTAATGAGCTTCAGGAACCAATTCTCATTTGTAGAATGCCAGCATGGACAAGAAAAGCTACCTGAGATTGTACATTTTTTATAGTGTACGGTTTAGGGGAACACAAAGCGACCGACAAATAGAGCCTGTCAAGTTGGGACCAGTCATTTTAAGTCGATAGAACAGATTTAATAAAGAAAATGAAAGCTTCTGAGATTACTTTTAGTCCCACTTCCTCTAACGGGACACCGCTCCTCAAATTCCTACAGTATTTCCGAGCGTCGGATTTCCTGACACAGAATTCTCTGCCCCAGCTACACAGTGGACATTCGTTCCTGTCCTCCGTGGATCGCCAATTCCTATCCATCTCAAAGTGGCTTGTGCCTTGAAAGCTGCCCCATACCCGCCTGAATGGCTGGGAAGGAGGGTGTTTGTGAAGTCTTTGAGATCCTGGGTCAAAACACAGCGCGGTGATGCAGACCGTGCGAACCTCGGGGCCTTGGGACGGCATCCCCCCGGGCCCTCGCGCCTCCACCCGGCACTCGGACACCGGCCGGCCCCGCTGTACACCTGCTGGCGCCCGGGAAGGGCCAGTCCTGGGCAGAGGTGTAGCCCGACGCGGCGGCTCAGGGCCCCGCTCATTGGCCAAGTAGCAGGCCCTCCCCCTCTTCGGCGGCTTCCACAGAAAACCCGGAGGGGATTCTCTCAGGGCCCTTCGCCCGGACGAGCCAGTCCTGCAGTTGTCCCGACTCCTCCGGGGCGGCGGCTGAGGCCCGGGGCCTGGGGAGGAGGCCACGGGGCAGAGGAGGAGGCCGCGGCTGGGGCCGGTGGCCTGAGGGGTGCGGGCCGGAGGCCTGAGGCGCGCGGGGCCTTCCCCGGGACGACTCCGCTGACAGCTCAGTGACAGGCCGCCTGGGGCAGGAGGCACGTGCAGGGCCCTCGGCTCTGCAGCAGGGGCTCTCTGCCGAGCCGAGGGGCCAGATTTTACCTCAGGGTAGCCGCCGCCGCTTCTCTCTCTCACGGGCTCTGCAGGCCGCCATTATCGGGGAGCTCGCGCCTCCGCCGCCGCGGCCTCCAGTCAGAGGCCGGCGCGCGCCCCCGTGGTGCGCGCGGACACACCCCCTTACGCCTCGCGGCCCCGCCCCCCTCCGGCTTTCCGTAGCGCGACCCGGGACGCCGAGCGCTGGTCCCGCGGGGCGCGCGCCTGGCGCTCGGCTGGCTTCCCGACTCCCTTGGCTTTCAGGAGCAGGGGAGAGTCGCGGAAGGGGGTTGCGCGTTCTGGAACGCACCACTCGTGCCCCCTCCCCCGGGGGTGACCGGGAGCGGCGAGGCCACTCCACGCCCGGGGGCTCGGTCGCCCTCCAGCCGCAGCGGGCGCCCGCGGCGGGAGTGGTTCCTCAGCCTCAGGTCCGGGCTGAGGGAAGTGCGCGCTCCTGGAGCGCCTCCCCTCCCCCGCTCCGCCCCCATTTCTGACTGTACCGAGCTGCGGGAAGGTGTGCGGGGTAGCTGGGGCGGAGGGCCTGGGGCATCTTCTTACGCGCCGGGCTGGGATGCCTGCGGGACGCGGGCCTCTTCCGGGGCCCCGCGGCGAAGCACGGCCCGAGGTGGGAGGCCTGGCGTCCGCCCCTCCGGCAGGAAGGCTGCACCTTTTGTCAGAGTCACTGAGCCATATTTGCGCGCTGTGTAGAGCGCGGGGCTGGGTGCGATCAGCTGGGAAGACGCGGTCCCCTGCCCCGCCGGCGCGGTGGTATCTCCCTTAAAGAACCCGGAGCCTCATTGTTCCGGGGCTCTGCAGCCGGGAGACGGGGGCGACCTGCCCTCGACGTGGAGGAAAGGGCCGCGGCCTCCGCGCACGCCCTGCCTGGCGGCGGCACCCGCGGACTGCACGTGGAGAGTTGGGACCCCCCCCGACGCCTCCACCACCACCTTGCGCAGCTAGCGGCAGAAGTCTGGGCCGGCCTGGACCGAGATTAACAGCGAGGATGGCCGTGCTAGGGGCCCGACTGTCAGCCTGAGTCACTGGGGCCCCGGACTGCCGTTGGCCAGATCCAAGCCCGCGTTCATCAGGCAGCCAACTCTGGACTGTCAGTTGCTCAAAGACCCGGACCGATCGGTCATTCAGTTAGTTTCACAAATCAGTAAGCAACCGCCAGAATCGTCCATTCCTTCTTCGCGGATTTAATCCGCACCTAGTGTTTGTCAATGAAGTGGTTGTTCCTCCTCCGAGTGCTGTATAAGGCATGATGCGCAACGAATCCCTGTTAACTGCTCTCAAGGGTCAACCAGTTACCCATTTTATTTTCTGTCCTCCATTTATGGGCCTCCCGAATGTCTGGGATTGGGTTAATTCTTTAAATGATCTCTCCTAATCCTAAAGAAACTCCACAAGGGCAGGGCTTATTACTAATCCTATTTTTACAGATAAGGACGCAGACCTTTGCATTTGATGGAAAGGTGTTTTGTTTGTTTTTTTTTTTTTGGAGGGATCACTTGCCTTGAATACCCACTCCCCTGGTGTAAATTCTCCTACTTATCCCGACCGAAAATAAAAAACAAAACCGAAACCTTGCTCTGTAATCTGTTCGATTTTTGCCCTGAAGGTCATTTACCAGTCTTCCGCTGTCTACTAGGACTACTGATATATCCTAAGGTTTGGTTTCTGCCCTTGAGAGGGAAAGTTGAGGGGTCTCTGTAGATAGCTGACTACCTGTGTGGGTAACTGATCAGAATCAGGAGTGGTATCTCTGGCCAAGGAAACTTTACTTTTTGTTTATCTTAGTCACTAAATACAAGAATCCCTCCTCTCAAGGTGGTTGCAGAACTTGAAATCCACTCCCATAATTCAAAAGTTATGAAACTGACTCTAAAGCCTGTGAGGTGGACGTTTTAGAAATTTGGGGTGTCCTCTTTAGGAAAAAGACTACAGAATGGGCCTGTGAATACAGTGCTGGGGCCTTGGAAAGTATCTCTGTTAGTGAGGGACTCTGAAGCCTGAGCTTCAGAATGAAGATTACATTATGTGCTGTGCTAAGTCGCTTCAGAATAAAGATTACATTATGTGCTGTGCTAAGTCGCTTCAGTCGTGTCCGACTCTGAGCACAATCGACTGTAGCACTGCAGGCTCCTCTGTCCATGGGGTTCTCCAGGCAAGAATACTGAAGTGAATTGCCTTGCCCTCCTCCAGGGGCTCTTCCCGCATTGGCAGGTGGGTTCTTTACCGCCAGCGCCACCTGGGAAGCACCGAAGATTACCATATGTCACTATATTTGCCCATAAGCCTTCTATGAGACTCAGAGTTTCTGGGGACAGGAACCTTGTCTGTGATTTATCTATCCACTGTGATTTATTTATCAACTGTCTGATATCACACCAAAACACTCCTGTGGATAGATAGCATTGTCATACACTGCTTGTGGGAAGGCAAAATGATGTAACTCTAATTAAGGACATTTGGCAATCTATAGCCACGTTACCTATGTATTTACTCTTTCACCCAGTAAACGTATGTCAAGGCTAAACTTCAAGAAGTCTATTCTAGTGATATATTGGCAAAATACAAAAAGCTCTATGCACAAGGCTATTCATTATGGCATTAAAAAAAAACTGGCATTATTTTCAATGGCAAAAGATTGGAAATTGCTCATGTGTCAATTAACTAGCTGAATAAATTACCATACAAACACAGGATGAAGTGCTATGCAGCTGTAAAAAGATATGTGGATAAGTTCTTATAAATAAACAGAAACTAATATGTAGTAATGTCCATATATATAAGGGGAATAAGCAAGGCGCATGATGGTGTTTGTAGAAGTGCCACCTTCTGTGTAAGTAGTGGGATGATATACATTAATTGCTTATATTTAAAGTTAAACAATGGAAGAATAAACTCAGTCTTCTAAAAATTATTTGCTATGTGGGATGGAGTAGATAGGGATGGGAATGAGACTTCTGTGAACGTACCTTATATAGTTGGAAACTATGTTACAAACATAAAGGTTGCATATTTACATAAAAAGCGGTTCAGTAGAAAGAATGAAACAGTCCATAAAAATTAAAAAACAAATGGAAACAAATGAAATTATATAACTACAGGAGAAAATACTTTCAAGTAGCTTACAAGTATTTTGATTATACCTCCCTAATAGGATACAATCTAAGGACAAAGTAGAACTGCATAGAAATATTAAATATTAAATTGCATTTGTTAGTCTTATTGTTAGTAATGATGCTAATCTTTCTATTTTGAAGCTATGGTAGGTGCATTTTTCAATAAAGTAATTATGTCAGTGGCATTAGGAATCAAGATTTTCAACAAATGAGAAGAAGAATTACAAGTATTAAAGAAGCCTAGGATAATTTTAGATCTGGGTTAGTCAACAGAATGAATGAAATATATATGTTTTCCCCCTTAAAAATGTATTCTCTAGCCCTTTCTGCTGAAAAGACCAAGAAGCAATGAACAACTCAGTAGTAATGAACACTCTTAGTGCGCAGGTTTGGTGTCTAAACACCATTTTCCAGTTTAAAAAATAATTAAAAATTAAAGTTGAGGTTCTTTTGATAAATGTCTGATTCCAAATCTGGAGCAGGAAAGATGATGTTGGGTCATCTTGTGCCTAAAGGACAGGAAGCTATCAAAGACTATTACAGTCTTGTAAAAATGACTGAGATACCAGTACAAAGGGGACCCACTGGCCAAAGATGGAATAATTTGAGCATTAAAAGAAAAATAATGACTTCAGTAGAGCACAACACAAAATATATAAAAATCTATTAATGTAAGGAAAACAACATTTGTTATCAGTGGAGTTCATTACTCTGACCATTAATGGATGAAGGAAAATAAAAATTTTTCTGTTCTTTTCTTGATGAGTTATACTGCAGGTAACCAAATAGTAGATAAAAAAAAGTTATTTTTATAGAAGGATTCCAATGAATAAATGCAGAAGAAATGATAGGATTAGAAAAATACAGTTTTGCAAAACCTAATGAAATAATGAGTCTAGGAAGCAATCATGAAATGATGCTGAAACAACTGGATGAAATATTGTTGAGAAAACTTGCAATTGAGTGAGATTTTAGGCTAACACATGGGCTTCCCTGGTGGCTCAGTGGGTAAAGTGTCTGCCTCCAATGCGGGAGACCCGGGTTCGATCCCTGGGTTGGGAAGATCCCCTGGAGAAAGAAATGGCACCCCACTCCAGTCCTCTTGCCTGGAAAATCCCATGGACTGAGAAGCCTGGTGGGCTATAGTCCGTGGGGTCGCAAAGAGTCGGACACGACTGAGCGACTTCACTTCACTTCACTTAGGCTAACACTGCCTGAATCCACTGACCAACCTTAAAATCATTAAGAGGGCACACAGTGCTTTCCATAGAATATTCTTGCCTGAAGAAAAAAAAAAGCCTAAGCCAACCAACATCTAGTTACCACTTTATCAGAAATATGGGACTTAGACAAACGCCACAGTCAGCCAAACTCAAAATGTGGAACATTCTAAAAGGCTATTATTACCACAGACACTATGTCATTATAATACCTAACAAAAAGAACCCCAGCGGAGTTCGATCCCTGGGCCAGGAAGATTCCCTGGAGAAGGAAATTGCAAACCACTCCGGTATTCTGGCAACCCATTCCAGTGTCTTGCCTGGAGAATCCCAGGGATGGGGGAGCCTGGTGGGCTGCCATCTATGGGGTCGCAGAGAGTCGGACACGACTGAAGCGACTTAGCAGCAGCAGCAACCAGTATTCTTGCCTAGAGAATCCCATGGACTGAGGAGCCTGGTACTCAACAGTCCATGGGGTTGCAGAGAGTCGGACACAACTGAGCGATTTCACTTTTCACTTTCTTTCTATTCATACAAAACAAGTGATCTGGTTTTGGCAATAAATTTATTGCATGAAAATTAAAAAGGAAGGTAGAATGGTAAATTGTAAAACTCAAGACACTTACCAAATGCAAAAACCTTATTTAGATCCTCATTAATAATTCAAGTGGATTATTAATAACTGTCAAAAGACATCTTTGGTACAATCAGGGAAACTTGAATATTAACTAATAGATCAAGGAATTATAGTTCTTTTTTGTTAGGTGTGATAATGACATAGTGTCTGTGGCAATAAAAGCCTTTTTTAATTAGAAATGCATACTGATGTATTCTGGATGAAATGAGATTTGGGATGTTTTAAAATACTTTGCGAGCAGCATAGCAAACAAAAAGAGGGAGGAAGACTGGCTGAAATATTTATAGTTGTTGAAACCTGGGTACATGGGGTTCATTATGCTATTCTTACTTTTTGTGTCTGAATTTTTCCATGATAAAAAGACAACCACGCTCAAAAAATATGTCTTCCACAGGTGGGAACTTGGATGTAGCGTTCCTGCCCCCTGCTGGCAGGTTCTATTCGTGCAGCTGCTTGCCCCTGTCTTACCGCAAGTCTGAATTCCCAGACCCGTCTACAGTCATGTCATTTATAAATCTCACAAGAACTCTACAAAGTGGACAGTATTAGTATACTATTTACTGCTGAGGAAACTGAGACTCAGTGGGACTAATAAGCCAAGGATCCAAAGTCCCATAGAAAATTGTTGTTGTTTCTAGACCTTACTTTTCCTATCTCAAGGGGATCAGTGACATTTTAGGAATCAGTGAACTAAAATGGACCAGAATGGGCAAATTTAATTCAGATGACCCTTACATCTACTACTGTGGGCAAGAATCCCTTAGAAGAAATGAAGTAGCCCTCATAGTCAACAAAAGAGTCTGAAATGCAGTGCTTGAGTGCAATCTCAAAAACAACAGAATGATCTCTGTTTGTTTCCAAGGCAAACCATTCAATATCACAGTAATCCAAGCCTATGTCCCAGCCACTAATGCCGAAGAAGATGAAGCTGAATGGTTCTATGAAGACCTATGAAGATTCTATGAAGACCTTCTAGAACTAACACCAAAAAAGATGTCCTTTTCATCATAGGGGACTGGAATACAAAAGTAGGTAGTCAAGAGATACCTGGAGTAATACGCAAACTTGGCCTTGGAGTACAAAATGAAGCTAGTTAAAGGTTAACAGAGTTTTACTGAGAGAACACACTGCTCATAGCAAATACCCTCTTCCAACAACACAAGAGACAACTCTACACATGGACATCACCAGATGGTCAATACTGAAATCAGATTGATTATATTCTTTGTAGCTGAAGATGCAGAACCTCTATACAGTCAGCAAAAACAAAACCAGGAGCTGACTGTGGCTCAGATCTTGAATTCATTATTGCAAAATTCAGACTTAAATTGAAGAAAGTAGGGAAAACCACTAGACCATTCAAGTATGACCTAAATCAAATCCATTATGACTACACAGTAGAAGTGACAAATCGATTCAAGGGATTAGATCTGATAGAGTGCCTGAAGAACTATGGATAGAGGTTTGTGACATTGTACAGGAGGCTGTGATCAAAATCATGCCTAAGAAAAAGAAATGCAAAAAGGCAAAATGGTTGTCCGAGGAGGCCTTCCAAATAACTGAGAAAAGGAGACACAAAAGGCAAAGGAGAAAAGGAAAGATATATCCATCTGAATGTAGAGTTCCAAAGAATAGCAAGAAGAGATAAGAAAGTCTTCCTAGACGATCAGTCAAAGAAATAAAGGAAAACAATAGAACGGGAAAGACTAGAGATCTCTTCAAGAAAATTAGAGATACCACGGGAACATTTCATGCAAAGATGGGCACAATGAAAGAAACGGTACGGACCTAACAGAAGCAGAAGATATTAAGCAGAGGTGGCAAGAATACACAGAAGAACCATACAGAAAAGATCTTCATGACCCAGTTAATCATGATGGTGTGATCACTCACCTAGAGCCAGACATCCTGGAGTGCAAGGTCAAATGGGCCTTAGGAAGCATCACTATGAACAAAGCTAGTAGAGGTGATGGAATTCCAGCTGAGTTATTTCAAATCCTAAATGATGATGCTGTTCAAGTGCTGCACTCAATATGCCAGCAAATTTGGAAAACTCAGCAGTGGCTGCAGGACTGGGAAAGTTCAGTTTTCATTCCAATCCCAAAGAAAGGCAATGCCGAAGAATGCTGAACCGCACAGTTGCTAGCAAAGTAATGCTCACAATTCTGCAAGCGAGGTTTCAACAGTACGTGAACTGAGAACTTCCAGATGTTCAAACTGGATTTAGAAAAGGCAGAGGAACCAGAGATCAAATTGCCAACATCATCGAAAAAGCAAGAGAATTCTAGAAAACCATCTACTTCTGCTTTACTGACTGCGCAGTAGTCTTTGACTGTGTGGATCACAACAAACTGGAAAATTCTTCAAGAGATGGGAATACCAGGCCACCTGATCTGCCTCCTGAGAAATCTGTGTGCAGGTCAAGAAGCAACAGTTAGGAACAGACCCACAGGAAGCAGATCATCAAGGAGCAATTTCACCTATAAACTAGATAAATATAAATAGGTAATATAGATGTGAACTGAATACATAGTAGCTATTACACACATTACCTCCGGTGACAAGCGTTATACAAAGTGCATTATGTCATTGACTCTGCACAGTTATCCTGTGACATGTACTATTACCACCCCCCCTTACAGCTGAGGAAGCAGAGGTTCTACGAGGTGAGAGGAGGGAATTCCCTGGTGATTCAGTGGTTAGGAGTCTGCACCTTCACTGCTGGGGCCAGGGTTCAATCCCTGGTCAGGGAAATAGGATCCTGCAAGTCGAGTGGCATGTCAGAAAAAAAAAAAAAAGAGAGAGAGGTGAGAGGACTTACACAAAGTCACACAGCTAGGAAATGTATAAATTTGGACTTGAATCCAGCGTATAATTTCGTTATGCTTTTTTATTATTTTTTTGAGATATACCTTATATACAGGGAAATGGTCACATCTTAAGTGTATCTTGTGTTTATAACCACTTGTAACTATTGTACACTGCTTGTTTCACTCTAATGTGAATGCAAATACTAATTTTTTCTGAATGGTTTATTACTTTTTTTCCCCTAAGTAGGAATGGGAGCCAAGAAAGAGAAAAAAATGGTCACAAAAGGGAAGCAGGGCAAGAAAGATCAAAGTTCACTGTTCGCCTAGAGCTGATTATCCCTCCAAAGGTTTTATTCTCTTGTACCAGGGAGTGGTTCCTTGTGTTTTTATCTCCATTCTTCTTTTAGAAGAATCCTCATCATGCCCCTTCAGCCACTTAAACATGCAGGTATGTTAGTGTTTCCTCAAATGGGGCAATTTGCCTTTTAGGGGGCATTTGGTGATGTCTGGAGATGTTTTTGGTTATCACAGTGGGCAGGTAAAGTGCTGTAGACATCCAGTAGGAGAGACCAAGAATGCTGCTAAATATGCTACAATGCACAGGACAGCCTTCCCACAACAAAGGGCTATCCTGCTTCAAATACCAATAATGTGGAAATTGAAAAATCCTGGTCTAAGCAACAACAGTAAACTTGCTATGTAAATGTAGCTTGAAGGTGAGTCTCTTGGTCCCTTTCCCATTAGATTGCTGGTGCTAAGCTCCCCCGTGGAGAAATTCTAGAGATGTCTTTGATGATGCTTTGTCAGAAATTTTGCACCCTCTGAAGTCATCTCATCCTAGGTCAACAGAAAAGTGTTGTCAAAATGCTACCAATTAAGGATGACCCACTCCAGTGTTCTTGCCTGGAGAATCCCAGGGATGGGAGAGCCTGGTGGGCTGCCGTCTATGGGGTTGCAGAGTCGGACAGGACTGAAGCGACTTAGCAGCAGCAGCAGCAGCAGCAGCCAGGCCTAGCGGTGACTGAGAAGCAGCTCCTACCTTGCCATAGCAGGGAGAATCCCTAGCAATATTCCTACCTCTCTCCGTCCCCAGCTGGTGGAGCCCCAGCTCCATCTCTGCAGGGGGAGGCTGATGCAGAAACTCCTTTAAGAGAGTGTCAGCTCTGGCACTCACGAGCGGTGTGACCTTGAGCGAGTTTCCTCCCTGCTCTGAGCCGCAGTTTCTCCATCCGCAAAAAGAATGGTCTGATTAGCTCTAACATTCTGATTCTTCTGTCCTACATCTTCACTATGCTTGTACCAAGAAGATTGAAATGATCATTTCTTTTTGTGTGTGTGTGCCGTGCCACATGTCTTGTGTGATCTTAGTTGCCTGATCAGGGATTGAACCTGGGCCGTCAGCAGTGAAAGCATGGAGTCCTAACCACTGGACCGCCAGAAAATTCCCTGAGATGGTCATTTCTGACCTAGCCCCCAGACAAGTGATTTAGGGGTGCAAGAAGATCACGTGCCAGATGCAAGCTGTTTTGTCTTTGGATGGGTCCTATTTATCTCCTTGGTGAGGACTGAGAGCAGCTGGAGCATCTGGTAGTTAAGACCAAGTCCCATATCCCCTGCCATTGGTCCAAGAGCTGCTGTTGGGCGTTGTCCCTGTCTGAGAGTCATGGTAGATGAGTCATGGATAAGGAGTTGAGGGCTACAAGATAAGGTCCCAAGAGCATCCCGAACTGTGGATCCACTCAGTTTCTCAGCAGGTACTGAGATGATGAAGCTTGGGCTGCCTCTGACCCTTTTGGATGCTTCATGTTTTAAGGGCAGAAACTCAGACTTACTTGAAAGGAAGATTGTCACGCTTGCCTGAGAAGAATGGAGATGGGAGGGCTAGCTTCGGGAAAGGTTTGATTCAGGTGCTCATATATCGCCAAAGACCCTTTAATGATGCTGTGCGTGTGTACAAAGTCACTTCAGTCATGTCCAACTCTTTGCGACCCTACAGACTTGTAGCCTGCCAGACTCCTCTCTCCATGGATTTTCCAGGCAAGAATACTGGGGTGAGTTGCCATGCCGTCCTCCAGGGGATCTTCCTAACCCAGGGATCGAAGCCTCGTCTCCTGCATTGCAGGCAGATTCTTTACCACTGAACGACTGGGGAAGCCCTCAGCAACGCTGACTTCATCTTAATGCTGGCTCTTCTCATGGGCCCAGATGGTCAGCAGTGCTTCTAGGGATTCGGCCATGGGATCTCATATCCCACGGGAGCAGGAAAGTCAATTGCAAATCTCTATTCCTCAAACCGTAGTCTAAGAACTGAGTCTTTTTGGACCTGACTGACTTATCTAGGGTTGTGGGCTCTTTCTTGACCAAGCTGTGTCCTGGAGGATGGGACTTAGTGGCTGAAATCCAGAGGTTAGGAGAACAGCCAGCAAATTTCACTACACATATCTTTCCTGAGGAGTCAGCTAGTACCTGGCACATGGCAGGTACTTCATTCATTGTCAACAGCTATTTAGTGAGTGCCTGCTATGTGCAAGAAATTACGCTAGATGCTGGTAAAAAGCAGTAAACAAGAAGATAAGGCCCCTGCCCTCACGGCCCTCAAAGTCTAATGGGGAGACAGAAATACCTTAATTAGCAAAGACACTACAGTGTGATTAGTGCCAGAAAGGGGTTCCATGAACCTGGAGGAGGGGACCCTAAACTGTTTTTACATGAAGGGACCTGGAGGGTCAGGGAAAGCTTTTGACAGGAGGTGGCATTGAAATTGAGACTTGAGGGTCCAAAGTGAGACACAAGCTGACATTCTTTAAATACTTGGTCAAAAATTATTTAGAGCAGGGGCTAAGCAGTGTTTCTTGGAGAAGGAAATGGCAACCCATTCCAATTCTTGCCTGGAGAATCCCATGGACAGAGGAGCCTGGCAGGCTACAATCCATGGGGTCGCAGAGTCGGACATGAATGAGCACGCACACAGAGAAGCGGTGTTTGGGGAAAGGTTAGAGAAGAAAGCCCCAGGTAACCACACTTAGCTTCCTGATCTTTCTAAGGAAGCTGTAATGATCAGCCCCCAAACACCACGCCTGTACACCCCACAGAGCAAAACAAAAAAGGCCTGCTGCTCAGTGTAGCCCTGAATGTTGCTTAGACTCACCCCTGACCTCCCAGCTCCGAAGCTTCACTCACATCCTTCTTCCGACAGTATACAGAGCTCTCCCTGAGTTGAGTGCTAGTAAATAGAATGTTCTCCAGCATGTGTGGAGCTGAAAAGTGAGGCGCTGTGCCACTTGTTGTTCAGTTGCTCAGTTGTCCGACTCTTTGTGACCCCATGGACTGCAGCACGCCAGGCTTCCCTGTCCTTCACCATCTCCTGGAACGTTCTCAAACTCATGTCCATTGAGTCGGTGATGCCAGGCACAAGGCCTGCTCTCCTGGAACTCACCTACCTTTTTATTTATGTCCATGAGTGATGGTGCAAAAAGACACATAAATACAGCTCTGAGAAGTGCTATGAAGGAGGAAATCTAAAGGCCACCAGACTTGTTAACAGCGTGGAGTGGTGGTAGGATGGATTGTTTGGGTCATGGAAGGCCTCTCAGCATAAGACATTTATCACTAAGAAATATAAGACTGATACATATACAAAGACTCATGAGTAGCAATTGGCTAAGTAAGCAGTGGAGGGAAGAGGACCATGGGTGCAGGGAAGAAACGAGCCTGGCTGCTGTACCGAGAACTGAAGTGGAAGATTAAGTCAGAAGTTGAGGCAGGCAAGGGAGAAAGGGATTAGGAAGCTCCATTGTGCCTGTAGTTACAAGCCTTTCTCCAACCCAGCTTTATCAGTCAGTTCAGTTCAATCGCTCAGTCGTGTCCGACTCTTTGCGGCCCCATGAATCACAGCACGCCAGGCAGTCAAGCCCATAATCTTTTTATTTCTTTATTTATTTGTTTATTTTTGGTCAAACTTGGTGGCATGCAGGATCCAAGTTCCTGGATCAGGGATCAAACCCATGCCCCCTACAATGGAAGTGTCGAGTCCTAATCACTGAAGGGCCAGGGAAGGCCCAAGCCCCTCTCTTTATCTCTCCATCTTCCTGATTTCCTTTCCTATTTTCTAATAGGTCCAAATCTCAATTGAGGGGGAAGAGATGTGATCAGTCCCCAAATATCAGCACAAGGCAGGGGCCAGATCCTGTAGGGTCGGAAAGATCCATGTGATGGATTTTGAGGTAGAAGTAATGTGTCATTGAAGTTCTTTTAAAAATTGTGGTGAAATATGCATAATGTAAAATTAATCATGTTTAAAAGTACAGTTCAGTAGCATTAAGTACATTTACCTTGTCATGCAGCCATCACTAGCATCCATCTCCAGAACTTTTTCATTTTCCCATACTGAAACTCTGCCCATTAAACAATAACCTTCATTCCCTTCTCCCTCTGTCCCTGGCAATCACTATTTTACTGTTTGTCTCTATGAATTTGACTGCTCTAGGTAATTCAGGTAAGCATTATATAATATACAATAATATTTGTCCTTTTGTGTCTAACTTATTTCACTTAGCATAATGTGTTCAATTCATGTAGCATGTCAGGATTTCTTCATTTTTAAAGCTGAATAATCTGTTGTATGTATACATTACTTTTAGTTTCTCCCACTCCAGTGTTCTTGCCTGGAGAATCCCAGGGACGGGGGAGCCTGGTGGGCTGCCGTCTACGGGGTCTCACAGAGTCGGACACAACTCAAGCAACTTAGCAGCAGCATCCATTCACTCACTGATTTTTATCTATTCATCCTTCCATCACCAAAGGATTTAAAATTTTTTTTAGTTATTAACACATGTATTTTTGGCTATGCTGGGTCTTCGTTGCTGCGTTCTGGCTTTCTCTCATCACAGGGTGGGTTTATTGCGGTGGCTTCTCTTACTGCAGAGAATGGACTCTAGAGGTGCAGGCTTCCCTAGCTGTGGCTCATGGTCTCTAGAACACAGGCTTACTAGTTGTGGAGGGCGGGCTTAGTGACTCTGCGGTGTGTGGAATCTTCCCGGACCAGGGATCGAACCCCTGTCCCTGGCATCGTAAGGAGGACTTTTAACCACTGGACCACCAGGGAAGTCCCACTAAAGGGTTTTAAGTAGAGATGATGATGGGATTTCTAGTTTAAAAGATCACTTAACTGCCATTTGGAGATTGGGTCAAGGGTGAGTGAAGGGAATACGGGGAGGTCAGTTGCAAAGGCTTCAGTGAGAGATGATGCTGGCCTGGGTTAGGCTGTGATCAGGAAGATGGGAGAAGTAGATTTAAGGGCAGGTCAAAGGAAATGGCAACCCACTCCAGTGTTCTTGCCTGGAGAATCCCAGGGAGGGGGAGCCTGGTGGGCTACCTTCTATGGGGTCGCACAGAGTTGGACACGACTGAAGTAAGTGACTTAGCAGCAGCAGAGAGTTGCACAGGGTCTGGTCTTTTAGGTTTGGCATGGGAAGGACAAATTGTCAAGGACTACTTGGTTGAACTCAGTTTCCCGTAAGGACTCAGAGCTGAGGGTGATCACTGAGGTGAAGTTAAGTTGTTTTCTCTCAACATCTCAAGCTTCCTTCTTGCCAGCTCTGCTTTCTGGGGAAACCAGACTGAGCCACCAAGAAACGTACTCATTATAATTTGGCTTTCCCTCCAGTACTCTTGCCTGGAAAATCCCATGGATGGAGGAGCCTGGTGGGCTGCAGTACATGGGGTTGCTGAGAGTCAGACACGACTTCACTTTCACTTTCACTTTTCACTTTCATGCATTGGAGAAGGCAATGGCAACCCACTCCAGTGTTCTTGCCTGGAGAATCCCAGGGACGGGGGAGCCTGGTGGGCTGCTGTCTATGGGGTCGCACAAAGTCGGACACGACTGAAGCGACTTAGTAGCTCCTGCCTTTTAACAGAGAGCGGACACACCAGTCTTCTCCTGTGTGCATTCTTGTTAAATTTATCTTTGTAAGTTCTTAGATTGATACCTGCTTTACTGACTGAATCAGACTCTGTTGTTTGGTTTTTGTCAGTCCATCGATGAAAGACGAATGCCCTCGTGGAGGGCTGCAGGGTGTCAGAGTGCTGACCTTGTGAAGCTGAGTGCCAAACTCAGGACCAAGGGGGGAGATTCTGCCCTGTGAGCCCTTCTCTAGCCAGTCGGACTTGTGAACTCGGCTTTCTGCACTACTGTATTCCATTAGCTGAGGATTCTAGTTCAGTTCTAGGTGAGTCTAGTTACGGAGGCAGGCGATCGAGCTGGACTGTAGTTATGCTGTGTGCCTGCAGCTTGTCCCTCTCACTGCTTGTGGAGCTATATGACATTTTAACAAAGCAGTCTGTCAAGAACCCTTTCAGAAATCAATCCCACTTCTGAGAGCTGAGCCTAAGGGAATAATTTAAAATGTGGCTTTCAATATAGCGTGACTGGTAACTCTGAGAAGCTAAAAGCAAAAGATGAGTCCAACAACATATCTATAGGACAGGGTATTCTGTGGCCATTAAAAAATAGCAATTTTCCTCTGCAATCACCCTGTCTTTTCAGTCTTCTAACTTTATTGAGTCTTTCAGTGGCTAAGTCAGAGACCTCTCTTGGTAAATGTCACACTGCACTTGAAAATATGTGGGCTATTTTCAAATATCTTTTGATATTGATCTCTAACATAATTTGACAGAAATAAGAGAACAGATTCTGTATGATTTCAATACCTGTCGACCATGACATTTCTACACGTGATCTTATGTCTCTGGATATCTTCCAGTGTCTCCTAGTTTATAGTCTGTGGGATCTTGAATAGAATTTGTATTCTACTGTTGTGAGAAAATTGTATAAATATTAATTATGTCGACTTGTTTCATAATGCTCTGCAGGCTTACTGTATTCTTCTACTTCTCTGTACATTCATTCTATTAATTTCTGAGAGTTTGATATTGAAACTCTGACTAAAAATCTTATAACCTAAGATTATAAGATTATAACCTCAAAAATCAATAACCTCAGATATGCATATAACACCACCCTTATGGCAGAAAGTGAAGAAGAACTTAAGAGCCTCTTGGTGAAAGTGAAAGAAGAGAGTGAAAAAGTTGGCTTAAAGCTCAACATTCAGAAAACGAAGATCATGGCATCTGGTCCCATCACTTCATGGCAAATAGATGGGAAAACAATGGAAACAGTGAGAAAATTTATTTTTTCGGGCTCCAAAATCACTGCAGATGGTGACTGCAGCCATGAAATTAAAAGACACTTACTCCTTGGAAGGAAAGTGATGACCAACCTAGACAGCATGTTAAAAAGCAGAGACATTGCTATGCCAACAAAGGTCTGTCTAGTCAAAGCTATGATTTTTCCAGTAGTCATGTATGGATGTGAGAGTTGGACTATAAAGAAAGCTGAGCACCGAAGAATTGATGCTTTTGAACTGTGGCGTTGGAGAAGACTCTTGAGAGTCCCTTGGACAGCAAGGAGATCAAACCAGTTGATCCTAAAGGAAATCAGTTCTGAATATTCATTGGAAGGACTGATGCTGAAGCTGAAACTTTGCTACTTTGGCCATCTGATGCAAAGAACTGACTCATTGGAAAAGACCCTGATGCTGGGAAAGATTGAAGGCGGGAGGAGAAGGGAACAACAGAGGATGAGACGGTTGGATGGCATTGCCGACTCGATGGACATGAGTGTGAGCAAGCTTTGGGAGTTGGTGATGGACAGGGAAGCCTGACATGCTGCAGTCCATGGGGTAGCAAAGAGTTGAACACAACTGAGCGACTGAAATGAACTGAAAAATCTTAATTTATCTACTTAAAACAAACAATTGTAATGTGGAACAATATGTAACTTTGTCCTGTATTTTCCGGGTCTCCTGTAAATGTGTTATATTTTCATAATTTATAAAAGAAAAAAATGGGCATTCTCGAAAGAACAGATCCTATTCTTAAACAGGTGAAACTGATTTGTACAGAAAAAGGATGGTTATTGATAGGGAAGGCAAAAAATTCTTCTGGGGTGATGGAAATATTCTGTGATTTGATCTGGGTGGTAGTTACATGGGTAAATATATATGTAAAAATTAATGGAACCCTGTGCTTCACATCAGTGCTCTGTGGTATGTAGATGAGATTACAATGTAAAAGAATGAGTTCCGAAGACAATGTAGCAATGTCCATTAGACTATAAGTTCCTGGAGACAAGGAGCTTGTCTGGTTTGCTGGCAGCTATTTTCCCAGAGTCTAGAATAAGATATGTAATAGACCCTCAATAAGAACCTATTGAATGATTATAGAAAAAACTTAGGATTAAATGTTAAATGAAAAAAAGTTCCAAAGCTGTACAACTTTTGAGTACATTATGATTGTAATGTTGTGAAAATGATGAACAGAAAAAAATATTGGAAGGAAAAGGAGTGAAACAGTGTCAATGGTTGTGTTGAATGGTGGGCTTACAGGTTATTTTTTATTTTTATTGAGGTGACATTGATTTAAAACACTATGTAAGTTTCAAGTGTACCATGTTATATTTCTACTCAGCATACGCTATAATGTGCTCATTACCAAAAATTTAGTTCCCACCATCATCACACAGTTGATATCCTTTAAACATCCCCTCCCCAATACCCTTTTCCCTCTGGTAACCTGATAGTCTATTCTCTGTATCTACATGTTTCTTTTTGTTTGGCTTATTCATTTATTTTGTTTTTGTTCATTTGTTTATTAGTTTCTTACATTCCACATATGAATGAAATTCATACAGAATTTGTCTTTCCCTGACTTATGTCAGTTAACACCATCCAGGTCCATCCATTCCACTGTAAATTGCAAGAGTTCATCTTTTTAAATGGTTAATTAATATTTCAATAGGCTTCCCTGGTGGCTCAGTGGTTAAAAAAAAAAAAAAAATCTGCTTTCCAATGTAGGAGACACAGTTCAATCCCTGGGTTGGGAAGGTCCGCTGGAGAAAGAAATGGCAACCCACTCCAGTATCCTTGCCTGGAAATCCGATGGACAGAGGAGCTTGGTGAGTTATAGTCCATGGAGTCACGAAAGAGTCAGATACAACTAAACAGCTAAACGACAACATCAACAAAAGTGTTCCAATGGTTGATTAGTATTCCATTCCATTTCATAGTATATGCACCATATCTCCTTTACCTGTTCACCACGGATGGGCGCTTGGGTTGTTTCCATATCTTGTCTATTGTTAAGTAGGGCTGTTATGAACATGCAGGTGAAGATAGGATTATCTTTTGCCTGGTGAACCTCTTCCCTTTTCCATTCTCTTTGTGATTCTTTTTCTTTTTGACCAGGGATTAAACCGGTGCCCTCTGCATTGGAAGTGCAGAGTCTTAACCACTGTTTCCCCAGGGAATTCTCTCCATCCTGTTTGTGATTAGGTAACACTGTTTGGAAATAGCAGCTAACACTCATTGAGTGCTTATTCTGTGCCAGGCTCTATGATTATGGAAATATACACTTTACATTTATTAGCAGATTTAATTTTCACGACAACCCTATGAGGTAGGATTTTCTCCCCCATTTTACGGATGGGGAAACTGATGCATAGAGAAATTAAAGAATCTGACCAAAGCTATACAGCCCTAAGTAGCAGATCTAGAAGGGAAACCCGGCAGTAGTCCAGCTCCAGAGGCTGCAGGCTTAACCACTATGCAGTGAAGTGAGTGAAGTCGCTCAGTCGTGTCCGACTCTTTGCGACCCCATGGACTGTAGACTATCAGGCTCCTCTGTCCATGGGATTTTCCAGGCAAGAGGGCTGGAGTGGATTGCCATTTCTTTCTCCAGAGGATCTTCCCGACCCAGGAATCAAACCCAGGTCTCCCGTCCACTATGCTGTATTATTACTCCTCAAAAACTAAAGTTAGAACACTAAGCGGCCTCAAGCCTTTGCGACCATGAGTCCCTGGGCAATGAGCCCCTTTGCTCTCCTCTCAGAGTTGACCCTGGCTTCTGGGAGGCCCCAACTAGTCGGGTACATCAAGCTCCTCAAGGGGGTGCAGAGGGCAGTGAGGGGTGGAGAACTAGCACCAGGAGGTGAGCAGGAGGGTCAAGGCCGTCGGGCCCACACAGAAGGGGCGGAGGTTTCTGTCACCCAGTCCCCACCCAGAAGCCAGAGAGGGCCACTCTCCCAGCCTGGGAGGTCATGAGGTCTGGTCAACAGGCCGCGTTCTGCCACCCACTTCCCGGAAGTCGCCCCGCCCCCACATCCCATACCGTCCCAGTCACTCTGTTCCTGGAAGTTAAAGGATCTGGGCCGCAGTGTTTATGTGGCCTCAGCAGTACGCCCGTCTTTGGCTCACACCACCCACGGCAAAGCTCGATGCTGCTGGCAGAGAGCATCTGAGTCCCTGCCCAGAGGCTCACCTGCTGTGTGGCCTGCGGCGTGTTCCTTGACCTCCCAGGAGCCTCGGTTTCCCCATGCACATAAAGGGGATATGAAAAGCACCTGAAGGGACTGGAGGCAGCCGTGTGGATGACGCATTTGGCACCACGGCCTGGCACTCTCCAGCACCTCAAACAGGGTGGCTATTGTTATTATCATCCTGCCACCCTCCATTCTCTTCAGGGCCACGGAAGGGCTGGAGAGATGAGCTCAAAAGGCACTCAGATGCCTCAGCTGCCAGGAGGGAATGCCTTTCTAATCAGCACAAGCGTCAGCGTCCAGTTATTAATACCCCATCAGCCCCACCAGCTCTTGGATTTAGCATTCCAACGCTGAGGTGGAGGTTGGTGGGGCGGAGCTGCGGAACAGGTGGCTGAGGGCTGGAGACGGAGCTCTCTGTGGGAGCAGTTGGCCCCTTCTCCCTCCAGACACCCTCCACCTGCAGTCTAGGGTCTGGGAAGGTGTGAAATTCCTGCATGAAGTGAGCTCTAGGCGGTCAGATTCTCAGTCCCCTAAGGACACAGCACTGTCCTTCCAGGAATGCAATGCTCAAGTGAGGCAAGCCCCCCCAATGATGCTTCTGGAAGAGACAAATCAACTCATAGAATCGTGGAATATTGAAGGTGGAAGGGGGCTCAGAGAGCCCCCCAACCTGCCTTAGTGGCTTAGAGCTCAGCCTCTGGGCTCAGATAGACCGGGGTGACTGGGAATACCTATAACCCTTAGTTTCTTCCACTGTTAACTGGGAATAATAATGACTCCCAAGTCTTTTGTATACTGTAAACATTTTCATTTGGTTATTTGAAGAACAAATGAAATAACTCATATAAGCACAGGACTTAGTGTGCACTGTCTGGTACAGAGTAGCCTAACCTCTTCTGTCATATGTGACTTCCTTCTCGCTCCTTCCTGTGTGAGCGACAGACCTCAAGGGAAAAAGTTCTTCCAGGAATTTCCCTTTCTTGCACCTGAGTTAACAATTTTATCAGACAGTGTTTCTTTGTTTTCTTAAATGACTTAAAAAAAAACAAACCAACTTTATGTATTTAGAGTGTTTTTGGGTTCATAGTAAAAATGAGCAGAATGCAGAATCCTCATATATCTCTGTCCTCCCCACCCTGAGCCTCCCCTTCCATCAACGTTGTGCACCTTGGCGTTACACTTGTCACAAAAAATAAACTGGTATTGACATCTCACTATCACCCAAACATCACTGTGTGTATGAGTTTTGACAAGTGTATAATGGTATGTATTTACCATTCTAGCACCATGTAGAATATTTTTATTGCCCTAAAAATTCCCCGTGTTTTATGGATTACTCTCTCTCCCTAGACTCCCAGCAATCACTGAAATTATTACTCTGTCTATACTCTTGCGTTTTTCAGAATGTCATATGGTTAGAATCATATATTCTCAGATTGACTTTTTTCACTTAGTAACTCACTGGAAAAGACTCTGATGCTGGAAGGGATTGGGGGCAGGAGGAGAAGGGGACAACCGAGGATGAGATGGCTGGATGGCATCACGGACTCGATGGACGTGAGTCTGAGTGAACTCCGGGAGATGGTGATGGACAGGGAGGCCTGGCGTGCTGCGATTCATGGTGTCGCAAAGAGTCGGACACGACTGAGCGACTGAAATGAACTGAACTGAACTGAATATGCCTTTACATTTTCTCCATATTTTTGGTGGTAGGAGGGGTGCACCTCATTGCACACAGGATCTTAGTTTCCTGACCACGGACTGAACTCTTGCCCCCTGCAGTGGAAGCTGGGAGTCTTAACCACTGAGGCAAGGAAGTCCCTTCTCCATGTTTGTATGTGGTTTGAGAGCTCTTTTTTCGTGTGTGTGCTAAATAATATTCCATTGTATAATATAATGGGTCATGCCACAGTTTATTTATTCATTCACTCACTGAAGGACATCTTGGTTGCTTCCAAGTTTTGGTAATGATGAATAAAGCTGCTATAAACCTTCAAATGGAGGTTTTCATGTACTTCCCTGGTGGCTCAGATGATAAAGCATCTGGCAACAATGCTGGAGACTCAGGTTCAATCCCTGGGTCGGGAAGATCTCCTGGAGAAGGAAATGGCACCCCACTCCAGTATTCTTGCCTGGAAAATCCCATAGACGGAGGAGCCTGGTAGGCTATAGTCCATGGGGTCACAAAGAGTCGGACACAACTGAGCGACTTCACTTTCCTTTCCTTTTCGTGTGGACACAAATTTTCAGCTCTTTTGGATAAATGGCA
The DNA here is from genome assembly GCF_023091745.1 of Budorcas taxicolor. Lineage (NCBI taxonomy): Eukaryota > Metazoa > Chordata > Mammalia > Artiodactyla > Bovidae > Budorcas > Budorcas taxicolor. Next base: position 171,388,771 of record NC_068911.1, read on the forward strand.
AAGTGTATGATTGCTAGATCACATGGTGAGAGTATGTTTAGCTTTGTAAAAACTTGTCATGCTGTCCTTCCAAAGTGGCTGTATCATGTCGCATTCCAAATAGCAATGAATGAGACTTGCTACTGCTCCTCAGGCTTCCCTCAGTGCTCAGTTGGTAAAGAATCTGCCTGCAGTGCAGGAGAACCTGGGTTCGATTCCTGGGTCGGGAAGATCCCCTGGAGGAGGAAATGGCAACCCATTCCAGTATCCTTGCCTGGACAATCCCATGGACAGAGGAGCCTGGCAGGCTACAGTCCATGGGGTCACAAGAGTCAGACGTGACTTAGTGACTAAACCACCAGCACTGCCCCCCAGCCTCCCCAGTGTTTGGTGCAGTCAGTGTTATGGATTTGGCCATTCTTATGGATGTGCAGATGACACTACCCTTATGGCAGAAAGTGAAGAGGAACTAAAAAGCCTCTTGATGAAAGTGAAAGAGAAGAGTGAAAAAATTGGCTTAAACATTCAGAAAACTAAGATCATGGTATCTGGTCCCATCACTTCATGGCAAATAGATGGGGAAACAGTAGAAACAGTGTCAGACTTTATTATTTTGGGCTCCAAAATCACTGCAGATGGTGACTGCAGCCATGAAATTAAAAGATGCTTACACCTTGGAAGGAAAGTTATGACTAACCTAGACAGCATATTAAAAAGCAGAGACATTACTTTATCAACAAAGGTCCGTCTAGTCAAGGCTATGGTTTTTCCAGTGGTCATGTATGGATGTGAGAGTTGGACTGTGAAGAAAGCTGAGTGCCAAAGAATTGATGCTTTTGAACTATGGTGTTGGAGAAGACTCTTGAGAATCCCTTGGACTGCAAGGAGATCCAACCAGTCCTTTCTGAAGGAGATCAGTCCTGGGTGTTCTTTGGAAGGAATGGTGCTGAAGCTGAAACTCCAGTACTTTGGCCACCTCATGTGAAGAGTTGACTCATTGGAAAAGGCTCTGATGCTGGGAGGGATTAGGGGCAGGAGGAAAAGGGGACGGCAGAGGATGAGATGGTTGGATGGCATCACCGACTCGATGGACGTGAGTTTGAGTGAACTCCGGGAGTTGGTGATGGACAGGGAGGCCTGGCATGCTGCAATTCATGAGGTTGCAAAGAGTCGTACACGACTGAGCGACTGAACTGAACCGAACTGAACTGATGTAGTGGTGTCTCGTTAGTATTTTTTTTTTTTGGCTGTGCTGGGTCTTAGTTGCGGCACACAGGATCTTTGATCTTTCTTGCAGCATGGGAACTCTTCACTGTGGCATGTGGGATCTAGTTCCCTGACCAGGGATCGAACCAGGCCCCCTGCATTGGGAACATGGAGTTTTAGCCACTAGACCACCAGGGAAATCTCTCTCACTGTTTTCATTAGCAATTCTCTAATGACACATATGTTGCATGTCCTTTTTTATGCTTATTGGCCATCGATATATCTTCTTTAGTGAGCTGTTTGGATCTTTTGCCCATGTTTTAATTCATTTGTTAACTTTCTTGTCATTATTTTAAGACTTCTTTGTGTATGTTGGATAGCAGTTCTTTATCAAATGTCTTTTGCAAATATTTTCTCCCAGTCCATGGCTTGTTGTTTCATTCCTCTGGTTGATTTTTATTAATGATTTGATGTGTTTTTTTCTTAATATTAAAAAAAAGGTATTCTTATAATTTTATGTCACATCAATACCAGCAGGAAGACTTGATTTTGCCAGCGTCTTCTTCTATGAGGGATCTCACTTTCGGTCTGTGTACCAGGCAGTGTGGCATCCTCCCTGTTCTATATTGTGGTCCAGAGAAGGAGTGTGACTGGCTGGAGACAGCACAGCAGATTCATGAAGAGGATATGTCCATCTCACGTGCATAATCTTCACAGTAACCAGACAACTGACTTTGCTATTCAACAGATTTTTTTCTTCAATAGATATTTTTTTAATTGACTCAGTTCTAGGAGTCTCTGTGTGAGACTCCTAGAATGTTCCTTTTTTTCCCTTGACTTAAAAAAATTGCAGAAACCATAATATGACAACAGCAGAGACAGAAGACATTTCCAAAACAGAAAATGTTTAAAAAAAAAAAACAAACCACTCACAATCACACCTCAATAAACCAACCATTTCACTTTTCTGAGAATTCTGTCTATCTAGGACAGGTTGGGACGAGATAGCATCTTAGTGTATCTTGTACTTTAAAAATTTTACTTGCTTTAGGTTATAGTTTTCAAAATGATCTTTTAGAACGGTTGCATCATATTCCATCTGTTCCTTAAACACGCCAAGCTCATGGCAGCTCTGGAGTGAACTTCCCCAAGGTCGCCATGTGGCGGCTCCTCCACGCCATTCAGGTCCCCTCTTTGGGGGTCTTCTTTGAACGTCTTATCTAAAGCTTCACCAGTTGGGAAGATCCCCCTGGAGAAGGGAAAGGCTACCCACTCCAGTATTCTGTTCTGGAGAATTCCATGCACTGTATAAGTCCATGGGGTCGCAAAGAGTCAGACACGACTGAGCGACTTTCACTCACTCACTCCATTTTATTATCCTGTTTTATTTTCTTGATAGCATTTATACTATCAGAAATTGTTTATGTCTGTGTCCATCTTATCTCACCAGAATATAAATTCCATGAGGACAGGGAACTTTTCTATCTTGCTTGATCTGTATCTCTAGTGCTTACAACAGTGCCTGGAACATAGTAGTTATTCAATAAATATTCATTTAATTGACTCAATTCAGAAGACCATAGTTTTTCAAGTTGGTTATTGATTTTCTATTTTGTTTACTTGATTAGTTGATGCTGCAACAGATGTCTCAGGAGATCAGTATATCAGGGGTTTGGGGAGGAAGGTTTTGGCAAAAGACTTGGGTTCCTCTCTTAACCTCTGTCATTTACTAACTTTGTGACACTGGGCAGCATATTTAACTTCTCTGAATCTAGATTTCCTTATTGTAAATGAGGGTAATATTAGTGCCTACCTCATAGAGTTATTGTGAAGACTGAATAAGAATAATGCACATAAAGAAAGGACTTCGCAAGATGCCCATGAAATCAGAGCAAGTATCATTAGCCAGCTGCTACCAGCGCTCTGATACCTTCAAGTGTTGGTTCATGCAATCCTCAAAGCTGCCCTATTCGCTGGTTACATACCCCTGCTTATTTTGTGACAGTTCACTCAGCTGTACACTTATTTGTAGCTTTTCTGTATTTGGATTATAGTAAATAAAACATTTACTTAACAACAATAACAACAAAGGCCCTAGGAATAGGGATCGTTATCGTCTCCATCTTACAGAGCAGGAAACTGAGGCTCATAGAGGTAAAGTCACTGGTTCAAGATCACAGAGAGAAAAAAAAAATCACAGAGAGGAAGTGGTGAGGCTGAAGCTCTGAAACCTATGCCCTTAACCACAGCTCTTGATGTCCTACTCGCTACCTGGCTTGTTCAAAAACTCAATAAAAAGTAGCTTTTTAATACTCAACATTATTGTTTAAAATTTTTCTCCGGGACTTCCCTGGTGGTCCAGTGGCTAAGACTCTGAACTCCCAGTGCAGGGGGCCTGGGGTCAATCCCTGGTCAGGGAACGGGATTCCATATGCCGCAACTAAGAGTTCACATACCGCAACTAAAACGATCCCGCCTGCTGCAACAAAGACTGAAGACACCGTGGGCCACAAATGAGACCTGGTGCAGCCAGATATTAACACATAGATAAAGAAAAACAAAAATTTAAACGTGCTTTAAAAAAATAAGAAGTTTTCTTCTCTTTTAAATGTTTCAAAGTATACCTTTGGCATGTATGACTTCTCTCTGCTTCTGCATTATTTCCCTTAGGTAAAATCCCAATGATAGCATGAACACCCTGCAGTGACTTGCTTAAGATCACATACATAGTGATACTTCAAGTAGGGTCACTTGTGGTTTACTTCACAGGGCCCTGGATCCAGGGGTCAGAGGACTTCCCAAAGGAGGTCCAAGAGGAGCCAAGCCTTGGACAGGGTTTGAATGGACAGAGGAGTGAGGACCCTCCAAGTGAAGACACAGAAGTGGGGAGGGTGAGGGGGGTATGTTGGGGAAATAGCGGGAAACCCCTCTCAAAGGAGTGGAGAATCAGAAAAGGGGGGAAATTAGGAGATTAGGGCTGGATCTTTCATTCATTTCACAAATGCTTTCTAGGCTCCTACTATAAGCCAGGGATTGTGGATATATCAGTGAACAAGTACATCCAATCCCTGTACTCATGGAATAGATACTTTATTGGGTGAAGGTGGGGACATAAATTGACAAGGAAACTGAATGAAACAATTATAGATTGTGATAAATTTTAGGAAAGAGCAGGTGCTGGATCCGGGAGTAATAGGATGGGGACCTATTCAAATAGAATGGTTGATGAAGGCCTCTTTGGACAGGTAACATCTCAGCTGAGAAAGGGGAGGGATTATTTTAGGCAGAGCACACAGCGCATGCAAAGGTCCTGAGGTGCATCTTCAGAAAGGGCCCTCAAAGCCATGAAGAAGAGGGTCTTGTGGGGTTGTAAGTTCAGAAGCCATTTCAGGCAGTCTTGAGCAAAGAACCTTCCCCTCCATCCCAGGCTGGTCTTTCTTCCGACTTCAGCTGTACCTTCCCGTCTGTCCACTGGTTGACCTCAGAAAGCGGTGACCCTAAAGCTGTGCGTCTTCCTTCCCCAGTCAGCTCCCTATCTCCAGTTGCATTTCCAGTTCTCTATATTCTCCCAGACTCTAGCCAAACTCTCGACTCTTCCTTCTTCATTCTCTTGCTTCCACCCCTTCTGGGCCACCTTTCTAGACCATGGAGGCAGCCAGGTTTGTGTGGTGGGGTGGGTCACACACAGCAAGGACTTTGGCAGGACATAGACCAGGGTGCAGATGCCAGCCCTGCCATTCAGTGAAGTGCACGGGACCCTTGGTCTTCTGGGAGTTGTACCTTGCTGTTGGCTGGGGAGTCCCGTGAGATGATGATGTTAGTGTCAGCAGCTGACACAGCAGATGTTGGGTGGATGACAGTCCTGACCCTTTCCCTACCAATCTTGGAAACTGCTTTGTTTTCCTCATACCTTGGCATGTCACAATTACAGAGAATTGTACAGAGATTGTACCCAAGCAGAGAGATGGTAAAGATCTGGGCCACCTAGTGACTCCCTGAAGATCTCTCTGGAAGAACCAAATCCTAATGTACTGCATTTTCAAAATTTTAACAATACATATTTAGTTATTCCCTGGGTCTTCGCAGCACATGGGATCATGGGATCTTTGATCTTCACAGCAGCATTTGGGCTCTCTAGTTGTGGCGTGTGCGATCTAGTTCCCTGACCAGGGATGGAGCCCAGGGGCCCTGCATTGGGAGTGGAGGGTCTTAGCCACTGGACCACCAAGGAAGTCCCTCAAAATATTTTAAACAGCTTACTTTGTAACCTTAGTGTCTCTAAGGTTACTCTATGCTGGTTACTGTGTTAAGTGTGTTAGAGACTGTCCTTTCATCCTCCTGGCAATCCTGCAAAGGAATTTCCGCTATTGTTCCAATTTTATAGTCCAGGAAACCGAGATTCAGAAAAGTGAAGTGACTGACTTAAAGTCACATCGCTAGTTAAAGCATGAAATTGGGCCTGAGTCCATGTTTTTCCAGCATCAAAAAACCCTGAAAGAAAACAAACCTGTGTGCCCAACCAGTAGGCAACCCTGCCTTATAGCCCATCTGCAAAAGTAAGAGGAGCCAACGTGTTTCATTTCCTGGATGACAGAGGACCTGGAGAGATGAGAGATTTTCTCACTCTCAGGATGGACTGGACTCTAAGCTGGGCGTTGGTTGGTGGACCAGGCCCTGGGGCCCAAATTTGCCCCAGCAGAGCAGACTGGGTGGTCTGAGACCTCACGGTGGCCCAGACATTCGTCCATGAGCTGGAATGCATCCACAGAGCAGCAAAACCATAAACACCAGCAGCCCTTTCAACGGGACACTGTGCCTGAGTCATGGAGTATTTATAGACGGGCCTCTTCTCAGCTTTGCCAAGGATTTATCAAGTTCACTTGGGGCTCGGAGGGTGACAACCTGTTTATCATCCAAGGTGCCATAGCAGGCTGTTGGGACCTCCTCCGAGAACGAGTCTTGGAGGTCTGCCCGTGTTTAGTCCTGATCTGACCCCCCGACAGCAGACTGAGGCAACTCTGCCCCGCTCCCTGCGTTGTGGTGCCTTCTACCAAATACCTGGTGTGGCTCCAGCCCCACCACAACCACACACACACACACACACACACACACACACACACACACACACACACACACAAACACAGAGTGAGCTCATAGTCTTGAGTTAAAAATGTGACAGGTGTTGGTTCTCTCAGGAAGACCTCTTGGATTGATCTGGGAAGATTAAAAACTTCCCCTGGCCTCACTGCTCCTGGGAGTGAACCCTCTCACTGGTCAGATAATTGAATTAATCATAAGAAAACTGACTGAGGACCTTCTCTGTGCCAGATACCATGCTAGGCGTTTGCTGGGTTTTTGCTTGTTTTGCTGTGCCACTTGTGGGATCTTAGTTCCCTGACCAGGGATCAAACACTGAGCGCAAGCACTGAATCCTACCTTCTGGACTGCCAGGGAATTCCCTCATGCTAAGAGTGTTAACATTACCTTTTTAAAATCCTCAGAATAATTTAATAAGCTAGATATTAATTTAATGGGCTTCCCTGGTGTCTCAGACAGTAGTCTGTCTGCAATGCAGGAGACCCAGATTCAATCCCTGGGTCGGGAAGATCCCCTGGAGAAGGGAATGGCAACCCACTCCAGTATTCTTGCCTGGGGAATCCCATGGACAGAGGAGCCTGGCAGGCTATAGTCCATGGGGTTGCAAAAAGTTGGACATGACTGAGCAACTTCCATTTCATTTTTATAGATATTTAATATCATCTTTATAGATGAGGGAATAGAGGCTCAGAGAGGTAAAGAAACTTCCCCAAGACCACACAGCCAGTAAGTAGCAGGGCCAGGCTCAAACTCTAGGTCTTCCTTGGTTCCAGACTCCAAGCTGTGGGTGACTTTGGGCAAGTAACTTCCCCTCCGAACCTCAGTTTCTTTATCTGTAACATGGAGACGCGAATACTCACCTCTCACAGCTATAAGAACTGAATAAAACTGGTGCATAGTAGGCTCCCAACCCCTAACTCCTGCCCCCACCTTGAGTAAGAATGAGTAAATTAGCTTCTCTTAAGCTGCTTAGGACAATCATCCAGGTCGCATCTGGCTTAAACTTCAGGGACTTGAATCTAGGACCCAGACTGTTCTAGCCCCCATGGCCCCATCCTTTGTTTCTTCCCAATAGACAACAGTTGGAGGGACTCAGGAGCCAGGGGCAGGAGAAGGAAGGAAAGGAGGGGTGGAGGGAGTTGGGTGTGAGGGGGTGGCTGTGTGCAGAGGGGCAGTGGACTGACCAGGCTCTTCCTCCCGGGATCTGTTTTGGACGGTGCCCGCCTCCGGGCTGCCAGCAGAGTTGTCAGTGCTGAGTTAACAGAGTGGCCCCTGGGGCCAGGTTTAGCGGTTGAGCCATGACCCCAGATGGGTGGCATGGCTGCAGACACTGGGCAGAACCTGCTTTTGTGATTCCTGGTAGGTAGAGGGGCTCTGGAGGCTCTGAGCCCTGCAACTACCTGCCGGGGTGGGTTACTAAGTCTTTGTCAAGGGCAGGCTGTTCCTGTTATCTTCATCCCCTTCTTCTGCAGCCTAGGACAGAGCACTTCTTGAGTTTCAGACAGATTTGGGTTCAAGGCCCAGCTGTTCCATTCACTACCTGGGTGACCTTGGGGAAGGTACTTAATACCTTGCCATCTGATTTAGAAAGGAAAACAATCATGCCTACCTCTGGGCTGTGTTGATTAAGTGGGGTCCCTGGGTAGGGCTGGGACCTCCTCCATTTCCCCCCTTTTCCCACCACCAGTGGGGCCCATGAGGGCAGTTCTCTTGTCCTCCCCCTACCCAGAGGGGCCTTAAAATGCACTCCCCAGGTCTTGATTTGGCGGTTCTGGGGTCTCACAGTGCTTCCAGAAACCTTGATCCTAAATCCCCTCTGACCTCCTGGACAGGGCCCAGCTCTGAGGTGAGAGCCCAGCTCACTCAGCTGTAGCTCAGATTTCCTGATGGATTCCATTAGCGGCCTCAGTCAGGAGCCCCAGGTCCTCGAGTTTTAATGCATAGAAACAGTGACTTTTTGTAACTGCCAAGATTTCTGTCCAGCCATTTTCTATAACTATACAACATTTTTGATGTATAAGTTTATTTTCATAACACAAAGATTATTTTTAATAGAAAAAAATTGGATTACATATACGTGGCATGTATTTTTCTGTTTGTGCCTAATGGTATATTGCTGACATCTTTTCCTATTGATATTCTATATAAAAAGCTCCATGTCATTTTAAGTATATATGTATTTATTTTTAGTCTACAGACAGTTGGGATGCTTATTGGGGTATGTTTCTGCTTTACTTTTTAGGAACTTGTTTCTTTAAGTACAATATGTGTTCAGAAAAGGGCACAGTCCATAACTGTACAGTTCAAGGTATTTTCATAAAATGAGTGTACCTGTATAACTGCACCCAGGTCAGGGACAGGATCAGTACCAGTATTCCTGGAGGCTTCTCCCACCCCCTTCCAGCCTACCCACTGAGGGCAATACTATCTTGACATTTTTATTAGTTAATTTTACTTATCTATTTACTTGGCTGTGCCAGGTCTTAGTTACGGCCTGTGGTATCTAGTTCCTTGACCAGGGATTGAACCCAGGCCCCTTGCATTGGGAATGCAAAGTCTTAGCCACTGGACCACCAGAAAAGTCCCCTGACTCTTAAAAGCTTAAATTAGTTTGGGCTGTTTCGAACTTTATGAAGATAGAATCACACAGTATGTTCTCTTTTGTTCACCATTCTTTATGAGATTCACCTGTGTCTTCGAATGTGACAATGTTTGTTCATTCTCATTTTTGCATACTCTCCACCAAGCAGGTGCTTCCCAGGTGGCTCAGTGGTAAAGAATCCGCCTGCCAACACAGGAGTCGGAGGAGACAGGTGTCTGATCCCTGGGTCGGGAAAATCTCCTGGAGGAGGAAATGGAAACCCGCTCCAGTATCCCTGCCCATAAAATCCCATGGACAGAGGAGCCTGGCAGGCTACAGTCCATTGGTCACAAAGAATCGGACACGTGAGCATGCACACACACACACACACACACACACACATGCATTCACTAAGCAACCACATAATAATTTATTTATTTGTTCCATTGACAGACACCGGGGTTGTTTCTAAGATTTTGCTGCTACAAACAATACTGCAGAAAATATCCTTGTATTTAAATAGATCTATAGATGTGAGTATCTATACCTATTTATTAAGAGCTAACTATTTATAACTTTCAGACATCACTTTTATAGTTTTTTTATAAAATAGATTCCTCAGATTACAACTGCTGAATACATGTATAAATATTGCACCCCCTCCCGCCAAGGTCAAGAGTAGTGGGAGTGTCAATTGCCCTCTACCTTCACCAGCCTTGGATACTATTAATCTTAAATATTTTTGATGAGCTAGACTCAGACATCTCACACTATCATTTCCCTTGTATTCTATTGGTCACATAGATCAACACTGATACAGTGCGGGGAGGAGAGGGCCTGTGTACTGGGAGGCTCTGTTATTGAGGACTATCTTGGAGGCTGAATATCAGAGGAAACATCAGATTTTATTGTAGTTTTAACAAGATTTTAGAAACTAAAACCATTTTTAGAAACAGGGCCTTGTTTTGATTTGGCTTGGGGAGGAGGGGACATTGGCTTTTATTCTTTTGTAAATTGCCTTTTTTTGGCAGCCTTTGTTTATTTCAGAACACTAACATTTTATAGATATTGACACTTGGTCTTTATGTGTGTTTCTACTGTTTTCTCCCAATCATCACTTGTCTCTTAAGCTTTTGTTTATGGAGCAACTGCAGGTTTAAATATAGTTTGTTTTCCCCGGCTTACTGTTTATGATCTGGATCACCCGAGGGTGTGTGCGGCAAACCCTAGCTTCAAGCTGGTGGGGGTGGGGAGTAGCAGGCCGAGTGGGGTGGGCAGAGCTGGCCCCCAAGACTCTCTGGGGTATTAGGACTGGAGCACCAAGGTCAGCACTGAGCCTGGGCCTCGAGTCTGTCACGAGGCTTCCTCCAGCTCCTTCCCAGACCTTCTCAGTGCTATTCCAGCCCCTCTATCAGTGAAGAGAGTCTCTCTGCACAGCCCAGGGGGCAGACAGGGGTCAGAGGGAGTCAAGGCCAGTTTTAATGGGGCAGTAGAGGGAGGCAAAGGTTAAGGACAGGGGATGAAGCAGCCCAAAGCTCTGAGTCCAAATCCTGAACTATGAGTTCAAGGCCTGTCTTAGTCTTCTCAAGGTGCCATAACAAAATACCACAGGTTGGGTGGCTTAAACAACAGAAGTTTATTTCTCACAGTTCTGGAGGTTGGGAAGTTACAGACTGAGGTGCTGGCGAGGTAGGTTTCATTCTGAGGTTTCCTTTATTGGCTTGCTGATGGCTACCACCTTGCTGTGTGCTTGCCTGGCCTTTCCTTATGTATGTGCATGAAGAGAGAGAGGAAGCAAGCACTCCTGTCTCTAAGGACGCTGATCCCATTAGACTAGGACTCCAACTCATGACCTTATCTCACCCTAGTTACCTTCCAAAGACCTCATCTCTAAATACCATCACATTGCCGGGAAGAGCTTCAACATATGAATTTCAGGCAGACATAGCAATTGCTCCAGACTATTTCCTAGACGTGTAACCTTAGGCAACTTTCCTCATTTCTCTGTGACTCAGTTTCTTTATCTGTAAAATGGAGATGATAACAGTATCAGCTTCATGAAGTAATAGATTAACGAGTACCTTTAAAACACTTAGCAGAGGACTTCCCTGGTGGCCCAGTGGATAAAAATCCACCTGCCAATGCAAGGGACATGGGTTCGATTCCTGGTCCCGGAAGATTCCATATGCTGCAGGGCAACTAAGCCCATGAGCCACAACTACTAAATCCGCAACTACTGAAGACCACGTGCCCTGGAGCCTGTGATCTGCAACAAGAGAAGCCGCCACGATGGGAAGCTCATGCATCGCAACTGGAGAGTAGCCCCTGCTTGCTGCAACTACAGGAAGCACACCCACGGCAACGAAGACCCAGCACAGTCAAGATAATAAATACATTTTTAAAAATTAAAAAGAAAGCAAAACATTAAGAACAGACTGTGATATTCAGCCTCCAAGATCAGTTCAGTTCAGTTCAGTTCAGTCTCTCAGTCGTGTCCGACTCTTTGTGACCCCATGAATTGCAGCACGCCAGGCCTCCCTGTCCATCACCAACTCCCAGAGTTCACTCAGACTCACGTCCATCAAGTCAGTGATGCCATCCAGCCATCTCATCCTCCGTCGTCCCCTTCTCCTCCTGCCCCCAATCCCTCCCACCATCAGTCTTTTCCAATGAGTCAACTCTTCCCATGAGGTGGCCAAAGTACTGGAGTTTCAGCTTTAGCATCATTCCTTCCAAAGAAATCCCAGAGCTGATCTCCTTCAGAATGGACTGGTTGGATCTCCTTGCAGTCCAAGGGACTCTCAAGAGTCTTCTCCAACACCACAGTTCAAAAGCACCAATTCTTCAGCGCTCAGCTTTCTTCACAGTCCAACTCTCACATCCATACATGACCACTGGAAAAACCATAGCCTTGATCAGATGGACCTTTGCTCCTTTTTCGGGGCAAAGCCTCCAAGATAGTCCTCAATAATTCTTACCTCCCAGTACACAGGCCCTCTCTTCCCCCTACTGTATCAGGGTTGATCTATGTGACCAATAGAATACAAGGGAAATGATAGTGTGAGATGTCTGAGTCTAGCTCATCAAAGATATTACCACTTTTACAGAACCTCCCAATGTGGTCCCCAGCATGAGTCCTTCTGTTTGGTGTTGTTCAACCAACAGAATGAGACCAAGATCAATTCAGAAGCAAAGGAAAGCTTTACTCTTTGATCAAAGAATGGAGAGGTGCCAGCTCCTGCAAAAGCCAGGGGCGGGGCTGCTTCATGGGAGTCTTGTCCGTGGGGGGGACGGGTGGAGGTCTTGCGGGTGGGGTGGGGCTCCAGGTTGCAGAGCTGGGGGCAGCCTCTCTGTGCGCTGCTTGAACTGATCAGAGAACTAAGATTCCACACACGGCAACTGGAGAAAGCTGAGTGCCACAACAAAGAACTCCTGTGGCAGCGAAGACCCAGCAGAGCCAAAATGGAAAACAAACAAACAAAACAAGACACACACACACAAACAGATTCTTTAAAAAAATCAGCCACTGAATTAGATTTTTTTTAAAAAGAAGAAGTTTGGATCTGGTCTCAGTACTTATGGTGATGTATCCCCTCTAAGATTTCAGATGCCCAGCCCCCCGTTGAGTTTGGAGGCTTACCCAAGAAAGCATATTCTCTTCATAAGCACACTGACCCTGTGTCACTTGTTTGAATCCTTGGAGCATCAGAGGTCTAGTTTTTCATCCATGTGAGTATATCCAGGATCCTGCTGGGGCAGCCAGGTACCAAACTCAACTTTGTTGAGTTGGATGGCCTGATTTACATAATTGTTGATGCTGTTGGACCGTAAGTGCAACCAGCTGTGCCTTCAACTTCTTTACAGTTCATTACCAGCTGGGCGGAGGGTGCTATTTAGTGTCTTCTCCTTGGTTATTGGGGTTCCTCTTAAATATGTCTGATGTTCCTTTCTTGTTTCAAATTGGACGAGACAGGTCTAACAGTCAGTGGGTTTCTGTCCTTCCTGAATATCTCTGGTCGCATTATAGAAGAAATTTGTTCACCATGGAGTGATAGTAGGGAGCATGTTTTAATTCCTAAGGCGGGAAGTATAAATTGGAAATAAAAGGCCTTCATTTTGCAAGCACTGAGATAAGTGGGTCCAGGGAGGAGGGGCAAAGGCAATGATGACCAGGGTCTCTTTTGGGCTGCTGGTTTTCCAGGTTTTTAGGTACACCTGGTCTTCTGGCGGGAAAGTATATAGGGTCAGGTCAGTGGGGGTGCGCAGTACCTGGTTACCATATTCATTGACAGCTTCCATGGTTTCTCCTACCTGGAGGATATACTTGAGTTATTCCATTTCAAGGGGGCTGAGGTGTCCTTTCTTTTGGGCTAGGGGAATGGGTCTGTCATACATGAATTCAAACGCGCTTAACTCTTGGGGCTAATCACATGTAGAGAATGACAATTGGAAGCAACTTGTTTCAGCTTTCTTGAGTTTCCTGACAAAGCTTGGCTAAGGCCCATTTCAAGGTTTGCTTGGATCTCTCTACTTTTCCTGGTCACTGGGGTCTTCAGGCTGATTGCAAAGTCCATTTTATGCCCAAGACATAAACTGGTTATTCTCTTCATCACTTGAGACACAAATGCTGGACTATCATCATTTTGTGGGGATTCTGGGAACCTGAACCTAGGGATTATTTCTACTAGGAATGTGTTAGCCACTTCAGCTGCCATTTCAGTTCTATCAGAGAACACTTCTATCCACCCAGAATATACGTGTACTAGCACCAAAGAGCGGAGAAGGCGATGGCACCCCACTGCAGTACTCTTGCCTGGAAAATTTCATGGACGGAGGAGCCTGGTGGGCTGCCGTCTATGGGGTTGCACAGAGTCAGACACGACTCAGTGACTTCACTTTGACTTTTCACTTTCATGCATTGGAGAAGGAAATGGCAACCCACTCCAGTGTTCTTGCCTGGAGAATCCCAGGGACGGGGGAGCCTGGTGGGCTGCCGTCTATGGGGTTGCACAGAGTCGGACACGGCTGAAGTGACTTAGCAGCAGCAGCAGCAGCACCAAAGAGATAGCTGAAGTTGCCCAGTCCTCTTGGCATGACAGTGAAAGCAGTCTGCCAGTCTTCCCCAGGATACGTCCTTCTGGTCTGAATGGGTCTTATCTGGGGGCCTCTGCAGGATCTGCTGTTGAAGTTTGTTGGGGAAATGAGGCGTGTCTCAACTAGCTGACTGAGTTTACTCTTTGTGCCACGGGGTACCATGACTTCGGCTCAGTAGAGGGCTTCTCTCCCACAGTGAGCTCCTTGACGAGACTCCCTGGTGGCTTGACAAACTGCACGTTCGTTACCTCGCCGCTCACGGCCTCCTAGATCTCTACTGAAACCTCATTTTGGAGCTTTGTCAAATTCTTCCTTTGTGCATATTGGGAAATAATTGGGTGGATCTGAAGGTATGAGGGGTAATTCCCAAGTTACTGGTTCTTGGCATTTGTGTCTGTCTTGTTGTTTCTCTTTATATATTAATATATATTTGTGTGTGTTCAGTCGCTAAGCGGTGTCCAGCTCTTTATGACCCCATGGATTGCAGCATGCCAAGTTTCCCTGTCATATATATATATATATATATATATATATATATATATCCTGTGGTCATGCATGGATGTGAGAGTTGGACTGTGAAGGCTGAGCGCCGAAGAATTGATGCTTTTGAACTGTGGTGTTGGAGAAGACTCTTGAGAGTCCCTTGGACTGCAAGGAGATCCAACCAGTCCATTCTGAAGGAGATCAGCCCTGGGATTTCTTTGGAAGGAATGATGCTAAAGCTGAAACTCCAGTACTTTGGCCACCTCATGGGAAGAGTTGACTCATTGGAAAAGACTGATGGTGGGAGGGATTGGGGGCAGGAGGAGAAGGGGACGACCGAGGATGAGATGGCTGGATGGCATCACTGACTTGATGGACGTGAGTCTGAGTGAACTCCGGGAGTTGGTGATGGACAGGGAGGCCTGGCATGCTGCGATTCATGGGGTCACAAAGAGTCAGACACGACTGAGCGACTGAACTGAACTGAACTGATATATATATAACATATGACCTGCCTCTTGAGGAAGCTGTATGAAGGTCAGGAAGCAAGAGTTAGAACTGGACATGGAACAACAGACTGGTTCCAAATAGGAAAAGGAGTATGTCAAGGCTGCATATTGTCACCCTGCTTATTTAACTTATATGCAGAGTACATCATGAGAAATGCTGGGCTGGATGAAGCACAAGCTGGAGTCGAGATTACCAGGAGAAATATCAGTAACCTCAGATATGCAGATGACACCACCCTTATGGCAGAAAGTGAAGAAAAACTAAAAAGCCTCTTGATGAAAGTGAAAGAGGAGAGTGAAAAAGTTGGCTTAAAGCTCAACATTCAGAAAACTAAGATCATGGTGTCCAGTCCCATCACTTCGTGGCAGATAGGTGGGCAAACAGTGGAAACAGTGGCTGACTTTATTTTTCTGGGCTCCAAAATCACTGCAGATGGTGATTGCAGCCATGACATTAAAAGACACTTACTCCTTGGAAGGAAAGTTATGACCAACCTAGACAGCATATTAAAAGCAGAGACATTACTTTGTTAACAAAGGTCCATCTAGTCAAGGCTATGGTTTTTCCAGTGGTCATGTATGGATGTGAAAGTTGGACTGTGAAGAAGGCTGAGCACTGAAGAATTGATGTTTTTGAACTGTGGTGTTGGAGAAGACTCTGGAGAGTCCCTTGGACTTCAAGGAGATCCAAACAGTCCATCCTAAAGGAGATCAGTCCTGGGTGTTCATTGGAAGGACTGATGTTGAAGCTGAAACTCCAATACTTTGGCCACCTGATGTGAAGAGTTGACTCATTTGAAAAGACCCTGATGCTGGGCAAGATTGAGGGCAGGAGGAGAAGGGGACGACAGAGGATGAGATGGTTGGATGGCATCACCGACACAATGGACATGGATGTGGGTGGACTCCGGGAGTTGGTGATGGACAGGGAGGCCTGGCGTGCTGCGGTTCATGGGGTCACAAAGAGTCGGACATGACTGAGCAACTGAACTGAACTGAACAACATATATATATAATATATATTTGGCTGTGCTGAGTCTTAGTTACAGGATGGAAACTCTTAACAGTGGCACGAGGGATCTAGCTTCCTGGCCAGAGATTGAACCCAGGCCCCCTGCATTGAGAGCAAGAGCGTTCTACCCACTAGACCACCAGGGAAAGCCTGTTTCTCTTTATTGACGTCTTTCTTTGGTGACCCCTACAGTGAATCACTGCCACCTTTTATGGAAGCTGTACCACTTCTATGAGTTTCAATATGCTTAAACCATGTGTCACCTATTTATTCTCCACATACTTCTCCTCTTCCAAATAGCTCTGGTGTGTAGAGGATGGCATACCCATACCTGGAATCTGTATCAGCCTTTAAGATTTTCACTGTCTCAAGCTCTAAGGCCCAGGTGAGGGCCTTTTGGGTAGAAGTTCCTAGGGGTGGGCTTCATGCCTCTATGACTGGGTCTAGAAGGTTAGTGTGTAGCCCACTGGGCTTCTGCACTCGCTCATAAAGCTGTTCTTGTCTGTGAACCATTCCTCTTCAGCATTTGGGAGAGACTCACATCCTGGGTTGGGGCAACTGTTACAGATTGTGTCTACGGCATCGTATAACCCTGTGTCAGGGGCCCTATTTCTGTGGGTAGCAGGGTGGCAGGATTTAGCATGTGACAGGCTTCTGTAGCCACTGTGTGGTCTAAAAGAATAGCCTGAACTTGAATTAACCTTCTGGGAGACAGTCATTCTGTTTCCTTGTTGTTGTTGTTCAGTTGCTAAGTCATGTCCAATTCTTTGCAACTCCATGGACTGCAGCATGCCAGGCTTCCCTGTCCTTCATTATCTCCCGGAGTTTGCTCAAACTCATGTCCATCGAGTTGGTGATGCCATCCAACAGTCTCATCCTCTGTTGTTCCCTTCTCTTCCTGCCCTCAATCTTTCCCCATATCAGGGTCTTTTTCAATGAGTCGGCTCTTCACATTAAGTAGCCAAAGTATTAGAGCTTCAGCTTCAGCATCAGTCCTTCCAGGCAATATACAGGGTTGATTTCCTTTAGGATTAACTGGTTTGATCTCCTTGCTGTCCAAGGGACTCTCAAGAGTCTTCCCCAACACCACAGTTCAAAAGCATAAATTTTTCAGCACTCAGCTTTCTTTATGGTCCAACTCTCACATCTGTACATGACTACCAGAAAAACCATAGCTTTGACTATGCAGACCTTTGTCAGCAAAGCGATGTTTCTGCTTTTTAATACACTGTCTAGCTTTGTCATAGCTAGAGTAAGTTCTGTTCCCTGAGAACTTACTAAAGCCTAAACCTAGTGTGGTGTCTATCTCATGACTGGGTGACCAAATGTTAACTTTTCAGCCTTTTTTTTTTAGCAGAATTGTGGTACCTGCTACAGCCTGTAGGCAAAGAGGCCATCCCTTAGGGGGTTTTCTAATTGTTTAGAGAAATAAACAACCACCCAGGTAAGGAGGTCCCAATTTTTGAGCTAATACCCCAAGGGTTATTCCCCATCTCTCATGAATATAAAAGTGGAAGTGTTTAGCTAAGTCTGGGAGGGCCAGAGGAGGGACCTGAAGTAGTTGCTTTTTAAAATTCTTCAAAAAGACCCCTCCACATTCTAAATTCCAAAGGATTATTTATCAACCTTTCCTTCCAATTTTTCGTATAGATCCTTAGTTATTAGAACATAGTTAAGGATCCAGATAGGAGCTTCCCTGGTGGCTCAGATAGTAAAAGCATCTGCCTGCAATGTGGGAGACCTGGGTTCGATCCCTGGGCCAGGAAGATCCCCTGGAGAAGGAAATGGCAACCCACTCCATTACTCTTGCCTGGAAAATTCCATGGATGGAGGAGCCTCGTAGGCTATAGTCCACGGGGTCTAAAAGACTCAGACATGACTGAGCGACTTCACTTTCACTTTCAAAGATCCAGATGCTGCAAAATCAGGCCATCCCCAGGAAGCGCCGAAACTGTCTTCTAGTTTTAGGAGGGTCAAGGCTACAAATAGCTTGTCCAGGTTAGGCTTCTCTGACCTCCTGTGAGAATGAGGCCTAGGTAGGTCATCCTAGTTTGTGATTTTGAGCCTTTTTTCTTGGACACCTCATGGGGCTTCCCAGGTGGCTCAGTGGTAGAGAATCCACCTGCCAATGCAGGAGATATAGGAGATGCGGGTTCGATCCCTAGGTTGGGAAGATGCCCTGGAGAAGAGAATGGCAATCCACTGCAGTATTCTTGCCTGGGAAACCCCATGGACAGAGGAGCCTGGCAGGATACAGCTTATGGGGTCTGAAAGAGCCGGACACGACTGAGCGACTGAGTACACGCTTGGACACCTCCATCCGTTATTGGCTGAGTGGTTCAGGGCGGTGACGGTATTTTCGCCGGAGGTCTCCTTAGTAGGGTTGGTGGTCAGAATGCCGCCTACCTACCGGAGAAGGATTCACTCCTCTAGACACAGATCTTTTAGGTCTTTAGCTAAAGTTTCCCCAAAGATGATCGGGGGATTTTTGAACCTTTGTGGCAGGAATGCCCAGCGGTGTTGTTTTTGTTGCGTATTTGGGTCCTGCCACTCAAAAGCAAAATTTCTTGTGACTCTGGGCCAATGGACTCAGAAGAAGGCGTCTTCTAAGTCTAATACAGAATACCAGGCCCCGGTGGACCGTAGAGAGGCCAGCAGTGTGTAAGGAATAGGGGCTGCTGGCATATAGCCTTGGTAGCTTCTCTGACTGCCCTGAGGTCCCGTACCACCTGGTTTTCCCCGTTGAACCTTTCAGGGAGAATGAGAGTATTACAGGGTGATTGGCAAGGTCTAATGATGCTCTGGTTAATCAGGCCCTGTCTGACAGGGGCAGTGCTCAGCAAGGGCCCCTAATAGCGAGGATACTGTTTTCTAGGGGCCATGTATGCCCAGGTTTTAGATGGATTATCATGGGATTGGCTTCTACAGCTCGTCCCACTAGTTCCTGTACTCAGACCTTGGGATTTACTCTGGGGAGATCAACTTGCTCTTTCTGTGGAGCTATGTTCTCAGCCATTAACACTGTCATCTTGTGTCCTTTGTCTAAGGGGATGCCAGTCCCCAATTTGTCTACCATTAGTTCAGTTCAATCGCTCAGTTGTGTCCAACTCTATGAATCGCAGCACCCCAGGCCTCCCTGTCCATCACCAGCTCCCGGAGTTTACCCAAACTCATGTGCATCGAGTCGGTGATGCCATCCAGCCATCTCATCCTCTGTCGTCCCCTTCTCCTCCTGCCCCCAATCCCTCCCATTAGGTGGGTAGTAACCCTCAATTGATGTAAGGTATCTCTTCCGAGCAAGGGTACAAGGCCTTTGGGGACATATAGGAAGGAATGGAACTTCCCAGATGGCTCAGTTGGTAAGAATCTACCTGCAATGCAGGAGATCCCTGTTCAGTTTCCAGGTTGGGAAGATCCCATGGAGAAGGGATAGGGTACCCACTCCAATATTCTTGGGCTTTCCTTGTGGCTCAGCTGGTAAAGAATCTGCCTGCAATGCAGGAGACCTGGGTTCAATCCTTGGGTTGGGAGGATCCCCTGGAGAAGGGAAAGGCTACCCATTCCAGTATTCTGGCCTGCAGAATTCCATGGACTCTAGTCCATGGGGTCGCAAAGAGTCAGACACGACTGAGCAACCTTCGCTTTCAGGAAGGAATGAGCGTATGTTCACCCAGTTTGCATTCTAGCGGCTTTATGAATGCCTTCCCTGAAGGGTCGTCATGTTACATCTCTCGTGACTGGGTTTGCCTGATCTGGTGTTCAGAACTGAGAAAGTGGCACTGCTATTTACTAAGAATTCAGTAGGTTTCCTTCCTATGTGCTATTTCAGCTGGGTCTCCTCAGGGGTCAGTTGGAATGACAGCTTAGGAGCCCCCTGGCCTGTCTTTCTTCATCTATTTGGACCATCTACCTGTGAAGGTAGTGGCCAGAATCTGCCCCTTTTCAGGGGCAACAAAGGCATGTTTATTTTCGGTGACCCTCTTGTTTATGTACGGCACACTGATGAGGTCCCAGTGTCCTGGCATGCTACCCCTCAGTGGAGCCAGGGGTACTTACCGGAGTTGAGTGTCTCTGGGTGCAGTTAGTCCAAATTCCTGTACCAACCAGTTGACTTTGGAGGGTAATAGCCAGTAGCAGGTGGGCTTGCCTCTGGGCCTTTTTATCCTCTGATATTTCCTCCTCTGTATCTCTGTTATTTTGGGGGAGTGGTTCACAGGGCTCCCCAGCCCATTTGAGAGAAATTAGCACTGACCGGAAGAGGTCAAGTCACAGGTTGTTACCTACTTTAGGAGCATTTTTCTGAACTTGGATCAAATGCCCTCATTCCATTTTTGTCAGGCATCCTCATTACCTGGGTCTTTCCTAGTCTCACCTCTTAGCTCACGGGGCTGGTCACTTTCTTTTAACAAACTGAAAGTGACTATGAAGAATGTTGCCATTGATCCCTGGAGGTTGATGAGGAGAACAAAAGTTCCTGGTGTGAACACACTGCCTTGTACGGGGGTCAAGAAGACAGCACTCCTGGCGAGACAGAGGGCAAGACTGCTGTCGCTCCCTTTTGTCCACAGGCCCCATCATTCCTGGGTGTCTGGTACCAAGAAGAGGCCAGTCTGAGGCAGCAGGCAGACATGCATGAGCTTCAGTCTCTGATCCCCAGCGATGCCACAGAGTGATCCTCTCAAGGGGCACAGCCCTGCACACACAGGGCTACGCTGTGTGCACACCACACCTGGTATCAGATTGCTGGGCAAAGTTGCACTGACTTTGACCAAGGGCTGCTGCAGTCCTACCCCATCAGAGTGAACTCAAAGATCAGAGTCAGACATTCTCAGGCAAACCTCCCAAAGCCTCCACCATTGTCTCGCTGGAGCTAGGGAGAATCTGGAGCCTTGTGGATAGGTGCGGATGAAAAAGGCACAGTGCGTCCCATTCAGGTTGCCAGAATGTTAACAATCCTCTCCAGTTGGTCCCTGACAAAGATCTTTCAGTTCTAGTGTTGTTCGAGCTATTAGAACAAGATCGAGTTTTAAGGCTGAGCTTGGTTCAGAAGCAAATGAAAGCTATATTCTTTAATCAAAGAATGGAGAGGTGCTAGTTCTCACTCTGGAGTACAGGCTCTCTTCAAAAGGCCATTAGCAGGGCCGCTTTATAGGATTCCTGTGAGCACAGAGTAGGGCCAGAGCTCTTGTGGGTCAGACGTAGCTGTGCCATTCTTGGCTTCAGATTGCATTGCTGGGAGCAGCATCTCTGCACACGGCCCGCCACCGCCATCTCGAATGGCAGTGTTGCTGGGGGGGTACTTCTGCACGTGACCCACCAAGCTGAAGCGTCGGGTGCAGCCATTTCTCAGGGAACTCTGGTCTGAAGTGCCAGCTGCAAGGCCTCTGCATGTGGTACCCTAGAAGAAATTGAAACCCGGGTAAACACAAAGGGGATAGAAAGGTTAGCCTTTTTATTACCCAGATTCTGTTTGTACTTTCTGGGAATCGTCAATGCACTTTGCCAGTGGCAACTTCTGTCTTGCTCTTTCAGATCACTCTCCCTGGGGGAAGTCAACCACCATGCCAGGAGGATGCTCAGGCAGCCCTGTGGAGACGTACACTTGCTGGGGAACTGAGGCCATCCACCAACTTGTCAACCATGTGAATAAACCATCTTGGAAGTGGCTCCTCCAGCTCCAGCCAAGCTTTAAGATAAACTGAACTCTACTCCCAGCACCAACATCTTCACTAGAACTTCCTTGGAGACACTGAACTGGAACCACTGCGATAATAGTATTGACCTCATAAGTTAATAAAGAGCTGCTCTTGGATTCCTGACCCACATAAACTGTGTGAAACAATAAATATTTATTATTGTTTTAAGTTGTTTTGTGAAAATAAGTTGTGCAGCAATAGATAGCACATAGACCATGGGGGTCATCCATAGTAACCGTTCAGTAAATGACAGTATTAGTCCCCTGACAGAAAATATTAACAACAACATTTGCTGAATGTCTGTCACTTGCCAGGTATATGCCATCTGCCTGGGCAAATGGAGTCCCTTCTCTCACCATGAATTTTCAGCAAGGGGTAGAGTGCTGGAAGCAATTACCTAGAACCCTAGACTTTCCAGGCTGAAAAGACCCAGAGATATCACTACTCTACGTGACTTTCATTTTATAGTTGAGATAACTAAGACACAGAGGTTAAATAACCTGCTCAAAATAGCAGAACTGATATGTAGAGGAGCCTAAACTTGAACCCAGATCTGTTAGTGCCTGGCAGTCACAGATCTTGTTGCTTGTTGCTGTCTCAGGACCTTATAGTCAGGGTTTATCGTCTCTCACTGCTTATAAAGCACTTTTGATACTTGAGTTCAGGATCATTTATATAGAGGTCCATTCAGACCTTATTGGCCCCCTGTGTTCCCTGGGGCAGCCCTTTCTCTAAACACCACCCACTCCTGAGGGGCCTTGTAGCTGCCCACATGGTCATCTGGATCTGGGGACAGAAGGAAAG
Organism: Budorcas taxicolor; assembly: GCF_023091745.1. Lineage (NCBI taxonomy): Eukaryota > Metazoa > Chordata > Mammalia > Artiodactyla > Bovidae > Budorcas > Budorcas taxicolor. Next base: position 171,411,232 of record NC_068911.1, read on the forward strand.
CGTCTAGAGGGTTCCAGCCCTGAGTGGCGAGATCTTGATGCCCTACTGCCTTTCCATGGGAAGGCCCAGTGGGCTTTGCCCTGGCATCTGGGGCACTGCATCACACCCTAGACCCCATGGACCTGGCTCTGGCAACTACTCTGGCTTCAGCCTCTGAGCCAATGACTTATTTGTCTGATCCTGTGATTCAGAATGATTCTTCAACAAGGATGACATTGAAGCATGTGACAGCCATCTCAAACAGTAAGAAAAACAGTCACCCTCACTCACCACATCCTTTCTGAGGGTACTCCAGGTGCCACAGAGGCTCGAGGGGAATTCCAGAGGAACAGGCAGGCAGACCCCGCCCTCCAGGGAAGGTCATGGGGACTGCAGGGAGAACCGCACACTCCGCACACGTGGAAAGGATCTGCACTGTGAGGCACCAAGAAAACATCTAAGCAAGGCCGAGCCATGTGGAAATGAAAGGAGAGGTGCAGGGTGGCTTCCTTTCCAGCATCGCTGCCCCCAGGCCTGCGTCATCCATCCCGGGGGAGAGTTCCTCTGAAAAGCCTGCCCCTGGGGAGGGGCAAGCACCTTCAGGGATCATCTCTTAGGGTCACTCCACTTGGCAGATGAAGACACTGGAGGTGGGTGTGGCTTACTGGGCGTCACATCGCTTGTATCTTGCAGACCTGGAGCCTGAGCACAGGTGTCTGCCTCCCGGGCCAGGATCCTCTCCCTCAACCAAGAGGCCTCAAAATCTCAGTTTTCTGAAAAGTCCCCTCTCTAGTGACAATCAAAAAGAGCAGAGACTCTGAGGCTAAACTGACCTATTCCCCTAGCTGTGGAACTTAGAGTAACCCCATATGCCAAGCTGTGCCTCAGTTTCCTCATCTGTAAAATGAGGTTAAGTGTGACCTACCTGTGATTGTAGTTAGGAATGAATGAAATAGTGCTATGGAGCTCCGAGTAGATGTCCAACCCCTTGCAAGCACTGAATCAGTCAAAAAGCAAAAACTGTTGTTACTGCAATCACTTTCATCTCTGTCTACCTTCTCCTTGTCAGGCCCAGACCATTCTCCCTGCTGCTTTGCCTGACTCCTCTGGCACTAAAGCTGGGACCGCCTCTGGCACTAAAGCTCCTCCGACTAGTAACACAGACTCTGGGGGCAGTCCCAGATAAGAACTCTAGCTCTTAGCTGGGTGGCCTTCTGTAAGTCACTTAACCTTTCTGAACTTCAGTTCCTGACATAGCAAAAAGACAAACAGTGGCACAAAGAATGGTAGTGAAGGTGATTGTTATAGATGAAAAGAGGTTAATGGGACAAAAACAACAAAATCCCACATGTAAGACCTTATTTGGATCTTTTTTTTTGGATTTGATTTGACTAACTAAAAAGACATTTGAAACAATCAGTAGCCTCTGAAAATGGCCTGGGATTTAATAATATTAAGAAATTTTTGTTATTTTTGCTAAAATAATGGCTTGTGATTATGTAAAAAAAAAAAAGAATCCTCATTAGAAATGCTTACCAAAGTATTTATGGATGAAATGACTGGATGCCTAATATTGTTTTTGAAATATTCTAGAAAAAAGAAGCGTGTCAAGGTAGAGATAAATAAGAGTGGGGAAAAGTTGGAAAGAACTGAATCTGGGTTTAGTCACATGAATTCTTAACACTAAATTCTCTCTACTTTTGTATGGTTGGAGTTTTCATTAAGAAACAGTATAAAAATGAAGATGTGCAGAGACTTGCAAAGAGAGAGGCAGTACAATGTAGCAGTTAAGAGCTCCAGGCTCAGATGTGCCACTGATATTACGTGTTGGTCTTTGCAGCTTCAGGCTTGTTCTAATAACTGGTAATGATACTGGTTTATGACTTCCTTCTTGGGGTGCTGGCTATGCCACTCAGTGGCTGGGAGACTTTGGCCAAATGACTCTGTAACTCAGCTGCAAAACAGGGAAAATCCTGATCCCTGCCTCACTGAGCTATTTTTTTTTAAAGACTTTATTCTTCATTTGGCTGCACAGCACCATGTGTGGGCTCTTAGTTCCCCAGCAGGGATCGAACCTGGGCCCTGGCAGTGAAAGCTCAGAGTCCTAACCACTGTACCATGAGGCATTGCTTCACTGAGTTATTTTAAAGACTGAACAAGAAGGAGGGATGGATGGAAAAGGGCATAGCACAGTGTTTGGCATGCAATAAGCACCAGATAAATGTTTCAATATGAGGAGCACAGATTTGGGAGTCAGGCTACCTCGGATGTGAACCTCAGCTCAGCTCTCTTCCTCAGGGCTGTGTGACTTTGGCCAAGCCAGTTACTTCTCTGAGTCTCATTTCTTCCTGGGAAAAACAAAGATCAAAATATCTCCCTTGCAGAGCTGTTGTGAGGATTAAATGACAAGACATGTGTTGCGGCCCAGCATGGCCCATGTGGGAATTTCCTTTTCTCACCCCTTGACTTTCAGCAGTACTGGTCTTGCCAGCTCCCAGGCTGGAGTTGATCCCACTGTCCAGTTGTGTGGCTTTTGCCCCTGGACTGCCAAGTGTGGCTGGTGAGAGTCAGCCATGTGAACGGCTCCTCTCAAACGGCAAATCTGTATTGGAAAACATCAGCGAGGCTCTTCTGCTCCCAGAGAGTCCTTCTACCCCTCTCTAAGGCACTTCCTCCTGTGTTTCACGATGGCTGGTCCAAACGTTTTCCACCACTCACTCATGCTGCTCGTCCCCCTGCCTCAGCCTCAGAAAGTAGCCTCAACTCTCTTTCAGCTGACGGAGGTCATCAATATGAGCATGTTTCTCTCCATCTCCCAACATCTCTGATTTTAACCTCCATCCTTTCCTCTCTCCTACCCTCCCAACTCAAAGGTTGGCGTGTCCCTCTCCTTCCCAAGACTTTATTTTCTTAACTATTTTTTAAATTTTGGGTCTTCGTTGCTGCACGTGGGCTTTCCCTAGTTGTGGCGGCAGGCTTCTCACTGAGGTGGCTCATCCTTTGCAGAGCATGGGCTCTCTAGGGCAGGCAGACTTCCGTAGTTGCAGCTCATGGGTTCCAGAGCGTGGGCTCAGTAGCTGTGGCGCGGGGGCTTAGTTACTCTGAGGCACGTGGGATCTTCTCAGACCAGGGATCGAACCAGTGTTCCCTGCATTGGCAGGTGGATTTTTAACCACTGGACTACCAGGGAAGTGCCTTTCAAAGACTAGAATTTACTCTATCAACTCTATCCCCCATTTCCACGGTCTGCCCCATCTCAGCCAAGAAAAATTTGCTCAAGCACCCCAATCTCCCCAAAGTCAGTCAGCAGTAACCCTGCTGCTTCTGTTTAATTCATTCACTCATCCACTCACTTAAGCAGCATTTCCTTTGTGCTTACTGTGTGTCAGGTGCTGGAGGTACAGAGATGATGAATAGAAACAGTCTTTGCTCTCAGAGTCTTCTAAGTCCAGAGGGAGAACCAGATGGCAAGACGACAAGTGAGATGTGAAGGTGGGCCTGTGTTTGATACAGAGATTGACTGGGTGTGCAATGGGGAGGAAGGAGAAGCCCTAGGATGGCTCTCAGCCTTCTGGTCCGTGCAAATGGCTGGATGGGAGTGCTATTTACTGAGACATGAGACAAAGGAATCTAGAAGCAGAAGCTTGGTGGGGAGTGGTGGTGGTGCAGAGGTGATGCACTCTGTTTGGGATATGGTGAGTTGGAGGGGCTATTGGGACATCCCAGTAAACATTTCCAGCAGATCTTCAGCTTAAGGGAGAGAAGGATCTGAACTGAGAATCACTGCCACATGGGAGTTGGAATCCTGGATGGATGCAGAGTGCTCTGTGCTGTAAGTAACAGATTAATTACACTGCCATGACGTTTGTTCCCTCACATCTTAGAGGGCAGCTCCAGGGGCAGGTAAACTAGCAGCACAATGATGGCATCAATGACCCCAGTGCTCTCTGCAGTTCCTCTCTGCCATACTCAGGGGGTTGATTTCCTTCTCAGACTTGTCCCTATATAACCTCATTCAAAGGTAAGCACGAAGCTATCTTCTTGCACTTTTTATCAGGGCGGAAATCCTCTATCTTTAACCCACCTCCACCAGCCTTCGGGTCTCCCTGGCCATAACCAAGTCACTTAGACAAAGGAGGATGGGATGCCACGACGGGCTGAAGCCGTTGTCTCCTATGGCCGTGGAAAGGCCTCCTTCCCAGAGAACTGTGCCGCCTTAAGTCTGAACAAAACCAAGAAAGGAGGAAAGGACAGATTCTTTTCAACTCTCATCCTCTTCCTGGCTGGTCTGGGAGGGTTGACCTACAGTTCCAGTAGAGAAATGAGGAGCTTGGGCGCCTGAGTCAAACATATCTGGGTTTTGTCCTAGGTCCAGGCTATGTGACTTCATACAAATTATTTGACTTCTCTGTGCCTGAGTGGCCTCATGTGAGAAATGGGGTACAATAGTTCTTATATTGTTGTACCTGTTGTCTGTTGAGATGATGAAATAAAATAATGATGATGAACTGCTTAGCCCAGTGCCCAGCACATAGTAGGTGCTCAGCAAAAAACTAACCATTGACGTTCGGGAGGGACCACCTTCTCCTTGAAACTGCCCACTCCTGGGACTTGCCTGGTGGTCCGGTGGCTGGGGTTCACACTCCAAATGCAGGGGGCCCAGGTCTGATCCCTAATCAGAGACCTAGATCCCATGTGCGACAACTAAAGATCCTGCATGCTGCAACTGTGACTTGGCACAGCCAAATAAATAAACAAATATTAAAAAAGGATTTAAAAAATTGCACACTCTTTGTCCTCTAAGACTCCTCCTCTTTCTGTGAGAGATTGCCCCTCTTCTTCTCCTTCCCGTTCCCTCCCCATCACAAGGCTAGCTTCTCTGTCCTTACTACTCACTAGGCCTTGTCTCAGGGCTTCAACCATCTACTCCTCTCTAGGTTGAGCTCATCAAACTTGTTCTCCTGCTACCCCTTCTTTGTGAGATCCTGGACACTCCTCCTGTAGGTTCTACAGACTTTTAGGCTCATCCTGGGGCTCAGCGATAGTGTTCCCACTCTCATACCAGCACCTGATACCCATGTCCCTTTGCATGACATTCTACCTTAAAGACATTAGAGCTGCTCTAATGACTTCAAACTGTGGTGTTGGAAAAGACTCTTGAGAGTCCCTCGGACTGCAAGGAGATCAAACCAGTCCATCCTAAAGGAAATCAGTCCTGAATATTCATTGGAAGGACTGATGCCGAAGCTCCAATACTTTGGCCACCTGATGCAAAGAACTGACTCATTGGAAAAGACCCTGATGCTGGGAAAGATTGAGGGCAGGAGAAGAAGTAGGTGACAGAGGATGAGATGGTTGGATGGTATCACTGACTCAATGGACATGAGTTTGAGCAAATTCTGGGAGATAGTGAAGGACAGGGAAGCCTGACGTGCTGCAGTGCATGGGATCGCAAAGGGTCAGACTTGACTTTGCCACTGAACAACGACTTCTACCAGCCGACATGGAAGATGGTCCAGAAGGATGTGGAGAAAATTTTAAATTCGTGCAGAAAGCAGAGGGGAATATCTGGATAATGTCTAAGTGGGTACACGGTCCTTCGGGGCACTCCATGACAGTTATTTGTGTCTGTCTCCCTTCCTAGCCTGTGAGTTTCTCAGGGCAGGGAAAAGGCTTACTCATTTATCTCTCACTTTGTTGCCTGATGTATAGATTGTCACTGTTGTTTAGTCGCTCAGTGTCTGATGAATGAATAAGATTTGTGGCTTTGCCACTTACTTCCCAGATTACTTTGAATAAGATCCTTTCCTTCTTAAACCTCAGTGTCAAAATCTATAAAATGAGGAAACAGACTCTGTACCAAGGGAAGGAACCCTTGTATTGAAATGGAATTAGGGACTTCCCTGGAGGTCCAGTGGTTAAGACTCTACACTTCCACTGCAAAGGGTGTGGGTTCGATTCCTGGTTGAGGAACTAAGATCCTACATGTGATCCAGAAAGAAAAAAAAAAGGAAAAAATATGGAATTAGCGGCCAAGGAATGGAGGGATGGGCTAGCCCTGGTTGGGGACATCTCAGGGTCTTTAGCAGCGTGCTGTGCTCGGGGGTAGGCCTTATCTGGGGAGTTGCCCAGGACTCCAGAGAAGGGGATGGATTTATTTAGGTCAGTAAGAGGGCACTGGCTGTTAACCCCACAAATCCCAGTGGCCCCCTCACTCCTTACCAGCCTGCTGTAGGAGGAGACTAATTTTTGGAGGAAACTCTGGGTACCAGTCCTGCCCCAAGCCTGCCCATGAACAAGCTGTTCTTGTTTACGACCCCCGTCCCAAGGGAACAGTGACTGCTCATCCTTACATGTGATCTGAGAGGGTTGGTCTTTCAGGCCTGGCGGAAACTCAAGCTTCGCCAGCCACTTGGCACCGGAATGTTCAGCTGGTCTCCTCCTGGGGCTCATGTGACCAGGGCCCAGCTATAAATATCAGAGGGGCCTCAGACCAAGGCAGAATTTAGGCGCCAGGAGAGGAAGGCAAAGAGGCTCCAGGTGGGTATTCTGTGACAAAGACCCCCAAGTCTGCTCAGAGCAAGGCAGGTGAAGGAGGCAGCCAGGTGGGTCCCCACATCTGTCCCCAGGACAACATGGATTATAAGTCGAGCCTGATCCAGGATGGAAACCCCATGGAGAACCTGGAGAAGCAGCTGATCTGCCCCATCTGCCTGGAGATGTTTACCAAGCCGGTGGTCATCTTGCCGTGCCAGCACAACCTCTGCCGGAAGTGTGCCAACGACATCTTCCAGGTCAGTGCTGGGCCTGGCGTAGAACTGGGGCTCCATGCAGCTACTTAGTCTTCCTGTGATGAAAGCTAAAAGAAAACTTCTCTCTTAGCCCAGAACCCTTCCAAAATGGACTTGTTTTCTCCCCCCTCACAGTGAACCCCTGCCGAAGTCTCTGGAAGGGGTCGATGGGGCTGGGGAGGCGGCTCTGGCTGACCCATTCCTTCTCCATGACGCACTTGTCCCCTCCCCACCCTGCCTGCAGCTACCCCACCCTGTCCTGAGCACCACAGTTGACTCTCCAATCAGGAGTCTGCTCAAGTGATAAGTGGGAGAGGCAGGCAGAAAGGAGAGAGAAACCAGACCCCAGGGGCTGGAGCCAGCTCCGCGGTGGCAGGGGGCCCAGATCTTTAGGAGGAGGGTGGCTGAGAGGCACTGGACAGTAGAGGCATCTTCCCCTTGAAACTGTTTCCTATAACGGGGAGCAGGAGGGGCTTCATCTCCTTAAGAAAAGAATGGGAGTGGGTGTCCATCCTGGCTGAGAGACAGGCCTCAAATTTCCCCAGAAGCACTTTACAGAATGGTCTCTATTTTTTCTTTAAAGTAGCAACTCTAGGGGCTGGCTCTAATTACATGCCCATTTCATGAATGGACAAACTGAGGCTTGGTGAGAAAAGGTTGCTCACCCAAAGTCATTCCGAGAATTACTCTGCCTTGAGCCTCGGTCTGCTGACCTCCAAACCTGTTGATTCCTTAGTTGCTTCTCAGGTACTCCCTGTGTAAGTGGGCTGCCTCTCTCATATTACGAAAGAAAGTGACGTTGCTCAGTTATGACTAACTCTGCAACCCCATGGACGGTAGCCTGCCAGGCTCCTCCATCCATGGGATTCTCCAGGCAGGAGTACTGGAGTGTGTTGCCATTTCCTTCTCCAGGGGATCTTCCCAACCCAGAGATAGAACCCCGGTCTCCGGCGCTACAGGCAGGCTGTTTACCGGTCTGAGCCGAGGGAAGCTTTAAGTCATGTGGTTTGATGAGAATGGTGGTGGTAATCAATGGGGAAGACAGTCGGAGCTCAGAAAGGGAAGGAGCTGAGGGGGAGCCCCGGCCTCACCTCCACCCCTGTCGCCAGTAGGCTGCCAATCCCTACTGGACCGGCCGGGTTGGCTCCGCGGCCATGTCTGGAGGCCGTTTCCGCTGCCCCTCCTGCCGCCACGAGGTGATCATGGACCGCCACGGAGTGTACGGCCTGCAGCGGAATCTGCTGGTGGAGAACATCATTGACATCTACAAACAGGAGTGCTCCAGGTCAGTGCTCCCTCCACGGGGAGGCCGTCCCCGTGCCCCGGCCCACCCTGGGAGTCCAGCGCTTCCGGGCCCCATCCTCCTTCACCTGCTCTGGATCCAGTCCCCTAGCTGGAAGAGATATGCCAGTTAGTCCAGACAGCTGTCTCCCTTAGGCATGAACAGAGGCTCAACTTATCCCCCAGCCCTGGCTCTCGGTGTCATCCAGTGAGTGGCAGGGGACCCAGACATTAGGCTGTCCTCCTAGGAGATACTGAGACCAAAATCAGGGGACAGATGAGATGTGAGAGGGAGAGTGAGGGAGAGGGAGCCACTGGGGCCAGATAAGGGGCCCTGATGAGCAGAGAAAGCGCTCAGTGAGAACAAAGCCAGTTTCTCTATAATGATAACAGCAGTGCCAAACACCAGGAATGCTTCCTGCTGCTGCTTCACAGCAGTTCTATGCATTAGCATGGCTTTCATCATCCCTGTTTCATGGAGGAGGAAGCTGGGGCTCAAAGAGGTAAATCACTTACCCAGAGTTTCGCAGCTGAGAAGGAGAATTGCTGGGACCCAGCACAACCCATCTTGCTCCAGCTCTCCCTGATTGTGAAATAGCCACTCATTCTTGGGCAGAATGTGTGCCTGGTGGAGGTTGTGCCGTGTTGGGGAGAGATAAAGCTACCAAGGAGATCTTTACTGATCAGCACGTCCTGACAAGAGGCTGCTGCCCTCATGGCCCTTGCGGTCCCACACCCTCACCAAATACGTGCTTGCAGGCAGTGTCCTGTGCCCCCCAAAGCCGACAGACTAGTCCTTGTCTGAGAAAGCTCCAACCAGGGAACTGTGTCCGCTACTCTGACTCTGCTACTCACGCACTGTAGGGTCTTGGGTGAGTCTCTGGGCCTCTATTTCCTCTGTCTCCAGAAATGGACAGTAAGAGTTGCTATAATGACTATCAAATAGGATGTTGATGGGAAGTGTTCAAGACGGCAAGTATTTATTGAGCATCCACTGTGTGCGGCGCTGCACTAAGCATTTCCATGCATTATCCCCATTTTAATTCTCACAGTAATCCTTTAAGCCATTTTTACCCTCATTTTCTGATGAGAAAACGGAGACTCAGAGGTCTGTCCGAGGCCACTCAGCTAGCAAGTGGTGAAGCTGAGAGGGAGCCTGTCTGCCTGACTCCGTGGTGAACATTCTTAACTGCTACTGCCTCTCATGTTGCCGGAGTTCAACACTACAAAAATGCGATTATGTTGTTGATCATGATCATAATAAAATCAACATTGCACCAAAATAAGAGTCAACCTAGGAAGAGGAAGTTGTGTTTGAACCCTCCCAGGCCTTTCCCCAGAACTGAATGATGGTGATAGTTATTGAGGTTCTCCTCCATGCCAGGCACTGCACATTCATCGCAGAGAACTCCTGCCGTGATCTCGGTAGCTTGGGGGTGAAACCAGGGCTCAGAGAGGTGAAATCACTTGTCCAAGGTCACCATGAGTAAGCGGCAGAACAGTGTGGACTTGAACCCTGGCGCTGGCGCCGGGGGTTGGGAGGATGGGCATCTGGGATGACGGGGGACACAGCACCAGACCGCAGGATCGTGCCTCAGCTCTGCACCTGCTCTCACCCCAGGGCCCCCTTCCCAGAGGGCAGAGACAGGTGGCAAAGGAAGAGCCCTGCCAGCATGGGGGACCCTGGGAAGACAAGTCTGGAAAGGAGCTTATTTAAGATCTTGAGGGGACAGTAATGCCCTGGGTGTGATCAGTCATGCAGGGCTGTTTGGAGATGAGGCACTGACATGATGGGGGATAGTCACCATTTATGACCTGCCTGCCATCGCTCAGTGGTAAAGAATCTGCTTGTCAATGCAGGAGACACAGGAGATGTGGGTTCAGTCCCTGGGTTGGAAAGATCTCCTGGAGAAGGAAATGGCAACCCATTCTGGTATTCTTGACTGGAGCAATCCACGGACAGCGGAGCCTGGTGGGCTACAGTCCATGGGGTCGCAAGAGTCAGACAGGACTAAGTGACTGAGCCTGCACACACACTGCTGTGTAAGGGGCTGGGAAATCAGAGATGACGTAGACGCACTGTTGACTCTAAATGAGTGTAGAGTTAGCCGGGGCCGTAAAACCTAGACTCAAAAAATTGAATCTCAGGGAGGAAGTGACCATGAGAGAACCCGAGGCCCTAAGAGGAGAGAGACAAAGGGAGAAAGTCATCCTAAGAGTGTGTGTTTGGGAAGAAAGAGAAAGAAGCAACTCTAGATCCTGGAAAGACTCTCAGGTTGGAAATTCAGGCTTGTGCTGGGCCATTGGATGGCCCTGGGCTGCCTCTGCTTTCACTGAGTGACTTGGGGCACACATACCACCTCCTTCTCAGAGCCTTGGTACACCTTCATGGCATGCTTACTGATGTATTCTTCCCACCCTATTTAATCACCACCTTCTCCATGTCAGGTACTGTACACTGCAGATTTAGGGCTGAAGACTACAGGCAAGTTTCCCTGCTTTGACGGAGATTACAGTCTGGTGGATTAAATATAGAATTCGGTGAGGCCATGAATATAAATTGCTTTGTTGGAAGCCCAACCTGCTGTAACCAAGAGCCTGGGGACTATAATTAGAACAAATGAACCTTAGCCTCCCCTGCCCTGACTTGCTGGGCGACCTTGGGCAAGTCCATTCACCTTTCTGGGACCCAGTTTCCTCTTTTCCAGAACGTCTCAAATTGACTCTGGGATCCTACAACTTTTTCCAGGTCCTGCACTAGCCAGGCCTGGGCCAACTCCATCACTGGAGTTTGAATCCTAGTCTTGGTGTCATTGGCTTACCTGGTTCCAGGCCCTCAAAGAATGAAAAGAAAAGGATTCAGGACAGACAACCTCTGAGAGCTCGGGCTGTAGATATGGAGTGGGGTGAGGGGCTCCTGGGGCTGCAGGGGAAGACAGGGATTTGAGACCCCACCTCGTGACTGATGACTCTTCTCCACTTCAGCCGGCCACTGCAGAAGGGCAGCCACCCCATGTGCAAGGAGCATGAAGATGAGAAAATCAACATCTATTGCCTCACGTGTGAGGTGCCCACGTGCTCCATGTGCAAGGTGTTCGGAGCCCACAAGGCCTGCGAGGTGGCCCCCCTGCAGAGTGTCTTCCAGGGACAGAAGGTACTGGCCTGAGTGACTCCCACCCCAAGCCCAAGCCTGCGGGACAGATGATTCAGGATGCGGACTTGATCCCCATAGATCTGCTGAGCCGGCCTTTCAGGAATAGTCCCCCTGGAGGGACGTCCTGGGCCGCAGGGAGAACTGCCCTTGCCTTCCTTGGGGAGATGGCTGAGCTCATGGGTTATACTTAGGGCCGCCTGAGGGCACCTGGGTGCGGCCCCAAGGGAGAGACCAGATCCCAGGGCCAGGTCACCCGGGTCCTCTCAGGCCATGACTTCTATAATCCAGTGTGGTTTGGGCCCCTGATGCCTCTTCCTGTGCTGGCCCCCGCTCTCCAGATCCCCCTGCAGCAAGAGGCAGCCTTCTCCCTGGGTCCCTGGGCCTGTGAGAGCCCCACCACCCTGTACATACAATAAGCTGTGGCTTCCAAGGTGACTCAGTGGTAAAGAATTCACCTACCAATCCATGAGACACAGATTCAATCCCTGGGCTGGGAAGATCTCCTGGAGAAGGGAATGGCAACCCACTCCAGTATTCTTGCCTGGGAAATCCCATGGACAGAGGAGTCTGATGGGTTACAGTCCCTAGGATCGCAAAAGAGTCAGACATGACTTAGTGGCTAAGCAACAACAATAACCCTTTTCTTTACTCTTTCCTCCCCTCCTTCCTCTCTTCCCTTGATCTTCTCCTCTAGAATTCTCCAACCTATTTTTTTTTTTCTGGATCCTTTCATTCCCAGAAACAAGCCCCTCCTTGGCCAGCACATTGCTGTGCATTTGGGGCAGCTCACGTCCCCTCTCTGTGCCTCCACTGTGATATGGGGGATGCAGTGTCTCTCTGGTGTTCTCTGCTCTGGACCTGAGCTGCGCCCCAGAAAGAGGCTCTTTCTAGCAGAGAGGGGAGTGAGGGTGCTGTGTTGCTGCCACTCCCATGAGGGTGGGCCCTGAGACTATTTTTGTCTCTCCTCTCCTGTTCCCCCACCGTCCCTCCCATCCAGACTGAGCTGAGTAACTGTATCTCCATGCTGGTGGCAGGGAACGACCGTGTGCAGACCATCATCACTCAGCTGGAGGACTCCTGTCGAGTGACCAAGGTGAGAGGGAGCATAGCTGGGCCTGGGCCTGGAGTGTTCACACAGGGATGGTTGGGGAGGGAATGACTAATCCATTTATCCATTCACTCACAAAAGCTTCTTGAGGACAGCTGGATACCAGGCTCTGCCAAAGATGCTGAGGATGGGGTGGCGAGGAAGACAGACCAGGTCCCTGACTTCAGGCAGTGTCCCCTTCAATCATTCCCAGCATTTATTCAGGGAACTGGTAGTTCTTAGAGCATTGTTCTCCAGTGTGCTGTACACTAAAGCTTCTCAGACTTTAATGGGAAACTTGAAATCACCCTGAGATTTTGTTAGAATTCAAGTTCTGATTCAGTAGGTCTAGAAGGAGGCATGAGATTGTGCTTTTCTAACAAGCTCCCAGGATTTGCCCAAGTTGCTTGTCCATGGACCACACTCTGAGGAGCAAGACTGTAGAGGCAGAGGACCCTTTTCTATTCCTGCAAAAGCATCCATGATTTTTCATATCCCCTTGAGGTGGGGACCTGGGAATGACATGGGGGGTTGGGAGTGATCAGTGTATTTCTGATGGATAGAGTTGTGTGAGTAATAGGTTCAAAGAAGGAAGAAGGATGTTATTATCCACGAGGGGCCCCCAGTCTAATGAGATGCTACTATTATACCCAGTTTACAGGTAAGAAAACTAAAATGTAGCGTCAGTGTTGGACAGCAGGAAGCCTCAATGTGGATACCATTGCCAGGGGTTGGTGGGGGGCTGCTTCTCCACTTCTCTGGGGACCAAATGATGTAGAATTTTCCAAATCGGGTCTTGGTCCTAAAGTGGAGAAAGAGTGTGACTGGGGGGCATACAGGAGGCCCATATATGTCATCCCGCCTGACCCTAGAGTCTCCACTTTCGAGGAAAAGTGTAGCTTTCTCTACGACGCCAGCCTCTAGCAAACCCTAGCAAATGCTTTCTTCCGGCTAAGGCTTTGTTTCGCGTTCTGCAAAATGGGGGTGTGGTAAATCCCTCCCAGCTCTAGACTCTTCGTTCCTAGCACACCCATCCCAGGAAGGAAGGGTAGGGGATAGGAAGGAGAACCTGCAGGACGTGACTCGGAGATCTCTGTCCCCAGGAGAACAGTCACCAGGTGAAAGAGGAACTGAGCCAGAAGTTTGACGTGCTGTACGCCATCCTGGACGAGAAGAAGAGCGAGCTGCTGCAGCGGATCACGCGCGAGCAGGAGGAGAAGCTCGGCTTCCTCGAGGCCCTCATCCAGCAGTACCGGGAGCAACTGGACAAGTCCACCAAGCTGGTGGAGACGGCCATCCAGTCTCTGGACGAGCCTGGTGGCGCCATCTTCCTCTCGGTGAGCAGTCCTGGGAGGGGGTGGGCCCTTCAACTCAGCAGCTCCAAGGGGCAAGTTGGGCTCCATCTCTGATCACCAAAGGCTATGCCTTTGGGGAAGTTATTTCAAGCTCATTCATATTTAAAGACTCAGTTTCCTCATCTGTATATGCTGTGCTGTGCTTAGTCGCTCAGTTGTGTCCAGCTCTTTGTGACTCCATGGACTGTAGCCGCCAGGCTCTTCTGTCCATGTGGATTCTCCAGGCAAGAACACTGGAGTGGATTGCCATGCCCTCCTCCAAGGGATTTTCACAACCCAGGCCTCCTGCTTTGCAGGTGGATTCTTTACTATCTGAGCCACCAGGGAAGTCCAAGAATACTGGAGTGGGTAGCCTATCCTTTCTCCAGGGGAACTTCCCCACCCAGGAATCGAACCGGGGTCTCCTGCATTGTAGGCAGATTCTTTACCAGCTGAGCTACCCAGGAAGCCCCTATCTGCATAGTGAGCATGTAACAATTTCTCCCTCCCTTCCTCTCAACTGATTTTCTGAGGATCAAATAAAAGGATGCTTGTGAAATGGCTTTGCAAGCTGCAAAATACAGTGCCCATGTGGAGACTATTAACTGAGCACCTGGCGTAGGCCAGTTGCTGAGATGGAGAGACAGATGAAAGAGACAGCCCTACCCTAGAAGAGCTTGTTGGGGGAAACATGAAGGGATCAGCTGTAAGATTTTGTAAGGAAGAAGTAAGTTCGATGAAAATTTCCTAAGCACATACTGTGGGCCAGGCTTTGTGTTAGACATCGGGTATAAAAAGGTGATTAGAATATGATTCTTATCTTGGGGATTTCCATGTTTAAGAGTGCTTAGATGAATACTCCTAGAATCCAAGCTTCCTGCCACAACGGGAGGGTCCTAGGATAATGACCAAGGCCTGCGCAGACCATGGACAGAGGGAAAATCCACGTTGTTTGGCTGAAGCCGATGAACAGGTCAAAGCTGGGCAAGGGTATGGCACCAAGTGTGCATCCGCAGTGCCTGGTCACCGGTTTTGCTGATTTCCTGGGGCTCCCCTTTCTGCAGTTCTAACCCTTTGCTCTTTCTCTCCCCCAACAGAGTGCCAAGCAGCTCATCAGAAGGTCAGTGTCTCCCCAGGGCTATGAGTCAAGGCCCCAGTTCCCCTCAGGGCCTCTGACATGTTCAGAAGGCCTCCTCCTTTGCATTAGTTCTGCTGGGAGGGGCTACCCCCGGGCTACCTTTCCTAGCCTTTGCATCCCTGCTGTCTTAGACATCTATTCTGCTTGTGACCCAAGGGAAAATACTCCACCCTCCAGGGAAGCCTCTGGGTGCAAGGCCTGGGTGTGGACACAAGCATGTGCCCTGGTGTAAGTTGGAGCTAACACGCCTCCTTCCTTCTCTGGAACCAGAGATCTCACTGTGCCCCTCCCCCCTTTTCTCTCTGCCCCACAGCATCGTGGAAGCTTCCAAGGGTTGCCAGCTGGGGAAGATAGAGCAGGGCTTTGAAAACATGGACTACTTTACTTTGGACTTGGAGCACGTAGCTGACACCCTGAGGACCATCGACTTTGGGACAGGTAAGGGATTATTTCCCCTGGAAGTCAGCTTCCCTCCCACTGAGCCCCACATGGAGGCAGATACACTGCCCAACATACCCAGATATCCATCAAACCTGTACAGTCGACATCCGGATGAGCCCAGCTCAATAAACTGTGTATGGATCTGCTATAGGGAGGAACTTGGGGTGATAGAAACAGCAAGGCAATTTGGAATCAGGCAGTTCAGTTCAGTTCAGTCACTCAGTCGTGTCTGACTCTTTGCAGCCCCATGGACGGCAGCACATTAGTCTTCCCTGACCATTGCCAAATCCCGGAGCTTGCTCAAACTCACATCCATCAAGCTGGTGATGCCATCCAACCATTTCATCCTCTGTCGTCCCCTTCTCCTCCTGCCTTCAGTCTTTCCCAGCACCAGGGTCTTTTCCAGTGAGTCAATTCTTTGCATCAGGTGTCCAAAGTATTGGAGTTTCAGCTTCAGCATCAGTCCTTCCAATGAATCTTCAGGACTGATTTCCTTTAGGATTGCTGGTTGGATCTCCTTGCTGTCCAAGGGACTCTCAAGAGTCTTCTCCAACACCACAGTTCAAAAGCATCAATTTTTCGGCACTCAGCCTTCTTTTGGTCCAACTCTCACATTCATACATGACTACTAGAAAAACCATAGCTTTTAGGCAGACCCTCTGTTGGTAAAGTAATGTCTCTGCTTTTAAACATGCTGTCTAGGTTTGTCATAGCTTTTCTTCCAAAGAGCAAGCGTCTTTTAACTTCATAAAATCAGGCAGACCTAAGATCAAATCTGGTTCTGCTACTTCTATTTTTTTTTTTTTTTTGGCTTCCCTGGATCTTCGTTGCTGTGTGCGGGCTTTCTCTAGTTGTAGTGAATGGACTTTTCTTGTTTTGGAGCACAGGCTTAGTTACGCTCCTGCAGGCGGACTCTTTCCAGACCAGGAATGGAACCAGTGTTCATGCGTTGGCAGGCGGATTCTTAACCACGGAACCACCCAGTTCTGCCATTTCTTATCTTGCGTGGCATTTTGATGGTTCCCTCCACCTCTCTGAGCTTCATTTCCTCACTTTAAACTTAGGTTACAAATGGGCCTACTGATAATGACCACCGAATGATGCTGGGCAACAGATAAGACATTGATTCAGAGGCCTCTGTAGGGTACTAGACATATACTAGTTATTGCCTAAATCTAGTCTGAGCTTCAGCTTCCTATGCTGTAAACTTGGATGCTCAGGCACCTTAATTTATCTATATTCTGTCCTTGCTTCTGTCTGTGATTGCTTTTCCACAGCATACCTATAATAATTTTAACAATATAGCCATACAATAATAAAGGAAAAATAATAAGAAGCATGAGGAACCAGATGGAGAACAAAGATGTTGATAGTTCACTCAAGGTTTCACAGTTGAAAGGTAGCTAGTTAGCAACAAAGAGAGGGAGGGCAGATCCAGTTCTGCTGAATGTTGCCTTTGTGTGAGAAGTGGTGCTCCAGTGGTCTGCTGAGAGTAAGAAAGAGGGGTAGGGTCGTGTAGGGGCGGGGAAGAGCTGTGAATGGGCTTGCAAGAGAAAGAAAAGCTTCTTGACACCTCCTGCGTCTGCTCGCCTGCAAGCTTTCAGAATCCGGAGTGTTAAATCCATTCTCAGAAGCCCAAATATACTCTATTCTTGGGTAAGGACGACATACATCCCAAAGCTGAGGTGTCAATGAAAGTGTTAGTCGCTCAGTTGTGTCCAACTCTTTGTGACCCCATGGACTGTAGCCCACCAGGTTCCTCCGTCCAAGGGATTCTCCAGGCAAGAATACTGGAGTGGGTTGTCATTTCCTTCTCCAGGGGATCTTCCCGACCCGGGGATCGAACCTGGGTCTCTGGCATCGCAGACAGACTCTCTACTGTCTGAGCCACCAGGGAAGTTGCCAGTCACCAGGGAGGTGTCAATGGACTTGGGTAAATCCATGGCTGTAGATCATCTGGGCTTCCCACATGGTATTAGTGGTAAAGAACTCGGCTGCTGGCCGGTTCCATCCCTGGTTGGGAACCTGGTTCCATCCCTGGTTGGGTTCTTCATGGGTTGGGAAGATCCCCTGAAGTCATCCTCCCTAAACTAAGATATTCAAGAGTGGATCATCCTATGTGAGCAGTCTGACACTGTGAATACCCGCACTGCCTTCAGTAACCTCCGTGAGCCTTTCTGTGTTCTCACGGGTAAATGGGGAGAGCACCCATGGCTACCATTCATTGAGAACTTTCTGTGTCCTGGCCACTGAGCCCTGAACATGAATTCTTCTGTTTAATACAACAGCTTTAAGAGGTAGTTCTTTTGTAGTCAAGGCAATAACACCCAGGAAAGGTGGGAGAATGGATCCATGACCACGTACGACTGAGTCCGTTTGCTGTCCACCTGAAACCATCACAGTGTTGTTAATCGGCTATACTCCAATATAAAATAAAAAAATAAAACCAAGGAAAGGTGAGTGACTTGCAGAGCCCACAAGGGCAGTAAGTGCAGGTTCCACCGAAGGTCATCTGGGGATTGTATGAGGCAATGCGTGTACAGTCCTTGAGCACTTGGCACATAGTAAATTCTTAGCGAATGCTGCTATAAGTAGTTAATTGTAATAATGGTTTAAACCACCACACACACACACAAAATTCCTCGGGTTATGCACAGATCCCAGTTGTCAGTTTGGAGGAATTAACTCTTTCAAGCCCTTCTCCAGATACTCTTGACAAATACTCTGAGTCTGTACTGACCCCTTCAGGGCACCCAAAGGCTCAAAGAAGGGGCTTGAGAGAGGGGGTGGGGAAGGGGCCTGTCCCCTGTGAGTAGAGCTTGAAGGTGAGACCCCAGGACGGGAAAGTGAGCACAGAGCTTGTACCATAGTCACCATCTGGGGCTCAGTTTCAGGCAACTAACGAGCAGATGGCCCCTGAAGGGCTCCCCACCCTGTATCCATGGCCCTGTAGGCTAAGGAATGCGGGAAAACTGGACAAGGAGTGTGAAGCAAGCAAATTTCAAAGACTGAGCAAATTCCTTCAGGATAAGGACTCTGATTCCTGGGGACCAAGGCATTTCCCTGCAGCTCCCAGGGAATGACGCTCTGTGTGCAGAGGCAGACAGTCTGGGGGTGCATTCCTGGGGTCTCCTCTGGCCACAGTCAGACCAGGGAAGAGATGCTGCTGCTCCCAGAACAAAGGGGGTCTTGAGCCTCCCTGCCTTGGAGCCTGCTGGAGGAGGGAGGACCAAGCCCATCACCTCCTGGGCCCCTGAGGTCACCACATGGCCCTTTGATCCTGACTAGACAGTGAAAGATTTTATTTTGGGGGGCTCCAAAATCACTGCAGATAGTGACTGCAGCCATGAAATTAAAAGATGCTTGCAACTTGGAAGAAAAGCTATGACCAACATAGACAGCATATTAAAAAGCAGAGACATTACTTTGCCGACAAAGGTCTGTCTAGTTAAAGCTGTGGTTTTTCCAGTGGTCATGTATGGATGTGAGAGTTGGACTATAGAGAAAGCTGAGTGGCAAAGAATTGATGCTTTTGAACTGTGGTGTTGGAGAAAACTCTTGAGAGTCCCTTGGACAGCAAGGAGATCCAACCAGTCCATCCTAAAGGAAATCAGTCCTGAATATTCATTGGAAGGACTGATGCTGAAGCTGAAACCAATACTTTGGCCAGCTGGTGCAAAGAACTGACTCACTGGAAAAGACCCTGATGCTGGGAAAGATTGGAGGCAGGAGGAGAAGGGGACGACAGAAGAGGAGATGGTTGGATGGCATCACCGACTCAATGGACATGAGTTTGAGCAAGCTCCGGGAGTTGCTGATGGACAGGGAAGCCTGGTGTGCTGCAGTCCACGGGGTCGCAAAGAGTCAGACACGACTGAGCGACTGAACTGAACTGGGTGCCTCCAGCCTGGATCTCCTTTGAACTTCTCCTCTGAGACACCAGCCCCACCCTAAGGCAATTGTTCTTCGTCACACACAGATGAGGAAGAGGAGGAGTTCATTGAAGAAGAAGAAGATCATGAAGAGGAAGAGTCCACAGAAGGGAAGGAAGAAGGTGAGATACCCATCTACCTCCACTTTTTCATTCATTCAGTGACAACTTGAGATCCCTGCTGAGTGACGCTGGGATGATGTTTCCGGTCCCCAGCAGGGGTTTTAAACCCTTTTAAAGAGTTTTTAAGGTAAAATTAAAAAGAGATTTGAAGGTAAAATTCCGTTCCCTTTTCTCTTAGAGAAGTCCCTCCAACTATTCATAATAAAGAGCCCTCACTTTACCTCTAAATGACCTTCCTAAATGGAAAGTGACACAGTACAACAGAAGTCAGAGAGGGCACTCAGGCTTGGCTCAAAACTCAAAATTTTAAAAATTAGTTGTCAGCATTTTAAAAATTAGTAGTCTTTTTTTAAAAGGAGCTTTTGTTTTTTACAAGCAGATTTCAGTAAAGAATTTGGATTTTCATCTTGTGAAAATTTGGAAAGAGCAAACAATCCTGGGGCTTCCCGGGTGGCTCAGTGGTAAAGAATCTGCCTGTAATGCAGGAGACATGGGTTCGATCCCTGGGTCGGGAAGATCCCTTGGAGAAGGAAATGACAACCCACTCCAGTATTCTTACCTGGATGATTCCATGGACAGCAGAGCCTGCTGAGCTATAGTCCATGAGGTCACAAAAGAGTTGGACATAACTGAGCAGCTAACACTTTCATTTTTCAGCCGTCTATAGTTTTTTGCATTGGATCTGCAATCCATAGCATTCAGGCAGCTAAATTCCATTTTGATTTTAAAAGGAAGAGGTCAGGCAGGAGTTAGTGATCACTCAGTCATGTCCGACCCTGCGACCCCATGGACTGAAGCCTACCAGGCTTCTCTGTCCGTGGGATTTTCCAGGCAAGAGTACTGGAGTGGGTTGCCATTTCCTTCTCCAGAGGATCTTCCCAACCCAGGATCAAAGCCAGGTCTCCCCCATTGTAGGCAGATGCTTTACTGTCTGAGCCACCAGGGAAGCCCAGGCAGGAATTGGGGTTTGATAATTTTCCCCCCGCAGCTTGGTAAGCCCTGCATCCTCCTGCGTTCCCGTCTCACCTTGTTTTTCTTTGTCTTTTTCTTTCAGGACACCAGTAAGGAGACGATGAGGGAGAGACCCTCTAGATGCAGAGAGACAGGGGAGGGTGGGGATGGGCCCAGCTGCCTTAGTGACAGGCCCAGGGTGGGAGGGGTCAGGGCCCCTGGAGGGGCAACGGGGAGGTGTGTCTTCTCTCTGCTCAGGGAGCAGGAACTAGGAGTAGGACCCCACCGCTGTGTCCAGCGTTGCGAACCAGAATTGGAAACGTGCTTGAAACAACCACACTGGATTCTTTTCTACGTTGGTGCAAAATGGAATATTTTGTACATTTTTTAAATGTGATTTTTGTATACTTGTATATGTATGCCCATTTGGTGCTTTTTGTAAAGGAACTTTTGTATGATAATGCCTGGTCATTGTGTGACTGGCGATTGTTATAAAGAAGGGAAGGAAGCCAGGTTGATACAGCTGCCCACTTCCTCTCCTTGGTGGGAGGACTTCGTAGCACTCACAGGTCCAGGAAAGGATAATGTACTGTATTTCAGTGTCTATACCCCACATAAGGGACGGTGACCGAGTCTGTGTTATATGTTGTTTTAATAAATGCACAGAGCTTTCTTCCAATTATTACTAAAAGAGCTGGGGTTTCATTCAGCCTTTTTGTTCAGTGAGGAGAGTTCAGGGCAGACGGACAGAAGGCCTGCTAGGAAGTGTAGGGCAGGAAAGAGACAGTAATGGCAAAAACCCAGGTTTCTATCCCACCAAACAAGTTGTCCTTCAAACTGGCATTTCCCAATGAGAGCTCCTTGGAAAACTGGCCCTGACAGGACCCGTCAGAAAAGATTTCATCTAATGCCTTGTTCTCTGGTTCTCTAGAAAACACAGCCTGAGGCAAAGAGTGAATAGTTGAGCTACCTTCCCAGGACAGCCAGAGTGAAGGGAAGTGGAAGCCAGGCAGGAAAGTGAAGTGAAGTGAAAGTCGCTCAGTCATGTCCAAGTCTTGGCGACCCCGTGGGCTACATATACAGTCCATGGAATTCTCCAGGCCAGAATACTGGAGTGGGTAGCCTTTCCCTATCCAGGGGATCTTCCCAACCCAGGGATTGAACCCAGGTCTCCCACACTGCAGGCAGATGCTTTACCAGCTGAGCCACTAGGGAGGAAAGCAAATATATATAAAGTATAACGTTACCCACAGCTTCACCAAGAGAGCTGGCTGCTTGCTCAAGCATGGGAGATGCTTCTAGCAGGGCAGAAAGAATAACGTGCCTTGAACAGTTCATCAGTAAGAAGAAGGGGGAGACTTGTCTCCTGGCTTCTTTCACCTCCCATCTCTTAGGATTGGAGTTTGCCTCCCAGAGCGTCAATGCCCTGAGTGTCCCTTGTGTCACTGACCCTTCGGGCAGCTGTGGGGGTTGCTCAGGGGCTGTCAGCTGACTCTGCAGGTGGTGAGAGGAGCCTCCAGATCTTGTGGGGTTGGGTGTAGTTTTTGTGCTGGTCTCAGCTTATTAATGACTAATGTGGTTAGACCGGCCCTTGTAATTCTTGTTAATTTCAAGATGCCTTTAAGTACTAAGCAACAGGAAAGTTTAAAAAATAAAGGTTTACTACTTACAAGATCTGGACGTTACATAGCATACCACACAGTGAATTCACAGGTGGAGAGAGGGAGGGATAAAGCGTGGGTCTGTCTTCTGCTATTGGGGTTGAGGGTGGGGGCCTAGAGTTTTGAAGGCTCACTCTTTATTGATGAATTTAAAACATAAGCGTGGGGTTTGATAGCGTGGGAAGAGAGAGAAAAAAAGCGAGTGACCCAAATTGTCAGTTAGCCAAATCAACTAAGATTGCGAAAACAGAGGAATCTCAGTGGGGAGAGGTGCCCAAGGTGTTTGCTAGACATAGGCCCCTTCAAGTGGTTGCCTCTTTTAAAATGGATGGCAATCAGAGCTTAAGTCAGGCACTCACTTTACAAAAAAGAAAATAAAACAAAATCTGACAAGGCTTATGGTTAGAAGGCTAGAGCCGCTGCTGCCCCCACCGTGGTGGTCACCACGGAGGCTCTGCTGGAGCCCAGACTTACTCCAGGGAAGGCCAAGCCAGCCACCTATGCTAGGGCATAGGATGATGACCATGGCTGAAGCAATATCAGGCTCTCCAGGAACAAGGGGCTGGGAGAGAGGTGAGGCTGAGTCAGTCTGATGGAGGTGCGTCAACTGGATTTGAGACCCTTAAGATTTAGGAATTTGAGGAACTCTGCAGAGTCCATCCCACCCTTTTTGACATTCAGAACTCAGTAGCAACTTAAGGGCTCTGTGCAGTCCTGCCATAAAGTTCATGGTGTTCGGAATACCACCTGATCTTTAAAGCTTTTATGTTTTAGGATGTTCCATCCTAAAGGAAATCAGTCCTGAATATTCATTGGAAGGACTGATGTTGAAGCTGAAACTCCAACACTTTGGCCACCTGATGCAACGAATTGACTCATTTGAAAAGACCCTGATGCTGGGCAAGACTGAGGGCAGGAGGAGAAGGGAAGGACGGAAGATGAGATGGTTGAATGGCATCACCGACTCGATGGACATTAGTTTGAGTAAACTCTGGGAGTTGGTGATGGACAGGGAGGTCTGGCATGCTGCAGTCCATGGGGTCGCAAAGAGTCGGACACGACTGAGCGACTGAACTGAACTGATCTGAATGTTTTTTGGCGGATTGAACATTGAACCCAGCATTTCCCAGCTTACTCATTCATGTGACATCCTCCATAACTAGCCCTTCTGAGTAATTCAACCTTATGAAAATGCTTTAAACCCTCACTGCTAAGTCACTTCAGTTGTGTCCGACTCTGTGTGACCCCATAGACAGCAGCCCACCAGGCTCCCCTGTCCCTGGGATTCTCCAGGCAAAAACACTGGAGTGGGTTGCCATTTCCTTCTCCAATGCATGAAAGTGAAAAGTGAAAGTGAAGCCGCTCAGTCATGTCCGATTCTTAGCAACCCCATGGACTACAGCCTACCAGGCTCCTCCATCCATGGGATTTTCCAGGCAAGAGTACTAGAGTGGGGTCCCATTGCCTTCTCCACCTCTGCCCATTTTCACTTCTGGAACTTTTTCCAAGGCTAACTTGATCCCTGTGAATTTCAGGGAATCAAATTTTGCTTTCATTTCCAGTCTTTTTTCAAGTTCTGAAGCAAGAACTAAAAAAAAAAAAGTGTTACATATTACATACAAAAGGGATTCCCTGGTGGTCCAGTGGCTAAGACTCTGCGTTTCCAATGCAGGGGACCATGGTTCAATCCCTGGTTGGGGAACTATATCCCACACTCTACTGAAGATCCCGTGTTCCACAGCTAAGACCTGGTGCTACCAAATAAATAAATAAAATATTTAACAACAACAAAAACCACACGCAAGTGCACAGAACTAATTTCAGAGTTATATAAACTATTATATACTGAAATCTGGTGCTGCTACTTAGCAGACCAGGAAAAAGAATATTGTATATTTAACTGAATCACTTTGCTACATGTCTGAAACACTGTAAATCAATTGCACTTCAATTAAAGAAAAAAATAGAATAAAAGAAAAAAGATTACCACCCCCTAGGGACTCTTTGTGTGTCTGCCTTTTCCTGCTTGGATGTAGCTACTACCCTTTTTTGACAACCCCACACTTTTTTTTCATCGTCCTAAAATATCCTCCTATAGAAGCCTGAAGGAATTTGAGGCCAGACAGAAGTTTTCTTCTCCTTGAAATCACAAAAATCAGTGTTACAACCAGTCCACATTCTACCTCCAGAGTTCCCCAGAGTTCTCACACATGATCTGTGAGATAAGTATATC
Organism: Budorcas taxicolor; assembly: GCF_023091745.1. Classification (NCBI taxonomy): domain Eukaryota; kingdom Metazoa; phylum Chordata; class Mammalia; order Artiodactyla; family Bovidae; genus Budorcas; species Budorcas taxicolor. The sequence continues at coordinate 171,435,336 of NC_068911.1, forward strand.
TATCCATTACCTTGTCACTTATCAGAGGGAGGGAGGAGGGCAATCATGGCTCTGTAATCAGAAATGTGAATTCCAGGGAGATATCTGATATTGCAAACAAGGGAATCTCTAGTTACCACACAAAGGGCACTTGCAAACCGGAACACCCAAAGGTGGTATGAAGTCTTCCTGATCAACAAGTTTCTTTTAAGATCATGCTGCAAAGAAATCAGCTTCAAAGGGGTTACTCCATAAATCTTGAATACAGTTTTGGTGGCTGCATTAGAATCACCAGAGGTTTATTTTTCCCTCAACCTTTAATTCTGGGAAATTCCAAATGCACAGAAAAGTACAGGGGATAGTATAACATACCTTCCTTACTCACTGCGCAGTTTCCGTAGTTACTGACATACGTGTTTCTTCTCTATCATTATTCCTTCTCCTCACTGTGATTGTTTTAAGGCAAATTCCAGGTATCATGTAACCCATTAGATAAAGGTTCTTTTCAAAATCATAATCATTATACCATTAAAAATATACCATACAAATAGCTAAAGAAAGAAGTGATTGGAGATTTCAAGGAATATTTCGCTCAAGATGGGCACAATAAAGGACAGAAACGATAGAGACCTAGTAGATGCTGAAGAGATCAAGAAGAGATGGAAAGAATACACAGAAAAACTGTGCAAAAAAGACCTTAATGAACTGGATTTCTACGATGGTGTGGTCAGTCATCCAGAGCTAGACATTCTGGATAGCAAAGTCAAGTGGGCCTTAGGAAACGCTGATTTAATAAAGCTAGTGTATGCAACAGAATTCCAGAACTATTCAAAATCCTAAAGGATAAGGTCATCAAGGTGTTGCATCCAATATGTCAGCAAATCTGGAAGACCCAGCAGTGGCCTCAGGACTAGAAAAGGTCAAACCTCACCCCAATTCCCAAGAAGGGTAGTACACAAGAAAGTGCTAGCCATCAGACAGTCATACTCATCTCCCATGCTAGTAAGGTCACGCTTAAAATCTTGCATGCTAGGCTTCAGCATTATGCAAACCAACAACTTCCAGATGTCCAAGCTGGCTTTGAAAAAGGAAGAGGAACTAGAGGTCAAATTGCCAACATTCACTGGATCACAGAGAAAGCTAGGGAATACCAGGAAAACATCTACCTCTGTTTCCTCAGTTATGCTAAAGCCTTTGACTGTGTGTATCCTAATAAACTGTGGAAAGCTGTTCGAGTGATGGGAATACTAGACCATCTCACCTGTTTCCTAAGAAACCTGTATGTGAGTCAAGAAGCAACAGTTAGAATCCTGTATGGAACAACTGATTGGTTCAAGATGGAGAAAGGGGTATGACAGGGCTGTCTGCTGTCACCCTGTTTGTTTAATCTGTACACTGAGCACATCATGAGAAATGCTGGGATGGATGAGTAACAAGCTGGAGTCAAGATAGGCAGGAGAAACATCAACAACCTCAAAAACGTGCATAATACCACTCTAATGGCAGATATCGAAGAGGAACTAAAGAGCCTCTTGATGAGGGTGAAGAAGAGTGAAAGAGCTGGCTTAAAATTAAATATTAAAAGTAAGATCATGGCCCCATTACTTCATGGGAAATAGAAGAGGAAAAGGTGGAAGTAGTGACAGATTTCCTCTTCTTGGTCTCTGAGATCACTGTGGATGGTGACTAGAGCCATGAAATCAGAAGATGATTGCTTGTTGGCAGGAAAGCTATGACAAACTTAGACTGTGCTGAGAAGCAGAGACATTACTCTGCTGACGAAGGTCTGTATAGTCAAGGCTATGGTCTTCCCAGTGGTCATGTATAGTTGTGAGGGCTGAACGGTTAAGAAGGCAGAGCACCAAAGAACTGATGCCTTCAAACTGTGGTGTTGGAGAAGGCTCCTGGAAATCCTCTGGACAGCAAGGAGATCAAATCAGTCAATCTTAAGGGAAATCAACCCTGAATATTAGTTGGAAGAACTGAAGCTGAAGCTCTAGTATTTTGGTCATCTGATGTGAACATTGGAAAAGTCCCTGATTCTGGGAAAGATTGAGGGCAGAAGGAGAAGAGGGCATCAGAGGATGGTAAGGCTGGATGGCATCACCGATGCAATGGACATGAACTTGGGCAAACTTCGGGAGATGGTGAGGGACAAGGAGGCCTGGTGTGCTGCAGTCCATGGGGTCGCAAAGAGTTGGACATGACTGGGCAACTGAACAACAAGAATATATCATTTAAAAGAACAATAATTTCATGATAGAATTAAACACAGGAGTTTAAAAATGTAGACTCCCAGACCCCCTTCCCAGACCTACAGAATCAGATTCTTTGTGGAATGTTGATGGACTTTCCTGGTGGCTTAGATGGTAAAGCATCTGCCCGCAATGCAGGAGACCCAGGTTTGATCCCTGGGTTGGTAAGATCCCCTGGAGGAGGAAATGGTGACCCACTGCAGTATGCTTGCCTGGAGAATTCTGAGGACAGAGGAGCCTGGTAGAATACAGTCCTTGGGCGTCGCAAAGAGTCAGACACTACTGAGTGACTAACACACACACACACAGATGTTGACAGAAAAAAAATGCATGAAAGAAAAGGTGTGAGTTCAGTTATATTTGGTGAGTTTACAAAGGAACTGCTCTGAAGCGGTGAGGGAGGAGCCAGAATATATATGAGCTATTTTTTTTTTTTTTTTTTTTTTGCTGTGAAAAACAAGACCCAAGAATCTGAGGTCATTAGCAAATTTTCATTACATGTGTATTTTAACCACCTGTGCTGTGCTAAGTCGCTTCAGTCATGTTTGACTCTTTGCAATCCCATGGACTATAGCCCACCAGACTTCTCTCTCCATGAGATTCTCCAGGCAAGAATACTGGAGTGGGTTGCCATGACCCCCTCCAGGGGCTCTTGCCCACCCAGGGATCAAATCTAAATCTCTTCTCTCTCCTGCATTGGCAGACGGGTGGTTTACCTCTAGCGCCACCTGGGAAGCCTTCTTTATTGGAATATCAACATTTTTAGAATAAAATTGCTGAGGTGTCTGAACTGCCAGGTCCTTTGCATAGGACTTCTAGGGATCTTGGAAGGAGACAGGTACAGCGTACAAATGAAGCGGCTTTTCCATATATCACAGTCTTAACTAATTAGTTAAACTCTTGCAAATCAATTAAAATGAGTACTAGGAAAGTATTAAGTTAAGGGAAATCTGGCATAAGCTTTTTTTTTTTTAATAAAATGAATAAATGTGTCGATCCAATTTGTAAATCTTCATATACTGAGAATTTACAATGTACTTTGCATTTGGCTCAGATGGTAAAGTGTCTGTCTACAATGCAGGAGACCAGGGTTCGATCCCAGGGTTGGGAAGATCCCCTGGAGAAGGGAAATAGCAATCCACTCCAGGACTATTGCCTGGAAAATCCCATGGACAGAGGAGCCTGGTAGGCTACAGTCCACGGGGTCGCAAAGAGTCGGACAAGACTGAGCAACTTCACTTCATTTCACTTTGCCCTCAAGTAAATTATAAGATTAATCTGAGCTGAGCCTGGGGCAGTTTTAAACTTCAACTGGATCGATAAGCTGAGTGAGACCTGCACAAAACACACATCCAATCCCAGTGGATCCCGGCAGGAAGAGCTAGCTGCCGTTTCTCGGCCGAAGACCACGCGTGGCTCCTGGGAACTACCGCGGGGCAGTGGAGAATAGCTGGTGTGCCGGTGGCGGTGTCAGCTCAGTCCAGATGGCGGCTGGGGCTGAAGTGCGACCCTGCTCCATGTAGCGGTGGAGATACAGCCGGTCACCCCAGATTTTAATCGGAGCCCAGAAGGGGAGGAACTGGTGCTGCTAGAGCGACGAGGATGGGTCAGTCAGGAAGGCTACTGTCCCAGGCTGAGTGCAGGCACACCCCGCCCCCGGGAGCCCCCTAGCCTGCGCAGAACTTGGGGGGCCTCGGACGCCTGCAGCCGGAAGGTGGAAACCGATCACGGGTTTCCCGAGGAGGAAGACAACAACCCCAGCCTCAGGAGCCCTTTATTCTGAGTCTAGGAGCCACATTCCTGCTCTCAGGCGTCTCAAAGCCGATTTCAACAAGCCGGTGTCCCGAGAACTTCCCGGCCGGAGGCAGCCAGCCTCGCGCGGGTGGCAAGTGGGCGCAGTGGAGGCAGAAACAGCAAGCAGCAGCCGGGCTGGGCGGAGGCGGTTAGGCTCTCCGACTTAGGCCAGGTGGGCTCCTCGGGCTCCGGGGCCCGGGTGCTGGGGTCAGCGCCCGGGCCCTTTGCAGCCAGCTACACCCTCCCCCTTCCCTGCGGGCTTTTGCGCACGACGCGCCGCTTCACACGGGGAAGCGGGGACTTGATAAAGCCAGCGGGCGCGGGGCGCAGCCGCCGGCGTCGTGGGGGCAGCAGCGGTAGCGACAGCGGGACGACCCCTCGGCGGCCCCGGCGCGGTCTAGGCGGGAGCGGACTCGCGGCAGGGCGGGCGGCCGGAGCTGTGCGCACGGCGCTGGTGGCCGGTGAGCACTCGCCGCTGGAGAGCCCAGCACGCGACTCCAGGGAGCACGTGGCAGGGCGCGCGGGGCCGCATGAAAGCGGGCGAGAGGATGCATCTGTTGGACACCAAGCTTGCAGTTGGGTAAGGAGAACCTGGGGAGGGGCGGGAATTTCAGTGGCCTCAGCCCCATCTTCCCGTCTGCCATACTGGCAGTGGTTGGTTTTGGCGACGGCTCGATCTGGGACCACCCCCCCAACCCCGACAGGAGGGGTCGGGGGGAGGTGGAGGAAAGGGGAAACTGAGGCTGAGCACAGGGACCAGTCACTTCCTCGCCGCAGAGCACAGATCCTGACCCCTGCGGATTCGTGGGGGAGTGCGTGCCTGGAGCTCCGCCCCGGGGCTGGCACTTAGCCCGAGGACCGCCCCGCCCTGGGAAGCCCGGTGTCTCCAAGTCCTTGTGAAGGGGGAGCTGCTGTCTTCCTTTAGCATGAGCTCTGAGACTTCTCCGCGCTCCGCTGGACCGGCCCAGCCCAGCACCGGCACCCCCCCGCCCCGCCCCCGGCTAGTTCCCAAGGTCTTTCCCTCCTCCAAGCCCTGGGAGGGATGGAGGAGGAGGAAACACACGGAGCCAAGACTCCAGGACTGGTCATTCTCCAGCACCCTCCTGCAAGGAGGGGCTTCTGGTCACTCCTTAGAGTCTGTCGCGCTTGGAGTATATCCTTAACTCTTTTGCCGAACGGGCGCAGGGGAATGCGCAGGCCCCGCAGAGAGATAAGACTAAAGTCAGCCCTCTTTGCTCCCATCCCAGCTGAATCTCCCCTCACCCTTCCTCTCTGGACAGGACTTACACAACTCTGTGGCAGGATGGGACCAGCGGCATCCCTCCGTCTTCACCTGGCCTGGCCTTGCAGCCCACTGAGCTGGCTCCCCAGAGCAGCCATTACTGCCATTCCCAGAAGGGTCCTGGCAGTCACGGTGACCCCAAGAAGAGGGCCTGGCGCCAGCTCTGTGTGGCTTCTGCCTTCTGCCTGTTGTTCATGATTGGGGAAGTCATCGGTAAGAACTCTGGGCTAATTCAATGAAATTGGCACATGGGTAGTCTGGATGACCCAAAAGGCTTTTCTCCTGAATGTTCCTGTAGTATTCATACTAACAGCCCCATTTACTGTATGCTTGCCATGCTAATAGTAGGCTTCCCTGGTGGCTCAGAGGGTAAAGGGGCTGCCTGCAGTGCAGGAGGCCAGGGTTCCATCTCTGGGTGGGGAAGATCCCCTGGAGAAGGAAATGGCAACCCACTCCAGTATTCTTGCCTGAGAATCCCATGGACAGAGGAGCCTAGTAGACTACAGTCCATGGGATTGCAAAGAGCCAGACGTGACTGAGCAACTGTCACTCACTCACACCATGCTATACCTCTTACACGCGCACTGTCTCATGCAATCGTCACAACAACCTCGTGCTGTCATGGGTCCTGATAGTCTCATTTTTATGATGAAACTGAGGCATCATAAGGTTAAGTAACTTGTCCGAGATCGCACAAAACTAGTAGGCCAGGAAAGACCTGAATGCTAGAAGAAAACAGCATTTATTGAGTACCTACAATGCCTTCCAAGTCCATTTTGGGTTTTTTGTTTGTTTGTTTTTGGTTGTTTAGGCCCATGGCTTGTGGGATCTTAGTTCCCTGACCAAAGATTGAACCCGAGCAGAGGGTGCCATGAAAGTGGGGAGTCTGAGCCACTGGACCGCAGCGGTATTCCCCTCCAGGCCCAATTTGAACTCAATTTTCACATTCATCCTCTAAGGAGATTTTGCTAATCCCATTTCACAGATGCTAGAAGTCGAGGCTCGGAGAAAGGAAGTCACTTGTTCATGGTTACACAGCTAATGGTGGAGAGGTCTGGAATCCCTTGTCTTTCTCCAGAGCTCATGGTTTCCCTGCTGCACACACTCTCTGGGAAACTGGCTCTTTGGGGAGCCGATAAGGATCCTCCCTCCTTTTGGCCCTGCAGGTGGGTACCTGGCACACAGCTTGGCGATCATGACAGACGCAGCCCACCTGCTCACTGACTTTGCCAGCATGCTTATCAGCCTCTTCTCCCTGTGGATGTCTTCCCGGCCAGCCACCAAGACCATGAACTTCGGTTGGCATCGAGCTGGTGAGGGCCTGGTTGGGATGAGGGTGGAGTTGGGGGAGGGGGTGGGTTAAGATGTAAGTTCTTAGGTGAGTGCACTGGGTCCCTGCGTAAAGCCAGGAAGGGTGACTTTGGTGGGGGAAGAGGATGTCAACCATGACTTTTGTCCTTTGGGAGCTCCCAGTCTGATGGGGGTGCCCTGGTCCCCTGTCCTCTGGGAGTTCCCACCATGCAGGAAAGGAGAGTCCGCCTTCCTGAGAGGGCAAGCTGTATTTATTTAAGAATAAACAACGTTGGGGTTCACTTTGCACATAACGCCATGGATTGGCTCTAGGGGGGAGGGAGAGGTCAGCAAAGCCTTCTGAAGTTCATCTCTGGGCTGCATCGTCATTCTCTTGCTGGGAGATGGCCCAGCCTCTGTTCCTCAGAGCCTCAATTTGCCAGCTGAGCAATGAGTGTATATTTAATGAGTCAGCTTCAATTGAAAAGGTTGTCCCAGATGATGTCTTGAGCTTCTTCTAGCTCCAGCCTTTTCAGATGTACGAGTGGTGGGGTGAGGTGCCAGCCATAGCACCTCCAGCAGAGCCATACCTCCAGTGGGACCCAGGCTCAGATTTTGTGGGGAGGGAGAGGGGGCTCCTTAGCCTCAGGGCCCCATGCTAAGATTGGTACTGGGGGCCGGGCTCTTCCTCAGAGATCCTGGGTGCCCTGCTCTCTGTGCTGTCCATCTGGGTCGTGACGGGGGTGCTGGTGTACTTGGCGGCGGAAAGGCTGATTTCTGGAGACTATGAGATCAAGGAGGAGACCATGCTGATCACGTCGGGCTGTGCTGTGGTCGTGAACATCATGTGAGTGTGGCCTGGGGTCCCTGCGTACCCTCCCCCTCCTCCCAGGCATACCTGCCGGCCTGCTCTTGTTGTGGGTGGGGGCATGCCCCACACCAGGATGGCTGCAGGATCAGAATCTCCCTCGTGGGCTGAGCTCTGGTGCCTGGAACACCTGGGCCCTGCCTGAGGCCTGGGGCCAGGCCATCAGGAACTGTAAACCTGGGGCGGCATCAGGTCCCCACCCTCTATGTGTCCGTGAATAACCAGAGACAGGCTTCCTTCCTGTTGCGGGCGGGGTGAGTCTAGTGCTTACAGGAGCAGGGGTCCCTAGGGACAGAATCTCAAGGCCCTTTTCAATCTGATGTGCCTGAAGCTGGTCTCATTGAGACGCAAATTGTGTAGAGTGGGGGTGTCTATTTTGGGTTCTCTCCCCCTTGCCCAGTGGCCTTGGGCAAGCCAGTTTCCTCTCTGGGCCTCAGCTTCACCCTCTGTGACATGCTGAGGGGATCTCGATCTCCTCTGTAGTGCCCTTCTGCTCTGAGGTTTGGCACTGGGGCAGCTTTGTGCCCAGGTTCAGCCTGGCATTGGATGGAGCTGAGCCCCTCCTCCCGTTGGCAAAACTCTGAACCAAGGCCACGTTCGCTGGGCTCCTTCCGTGGCCAAAGGGATCATGCAGTCTTGGGTGGGGGTTGGGATTTTGACCCCCACAGGGAGGTCAGTCCTGATGGGGGCCTCTGCCTGGCCGAATTTGAAGCTTCCATCTGCTCCCTCAGCGAGCCCCTGGACTTTGTCTCCACTCCCATAGAATGGGGTTGATTCTTCACCAGTCTGGCCATGGACACAGCCACAACCCCGAGCACGGCCACAACGCCAGCCAGGAGCAGGGAAGCCCCAGTGTCCGAGCTGCCTTTATCCACGTCATTGGAGACTTTCTGCAGAGCTTGGGCGTTTTGGTGGCAGCCTTTATTTTATACTTCAAGGTTAGAGCTGGGGACAGGGGGAAGTAGGGGAGGGGGTGTAGGTCACCTGGGGGCTTCTCTCTGCATAGGACCCTTTCCAGTTTCTAGCTCCCTCCCAGCTCTGGGCAGAAGGGTGGGAGAGGGAAGAAACATTTACCCAACACCCACTAAGCATTAGCACTTCTGATGTTGATGAGAATCCTGAAGGGAGGTGATGGTGTTTTCTGCAGCCCAGAAAGGTTCAGTGACTTGCACAGTATCACTTAGCTGGTAAGCTGTGGAGTCAGATTCAAATCCAGAACTGTAGGCTGCTGAAGCCTGGGCATTGCCCATTACATAGAGGCAGTGGGGTGTAATGGAAAGAGCCCAGTGTTGGGTTTGAAGCCTAGATCACCCCTTGCTAGCTGCATGATGTAAAGGAGTCCCTTGCTCTAATTGAGCCTCTGTTACCCCACCTATAAAGCTGGGATGTTGGGCCAGATGGTGCCTAAGATTGCATTTAGCTCTGTCTGTGGCTTAGCCTCTTGGGCAGGGAGGGGTGGGAAGGCATGGTGTCTTATCCTGAACTGTGGTATGTCCTGCCTGTCCTTCTGGACACAGAATAAAAGGTAGAGAACTGGGGAGGCAGGGTCAGGGTGAAGCTCATGCCCACCCCGCAGAAAAAGCCCTTCTCCCTGACTCACTGCTAGGTGGGAGGGGAGAAGGGAGGCTGAGGTGTTGGCTGGTGACCCCCCAGCTCTGCCTCTCCTTTTTCCTTGTAGCCTGAGTACAAGTTTATAGACCCCATCTGCACCTTCCTGTTCTCCATCCTCGTCCTGGGGACAACCTTGACCATCCTGAGAGACGTGATCCTGGTGCTGATGGAAGGTAATCTGAACTTGGAGCTCCCTTTTCGCTCTTTATTTTCCAATGCAAAGATAAGTTCGAGTCTGTGTATATGTGGGCTTCCCAGGTGGCCCAGGGGCAAAGCATCTGCCTGCAAATCGAGCAGACACCAGTCTGATCCCTGGGTTGGGAAGCTTCCCCTGGAGGAGAAACTGGCAACCCATTCCAGTATTCCTGCTTGGGAAATCCCACGGACAGAGGAGGCTGGCGGGCTACAGTCAATGGGGTCACAAAGAGTCAGACACGACTGAGCATGCACTGTGTGTGTGTGTGTTGGTTGTGAGAGTACATCACAGCACATGGTGGGGGGGCAAGGTCTGGAGAACCTCCTGGGGTCCAGGCTAATCTTGACATTGAGCAGGGTCCTCAGGTGTGGTTGTTCTGGAAATGTCCCCTGGATCGTCCTTTCCATCCCTCTACCCCCAAGGGTGCCTTCTCCCTGCTGGGCTGTGTCCTCCCTGCCAAGTCTGGGGGCTTCCAGGTGTGTCTTTAGCAGCTGGCCCTCCTGCCCTTCCTCATATGCTTCCTGAGTCTCCACTTGCCTTCCCTTTTGGAGTGAGGATTATGCTTCTCATTGCACAGTGCTGGGGGGTGCAGATTGAGGATGAGAAAAAGACAGTCGGAGTTGGACAAGAAACACTGCTGAATCCACTCCAGCTCAGGCCGTCTTTCCTGAGGCGCTCCCGCCTCGGGAAGACGTGGCAGGGCTTTGAGGGGTGCTTAGTGGTAGCGAATGGTCTGCCCGAGTTACCACACCTACTTACCTGGCTTTCTGGCACCCAGGGTCTGGGGCCATACGTCTCTGTGGTTGGAATCAGTCTGGATCCTGGTTTGGGGTCAGCCTGAGTGTTCAGCTGCAGGTCAGAGCATTTTCTCCAAGAATGTGATGGACCCAGATAAAAATGATGACAAGGATGCCCCATGGGGGTGCAGGGAGCCCCGGGTTGCCTTCTTTATCTTAAAAAAATTTTTATATCAAACATACTCAGGGAAGAGGCACTATTCTAGGCACTAATAGGGTGATAAACCAAACAGTTGTCCTGCTCGCATACAGAGTTTCCATCTGAGACAGGGAGATAGCAAGAAACTAACAAATAAGGTCATTTCTGACAGTGTCAAGTGTGAAGAGGAAAATACAGCAGGGTGACATGATGGGGCTCGTTTCGGGAGGCAGGGGTGACCTCAGCTCTGCTGGCCACGGAGGTCTGCGTGAGGCGCTGTGTGAGGAGCAGGAAGCAGTGTGGGTGGGAGGCAGCCCTGTCCCTGTCGTCCTCAGGGACCCCCAAGGGCGTGGACTTCACAGCCGTGCGGAATCTGCTGCTGTCCGTGGAGGGCGTGGAAGCCTTGCACAGCCTGCACATCTGGGCGCTGACCGTGGCCCAGCCTATCCTGTCTGTCCACATCGCCATTGGTGAGTGGTGAGAGCACTCGTGCAAGAGAGGCAGCCAGGGACCCTGGGGCCATCCCTGCCCGACCTGCCCAGATGATGCCGGGTGCTCACGGTGCCGGTGCTTTGGATCTGACCCCATGCTGAGTACTGGGCATCTGTTATTTATTTGATCATCAAGGTCCCATTTATAGATGAAGAAACTATAGCGGTGGGAGGTGGTAAAGGCACTCGCCCAGGCTTTTACAGCTAGTAAGTGGCAGAGGAAAGACTCCGAGCCTTTAAGCCAGAGCTTTTCCGGCCCTTTCAGGGTTGTGTGCCAGGTGTGGGAACCAGACGGTTGCCTGGTACGGGAGTGAGTCTGGGGGTTTCTTGATGTTCATGGCCCCCTATCTTGTTCTGCTGGGGCTAGGACTTGAGACTTGCCTCCTACTCGCTCCTAAGGGCCCAAGAGTGAGTAACTGGTTCTCTGGTGCCTCCCCTCTCCCACCGCGTGTCTTCTCGGCCCCCAGCTGAGAATGCAGATGCCCAGGCTGTGCTGAAGGCAGCCAGTGACCGCCTGCAGGGGATGTTCCACTTCCACACCACGACCATCCAGATCGAGGACTACTCTGAGGACATGAAGGACTGTCAGTCATGCCGGGGCCCCTCGGACTGACCACTCGACCAGGCATCAGCAGGGCGGGGACAGGCCTGCCAATGGCTGGATTGAGTGTCCCCCGCCGACCCCCAGGCTCAGCCAGGTCTTTGCCTGCCCTGGCTGGGTTATGAACCAGGTCCTCCTCCTGACCGCTGCTCCATGTTCAGTGACGAGGGGCCTTGTCCAGAAACGGGCTCCTCCCTTGCCTCCCTCATCTGACTACTGCCAGCCCCAGGAGGGGAACCCGGCAGGTATGGAGCTGGTGTCACCGTGCTCCTCCAGCTCCCGGCGGGGCAGAGTTCAGGCCTAGTCCTCAGCTAATGCCACCCAACTACCAGCCTCTGGAAAGGCAGTGAGGCACGGAGAGAGGTGACAGAGGGGAGACCGGCCTCGTTGTCTCCTCACCTGCCTGCCTAACTCCCCATTTTTGGTCTGTCTGGCCTCTGCCTTATGCATCTGCGAAGCAGCTCTGCGAACCGAGCCCCCTTCCTATGCCTCCGACAATACGCTTCAAGGAGGCCATAGGCCACAGAAATCAGGATCCAGGGGGCACCTGAGGCTGATCTGTGCCTGAATCATTTCAGTTTGATTTCATTTCACGTTTCCTTTTCCTGGAGGGAGGGGGCTTCTGACTAGGTAAGGACCTGCTGGGTTCCTCTTTCCTTATCCCACCCTCACCCAAGAAGCTGTGCCAATGCAAAGGTGCCCTGGCATGAGAGGTGGAGGTGGGTGGAGCCCCAGAGCTCCCCGGCCACCCCTCTTGCTCTGATCGTGTCCTGGGGTCAAGGAGCCTGACATCAGATATGGTTGGGCCGGCTCTGTTGCCAGCATGTCCTGGCCTGCTCAGAACTTGGGGATGGACGACAAAGCAGGCACAACCCAAACAGGAGCCCCCGGCTTCCTGAATTAGAAGGTGGCTCATGCTTCCGCGATGAAGTGGAGGGACGTGTCCCCAGTCTGTGTCGCAGAGGAGGCATGCTCCCAGGCGGCAGGCGGCCCTGATCTAACGGTCTGTCTCTGCCCTCAGGCGGGTCAGGGCCTGTCTCATCTGTGGACTGAGAACGTGGACACCCACCTCACAGGGTTGTTGTGAGGCTTGGAGCCAAAGTGGGCTGAGCACATGGTGGTTGTGGAAGAGTGGCTCCTTTTCTCATCATTCTGGAAGGATGGCCAGAGGAGCCAGGTGCGCTCCCAGCCTCCTGGGGCAGCATTGGGTTTGTCTTGACCCTGTCCTGACCTATGGTGGGAGCAGGAGGGGCTGGTCACTCTCACCTTCCCCTCTGAGCCTCTCTCTTCCCATCAGTGAAATGACCTCTTTGCGCCTTTTCAGCACTCCCATCCAGGGTTGCCTGTGATCTCATTCTATCTGCAGGTTCTTCAGCCCCTTAAAATCAGGGGGAAGTTGTGTTGGCTTGGATATGTGTGTGTGAGACAGAGAGACTTCTGGTTGATGGAGCTCCATTCCACCCCAGTCTTCCTCCCCCCAGCCATCACAGGCCACAAGAGCCCAGATCGCTGTGCTATATGCCAAGTCTGCACACCCCTCTCAAGAGACAGCCATTGCTGTCCTCCCTTTTTGCAGATGAGAAAACTGAGGCTCAGAGAGGTTGAGTCACTGGCTCAAAGTCACACAGCCGGTGTGAGGCAGGTATGGGATTTCTGCCTCGTTCCCCTAGGCCTCCCCCTACAGCAGGGGCTGGGGACCTGCTCTGGGCTGCATGTTGGTACAGTATGAGCCTTTTGGCCTGGCAGCCCACAGGTGAGGCCTTGCCAAGGCAGTTCAGCGTTCTGGGTGCAGCAGCTAGGAGTGCAGAGGGAAAAGGTGCCTCTTTCCCCATCTGGGCCTGGCACTTGGAGTCCTCCCCACCCCGGGAAGACTGCCTGGGCCGCAGCTGTGTACTTCCTCACCCACTGTCCTTGACTCAGGGCCAGACTGTCTCCCCTCCCCTTTAACTCCCAGTGCCCCCTCCACCTCAAGAATCTAGCAGCCCGTGGCTCCCCAGAGAGAGAGCCTTCTCGGCACCCCACACTGTAAGCAGCTCCAGGGATGACCTGAGTCATCTAGGGGCCAGAGGTCAAACTGGAGGATGGAGGTGGGAGGCCTTGGAGTGGCCTTGGGGACAGCATGTTCTGGCCAGCAAGCTAGTCACTAGTCACGGGAGTTTCCAGAGCTGCGAGGCCATCAAAGCAGAAAAACACCCGATACCCTGGACCTGGTTTGGACCCACCGTCCCCGTCCCCCTCTCTCAGAGTGGCCCCAGATCCCAGGCGAGACCTGAGTCCCCCTCCCCCGTGCAGCTGCCGTGGAGGTATTTATAGCCTGAGCGTGAGGCAGCAAGGACACGCGCTTTTATTTCGGAAGTGATAATTCCAGTTCCAGGTGGGTGAGCCCAGGAGGACCCAGAGTCCCCTCCCCTACTCTACTCTCACTACCAGGGCCCTGGGGACCGCCCCTGCTACCACTCAGCCCGCCTAGAAACGGCCCCCCTTCTTAGTCCAAAGTGTGTGGGCCAAACCAGTTTTCAGACGTCAAACTGGGCACCACCAACCAACCTCCAAGACCCCGCGCCCTCTAATCCCACCCAGCAGGCGTTTAGAACTCCCTTCTCGGTCCTGGATCCGCCTGCAATGCAGGAGACCTGGGTTCGATCCCTGGATTGGGAAGACACCCTGGAGAAGGGAAAGGCTACCCACTCCAGTATTCTGTCCTGGAGAATTCCATGGACTGTATAGCCCATGGGATCACAAAGAGTCGGACAAGACTGAGCGACTTTCACTCTCGGTCCCGGAATAGGAAGCGCGGCTCGGTGCTGACCTCTAATGGACGAGGCTGATAGTGCGGGACGACGGCAGTGCCTGAGCCGAGGGGGCCCGAGGGGCCACCGGCGTGCCCACCTCCTCCCCTCCCAACTCTGCTCCGCCTGGTCGAGAAGGAAGCCCTGAAACTTGCTTCCCGGCGCGTCTTTGCTCCATCCCTGAGGCTCCAGGATTGTGCCCGGCAAGCCAGGAACCTGCGGCAAAGATGCCTCCCGGGGGTGTAGGCGTGGAGTTCACTGCGCACACCTTGTCCACGCCCCCGCCCACTGTCGGCACAGGGCCCAGGCCCGTAGCTGATGTCTATCTGATCGTCAAATATTTGTGGCGTACATGCCAGGCCAGAGAGAGGAGGCCACGGCCCTGCCCTCCCGGGGGCCTGACAGTGTACCTGTGCAAGCCAGCATGAATAAGGGGACTACGGGACACACCGGCTGTGAAAGCGCAGAGGATCGGGGCGGGGGTGGGGGTCAGGCAGGTTCGTGGAGGAGGCGAGGACCTGAAAGAGAAGCAGATGTTAGCTCGGCAGAGAAGCCAAGAAAGGCATTCCAGGTAAAGGGTCTGCGAAGGCAGAGGCCAGGCGGCAGATGTAGCGTGGAGCACGTGGGAACTGCCGCTGGGCTGGAGGAGGGGGCGAGGCTGTTGCTGGCCAATCGGGATCGGCCGTGTTGGGCTCACCGGCAGCCTGGATTGGGTCTCCAGATATTCCAGGGGAGGGGACTGCGGCTCCATCCCCGCCCCCAACCCCGGGCAGGTTGCAGCGCCCCCTGGGAGCCGGGCCAGGGTCTCAGCTGGTTGGTTCCTCCTAGGGCTTCTCCAGGCTGCGATACTTCTTACGCAACACAGACACCGGGTCCTTGAAAAGCACTGGGTCTAGACGGAGGCGCGATGACACTAGGGGCATGTGGCCGAACCCTGCCGCCATCTGGTTGAGGCAGTCCTGGGCGGCCGGCTGAGGCTCCGCTCTGAACCGCGGACCCCCAGGCGCCTAAGAGGGGGCAGAGAAATGCGTTGGGGGGGGTGCTTCTCTTACTTGGAACCCCGCCCCCCCCCGCCCCCCCCCGGCCCGTGCAGCACAAAGGATTTCGGTTAGACAGCCTGGCTTCCCTAGCCAGGGCCCTCCCAGTGCCGACCACGCCCCTGGGGCCTCACCAGTGGAGGAGGTCTGGCCTCCTGATGCCACGGCCCATAGGGCACCTTGATAGGCGGCAACTTGGTGACGGCTGCTACTAGAAAGTTCATCAGGACATCCACGCAGGGGGGTGACTCATCTGCCAGAGTCCTCAGAGCCTTGGGCAGGGAGTGGGTGAAGAGGGTGTGGTAATACCTGGGTGAGAGGAGAGGAATAGGAGAGGCTGCAGCCCGATTCCCCCCCAAGGCCGAATTCTTCTCCCTCCTGGCCTCACTCTCCCATTGACCCCAAATTCCTAAGCTTCTTGTGAAAGTCCTGCACCCTTTTCTGAGCCCTGGCTGCCTCCAGGAGCTCCCATCCTGGGTATGCTCTGCTCTCCACTACTCTGTGCCCTGTGGCTTCTCTGCAGCCAATAGTGAAATGAAATGCAAAAGAAAAAAGAAATGCAGAAAGGCAAAATGATTGTCTGAGGAGGCCTTACAAATAGCTGAGAAAAGAAGAAAAGCTAAAGGCAAAGGAGAAAGGGAAAGCTGTACCCATCTTGAATGCAGAGTTCCAAAGAATAGCAAGGAGAGCTAAGAAAGTGATCAGTGCAAAGAAATAGAGAAAACAATAGAATGGGAAAAGGTAGAGATCGCTTCAAGAAAATTAGAGATACCAAGGGAACATTTCATGCAAAGATGGGCACAATAAAGGACAGAAATGGTAGGGACCTAACAGAAATAGAAAAGGGGAGTCGCTCAGTTGTGTCCAACTCTTAGCGACCCCATGGACTACAGCCTACCAGGCTCCTCCATCCATGGGATTCTCCAGGCAAGAGTACTGGAGTGGGGTGTCATTGCCTTCTCCGACACAGCAGAACTATACACAAAAGATTTTAATGACCCAGATAACCATGATGGTGTGATCACTCACCTAGAGCCAGACATCCTGGGGTCCAAAGTGAAGCCAGCCTTAGGAATCATCGCTATGAACAAAGCTAGTGGAGGTGATGGAATTCCAGTTGAGCTATTTCAAATCTTAAAAGATGATGCTGTGAAAGTGCTACACTCAATATGCCAGCAAATTTGGAAAACTCAGCAGCGGCCACAGGACTGGAAAAGGTCAGTTTTCATTCCAATCCCAAAGAGAGGCAATGCCAAAGAATGTTCAAACTACTGCACAATTGCACTCGTCTCACACACTAGCAAAGTAATGCCCCAAATTCTCCAAGCCAGGCTTCAACAGTATGTGAACCAAGAATTTCCAGATGTTCAAGCTGGATTTAGAAAAGACAGAGGAATTAGAGATCAAATTGCCAACATCTGTTGGATCATAGAAAAAGCAAGAGTTCCAGAAAAACATCTATTTCTGCTTTATTGACTACACTAAAGCCTTTAACTGTGTGGATTACAACAAACTGGAAAATTCTGAAAGAGATGGGAATACCAGACCACCTTCCCTGCCTCCTGAGAAATCTCAGGAAGTTTCCAGGTCAAGAAGCAACAGTTAGAATCGGACATGGAACAACGGATTGGTTCCAGATTGGGAAAGGAGTATGTCAAGGCTGTATATTATTACCCTGCTTATTTAACTTATATGCAGAGTACTTCATGCAAAATGCCAGGCTGGATGAAGCACAAGCTGGAATCAAGATTGCCGGGAGAAATATCAATAACCTCAGATATGCAGATGACACCACCCTTATGGCAGAAAGCAAAGCAGAACTAAAGGGCCTCTTGATGAAAGTGAAAGAGGAGAGTGAAAAAGCTGGCTTAAAACTCAATATTCAAAAAACTAAGATCGTGGCATCCGGTCCCATCACTTAATGGCAAATAGATGGGGAAACAATGGAAACAGTGAGAGACTATTTTATTGGGCTCCAAAATCACTGCAGATGGTGATTGCAGCCATGAAATTGAAAGATACTTTCTCCTTAGAAGAACACTTATGACCAACCTAGACAGCATATTAAAAAGCAGAGACATCACTTTGCCAACAAAGGTCCATCTAGTCAAAGTTATGGTTTTTCCAGTAGTCATGTATGGATGTGAGAGTTGGACTATAAAGAAAGCTGAGCACCGAAGAATTGATGCTTTTGAAGTGTGGTGTTGGGAGAAGACTCTTGAGAGTCCCTTGGACAGCAAGGAGATCAAACCAGTCAATCCTAAAGGAAATCAGTCCTGAATATTCATTGGAAGGACTGGTGCTGAAGCTGAAACTCCAATACTTTGGCCACCTCATGTGAAGAACTGACTCATTTGAAAAGACCCTGATGCTGGGAAAGATTGAAGGCAGTAGGAGAAGGGGACGACAGGTTGAGATAGTTGGATGGCATCACCAACTCAATGGACATGAGTTTGAGCAAACTCTGGGAGATGGTGATGAACAGAGAAGCCTGGCATGCTGCAGTCCATGGGGTCACAAAGAGTTGGGCATGACTGAGCGACTGAACTGAACTGAACTTTCCTTTCCCTCAGGCTCCGTGGGGCCCCCTCCCCTGGGCTCTGAGTCTGAATTCAGGCAGAGTGAGAAGGAGGAAAGGATCAGCTGGTTCCCAGGCCTTCAAAGATGGCAGCCCAAAGAGTAGCTTCAGGGAGGCTGTGGATTTACCACACCTCCCCCAAATCCAAACCCTGTCCATGGCCTCTGCATGGCTCTGCTTAAAATACCACTAGCTGCCTTTGGTTGACTATCTGTGTGCGAAGGACTTCATGTACTTTTCTTATTTGATGGTCATACCAGCCCTGTGAGGTGAGTACACTTTACAAATGAGGAAACTGAACCTCAAGAGAGGTGGGGAGACTTGCCCATCACAGCACTGGGAAGTGGCCTTGAACCTGGATCTCTGGGCTATATGCTGGCTGTGTGTGTCCACTCCCATACCACCCTGCTCCTGGTTCAAAGAGGGGGGTCTCTGTGACCCTCTGAGTCCAGTGCCAGTGTTACCATCGGTACCTGTGGTAGAAGGCAGCTGAGGTGAGAACCATGGAGAATTCATTGGCCCTCTCGCCAGTGTAGCCCCAGCCCCCCTGGGCCGCATCCCAGAAGTGGCTCCATGTGAGAAAGCCGACCATCCGCTCTGGGAAGCTCTGCCATACCATGAAAGCGAAGTCCACCTGGGGAGATATTTAAGTGAGGTGTGAGGAAGGACTTTCTGCCGAGCCAGGAACATCGGAGACATGGAGTCAAGGCCAGCCCGGCTGAGAGGACTCAGGGGAGAGGAGATGGCAGCCTGAACATGTCCAGGGGTTGCTTAGGAACTCCCCAACTGGGAAATAGAAACAGTGCTTTGCAGCTGGGAACTGAAAATATCTTCAGAGAGTCTGTGAAGTGAAAGTTGCTCAGTTGTGCCCGATCCTTTGCAACCCCATCGGCTGCAGCCCGCCAGGCTCCTCTGTCCATGGAATTCTCCAGGCAAGAATACTGGAGTGGGTAGCCATTCCCTTCTCCAGGGGATCTTCCTGACCCAGGGGTTGAACCAGGGTCTCCTGCATTGAAGGCAGATTCTTTACCATCTGAGCCACCAGGGAAGCCCAAAGAATCTGTGGAAAGCTTTTGTTAGACTTCTAAGGAGGGGGCTGATGGCTCACCTGGGTGATGTCTAAAGCAGGAGGCTAGACCTCTTGATCTTTGATCATCCCAGCTCCCGGACTCTGAGGGGCTGCCAGGACCCACACAGGAGTCCTCTTGAGGGGTCCTCACCTCACTTGTGGAAAGACTGCTGTGGGCGTCCAGGCTCAGAATGGCATCAGTGTCGATGGCGCTGTACGGGAGGAAGCGGTCACTGGCCTGCAGGGGGACGGGATGGAGGGCAACTCAGCTGTGGGACCCCTCCCCAGGCTCCCACGGTGAGAATCTGAATATCTGCTAAGCAGGATCCCCACCCTCGCCACCCCCTGCAGGCATGGTGTAAAAGGAAGAGCCGTGAAAACAAGTCTGCAAGGAACTCGGACCCGAGGACCTCGCTTTCCCTCTGCGGATTTCAGTCTGTCCTTTGGTTAAATGGGGCCATTGATGTCTAGGTTCCTTCCAGGTTTGACATTTCAGGATTCCTCTAGTGGCACATCAGATGCTCACCTTAACCCTGGAAGGGGTTGTTAAATATCCTTTGTTTCAAAGAGACAGCTTCAGAGAGATGGGCTTGCCCAAGATGGCACAGCAAGTGGTTGTGTTACACCAACCCAGATTCTCGGAAGCCACCTGCCCCATCCCCACCCCCGCCCCAAATGCTGCCACCTGTCCAAGTTTCCCCTCTCTCCCTTACCTGAGACAGCAAGGTAGTCCCTCTGCCTTCCCTCATCACACAAAACTTGGTTCTCTGGCAGTACAATTCACAAGGATGGAAGAGAATCATTTCTATTAGGCCTGCAGCTGAAACCCATGGTATGATTTCTCCAGGCCCAACTTGAAGTCCAGCTCAGGCCCAAGTGAATCCTGCCGTGTGTGTGTCCCCCAGATCCCAGCCTTCTGCCCTTCCTGTGCCCCTCCCCATCCTCACCTTCCTGTGCCCATCAAGGACTGTCAAGGGCACTGCTGTCTCAGGCCACCTGGGTGGGGGTGGCTTCTTACTGCTCCAGAGAACCAAGATCTAGAAGGAAAGACGGGGGAGGATGTCCTGAAGCCTGGGGCAGAAGGTGGTGGTGGGAGGGGCTGTCCCAGGAGTCCTCTTTCTCAGGGTGGAAGAAGTTTAGGGGAGCCGCTGCTGTAGGTGGCTTTGGAAGGAATTTAGTTGGATCCAAGGTGCATTCATGGCTGCTGTGTTTTTGCCTCTGGGTTTCTGGAAGGCATGAATTCCAGTAACACACAGGTAGCTATCTGTAGCGTTAGAGCTCAGGTCACACCTAGCCTGGACCCTGACCCCATCCCCATCTTTTCTCGAAGGTTTTCATTCTCTTCCTCTTGCTCTTTTATCATTCCCAGCCCAGCTCAAGCCCATCTTTGAAGCTGCTCCATCTGTGCTCTGGCTGAACAAACTGCTTATTTCCTTTTCATGTACTCTCGAGAGCCTATCTGGCTTCTCTGGAGTGACATTTGACAGTCTGTGCTCTGGGAGATGCTAACTAAATATGAATCTGGGGCAGAATCCTTTCCTGCTTTTTCTCTGCATCCTCAGCATCAAGCCCAGGGTGCTCAGAAAATGCCGGATGAGCAAATGAATGCATGTACGTTTACTTCCCTGGTGGTTCAGACGGTAAAGCGTCTGTCTACAGTGCGGGAGACCTGGGTTCGATCCCTGGGTCAGGAAGACTCCCTGGAGAAGGAAATGGCAACCCACTCCAGTATTCTTGCTTAGAAAATCCCATGGACGGAGAAGCCTGGTGTCCATGGGGTCACAAAGAGTCGGACACGACTGAGCGACTTCACTTTCTTTCACTTCACGTTTACTTCAACCTCCCAAGAGGTGCCTGTTTTTCAGGGGGCTTCATCAGTTTCCATGAGGGAAGAGGGGATAGAGGTGGGGGAAAGAACCTAGGGAGAAACTTGGAACTGAAAGAGGAAGGCAGCAATGGTACTTGAAAATCCTTCCCATGACTCTCCCACAATGTGTGGTTATCCTTGGTATCCAGATGTCTTCAAGGGCCCCACCCTGTTCCTTGCCCCTACTCTGGATCCAAGCACCCCAGCTGGCAAGGGGGCAGACCTGGGCACAGTGCTGGGCGCCTGCCACCGCCTGGATGAGCTTCAGGGGGGGCTGGCCTGGAGCCCCCACCCAAATCAGGGCGCTGAACCTGCCCAGAGGACGAGAGCCTGGAGGAACGAGACACAGGCTGTTAGGGTGGGAGGGAACAGAACCTCCTGGAGAATGACCTGAGGTGGGAACCTGGGGAGCCGGGAGGGGTTGGGGGTTTGGAGAGGGGCTTGGTGGGACCTTAGGGTTGAAGCTGGGGCAGACTTGGGGCGAGTTGACGAGGGGACTTCAAGTTGTCCCATCCCTAGGGCACTCACCTTGTTGTAGGTGGTAGAAGGGGAAGTCCGAGGGGCTTGTGGAGAAAGTGGACAGGGCCAGGAGTGCCCCTGGGGGGCTGTTCCACAGGAGCGAGGGGTGAGCAGATGCTCCAGAGATTCGGTCCTGAATAATCTGCAAAAGGAGAGAAGGCTGGGCAGAGGGCGTGGCCAGTGTGGCGGTGGGCGGGGCCTGGGGAAGCGAGGCAGTCCCACGCCACCCTCTCCAGGAATCGGGGAGGGCAGCATCTGGATCACCAGACGGCTGGGGACAGCAGGGTTCAGAGTCCAGAGTAGGGGTCGCTGCCTGATGCTGTCTGCACTCATGGCAGACACCACGAACAGGCCATGACGTTCTTTCCGGAACTAGAATCCCTGCCAACACAAGCCCCAGGCAACCAAGGCCCATCAACTGGAGCTGGTGCATGCTTAGAAATCTGTTTGCTACAGATGTCGCTCTAGAGAGGGGGAAACTGGGCCAAGACCGGAGAAGGAGCTCATTCAGGAGCTTGGAGCCAAGTCTCAGATTCTTCCCAGAAGCATCTTCAAGGGGGAAGCCTAAGCACCAGGGCAGAGGAGGTGTTTGAAGAGAGGAGCATGGTGAGGGGACAGGGATGGGGTGGAGCCAGGCATCCGAGTCCCCCTCAAGTGAGTCCCCCTCACCTCCAGAGTGGTATGGATGACTTTCTCGATGGAGGAGAAGTACGCATCCCACAGAAACTGGGCCTGCTGACGCAGGGCAAGGACCCGTGTGAGGGGCATCT
This sequence comes from Budorcas taxicolor, assembly GCF_023091745.1. Taxonomy (NCBI): domain Eukaryota; kingdom Metazoa; phylum Chordata; class Mammalia; order Artiodactyla; family Bovidae; genus Budorcas; species Budorcas taxicolor. The sequence goes on from NC_068911.1 coordinate 171,457,268, forward strand.
CCTGGAGGGCAGCCAGGACCTGGGGCCAGAGGGAGAAAGGAAGCATGGGGCCCTGGCAGGCTGTGACTGACCTGGTGTGGGGACAACCTAGGGTGCGGGTCTGGAACCAGAAGTTGGCTCCCGCGGTTCTCTACGTGGGTTGGCAGCTGTCATCCTTGGCAAAATCCCAGGTAATTTAGCAAGTGTTCAAGGGTCACACAGAGCTGGGTTTAAATGCCACTTAGTAACTGTGTGACTGTGGACAAAGCACTTAACATCTCTGAGTCTGCTTCCTCATCTGTAAAGTGGACAGATAGTCCTGGCCTCATAGGGTGGTTGCAAGGATTAAATTAGCTGATAGATATTAAGTGTTTAGCACATTGTAGAGGCTCAGTGGAAGGAAGCTATTCCTGTTAGCTTCTTGCCCTGTTCTCCACTTCTCAGGAGATTCGAGGCTTACGTTTATATTTTTCAGAGATGAGCAAAGTTAGTTTCATCAGACCAGAAAATCACTGAGCATTTTACTTTCCCACTCCAAGCTCCATGTAGGCACTCAGATTTTGGATTTTTTGGTGACTTTTCCTTAAGCTAGGTACTTAAGCAGTCATGGACCAGTAGGATTGGGCCCATGGAGACCATCTAGTCTAACTTATCCCATTGTACAGATGGGGGAACTGAGGCTGAAAGAGGCTGAGGACTTGCTCTCAGAACCCCAGAGGCTTAGGGCTGGGGTTAAAGTCATCAATATACATAAATGGAGGATAGGAGTGAGGGCTAGGATCCCGGGGTCCCCCCATGTCCCAAGTCCAGTCCCCACCCCACAGGCAGGGCCCTGAGCTACCTGAAGTGGGAGCCTCTCGTCAGCTACAACGGCCGCCTTGGTCCAATCGATGACTTCCGAGAAGGGCAGCTCCCAGCGAGGGCTGAGAAGCACAGGAATGCAGCCAGCCTGGGGGGTAGGGGGGTCACTGGGGAGCCCAGTCCCAACTTGCACACACTCTCCCCTCCTCTCTGCTGCACTGGGGGCAAGGGGTAAAGAGGAGAGAAAAGTGGGATTTTTCTGGGGATGGGGGGTTGTTCTGCATGGGGTGCAGTGAATACGGCTGAAGACACACCCGAGTCTCAGAGTCAAGGAGTGGGCAGCTCACCGCCCCTCCCCACTGGTCTGGGCTTAGACCACCCTTCCAGTTCAGGAGTGTAGTGGGAGAGGGCCGGGGGGTGCCCCCATCCAGGTTGTACCTGCAAGGCTTGAAGGAAGTGCAAGGCATCAGGACTGCGGCCAGGGATGAGGCAGAAGGTGGCATTGGGTAGCGTTGCCCGGGGGTGGGTCCTAAAGAGGCACAGGAAGGGGTCCTGCACATAGAAAGCCTAAGACAGCTGCCCCCACCCCAGCTCCCTTGATGCCCGCACCCCAGCTCCCTTGATGTCCCCACCCCAGCTCCCTTGCTGCCCCCACCCCAGCTCCCTTGATGCCCGCACCCCAGCTCCCTTGCTGCCCCCACCCCAGCTGCATTGCTGCCCCCACCCCAGCTCCCTTGCTGCCCCCACCCCAGCTCCCTTGCTGCCCCCACCCCAGCTCCCTTGATGCCCCCCCAGCCCTCCACACTAACACTCCCAAATTCACAATGTGCAAGCCCACCATCATGTTCTCATATTTTAACATTCTTGCATGCACACAGCCACACACTGTCCCCGTCCCACTGCTGAAGCAGTGGGCAGGAACCCTGAGCTCAAGCTCTCTGCCGCTGCCCTCAGGATTAGGCACCTCCCTTCTCTTCTCTGGACCATGGTTTGCTCATTTGGAAAATGGGAGGCAGCCTAGCTGCTGTTTCCACTGACTTGGGCGCGTACATACGCATTTGCCCTCCCACCACTCGCCACACGCAGACTTCTGGGCACCCCTCACCTGAGTGGCCTCCATGCCCTGCTCTGCCCCCATCCTTAGAGCCCAGGCCCGTGAAAGGCTCTTCTGTCCGAAGGTGGGCTGGGCCCCCAGCCTGGAACCACACAGGAAGCAGCTGCCCAGAGAGGCCCCCTCGCCCAGAGGACAGGCCTCCTCTGTTCCTCCCCCTCCCCTCCCCCCAGGCCCAGGGCCACCCTCAGGCCGCGTGTCTGTGAGGGGCGGGGTAGGAGTCACAGCCTCCTCAGAGCCACTACCTACCCTGGGACTGCCCAGCCAGGGAAGGAGTGCCATGACCTGGCTACGGGGTGTGTGTGTGTGTGTGTGTGTGCGGGTATGTGTGTGTGCATGTGTGTGTACAGGACTTTGGGCTATGGGGTATGTGTGATGCGGTGTGTGTGGTGTGGTGTGTGTGTGTGTGTGTGGTGTGATGTGTGTATGTGTGGTGTGGTGTGTGTGTGCACACATGTACGCATGGGTGTGCACAGGACTCTGGGCTATGGAGTGTGTGTGGTGTGGTGTGTGTGGTGTGGTGTGTGTGTGTGTGGTGTGGTGTGTGTGTGTGTGGTGTGGTGTGTGTGTGTGTGTGTGTGTGTGGTGTGTGTGTGTGTGTGTGTGGTGTGGTGTGTGTGTGTGGTGTGCTGTGTGTGTGGTGTAGTGTGTGTGTATGTGCAAACACGGGTGTGCCCAGGACTCTGGGGCCATAGACCTGCTCTGAGTGGGACTGAGGAGTAGGGCTGAGAGGATCCCAGGACCCTTCTCACCTACAGCCTGTCTGGTCCTGAGTCTCAACTTTCAGGAAGCAATCCTAGGAGCAGTTAGCCTCTGGACCAACCTTCCTTGAACAGATGGGGAGACTGAGTCTCAGAGAGCCCGAGGACTGGCTCAGGGTCTCAGAAAGGGTGGGGGCTCTGCTGGAACTAAAACCAAGGTGTGCTGACCCCTGACCCTGGGTTATCTGGACTACCCTGGAGCTGCTGCCCAGGGGTCTCCCAGCAGACCCTGCTTTCTTTGTCTGATGCTCAGGTGTCCATCAGGCTTCTCCTGGAAGAAGCCACAAGTTAAAAACAGGACACCCTCCATCTCACTAAAAGCCACGGCGCCAGCCAGATACAGTCCTCTCTTCCTCCTCAATAAACCCCTAAAGGACTGAAAACTCCTAAGTTGAAGGCTACGGAGAAACCAGAGCCAAATAACTTACTGAATAAACTGTACCAGTCAGTCCTCGTTAACCTCCACTGTCCCCTCTGTGTGTGTGCACGTCCTTCTTCCTCAGCCTGAAGCACCCGTCCCTGCCTTGCAGCCTGAAGAGTTCCCCCTACTCAGTCTTAATGTGTAAAGTTCAAATATCACCTCCTCTGGGAAGCCCTCCATGGTCTCTCCAGAGATGGTGCCTTCCTCTCTGCTCCCACAGCCTCTCCGTGCCCTGAAGAAGTAATGAACTGAGCTAACCTTCACTGAGCATGTCCTTTGTTCTAAGTGCTTTAAGTACTTAGACTCACTTCATTCTCACAGCAACCCTATGAGATGAGAGGTATGTGTACACTCCATTTTACAGATGAGGAAACTGAGGCCTAAAGAGGTTCCGCGGCTCTGAAGTAGAGGAGCCAGGCAGGCAGCTCACCCAGCCTCTCTCTGCTTAACAATGTCTGTCATAACCAGGGACTTGCCTGTCTCTCTAATAAGACCGAGCTACTTGAGGGTTGGGGCTGTGCCTCCTTCAGCCAATATCCCCAGGGCCAAGCAGAGAAACCCGCAGAGAATGGGCATTCAGTGTGCAACAGAGGGGAGACTCAGAACCAATGGACCAAAGGTCTGAAAGGTCAGTTTGGCACAAATTCTAGTAACGGAGCTGGCTGAGAGTAGTCAGTGGGTGGCCTTGGGAGGTGTCCAGTTCCCTATCAGAGGCTGGTTGAGCACTGCATGGCATGTGTGTGTGTGCGTGTGTGTATGTGTGTGTGTTGTAGAAGGGATGTCATGGTGACTGCTGATCATCTGTGACTGTGTAAAGTGTTTGCCATGGACTTGGGCCCTCAGTGCCCAAGGCTGCTGGTGAGGTGACTCCGCCCATGGCCCCAGGCAGGGCAGCATTGCAATTTCCAATGCCCTAGGCTCTGGCCTTTGCAGCCTCTCAACCATAAAAATATTATAGACATTATATTCGACAACTGTGTTGGTATAGAAATGAACCTACTAATATATTAAAGCATTTTCTTTTATTCAAAAGTTCATTTCTTTTTTCCTTCTGATTTTCAAAGAAATGAAAACAGTTTCATGGGCTCCTACAATATCATGGGCCCTAGGCACTGCACCTCCTGGGCCCAGTGGCGACAGGGCAGGGGAGCTTAAAACATGCATTAAATTTATGTTAAAAAAAAAAAGCAGGGAAGAACCTATGCACGTTTATATCCACACAGAGTACTTCAGAAAAGACAAGAGAGACTAGCAACGGTGTTTAGCTCCAGGAAGGAAAACTGGGTGGCCGGAGACAGGAATGGCAGGGAGTTATTACTGTACACCCTTTTGTGCCTTTGGAATTTCGTACCATGTGAATGAATCCCCTATTCATAAAAGTAAATAAATAACAATTTAAACTGTTAGAGGCTTATTCCAAAGCAACAGGAGACTGTTTAACGAAGGTGGAAAAATATGTGCTTTGGAGCCAGAAATGTGCGGTTTAATCTCAAGCTCTGCAGCTCATAAGTGCCAGGTCAGAGCAGTGAGGGAGGCCCCGGTGAACCAAGGAGCTTGTCACCAAAGGCCCTTGGCTGGCTCCCTCCACCTCTCTGAGCCTCAGTTTCCTGTCCCCTGAAATGGGGATAGTAACACCTCCCTTGAAATGTGCTTGAGAGGATTAGCCATAGCTGGCACAGCACCCGCCCCGGAGAGCGGAGAGTGGGCTCTCCCCAAATGCTCCCTTTCGCCCTTCCCCCCACCCCCAGCGGGGTAAATGTGGGCCAGTGGCAGGGACGTGAATCCCCGCTTTCTCTGGCTAGCACTTGTTTATTCAGGCCACCTTCCAGGGCCGGCCCACAGCTGCGGGCCTCCCTCTCTCTGTCCCTATACTTGACTGCTGTTCAGACAGCTGCCTGGCACTGCAGGGAAACTGAGGCTCCAGCTACTCCAGAGATTACAAGTCCTGATGCCTGCAAGTGGGTGGAGGCCAAACACAGAACTGCTTGAAGTTCGGGGGACAGTTAGAGGCTGCCAGGCATGACACCTTGGAAATAAACTATCAAAAAGACAACTCAGACGGTGGCCCACAGCTATTAGAAAATCTTGGCTGGTTCTGGCCAGTTTGGATTCAATCAGTAAACATTTAGTGAGCTCCTACCTACCATGTGCACTCCCCAAGTTTCAGTTTCTCAAAATTCAGGCTAAAATACCTTTCAGATTCACCAGTAACTGACAGCATTTAGCATTCACTAAACTGTGGAAAATTCTGAAAGAGATGGGCATACCAGACCACCTGACCTGCCTCTTGAGAAATCTGTATGCAGGTCAGGAAGCAACAGTTAGAACTGGACATGGAACAACAGACTGGTTCCAAATAGGAAAAGGAGTATGACAAGGCTGTATATTGTCACCCTGCTTATTGAACTTATATGCAGAGTACATCATGAGAAATGCTGGACTGGAAGAAGCACAAGCTGGAATCAAGATTGCCGGGAGAAATATCAATAAACTCAGATATGCAGATGACACCACCCTTATGGCAGAAAGTGAAGAGGAGCTAAAAAGCCTCTTGATGAAAGTGAAAGTGGAGAGTGAAAAAGTTGGCTTAAAGCTCAACATTCAGAAAACGAAGATCATGGTATCTGGTCCCATCACTTCATGGGAAATAAATGGGGAAACAGTGGAAACAGTGTCAGACTTCATTTTTTTGGACTCCAAAATCACTGCAGATGATGATTGCAGCCATGAAATTAAAAGATGCTTACTCCTTGGAAGAAAAGTTATGACCAACCTAGATAGCATATTCAAAAGCAGAGACATTACTCTGCCAACAAAGGTCTGTCTAGTCAAGGCTACGGTTTTTCCTGTGGTCATGTATGGATGTGGGATTTGGACTGTGAAGAAGGCTGAGCACCGAAGAATTGATGCTTTTGAACTGTGGTGTTGGAGAACACTCTTGAGAATCCCTTGGACTGCAAGGAGATCCAACCAGTCCCTTCTGAAGGAGATCAACCCTGGGATTTCTTTGGAGGGAATGATGCTAAAGCTGAAACTCCAGTACTTTGGCCACCTCATGGGAACAGTTGACTCATTGGAAAAGACTCTGATGCCGGGAGGGATTGGGGGCAGGAGGAGAAGGGGACGACCCAGGGTGAGATGGCTGGATGGCATCACTGACTCAATGGACGTGAGTGTGACTGAACTCCGGGAGTTGGTGATGGACAGGGAGGCCTGGCATGCTGCGATTCATGGGGTCGCAAAGAGTCAGACACGACTGAGCGACTGAACTGAACTGAACTGAACTGAAAGTCAGCTGAAAGAACTTCCTGTAACTAAGAATGGCTAAGTGTCTAATCAGAAGTAAGGCCAGGCAAATGAGTAGAGTCACCAAAGGTCAGCTCTGTCTGAATTTGGAGCTTGAGGTGCCTGGGGGGATCCCCAGCACTTCAGGTGCGGTCCAGAAGATGCCTGCTAGGGATGGGTCCTGGCAGAAGGGCCATGGGGACTGAGGGACAGGTCTGCTGTTCCTAACCTGGCTGCGGGGCTCCCTGGAGACCACGTGCCTTTGGGAGGTAGAGAGATTCCAGTCCCACAAGAGCCCTGTGGCTGAGAGAAGCCCCAGAAGCCCCAGGCAGAGGCAAAAATGGAGCTTGGCCACGTGAAGAATTCCTGGGAGGGAAGTGGAGCTCAGAATAAGCCATGTTGTTCTAGCAAAGAACAGGGAGATATCTGACACAGGGGACAAGAGAAGGATTCTAGAGTAACAGGTTCCAACTCCAGTCTGCCCAGCCAGCCTGTGGATATTGCTGGCTTCCTGGGGGTACAGAGGGATTAGTGCTTAGGGGTTAACTGCTTTACCAACTAGCCCAGGTAGAGACATTTTTGCATGAGTTCTCCATGTCCCCATGGGTTCCCATGTCCTTTGTATGTATTCAGACACTCTCACTGGTGGGAATGCTTTTGCAGGTCTGACTTTATCCATATTTGCTATAGCCAAAGGCTAGAGGTTAATCCCCAAAATGAGACATAGGAGCAGCTTCCATCTGTGATCATGGCCCAGAGGTATGTTACAGAATTGATCATAAACTCCTGCTTAAAACCCAGAACTCTAATGCTGAAGGCTTTGGAGCCATGCAATCCTAGATTGAAATACTAGCCGTACTCTTTCTGGCTGAGTGGCCTCAGGAAACTTATTTAACCTCTCTGGGCTTTAGTGTCTGGTACACCAATACTTAAAAGAATAGAGATTAGTATTATTTTATGATAACCATTTATAAAATGTGCTTAGCACATACTGGTTCTTCTCTGGTAGCTCAAATGGTAAAGAATCCGCCTGCAAGGCAAGAGACCCGGGTTCAGATCCCCTGGAGAAGGGAATGACTACCCACTCCAGTATTCTTGCCTGCAGAATTCCATGGGCAGAGGAGCCTGGCAGGCTACAGTCCATGGGGTCTCAAAGAGTTGACGACTGCGTGACTAGCACAGGCACACAGTAAGCACTATAGACTTGTATGTTAAATAAAATGTTAGGGAAGGAGGGATTGGCATAAAAGAAGAGTAAATAGGAGTGAGTCACATTTTATGCTTTTAAAGATCCCCAAGAAAAAAGTCCAAAATCTTCCTTGAACACCCCTTGTAGCAGATCACCATCTTGGTGGTCATGTTCTCTGTTATCTAACCCAATTCCCTCCTGCTACAGCTGAGGTCTAAATTTGCCCATCTCAATCCTACCCCGGCTCCTGGGCTCACTCCCACCACAGACCCCTCCCATTCAGCCCCCGAGGGGAGAGGTCCACTTACTGCTTGGGTCCATGGTCCTGCTCACAGCGTCCGTCCCAGGGGCAGGCAGAGAAGTTGGTGCCCGCCGTGCGCCACCCGCCCCTCTCTTCTGCCACAGCTATCAGGGCCACCCCAGGGAGGGGGCTGTGCTGCTGCAGCTGGCCAAGGGCCCCCCCTCGCAAAGGGTGGGCTTCGGGGAGAAGCGGGAGGGCCACGTCAAAGCCGGGCCGGAAGGTGTCCACCGTGGGGCTGGCCTCGGCCACCATCGCCTGTCCCAGCTGGAAGATCCGGAGGCAAGGGGCGGGGTGGAGACTGAGGACCAGATGGTTCCTGCCCCCATCCCACTGCGGGAGCGCCGGGTGGCACTCTCCAGCAGGGGTGTCGGGGCTGAGGACGAGGACGAGGAGGCAAGCCTCCGCAGCGCTGGCTGTATGGTAGCGGGAGCCCTCGATGGAAGTCAGGACCTTGCGCGGAGTCTCAGAGATGGGTCCGACTGCCGAGTACACGAACACCTTGAGGCTACCACCTCTGCACTTTGAGGCATCAAAGCAAGCTTCCCGGTAACAGCTGCCGCCACGGGGGGCTTGAGGAGGTTGAGGGCCATATTCCAGGAGCTCCCCAGGCTGGGAGAAACTCTGCAGGAGCTCTGCGTCCAGCCAGCGGGGCCAGCCTTGGGGGTCCCCTGCCTGGCGTCTGGCAGGCTCTGCCAGGCGGAGAACTGGGAAGACTCTTAGCAGGATGAGGAGCCAGGAGGCCGACAGGGCCAGCCAAAGGGACTTTCTTCTCCATGACTGCATGTGGCCACTCACAGCCAGGGCTGCAGGAAGCAGGGGAAGCCAGGGGTTCACAGAGGGGGCCTCTGGGATGGGGATCCACCTTCTAGGTCAGCACCCTCATTGTACACATGGGAAGACTGAGGCCTATGAAGGGCAAGATCCAACAGCAAGTCACAAGTCATGGGCCAGGGAGGACCCCGCTCTCTGGCCCTGCCTTCTTGTGGTCCAGACTCTGCTTCCTTGGCCTTTGGACAACCAAGCCAGTTTTTGCCTTTCCCAGCAGGCCCCCTGCCCCTGGGTGCTGCTCAGGCTGATGCAACCCCTGTGCAGACTGCAAGCCAGTGTCCTTCTGCCCTCCTGGCTGCACCCCCTGACCTTGGCCTTGAGGGAGAGGAGGGCAGTCTGCCAGGCCATGGGGGACGTGTCAGGATTCCCACACGAGGCGGTTTGGCCAGGGTGCAGGGCTGGATGGAAGCAGAGCTGGTTTCCCCAATCCTCCCCCTTTCTGAGCAGCCCCTGAGCAGCCCGGCCACCCTGTGTCCAATGGCAAGCACTCCTGGGCTGAGGGCCCTGTGGCTGGAACTAAAATTAGACCCTACATCCCATGTGGGCTCTCAGCGTCAGCTGAGGGCAAGGCCTGAGTGCAGCCGGTGGCCCCTGCCTGGGGGGCTGGGAGGGCTCTAAGCCCTGGTCCTCTCCCACCCTGCCTCTGTCCCAGCCCAGGAAGCTCAGTCCCTCCTCCCTCCACCTCTAGCAGCTGGTCCTGCACCCTCGGCTTGGAGCTATCAGGGTGCAGAGGCCAGGTACCTCCTGCCAAGCCCCCGCCCCAGGGCTCCCAAGCCCTGCTGTGTCTCGCCTCCCTTCTCAGGGCAGTGTTTGGTCAATCTAGATCTGGCAGCCTGACTCCTCCCCTGCCAGCTCTGATTGGCTCCTGTCTGGGAGGCAAGCTTTCCACTTAACCCCTTCCAAACCAGTTTTCTGGATTGCTAATAATGATAACCAGCAGGGCCCACAGCTCATGATTGGCCTTGAGCTATTCCAACCTCTATCTCACGTCAGCCTTAGAAGACCAAGGTTTAATCACTGTTGTTTCCTATGGATGAGCAAAGTGAAACTCAGAGAGGGGATGGTATCTTCTAAGGAGACCCTGCTAAGGAGTGGCAGGGTGGGATTTGAACCTTGAGGTCCTGACTAGAGTCCTTAGAGCTTCCCACTGGTCACTGCAGCTGGGGGACTTGCTCCTAGATGGGATACAGGCTCTCCACGTTTTAACCCCTTCCATCAACAGAAGAGATAAGTGAGGCATCAAGTGGCTGCGGGGTGGGTGTGTGATACTGGATAAGGTGCTTCCAACTATTCCCAGGATTGGTCTCTCTTCCTTCAGCCCCCAACCCTTACCCTCTGCCAATCCAATTCTAGCTCCAGTTTTTCCAGCACCTTTCCTGACACCTTACACTCAGGCCCATGGGTCCGCCCTTACCTGGAGCTCTGTCAGAAGGGTCTGTAGTACTGGATCCTACTTCCAGTCCATATGTCAAGTTCTTCCTGAGGGTGAAGGGCTTCCCTGGTGGCTCAGATGGTAGAGAATCTGCCTGCAATGCAGGAGAGCTGGGTTAGATCCCCGGGTTGGGAAGATCCCCTGGAGAAAGGAAATGGCAGCCCACTCCAGGATTCTTGCCTGGAGAATTCCATGGACAGAGGAGCTGCGAACAGTCTGACACGACTAAGTGACCAGCACTTTCTTTTTCCTGAAGGCTCCATTTCCTGACTCCATTGATCCACAACCCACTGAGGGTCCCCCCAACCACCCCCTACCTCTCAGTTCTTGGATCTGTGCTCTGTGGCGGGAGTCAGGAACGGGTGATGTCACCCAGTGAGGAATCACTGAAGTGATAGAGACAGGCTGGCTGCCAGGAGCCCCAGTCTGACCTGGAGTGGCCTCTGTTTCTGTCTCTTACTGGCTGGACAATGTTGGGCCTCTGTCTCTGATTCTCTAGGGAGGGAGTAATAATATCCACTTTAAGACCGTAGCCTAGTTAAAAGCCAGGCCTACCCTGTGGAGGGTGTCCTTCAACAAGTAGCAGTCTCCTGGCTTCTTTTTAATTTAAAAATATTTACTTATTTATTTGGCTGCATCAGATCTTCGGTGCGGCACATGGGTTCTCTATTGTGGTGTGGGGAGGCATGAGGGCCAAGTAGTTGCTATGTGGGTTTAGTTGCCACAAGGCAAGTGGGATCCTAGTTCCCCAACAAGGGACTGGCCCGGTGTCCCCCACGTTGGAAGGTGGATTCTAAACCCCTCGACCACCAGGGAAGTCCTAGCCTCCTGCCTTCTTGCCTTCTCCTGATCTCAGAGGGTTGCTGATGTGACCTCCACATTGGAAGGTGGATTCTAAACCCCTGGACCATCAGGGAAGTCCTAGCCTCCTGCCTTCTTGCCTTCCTCTGATCTCAGAGGGTTGCTGATGTGACCTCCACATTGGAAGGTGGATTCTATACCCCTGGACCACCAGGGAAGTCCTAGCCTCCTGCCTTCTTGCCTTCCCCTGATCTCAGAGGGCTGCTGATGCGATGAGGGAGCCACCACAGGAATGTTAAGGCCTCAGAGGGCAGCCAGCCTGGGGTGGGGCACCATTCACACACTCAAGAATGTCCTCAAAATGGCCCACACAGGGGGACTCTGGCCTCTTCACACTACAGGGTCAAAAACTAAGGGAGACACTGACTTTCCACAGGCATCAGGCTCTCTTCTGCGACAAGAGAAAGGGGGCTTTGCACTCGCTGCTCCTGCCTCTCACCTTCCTCCACTAACTCCTCCTCCTCCTCCTCCCCCAGAGGCTGGCACAAAGCTCCCTTCCTACAGGAAGCTTCCCTGACTCTCCTTGGCTGGGTTGGGGCCCTCCTTTAGGTTCTCATGCCGCTCCTTCTCCTCTGTGCCTGTACACACTCACTCATTCATCCAGCAAATACTTTTTTTTTTTTTTTACAATGTATGCATATTTATCTATTTTGTCTACTTCTGGTTGTAGTCTCAGTACATGGGATTTGCGGTGTTTGGCCTCCAGAGAGCACGGGCTCAGCAGTTGCCCGTCGGCATGTGGGATCTTAGTTCCCTGACCAGGGACTGAATTTGTGTCTGCTGCATTGGCAGGTGGGTCCTTAACCACCGAACTACCAGGGAGGTCCCTCATCCAGCAAACACTTAATCAGTGCTAAGTACAGGCTAGGTTCTGTGCCAGGCTCTGGAGATACAATGCTGAAGAAAAATAATAGCTAACATTCCTGGTATACCTGGTGCCATCTGTGGCTCTACATGCCAGCGTCTTGGTTTATTTAATCCTCTCCTGAGGGGGCTTTGAGGGAGACACTATTACTATCCCCATTTTCCAGGTGAGGAAATGGACACAGAGGGCTGAGGTAGCTTCTTTTTTGGGGCCTTGCCCCTTGGTATGTGGGCTCTGAGTTCCCAGATCAGGGACTGAACCCCGCTTCCTGTGTTGGAAGCGAGGACCTTAACCACTGGACGGCCAGGGAAGCCCCAGCTTAGGTGACTTGACTCAGTTTCCACACCCCAGCCTGGACTTAGACCCAGGCCGTCCATTCCATTCACCTCTGGACCATTCTAGCTCCTGAGTGAGACAAACATTGTGCACTCCCTCCCCTGAAATTCACTGTTCTAGGGAAAGAGAGGTCAGCTACCAGGCAATTACAGAACGAGGGAAGGAGACTATGGAAGGGCCCACAGGGGCTGCCTAACCCAGGGGGCCAGAAAAGCTGTCTGAGGCAGTGACATCACTGTGGTTGCGTGTGTGGGGACAGATGGCAAATGGCAAAAGTGGAGGCAGGGACAGTTTTTTTCTGGGTCACCCCACAAGTCACTCACTCATTCTACAGCTACTTAATGAGCCCCTACTCTGGGCCAGGCAGGCCCTCAGGGAGTGAACCAAGCAAACAAAATCTTGCTCTGGTGGAGTTTGCTTTCCTGAGAGGGAAAATCAGCAATAAACAAAACAGACAAGTAACATATCCCATGAGATAGTTGGCAATAGTGCTCTGGAGAAGGGAAGGGCCTGCACTGTTAAATGTTAAAGGCAGGCCTCCGTGGGGCCTTCCCTGGTGGTTCAGTGGCTAAGACTCCACGCTCCCCATGCAGGGGGCCTGGGTTCAATTCCTGGTCGGGGAACGAGATTTCACATGCTGCAACTAAAGTGTTCCATGTCGCAAGTAAGAGATTCCATGTGCTGCAGGTGAGGCGTGATGGAGTCAAATAAATATATAAATATTTTTTTTAAAAAAAAGGCAGGAAAAGCTGACCTTTGAGGTGAGGGAGTAAGTGGAAGGTGTTTCTAGGGGAAGGTCATTCCCGCCAGGGCGCAGGTTCTAGGTGGGGACTCTGCCTGCCATATGCCTGGTCTGACCTTGTTTTCCCAGCACCACTGGGACTCTTGGCAAGAGGCTGATTTGGCAGCAGAGACAGAAGCAGGGAGACCCGTGGGGCCAGGTGAGTCAGGCAGGTGAGCTGTGATGGTGGTTTGGACCAGGGTGACATGAGTGAAAGGAGTAAGAAGCAGTTAGATCCTGGATCTATTTTGAGCCAGGGCGAAACAGTTGTGCTGATGGATCGGATGTGAGGTTTGGCCTGAGCCTGAGCCGCAGGCAGGATGGAGCTGCTGTCAACTGAGATGAACTGAGTGGGGAGCCGATTAGGGAGAGAAGGTCAGGATTTCAGTTCTGAGGCTAGGAGGCATATCACATTCATCCTTCTCATCCCCAGGATTAGTATAATAAATGGTCAACACATGCTTGTTGAATGAGTGAAAGAATGGATGATGGACAACGTTGGGAGGGTAGGAGGCCAAGGCCAGCTGGTGAAGGGTTTGTGGGGATATGGATCCTGTTCCAGTTCCCCTGGCCCCAGCCCTGGGCACACTGGCTGGCTCGTGCCCACACCCACACTTGCATCCGTACACAAGGCCTCTCCTACTTCCATCCCTGCAGCGGGGCTCTCAGGCCAGCTGGGGCCTGGACTTGTCCGGAAGCAAATCACGCAGTTGCTCTGGGGCTTGGATGGAGGAAGAGAAAGCAGGGAATCCTGCCAGGCAGGACTGCCTTGGGCTCATCCTAAAAATATACCTCTGGGCTCTGCCAAGTGCTCCGGGTCCTCCATCAGGCTCTTCAGGGTTCACAGAAGCCTCCAGGAGTCCCAGTCCCATACCTGGGCTCTGATCAGTGGGAGAGGTCACACTTCGGGAAGAGGGGTGTGGAACAGGGCGGGAAGGAGTGGAGAGCAGTGAATAGGAAGAGGAAGACAAGCAAGGAGAGGAGGACAGAAGGCCTGGGATCTGGCTCCTGCCTGGAGGCTTCTGGGAGGAGGCAGAAATCTTGTTTTCTGCAGGGTAAGTTTGCAGCAGGTCTTTTATTCGGATTTGGGGATGAGGAGCTCTCGCTGGCATCCAGGAGCTCTGAGCACTACCGTGTTGGTTTCATTTCCATAGTGGCATCAGGCTGCCTGGGGGCTGCCTAAGCATGGGGTTTCTTCTTACCTGAGGTGCCAGGGGTCATGTTAGCCAAGATGCCCAGGTAGAAAATGTGCACTAACACCTCTGTATTTGATCTGAAGCGTTCCCTCTTTGCACCCTGAGTCTGCCTGCCTCCAGGCCTTCCTTCTCTGGGTTGGGCTGAAATTTCCAGAAAGATTATAGCTAGTCTCCCAGGGGGGAGGGGATTGGTGCCCTGTAGAGTGCTGTGGTCACGAGTACTTAGCAAGCTTGTGTTTCTATGCAAGCGGCTTCATCTCTCTGTGCTTCTGCTTCTTCATCTGTAAAATGCTGCTAACAGCTCCTTCCTCAAAGGCTTGCTGGGAAGAGAATTAGATGAAATCGTGAATGTTTGGCTTTCAGAACACCATGCCTGACCCTCAGGCACCCAACAAATGAAGTCCTCTGTCCCCACTCAGGTCCCAGGGCAGGGAGATGATTTGCACAAAAGATTTCCAAGATGTCCATCTGGACAGATTGGGGCCAGGATTTGGGTTTTCCTTCCCGCCCCTGTGTTTTTCCTCCTGCAAGCCCATCTCCGTTCCAGAAGAAAGACACTTGGCACTATCACCGTGGAAACCCATCTGCCGCTTCTTATCTGCTGGTGTTTTTTCCTCCCACTTGGAACCATCTGGGTGTCTCACTGCAGAATTAACAGGAGTGGGGGCTGAAGGCTTTGGAAGGCTCTGGGGTCTCAGCTTCCACTTGCTGGAGCACAGATAACCCCAAACCGTGGTGAAGACCTACAGGGCCCTGCAGTATCGATCCAGCTCCTGCTAAAATGTGTCTGTCCCACTAAGCCCACAGCGGATAATTCATACCTGGGGGAGGGCCCGGGGAGCAGCCCAAGGGACTCTGGGAGGGGAGTTGGGAAAAGCAGGTCTGCCCTCTGCTTCTCCCCCAGGAGCTTCCCTCGTGGCTCAGAGGGTAAAGCATCTGCCTTCAATGCAGGTAGACCTGGGTTCGATTCCTGGGTCAGGAAGATCCTCTGGAGAAGGAAATGGCAACCCACTCAAGTACCTTTGCCCGGAAAATCCCATCCACAGAGGAGCCCAGTAGGCTACAGTCCATGGGGTTGCAAAGAGTCGGACACGACTGAGCGATTTCACTTCACTTCACTTCACTTCACTTCTCCCCCAGGCATGCCTTGTGACCTTGGACAGTCACACCCTTTCTTCCTGGGCCTTCAATTTCTCACCATCAGCCTAATATGGTGGCAGGACTAGGCTTTCCAGAGCAACAAGATCTGGAATTCTCACTCAGAAGTAATCCTAATATAGGCTGCAGGTCAGTCCTTCCCTTTCCCATCCTGTCAACACTTGACTTTATTAAGGAAGAGTATACGAACTTGGAAGTGAGGCATTGGGGATAGTGCTTGACCTTCATCTGTCCACTGGGGCATCATCTAACAGCCCGTGAGGGTTACGTGACTCCCTATGTACTAGGGTCCAGATGTTTTATAAGCCTGAGACTAAGATGCCAACTTATAGAAAACAGATGAGATAGAAAGGACTTTTGTCCAATAGTGACGCAAATGATTTCTGACCAGCAGAGATCACCCCAAAGGTTATAGTCATGTGCTTTAGGGTGGCAGTCCCCAACCTTTTTGGCACCAGGGACCAATTTCATGGAAGACAATTTTTCCATGGATCAGGGATGGTGGGCATGGTTTTGGGATGATTCAAGTGCATTGCATTTATTGTGCTCTTTATTTTTAAACTTTTGTATTGGGGTATGGGCTTTCCCAGTGGCTCAGTGGTAAAGAGTCCGCCTGCCAACGCAGGAGATGGGTTTGATCCGTAGGTTGGGAAGATCCTCTGGAGCAGGAAACAGCAACCCACTCCAGTATTTTTGCCTGGGAAATCCCATGGACAGAGGAGCTTCATGGGCTACAGTCCTTGGGTTAACGACAACAACAATTGTAGATAGCTGATTAACGATGCTGTGATAGTTTCAGGTGAACAGCGAAGGGACTCAGCCATACATATACATGTATCCACTCTCCAAACTCCCCTTCCATCCAGACTTACTGTGCACTTTATTTTCAATCTCATGCTGCCACTGATCTGACAAGGAGGTACCATCGTCGGCCTGGAGGCGGGGGACCTCTGCTGTAGGGCATTTGCCAGTTGGGACTCTGACTAGCAATCTTATTTCAGCCTTCTCTGTGCTTTGCTGATCAATGAGCCCTCTGAACCAGGGGCTTCCCTGATGGTGCTAGTAGTAAAGAACCCGCCTGCCAATGCAGGAGACAAGAGACGTGGGCTCAATCTCTGGGTCAGGAAGATCCCCTGGAGGAGGGCAGGGCAACCCACTCCAGTAGTCTGACTGAAGGATCCCACGGACAGAGGAGTCTGGAGGGCTACAGTCCATAGGGGTTGCAAAGAGTCTAACACTACTGAAGTGGATTAGCACGCACCCCTCTGAGCCAGCTTTGTCATCCTGAGAGATTCCTCATGAATGAGTGAAATACAACTTTGACAGGTGCTTAGGATGCATTAAAAAAATATATTTATTTGCATATGGCTGTGCTGGGTCTTTGTGGTTGCGTGGGCTCTTCTCTAGTTGTGGTGGGTAGGGTCTGCTTTCCAGCTGTGGTGCTCGGGCTTCTCATCGTAGTGGCTTCTCTTGTTGTGGAGAAGCAAGGCTCTAGGGCGCAAGGGCTTCAGCAGTCGTGGCTCCTGGGCTCTTCAGCACAGGCTCGATACTTGGGGCACACAGCCTTAGTTGCTCCACGGCATGTGGGATCTTCGCCCATCAGGATATAAACCTGAGTCTCCTGCACTGGCAGGTGGATTCTTTGCCACTGAACCACCAGGGAAGCCTCTCACTATGCATTCGAATAATTTTTTAAAAAACATTTTGAAGATTAAGAGTTGACAGCTCATTGAGCCTCATTTTCCTCTTCTATAAAATGAGGAATCTGAAGGAAGGGCTTACAGATTTGCTGACCACGTGCCAGCAGCTGCTGTTGAGCTCTTTGGATCCATGATTTCATTTAAGCCTTGCAGCAAAACTTCCAGGGCAGCTCTCAGCCCCATTTTACAGGTGAGGTTAATGAGGTTCAGAGAGGTGAAGTGATTGCTCCAAGGCATCACAGCTAGTGAGTAATAGAGCCTGGTTTTGAACCACTACATCGCAGGGCGGGGGCTAATTTCTGCTTCACAGGTTCATTATGGGGCTCCTTAAATGAGACAACATGTGGGAAAGTGCTTGGCAAACTTTACAGGAATGCACATATATGAATAATGATAGTCAGCCCAAGACTCCCTTCTAACTGGCCCACCCAGCTGTGGCCCAGGGTCTGGCTCCTCTCCCCAGGGAGGCAGGCCTCTGCTTCCCGCACAGCGGTTTTCTGTTATCTGGAGAAAGCCAGAGGAGATTGAGGTGAGCTGGCATCTCTGGTCCAGCCCATCACAAACCAGAACACCTGCTGAAAACCATAGGCTGAGCTTTCAGCTCCTGCTGCTCCTTTGGAGCCTGCATTCCTGGGGCAGAGGTTGAGGGTGGGGACCGAGGGACAGCCGATCTGGACAGGCCAAGTAAAGCCAATTTAAACCCTAGTTCTGAAGTCATTCTGTGCCATTCTCCTGAATATTTCACCTGAATTAGACCTTCTCTGTAGGCTCCAGAAGCCACGCCCAGCCTCCTCTAGTTCCTGGAGTCTCCCAGAGCTGTCCACGCCTGGACATCTCCACCTCAGCCCCGGGTGCCAAGGGGTTAAGCACTAAGGCCAGCTTAGCAAGTGTTTACCTAGCAGGCAGGCTGCCTGGAACCACAGGTAACTAACAGCCTGCTTTCCAGAGCTGAGGCAGGAAAATTTATTTGTCCTCACCTCCCTCCCTAGGGATGCTGCTTGGCAGAGTAAACACAGCTTTCTGTTGGCTCTTTGAGGAGATGCTCAGCAGAGGGGTGGGAGCTGGGGGCAGGGATCAAGCCTAAAGGTGCTCTGAGGTGGAGTTGAAAGGGGTTCAGTGCCCTTCTTCTAAAGTCTGGGCCCTACCTCAGGAGTCTGGCTTAGATTGACATTCCTAAAGATGCGATCATTATTGCTGTAATTGATGGAGACCCTGACATATTGTACATCACTTCATTTAATTTTTACAAGCACGAGAAGGGTGAGGGACTCTTACTTCTGCTTCCGGATTAGGGACAGGAAATGCAGAGGTGAAATCACCTGTCCAGGGCCACTCAGCCAGTGGGCGGTAGAACTGGGGCCAAACCACAATCTCTTTAACATCAGATCTGCTGGGCTTTCTGCTTTCCCTCATGGGACAAAAGGCTACTGATTTGTTGAGTAGCTACTGTGGGTCAGGCACTATGTTGAACATTTTATTTGAATCTCTATTTCCTAGAATCCCTTTGCTACACCTTCAACATCAAAAAAGTGAGATGGTACAGTTCATACCTGGGGAAGGAAACACAGATGTGAACCCCAGAAATAAGAACAAGATGGGCTTCAGTTCTCCTCTTGTAATCCAAAGGTGTCCTCACTGGATGTCCATCAGGTCTTGTGGCCCCGCCTCATATAGACCCTGCTGCTAGCCAGCTCCCACATCCCCTGCGTCCTCCATAGTCCAAGCCACCATCATTTCACACCTGGATCATTGCACTGGGCTCTGGGCTCTGCTTTTCTCTTGCTGTGTCCTCACAGCACCCAGGGGGATTTGATAAAATGTAAACCCCATGCCGCCTTGGCTGCAATTCCATATTAACCCTGTGTTTTTAGTTTCTGTGTTTTGATGTTTGACACCAGGGCCTTGCTGACCCGGCAGGGACTGCGTCTCCTAGGGTAGCCATTTCCTACAGTAAATAGCTCATCCGTGAGCCTGCTTTTCAAATGCAAACCAACCAATCCAGACAATGTCAATCCAAAAAAAAAAACCCCAACCAATCCAGACAAAACCAACCACTGCCGACAAAGGTCCGTCTAGTCAAAGCTATGGTTTTTCCAGTAGTCATGTATGGATGTGAGAGTTGGACCATAAAGAATGCTGAGCACCGAAGAATTGATGCTTTTGAACTGTGGTTTTGGAGAAGACTCTTGAGAGTCCCTTGGACTGCAAGGAGATCAAACCAGTCAATCCTAAAGGAAATCAGTCCTGAATATTCATTGGAAGGACTGATGCTGAAGCTGGAGCTCCAATACTTTGGCCACCTGATGCAAAGAACTGACATTTTGAAAAGACCCTGATGCTGGGAAAGATTAAAGGTGGGAGGAGAAGGGGATGACAGAGGATGAGATGGTTGGATGGCATCACCGACTTGATGGACATGAGTTTGAGCAAAGTCTGGGAGTTGATGGACAGGGAAGCCTGGCGTGCTGCAGTCCATGGGTCGCAAAGAGTCAGACACGACTGAGCGACTGAACTGAACTAAATCCATCACATCCCCTGCTGGGCATTCACACTCAGGACCACGATTCCACTGCCCTATGCACTCCAGGGTCAGGAACCAGAAACAACTGGAGACAGTCCCCATGCCTCAGAGTCCACTGAAATTATGCATACGAGCCAATTCTAAGCCTGCCTCCTCTCTCACCAGCTCCTCCCATGGAAACCACAAAAAAGGCCCTTGCCTGTGTTTTCCCCTCCCTGCCTCCCTCTTCCTCCTGACTGACCCTGGTGCTTTCCCATGTGGGCCCTCTGTGGCGTGGTGTGCCCGCTCCTCTTGCCATCTGTGTGTGCAACAAGCTCTTTTTTCTGTGTTTTTTGGCTGCATTGCACGGCATGTGGGATCTTAGTTCCCAGATCAGAGATGGAATCCGTGGCCTCTGTGGTAGAAGCATGGAGTCTTAACCACTGGACTGCCAAGAAAGTCCCAAACTGTTTTTACAGTGGTAGTTGTTTCCTGGTCTGTCAGCCTCACAGCACCTAAATAATAATAAAACCCATGTTTTGAAACAAACTTGCCCCAGTGGCTTCCATCACACAAGAATATTCTTTTCACGGCTTAGAAGACCCTCCGTGATCTGGGCTCTGTCAGCTCTCAAGACCTTGTCTCCAGCCCCCCTCTCTGGCCACTGTGCTCCAGACCCAGCACAGCCATTTCTGCCTTAGGACCTTTCCCCCGTCTGTTCCCCCTGCCTGGAATATTCTTCTCCCAGAGCTCATCACGGGTGGCTGCTCAGCTTACATGTCACCTCCGCAGGGAGGCCCTCCCTGAGCACTCACTGTCAAGGAACGGCAATAGCCTGTCGTCCCAAGTGTTTTCCATGTGCCGGGCACCATTTTCTATACTTTCCATGTACTTACTCTTTGAATCCTCACAACAACTCTGTAAGGTAGGTATAATTATTTCCATTTGCAAGAGAGGAAACTGTAGCTCAGAGAGGTTAAGTGACTTGACCAAAGTCTCACAGCTAACAGGTAGGAGAGCTGGGATTCAAATCCAGCAGCCAGTTTTCAGAACCCACACTCTGATCCATGCACCTTGTCTCCTGGTGCAGAGTATGTTACTATAACTATTATTATTACTATTGTTTTGAACAAAGGCTGAATTGCACCCACCCATGTTTTTTAATTGAATATGAATACTTCAGGTGAGCCGCTGGCTGTCCAGTTTGCTATAGTCCCTCCTGCTTCTTATTGTCTTGCACCAATTTACCTGACTTGCTTGGACTCTGAAGGCATTCATGTCTGCAATCTCTACTGGGTGCCTCTTACTCATTTACTCTCTCTCTATATATATGTATATTGGCCATGCCTCAGGGCATGTGAGATCTTAGTCCCCTGACCGGTGATAGAACCTGTTCCCCTTGCATTGGAAGACTGGAGTCTTACCCACTGGACTGCCAGGGAAGTTTTTCACTCAATCTTTTAACCAACACCCACTGTGCTAGGTACAGTGCCAGGCCCACAGAGATGAATAAGATGGCATCCATGCCCTCCAGAGCCCAAAGCTGTGTTCAGAGGAGATGGGCACACAGGGGACCTCGCTGCCTTGTGATGTGTGCTGTCATGGGGATGCCAATGAGTGTCAGGGAAACCCAGGGGGATTCAGCCAGGAAGGATTTCCCAGAGAAATTGACATCTCTGCTCAGTTTGAAAGACTAGACAGAGAGCAGATGGGAAAGATATAGCACCAGCAAATGGAAAGAGCACAAAAAAACACATGTGGGTGGCTGAGGGCATGCCTGTCCACGGACCAGCTTGTCACTGGATGAGAAGGAGGAGTGAATCTGATGGGCAGGGAATGCTGAAACATCTTCAGAGACCCCGATTCCTACCCTTTCCCTCTAGCCCAGAGTTAATAAATAGATCTGCATTTAGGTCCCTGGCTTTGCCAGTTATTAACTGCAAAGCTTGGGCAAGTCTCCTGGCCTCTGTGAATCTCAGTTTCCTGACTTGCAAACCAGGAATGGTACTACTGATGCCTCAGAATCTCTGTGCCAACTGAATGAAACAGGGTGTGCCAAGCAGTTGGCACAAACACAATTCTTACCAGTTCTGATCACTGGAAGCTGGAGATGATCAGGTGGAGGATGGCAGGGATAGAGTGAAGTGGGTGTTGGATGGATCACAATGGATTCAACACATGTTTTGGCAGAGGAGATAGCACTTGCAAAGGCATGGAGGGTGAAAGGACATGGCACAATTAGAGAATGTTATGTACCCAATTACTTTGCTGTGCTTGGAGCAAGAGGTGGCTTGAGTTCCCCCAAAAGCAAACCCTGAGACTTGGGTGCTCGTGATCTATTTGGAAGGTGATTTCAAGAAGCAGAAGAGATATCATGGGGAAAGTGAGGCAAGGAGGGGAGAAAATAAGATGGGGAGCATACATATGCAGCTCATTGCTGTGAGCAGCTGGATTCAGCTCCCTGGAAATTCTGAGACAGTGTGAACGGCATCTCAGAATCATCCTATATAAGGATGGGGAGTCACTGGCTTCTGTGATGGCTGAAGGTTGCCCTTGATGTGGGGGCCATGTGCCTCTCCCTTCCTCGTTCTTAGATACCTAAGAAAGCCCCCAGTCAAGGAAGCAGGGAGAAAAGGGACTTGGAGTGGAGGAGCTCCCCGTTGCTGGAGACCACCACATTGGCATGGGGGCTCAGAAGGGATGAGAGGATAGGAGAGAGGGATCAATGCTGTCTGTGACTACCTCTTTGAGCCTTTGTTTTCTTGTCTGAAAAATAAACTATGACATACTTCCCAGGAAGACTAAATGACCTAAAGGATTTGAAAGTTCCTAATGACATATCTGACACGTAGTAGGTAAAAGAAATGGTAGGTATGGTTAGGCTCAGCTCTGATGCCAGGCCTTCAGAGGAGAATCCTTCCCTGATCATCCTATTGAGAATAGCTCACTCCTTTTATTTCCCATCAAAGCATCTTATTTCCTTTAGAACATTTAAGAGTGTGCAATCGGGCTTCCCTGGTCATCCAGTGGTTAAGAATCCACCTTGCAATGAAGGGAGCACCAGTTCAATCCCTGGTCCAGGAAGATCCCATATGCTGCAGGGCCTCTAAGCCTATGCACCACAACTACTGAGCCCTCAGACAGAAAACACTGAAGACTGAGAGCCTGGAGCTAGTGTTTCTCAGCAGGAGAAGCCACCACAATGAAAAACCTGCACCCCATAACTGGGGAGTAGCTCCTGCTCACCGCAACTAGAGAAAGCCCACACACAGCAGTCAAGATGCAGCACGGCCAAAAATAAATAAAATTTAGAGTATGCAATTACCTTGGTTATCTGTTTATTATCTGGCTCCTCTCAATAGAATGAGAGTACCATGTGGGTAGGGAATTAATCTCTCTATTTACTGCTGCCCTATTTCCAGCACTTAATTTTGTTACTACAGTAACAGTAATAGATCCTATTATTATGGCAACAATAATAGAGAAGGACAGTTACTGTTCTTGATCTTTATTAAGCATGTACACTCTACCTGTTTGTTGTCGTTCAGTCACTAAGTCATGTTGATCTTTATTAAACGTATACACTCTGCCTGTTAACAAGACGTTAAAAGAGGATTCATCCACACTCCAAATGGGTCCAGAGATGATAGAGACAAAAAGTGATGGCTCCCTTGAGGGGATGAGTGATTATAAGCTGGGAAGGGACAGAGACAACATTTTGGGGGTATTGGAAATGTTCTACATATCAAACTGGGTGACGGTTATATCAAAATTTTTTTAAAGGTTGAGCTGTACAGTTAGTGCACTTCACACACTTTATTGTATGCATGTTATAGTTTGATTTCCAAAAGCGTTGTCCATCAACTTCAGCAGGTAGGGAGGAGAAGAGGAAATCCAAAACTGGTCACTCAGATGCCAACTTAAAGTAATTTAGGGACTTCCCTGGTGGTCCAGTGGATAAGAGTACGAGCTCCCAATGCAGGGGGCCTGGGTTCAATCCCTGGTCAGGGAACTAGATCCCACATGCCTCAACTAAGAGTTTGCACGCTGGAACTAAATATGTCACAACCAAAGAATCAGCATGTTGCAATAAAGATCAAAGATCCCGAGTGCTGCAATTAAGACCTGGAACAGCCAAATAAACAAACAAATGTTTAAAAATGAATAAAGTAATTCAGCAACAAGGTAAAGGCTGGAGTGGGATGGTAGTCAACCAGAAGAGATCCTTGGACAACTGGAAGATGGGATCTATAGTGAAAGCCTGGGAAATTAACCACTTGTTAAAAACTGTTGCATTTGGGTTGTTTATCTCCAACAAGACTAGACTGGAAGGAAATGCATTTGAACTCAAGTATTTTATTTTGCAACAGGAGTTTGGGCCCAAAGTAGATCTTCCTAACATTGACAAAGGAGGCTGTGAGATTCCTCTTCCTGGGAAGTTTAAAACTTAGTTGGCCAGCAGATGTCCCCAGCATGGCCTAGTCTGGGAGTCGGAGACAGAGAAACCAACTGCAATGGCCCCTCTCCTAACTAGGGACTCTGATTAGTCATGTGTTCTGTGCCAGCTGCAGAGCACTAATTAATTAGCCAAAGAGAACCATCTCTGATGTGCACTAAGGTTTTTATGTTCTGCCATCACCGCCACCAACCACAGCTTTAATTAAATCTGGGCTTGATTACCACAGTGTGGTGCTACAATCACTCTCCCCTGATGACTTTATTTTGGTTCCTGGAAGGATGGTGGTGGTGACGGTGTGTCAGGAGGAGAGGAGGGTCTAAAGAAGCCTGAAGCATGGAATCTGGACACTGGCAATTTGAGGGTATGTGGTTGGGAGGGAGGAGGGATCAGCTGTAGACTCATCGCCTGACCTCAAAGAACTCACAGTTTAATGGAGAGTAAGACCTCCCACTGAGATGGCACAGGGCAGTGTGAGGTAAGCCCCCAAATGAGAGGTGCACACAAATATCCCAGCAACTGAGAGGGGGCAGAAGTTGTTTGGACTGGAGGGGAATCAGGGAGGCTTCTTGGAGAGGGAGGATCGAGAGGAATTGTCAAGGAAGAACGGGATTAGACAGACACAAAGCAGGGCAGAGTGTTTGGTGGAGAGAAGAGCGTGAATAAAAGTGTGGGGGGAACAATGAGAACCTACAACATCTTGAGACTGGGTGAACGTAGCTGGGGGCAAGGCAGAAGGGCAATTTCTGTCAGAAAAACAAAAATAAAAACCATGAGCAACACTTCAGAGTAATTGGTGGTTTGGGGCAAGTTAGGGAGGACCTAGAATGTCAAGCTAAGAAGCTGGGACCTCATTCAGCAAGGAGTAGGAAGTCTTTAAAAGTTTCTAAGTTGCTTGGTTGATCCAATTTTCTTATGAAGTTTACCAGACTCCTGAGGACGTGGCCCCGCCTCCCCCCTCAGGCCTGCCTCGAGATTCCGTTCCTCACACTCTGCTCCAGCCAGAGTGTTAAATATTCTTCGTACTCTGTATTCCTGGCCAAGTCCTATTCCTTCAGCTCTCAATTTTAACATTTCTCTAAGATCTCTACGAAGCCTTGAAGACACCGTCTTATTTCCCCCAAGCCTGGGCAGATAAGCCCTTTCAAGAAGGCTCCCATAACCCTTTGGGCTTTCCCCATTAGAGCAACTATCGCTGTGTAATTCTTCCTTTGTCGGGATCCTCCGCTGGGCTGTGAATTCTTCCGAGGTTAGCAACACTAACTCGTTCACCAGGGTGTCTCTGAGAACCAGCACAGAGCCAGCGAAGTGAGGGTGGAGGGAGGAGGGGCTAGGGACAGAGGGACAGGGAGGAATCTCTCAGTTTTCTCTCAGTTCTTGGATAGGAGTTTCGGAAGGACAACTGAATATCACACGTGTCAACAGGTACAGGTTCGTAAAGGACACAAAATAAGCTCAGATCTCCTCAGCTCCCCTGTGAATAAAGCTAATCCCTGTCTATCTCCAGGCACACCCAGGAATTATTTGAGGAACGGTGCGGCGGAGGGTTACTAGCCGGGACTATAAACAGTAACCCTCCGCTCGGGCTTTGTCATCCTGGTGGCGGCTCTTCGACCACCAGGGGGAGGAATCGTACTTCATCCCGAACTTCGGAAGGTTTCCCACAACGAAGAGGGGCCGTGTAGAACTCTGGGAATTGTAGTCTTGGGATCTTATGGGCACTCTTCGCGATGCACCTCGGGAATTATAGTTCTGGACAGAGGAGGGACATGCTTTTAAGTGCTAATGTCGCGTTCTGGAAACTACAATTACCAAGGGGCCACCAGCTCCTGGACAATTTCTTGTTTCCGTCGAGTTGACCGTCTGGGCTGCTTCTGAGGGATCAACGTGACTCGGTAAGTCTGGAGAAAGCCTCTGTTCTGAACTGAGGTGTCTGCGGATTTTGTCACATTCCAGCCCTGTTTGGGGGCGCCTCGTCTCAATCCCAGGAGCTCCCCATTGTCTTTCACCTTTTCTGTTTCCTGTTGAGACACCTCCAGTATCCACCCGCACCCTTTACTCTCCCGCTGTCATCTTGCATTGTCACTCCTGGCGCCCCTGGAGCCCCACCGTGAGCTCTCGGCACACCCCCTCTGAAACCTGGGCTTCTTTATGTTCCGCACCTTCTATGTGCTTCACTCTTAGCCTCACTTTCCTGGTTTTCATGCTAATGGAACAAGGGTCACCATTCCTTCTTCCCAATCCACGGAGTTGCTCAGAACTGGAGTTCAGCAGAGCTGGGTTTTATTATTGCAGCTCTGCAACTCCTTTGCTGTGTGACCTTGGGCAGATCATACCCCCTCTCTGGGACTCACTCTCTTCATCTACGAAGTGGAGATGACAGTTGCTCTCAGTCTTAGCTTGAGGCTATGTTCTGGAGCCAGTAATATGTGTGAAAGTACTTTGTAAACTGTAAAGCCTCCACAAGCGAGAGAGATTATTTTTACTGTAATTATTAATGCTCTGAAATACTCTCATCTTGGCTCCTTTTATAGCGCTGCCCCTTTGTTGCTCAAACCTGCCCCTTGAGTTCTTGGTGTCTCCATCCTCTAAGAACAGGATATTTCCTCACTTCCCTAGAGATCACAGACTAATGAGAGCTTTGTCTGAAAGGAAGCCCCAGAAGTGCTTATCTTGGACTATGTCCTGAAATAGCCAGGGATGAAAAGTCCACACAGCTGGCAGAAGGGTGGTCCCTGCTCACTGGAATCAGGGCCCGAGCAGGAGATGGACAGCTGCAGTGTAAGCCCTCTGTTCCCTTTGGGCTCTTCTGGGCCTATATAAGGGCTTCCCTGGTGGCTTAGACGATAAAGAATCTGCCTGCAATGCAGGAGACCTGGAACTGATTTTGGAATAGGTGTCTCAGACCTGATAAGACTGAAAGGAAAGAAACCATTTTGTCAAAGGATTTAATCCAGAAAACCACAAATCCCGCCCCCCCCACCCCCGCAAAAGAAAAAAGCTTGGCTGCTGCTGCTAAGTCGCTTCAGTCGTATCCGACTCTGTGTGACCCCATAGACGGCAGCCCACCAGACTTCCCCACCCATGGGATTCTCCAGGCAAGAATACTGGAGTGGGTTGCCATTTCCTTCTCCAATGCATGAAAGTGAAAAGTGAAAGTGAAGTCGCTCAGTCGTGCCCGACTCTTAGCGACCCCATGGACTGCAGCCTACCAGGCTCCTCTGCCCATGGGATTTTCCAAGTAAGAGTACTGGAGTGGGGTGCCATTGCCTTCTCCGAAAAGCTTGGCTGGGTATAAAGAAAAAGAGACATAAAATTGTTAATTAATTCCTAACATTTTTATGAGCACTTAAAATGTCCCAGACCCTAGGCAATATCGCTTTTGTTACTAAATTTCACTTATGAAGTGTCCTCGTATTACTCACAAGGAACTTAGGCTAAGAGATCATGTAGCTAGTTATGGTTATTGTGCCTTCTATATGTTAGGTGTTTCATATACTTTCATTTAATCCTCATCAGCAATTTCATGAGTGACTGTTATTTCTATCATGTGGAAAAATTATCAGAGGCTTAGAATTGAAGGAACTTGCTCAAGGTTAAACAGCCAGTTAAATGGTGGAGGTGGAATTCAGACTGTCACCAAAGCCTTTTTTTTCCCACTATACCATGTAGTCTAATTTTTAGATCAAAAAGACATCGATTAAAGAATTGAGAGGGTTTAAATCAAAGCCAAATAAAGGAAGCATTTATGGGGTCCCTCTGTGTGGGGAAAGCATGAGGATAGATGGTTTATCCTCCAAAGAAATGTAAAACACATTCTACCTCTGTAGCATATCTGAAGAGATAAGGCGTAAGTGTGTGAAAAATTAAATAGCATTCATTGGATCAATTGATTACTGAGACCAGTTCTATGCAAACCACTACATTAAGCCAGGAACTGGCAGGAACATGCTTCTAGGTGGCCATGGGGATTAAACCACGTGATATCATAATCATTATCTTTTCATTAATATGAAAATGGTGGGCTAGAATACCATATCCACTCAGTAAATGTTTATTGTATGCACATGTCGGAAAAAAAGAAAAATCCTGGGTACCATCTGGACCAGAGGTTCTCGAACCTTGGGGATCAGAAAGCTTGGGAAGCTTTATAAACTAATTGATCTCTGGCAATGGGGCTCTAAAAGCTTTGTTTTTGAAAAGTTTTCCAGGTGATTGTGAAATAATAGATTCAGGAACCTCTGATCTAGATTCTACTTGGACCACTTCTTGGAGGCAAGTCACTGATTGAAAACTGCTAGTTGTTGTTGAGTCACTGAGTCGTGTCTGACTCTGTGCAACCCCATGGACTGAAACATGCTGGGCTTCCCTGTCCTTCACTATTTCCTGGAGTTTGCACAAACTCGTGTCCATTGAGTTGGTGATGCCATCCAACCATCTCATCCTCTGTCACCCCCTTCTCCTCCTGCCCTCAAATCTTTCCCAGCATCAGAGTCTTTTCCAATGAATCAGCTTTTTACATCAGGTGGCCAAAGTATTGGAGCTTCAGCATCAGTCCTTCCAATGGATATTCATGGTGGATTTCCTTTAGGATTGACTAGTTTGATCTCCTTGCAGTCCAAGGGACTCTCAAGAGTCTTCTCCAGCTCCACAATTTGAAAGCATCAATTCTTTGGTGCTTAGCCTTTTTTATGATCCAACTCGCACATCCGTACATGACTACCAGGAAAACCATAGCTTTGACTATATGGACCTTTGTTGGCAAAGTGATGCCTTTGCTTTTTAATACACTATCTAGGTTTGTCATAGCTTTCTTCTGATGAGCAAGTATCTTTTAATTCCATGACTACAGTCACCATCTGAAGTGATTTTGGAGCCCAAGAAAATAAAATTGGTCACTGGTTTCCACTGCTAGAGTAGGTACTAATTCAAGAGCTGTCCTGAGGCAGCCTGTGATTGGTTATCAGGTGAGTGATGCATACATACTCGAGTGGAGAAGAGGGAAGATTGGAAGGACTTGAGAAGCTTCACAGAGTACCAGAGATTTCACTAGGCTTTGATGGGTGGGGCAGGTTTGGGTGGGTAGAGAGGCTTTTAGGTAGACATCACCTCAAATTGTTTAGATAAGGTGAACCAAAGTAGATAGAGACACCTGGACTGAGTTCCTTGGAGAATTGGCATTTATTAGATATGACACTGGATGCTCTGTGGATGTTTCTTAGGCAAAAAATTGTGAGTTAGACTGGATTTTTCTGTCTCTCTGTTCTACTTGGGCATCAGTCAATATGAGCCCAGAGAATGCAGATCCGTTTTCATGTTAGCCTCACTCAGTTTAGTTGATGGCCTTCCCAGAAGCTTTCCAGGATTACCAGAGAGTTCTGCTGCCCTTCTGTTATAGGCATTTTCAAGTGCCCTTGTCCTGATTCCTGTCTCATGCAGTGTTCGGTTTTTGGATTAAGACTAGCATCTCTTCCTATAAGCTAATATCATTCTGGTCACCCAGTCCTGAAACCTGACTCACCTTTGGCTCTCCCTTCTTGCATAACTCCCCAAATCCACTTAGTTGCCCAAATCCTATTGCTTCTCCTTTTCACTCAATCAGCAAATATTAATAAAACTTAAGCTGCTTCATTGTCTCACGGGCGACCTGTCCTGTGCCTCCTCCCCATCCCGCTGTGGGTCCTCTGCGCATCTGCCCCCAAGCAGAAAAGGTCAGGGTCTGAGACTAAGCACCACTCATCCAACTTCCCTTTGGCTAAATAGCCCACTGACTGCATCAGGAGCTTAGCGTCTTTTTAAAAAGAATTTGGTTTTTAAATTTGCTTCAGAGAAACAAGATGAAGCAATTCTGTAGTAGAAAGAATATCACTTATTGTCTTCCAAAGTTAAGTAGAATGGCATTAAGATTATTGCTTGTCTGGAGTTTTCCATTAGGCCAGACAATTGGAAGTTGGCAGTGAGGAGATCTGTGTGTAATAATAATTCTGGTAACCTTGAGCATTTCCCTTAACCCCTTAGGACCTTGATCGCTTCATCAGTAAAGCACATTTCTGTAGTGAGCTGAGTCGGGGTGGTGGTGCAGGGGACAACTGTGGGGAGAAGTGATCCCTAAGGTCTCCTCTTGTCCAGAGACCTTGTCTCTTCCATGTTTTGAGTCGAACTACCGAATCCATCCCAGAGCATCTTAAAGAAAGCAGAATAATGCAATGACTGAAATTGTGGCCCAGGACTCGGTGGATCAGTTTAGATGCTTTTGGTTCAAGCAGTAGAAATCTAAACCAGTTGGTTTAAACAATAAAAAGGGATTTATTGGGTCTTGTAACTAGAGGTCTAGGAGTGGGCCAAGTTTCAGGTATAGTCTAATTCAGAGATTCTTAATGTCTTCACAAATAACGGCATTTCTCTATGATTCTCTCAGCTCTGCATCCTCCACGGGTACCTTCATTCACAAGGTAACAAAGTGGCTGCGACACTTCAAGGCTTCACATCCACACCTCATGCTAGTTCAAAACAAGAAAGAACTTGTCCACACTCTACCATCAGACCAAAGTCCTAGGCTTTGCCCTGGTTGGCCCAATATGTGTCATGAGCCCACTCTTCATCCAGACACTGATGGGGATATGTAGGGCTGACAGGTCCAACTCTAGAGGTTAGAGAGGTGTCAACCCCACCCAGATCACAAGGGATCTCCGTAGGAGGGAAGGATCGGATGAATGTTAGGAAGTTGGACCACATTCTCTACTGTCACAGCCATGTTGCCCATGATCAGATTCTGGCTCTGTTCACTGTTCTTGGGTAAATTGCCTCACTTTATTAAGTATCAGCTTCCTCATCTGTAAGATGAGCTAGCAGTTCATATCCCAGGGAATTATTGTAAGGATTTCATTAAATAATACATGTATGTGAAGCCCTTGGTGTAGTTCCTGGCACAGAGTAAGCGTGCTGCTACTGCTGCTGGCGGTGATGTAATTGAAGAGGGAGGAAGAGCAGTGGCATTAGTCCTGATTTAAAAAGTAACCTCGACTTCCCTGGTGGTGCGGAGGTTAAGACTCCATGCTTCCAATGCAGGGGCCTGGTCAGGGGAGCTACATCTCACATGCTACAGCTAAGACCCGGCACGGTCAAAAAAAAAAAAAAAAAAAGACATCCTTGTTTTAAAAAAAGGCAAACAAGAAGCAACCAAGTTATAGGGATGCTTTCTAGTCAGAGCATGCACGCCTGCCACGTGGAAGGCTCCTGTTTGATCTCCTGCCCACATTATACTCTAACCTATTTCTGGCCCTTTCTGCTCTTACATTATGTCCTGTATAAAAATGCTCCCCTCTCCCC
Organism: Budorcas taxicolor; assembly: GCF_023091745.1. Taxonomy (NCBI): domain Eukaryota; kingdom Metazoa; phylum Chordata; class Mammalia; order Artiodactyla; family Bovidae; genus Budorcas; species Budorcas taxicolor. The sequence goes on from NC_068911.1 coordinate 171,488,558, forward strand.
TGCCTCAAAAATCTTCCTCATATTTAAGACCCAAATAAGTGCCTTTTATAGTTTATAGTTTAGGTCAGTGATTTTGTATGTACGTCATTGTGTCTCCCCACTAGCAGGATCAGTGAGGGGTTAAGAGCTCAGGTCTGGATTAGACAGACCTGAGTTTGCCACCTAGAAGCAGTGTGACTTGGGGAAGTTATTCAACCTCTTCATGCCCTAGTCTCCTCGGTTGTAAAACAGGGTCTTAATAGTACCTTCCTCAGGTGGTTGTTGAGAGGATGAAATGACGCAGAGTATGTAAAAATCTCAGGTCAGTGCTGACACATAGTAAATAATAGATGTTAGTGGTTGTGTTTGTTATTCTTAGCCTCCTGAGGACAAGGTCTGTGGCATGTTCTCTGCAGCAGTTGCTGCTGTGCTGGGCACATAGTCAGTGCTAAATGAACACTTTTTAGTGGGTTTTGAGGAGTATGGAGGCTCTGTTTCCTTTCCATGATCTTCTCCTCACCTCTCTACCAATAGCAACAGAAAAAGCAGCCCCCTAGACCTGGGTTTGATCCCTGGGTTGGGAAGATCCCCAGGAGGATCCCACTCCAGTATTCTTGCCTGGAGAATCCCCATGGACAGAGGAGCCTGGCACAGTCCACGGGACTGCAAAGAGTCGGACACGACTGGGCGACTAAGCACAGCACAGCAAACCTTAGTAAAGGCAGTGTAGCAAGGTGGATGATTGGAAGACTGGCTGCGTCACTGGCAGGGAGGAGGGGTGATAGCAGGCGTAGAGAGGGGTGGCTGATAAGAATAAGCAACAGGAAGCTGAGAGGAAACCAGCAAGAGGCTGTTCTGTGTTCCGCCCTCCAGCTGTCAAGTTCAGCCACTGCCCAAGTCGTTGTTAAGCTGGTGATGAGATGGGGGTCAACCAGTCCATGAGCTTTCCGCCTGTCACGGGACCCCACCTCGTAGGCTGTGGGGATGTGATGGAGGGTCAGAGCCTCCAGGTAAGTGTCTCCAGCGTGTCTCCACTGCTTCTGTCACAAGTCTGATGATGTAATTCCAGCTAGGGGAAACCTGAGTCAGAGCTGGTCTGGATTTGATTGTTGAGCACCCAGGTCTCTTTCCCCTGAACTTTTCTCCTCTTTTCAATTAGAAACATCTCAATAGACAAGAGATGGTGGGTTCATTTTCCCAACTTGGAGGAACTGGGGCCTCTAACTTCAAAGGTAGCTCTCTGATGTCTTGAGAGCAGGTGCCTGATCCTGGAAAGGTTTTGGATCTCACCCTAATCTGAGTGTATGAGAGGAGGAGCAGTGGACTACGTGCCATTGACCTTTGACTCCCCCGCCCCACGTAGGAAGACAGTCTCCTTTTTCTCCTCTTCTGCTCTCGTCTGTTCCGCCCTCCTACTTTAGTCCGGGACTTTCCCTCCTTCAGTTCCTAGGTCATTCTCTGCTGGCCCTGGAACTCTCCCTCTCCCTTGTGAGAGGCACATACCCCCATGTAGAGTGAATGTGCTGCTGCTACCTCCCAGGGGCCAGGCTCCAGGGTTGCCCAGGGTGCCACCAATGTCACCCCATTCAACAAGAGAGCTACTCCTTCGCTTCTGGGGCTCCTCCAGGCCTGGGCTTCCAGCCACATTGAAATCTTTTTTTGATAGCCCAAGCTCTGGAAATATTTTAGTACCCCTCCAATGTAATTCAAAATACAGTTGGCTGTTTGAAATAACATAAGCCTTATGTGAATGCTGAACATAAAATTGCTTCTTTCTGGGTTTTCTGAGTGTAAAATTCAGGTATGTGAATTGAAGGTAAAATTTCCCTGTTTTAGTACTTGGCTGGTACCCTCAAACAACTGCTGAACGTGTCTGTTGGGAAATGAAGCCATGCTTGGGCTTCTTGCTCCGAGCAGCTGCCGTCTTTTTTTCCTTACAGGGCAGCTTCTTTCGACTGTTCTACCCGTGCCAAGAGGCAGAGGAGACCTCGGAGCAGCCGCTGTGGATTCCCCGCTATGAGTACTTCGCTGGCCTGGCCGAATACCTGAAGTTTAATAAGCGCTGGGGGGGGTTACTGTTCAACCTGGCTGTGGGTAAGAGCTGGCCTCACCCCTGGGGGTTCTCCCAGCTGCTTAATTATGTCCCTTGGAGATCTCCAGGCAGACACAGTACCTTATAGTTTGTGTTGTTCAGCCCTTTTGTAGTGGGGCATCCGTTAGTCAGTGTGGTATGGAGAGTGGAGAGAATTACAAACAGGAGAGTTTATTTATTTATTTTTTTGAAGAGCGTTAGTTATAGAGTTAGACTGCCCTGGATTCGAATCCAGTCCTTATCATTTACTAGCTGTGGGGCTGGGGCCAGTTACTGAATGTGTCTGAACATCTACCTTTGCAGGATTGTAAAGTCAGACGTGTATATACATTGTAATGTATATAGAAGACGCACTCGGGTGCTGTGCTTGGGATGTGGAATGTGTTCCATAGGTGGCAGCTATTACTCCTGTGTCCAGCATGCATTATTTCTGCTCTGTGTCAGCTACAGCTTAGATTAAAGAAGCACTCTTGACTGCCAAGGAGCATACCGTCTCCTGCAGTTGCCCCTCTAGCTCCTCCCTCTTCTGGGTCAGATCACACTGAGTCATCCACTTCCCCCAAAGACCTCACCGTTAGGAACTCTACCGACTGCCTTAGCGTCTCAGGGATTTGCCCGTAAGTTGTTCAGTACTCCCCCTTTGGCTTTCTTTTCCCACTTTCTGTTGTGTTCGTGCTCCTGAGGGGAGAAAAAGGGAAAGAATAAATGACTGACTGTCCTGGGTTGCTCAGGTGAAAGGTGGGTCTCTTGAGAGGAGGGCCACCGGGTCCCCACCATGCTTGCGCTCAGGCTGCCCTTGGGATTAGTGTGGGGGCAGCCGGAGATTCTTACCCCATGTCTCTGCTAGGATCTTGTCGCCTGCCTGTTAGCTGGAATGGCCCCTTTAAAACAAAGGACTCTGGATACCCCTTGATCATCTTCTCTCATGGCATGGGAGCCTTCAGGTAAGAGCTGCTCTCCCCCAGATCTTGTCACATTCCTTGCCTGGTTGCAGCTGCTGACTCTCAGCATGTTCTCAAAAGACAAGGAAACCCATATTTCCATCTGTCAGCTCTTATCTGTCATCCGCTTCATCCCAAAGTGCTGGGTCCACCTTCTTTAGAAGGCCTTCCCCAAGCCCCTTTCACCTGGTGGAGCCTTTCGGCAGCCTTCATATCATTCCCTTCTCATGTTCTAGCATTTATATAAATACTTGTTTTAGCCTTCTTCCTCTATAACAGCCCAGAAGTACTAGAAGGAGCTTGAGCGTTATGTTCAGAGAGTCGATTATTCAACATGCATCAGGGACAACAGTGATGAAGACAGACTCGCTCTCTGCTCCCGTGGAGCTTGCAGCCTCAGCTGTGAATCTCAGCCATACCACTGTGCTGTGTGAACTCAGGACCATAGTAGGCATCTCTGAGCCTGTATTTCCTCATCTGTCAAACGGACTCGGATGAGGCACCGAGTAGGTGCGCACTTATGCTCATACTCCTCTCCATCTCTCTACATGGAGCACTGTGGGGTGATGAACTGTAAGATCCCCTTCGTCATCAACTTCAGGGAATGCTGGCCTAAGTTTTCCAAGTCAGTGAAATTGTGAAAGTGAAAGTCACTGCATCGTGTCCGACTCTTTGCAACCATATGGACTATACAGTCCATGGAATTCTCCAGGCCAGAATACCGGAGTGGATAGCCTTTCCCTTCTCCAGGGGATCTTCCCAACCCAGGGTTCGAACCCAAGTCTCCCACATTGTGGGTGGATTCTTTACCAGCTGAGCTACGAGGGAAGCCCAAGAATACTGGTGTGGGTAGCCTATCCCTTCTCCAGTGGATCTTTCCGATTCAGGAATTGAACCAGGGTCTCCTGCATTGCAGGCAGAATTGCAGGCGGATTCTTTCCCAACTGAGATCTCAGGGAAGCCCTTACGAGTCAATATCCATTCAGAATTCTCCCCATGAATTCTTATTTCTGCACCTTGGTGTGTTATGTAGTTATGTAATTACATATTAACTACTGTGTACGTGGTTCCTGTTTAAGCTTGGTAATATTCTCACTGTATGTTCATTCATCAACATGTAAGTTTGGTTTATGTCCAAGAGCGTTACACAAAGTCATCTATTTTTGCCTTTACACGTCCCACTTCCACTGAAACGTTTGTCTACAGTGTAGCCAGGGAGGTCTGCTGCTGCTAAGTCACTTCAGTCGTGTCCGACTCTGTGTGACCCCATAGATGGCAGCCCACCAGGCTCCCCCGTCCCTGGGATTCTCCAGGCATGAACATTGGAGTGGGTTGCCATAGGTCTATTTTATTTTTTTATTATTATTTTTTGCTTTGGCATCTTCCTGCTCTGAGGAACATCAGTAAGTTCTTTTATTCATTTAAAAAATTATTTATTTTTAATTGAAGGATAGTTGCTTTTGTTGGCTTTTGCCATACATCAACATGAGTCAGCTAGGTATACAAATGTCCTCTCCCTCTTAAGCCTCCCTCCCACCTCCCTCCCTATCCCACCCCTCTAGGCTGTCGCAGCACGTGAGCTTTGGGTTCCTGTGTCATTCAGCAGATTCCCACTGGCTGTCTCTTTTGCTTATGGTCATGTATATGTTTCAGTGCTACTTTCTCAAATCATCCCACCTCCTTCCCCAGCTGTGTCCAAAAGTCTGTTCTCTGTGTCTGCATCTCCACAGCTGCCCTGTAGATAGGTTCATCAGTACCATCCTTCTAGATTCCACATATATGTATTACTGTACAATATTTGTCCTTCTCTTTCTGACTTATTTCACTTCGTATAATAGGCTCTAGGTTCATCTGTCTCGTTAGAACCAACTCAGATGCATTCCTTTTTATATTTAGAAGCCCTTTGAACTTAATTCAGCTCTTGTCATGATCTTATCTGAAGGCAGGTACAGGGCAAAGTTTCCAGCCTAGTTCCTTGCAACTTGTCCATCTCCAGCTTTCCAGACAAACAGCCCTAAAGGTACTATGTTAGTTTCTGCCTCAGAATTTTTGAGTTTTTTTCTTTGTTTGAAGATACTGGAGTTTTTTTAAATTTTTTTGTCCTTGAGACATGCTCTAGTTTTTAAATTAGATTATAAAATTTTATTTAATAAAATAAATATTATAAAATATTTAATAAAATCAGTTCAGTTCAGTCGCTCAGTTGTGTCCGACTCTTTGCGACCCCATGAATTGCAGCACGCCAGGCCTCCCGGTCCATCACCAACTCCTGGAATTCACCCAGACTCAGGTCCATCGAATCAGTGATGCCATCTAGCCATCTCATCCTCGGTCGTCCCCTTCTCCTCCTGCCCCCAATCCCTCCCAGCATCAGTCTTTTCCAATGAGTCAGCTCTTCGCATGAGGTGGCCAAAGTACTGGAGTTTCAGCTTTAGCATCATTCCTTCCAAAGAAATCCCAGGGCTGATCTCCTTCAGAATGGACTAGTTGGATCTCCTTGCAGTCCAAGGGACTCTCAAGAGTCTTCTCCAACACCACAGTTCAAAAGCATCAATTCTTCGGTGCTCAGCCTTCTTCACAGTCCAACTCTCACATCCATACATGACCACAGGAAAAACCATAGCCTTGACTAGACGGACCTTAGTCGGCAAAGTAATGTCTCTGCTTTTGAATATGCTATCGAGGTTGGTCATAACTTTTCTTCCAAGGAGTAAGCATCTTTTAATTTCATGGCTGCAGTCACCATCTGCAGTGATTTTGGAGCCCCCCAAAATAAAGTCTGACACTGTTTCCACTGTTTCCCCATCTATTTCCCGTGAAGTGATGGGACCAGATGCCATGGTCTTCATTTTCTGAATGTTGAGCTTTAAGCCAACTTTTTCACTTTCCTCTTTCACTTTCATCAAGAGGCTTTTTAGCTCCTCTTCACTTTCTGCCATAAGGGTGGTGTCATCTGCATATCTGAGGTTATTGATATTTTTCCCGGCAATCTTGATTCCAGCTTGTGCTTCTTCCAGCCCAGCGTTTCTCATGATGTACTCTGCATAGAAGTTCAATAAGCAGGGTGACAATATACAGCCTTGACAGACTCCTTTTCCTATTTGGAACCAGTCTGTTGTTCCATGTCCAGTTCTAACTGTTGCTTCCTGACCTGCATACAGATTTCTCAAGAGGCAGGTCAGGTGGTCTGGTATGCCCATCTCTTTCAGAATTTTCCACAGTTTATTGTGATCCACACAGTCAAAGGCTTTGGCATAGTCAATAAAGCAGAAATAGATGTTTTTCTGGAACTCTCTTGCTTTTTCCATGATCCAGTGGATGTTGGCCGTTTGATCTCTGGTTCCTCTGCCTTTTCTAAAACCAGCTTGAACATGAGGGAGTTCACAGTTCACGTATTGCTGAAGCCTGGCTTGGAGAATTTTGAGCTACTTTACTAGCATGTGAGATGAATGCAATTGTGCAGTAGTTTGAGCATTCTTTGGCATTGCCTTTCTTTGGGATTGGAATGAAAACTGACCTTTTCCAGTCTTGTGGCCACTGCTGAGTTTTCCAAATTTGCTGGCATATTGAGTACAGCACTTTCACAGCATCATCTTTGAGGATTTGAAATAGCTCAACTGGAATTCCATCACTTCCACTAGCTTTGTTCATAGTGATGCTTTCTAAGGCCCACTTGACTTCACATTCCAAGATGTCTGGCTCTAGATGAGTGATCACACCATCATGATTATCTGAGTCGTGAAGATCTTTTTTGTACAGTTCTTCTGTGTGTTCTTGCCACCTCTTCTTAATATCTTCTGCTTCTGTTAGGTCCAGACCATTTCTGTCCTTTATCGAGCCCATCTTTGCACGAAATGTTCCCTTGGTATCTCTAATTTTCTTGAAGAGATCTCTAGTCTTTCCCATTCTGTTCTTTTCCTCTATTTCTTTGCATTGATCATTGAAGAAGGCTTTCTTATCTCTTCTTGCTATTCTCTGGAACTCTGCATTCAGATGCTTATATCCTTCCTTTTCTCCTTTGCTTTTCACCTCTCTTCTTTTCAGAGCTATTTGTAAGGCCTTCCCAGACAGCCATTTTGCTTTTTTGCATTTCTTTTCCATGGGAATGGTCTTGATCCCTGTCTCCTGTACAATGTCACCAACCTCATTCCATAGTTCATCAGGCACTCTATCTATCAGATCTAGGCCCGTAAATCTATTTCTCACTTCCACTCTATAATCATAAGGGATTTGATTTAGGTCATACCTGAATGGTCTAGCGGTTTTCCTTACTTTCTTCAATTTGAGTCTGAATTTGGCAATAAGGAATAGATACTATAAAATAAAATAAATCATGAATGTTTAATTAATTATAAAAATTCTATTTTTTATATTAGAGTACAGTTGAAAACAATATAGCTTTTGTTTGAGGTGTATAGCAAAGCAATTCAATTATACAACAAAGCAGTTCGTTCAGTTGTACATAGACATGTGTCTATTCTTTTTCAAATTCTTTTCTCATCTAGGTGGTTATTTAACATTGAGCAGATTTCCCTGTGCTCCACAGTAGGTCCTTGTTGCTTACCCATTTTAGATATAGCAGTGTGTACACGTCAATCCCAAACTCCCTAACTGCCCCTTTCCCCCTGGTAACCATAACTTTGTTTTTGAAGTCTGTGAGTCTGTTTTGTAAATAAGTTCATTTGTATTTTTTTTCTTTTTTTTTTGCTTTAAGATTCCACATATAATTAACAGTATTTCTTTGTCTTACTGAGAAGGTAACAGGCAGGAAGGCCAGGGGCCTCCAAATGGAGGAAATAGGCAGCAAGTGTCAGACATTTTTTCTCTCTCTCTTAAGCGGCAGGAGGAAACAAGCTACAAGCGTTAGATGTTTTCCCCTTCTCTATAGAAATTTAACAAGAGGTACTGTTGTAGCCTCGCATTCTAGGAAACAAACTCACTCAGAAGGACAGTGTAGTGGAGTGCAGTTTGTCACACCGGCGGGCCCAAGGCAGAGTCTCCTCTTAGCCAAGGACCCCGATCAGTTTTTGTGAAAACCTTATATACCCTAAGTGCACTTGCTCAAACTCACCTCCCCGCATTCCCTGAAACTAGTCTGGACAAGGTAAAAGAGAGGTAAGGTCAAAGTTAACTCATGATTCATGTGTCACAAGACTAGATAAACAATGGATATTTATCAGTAGGCCTGTGGTCATATCCCTATAAACATAATGGAATTTACCACTTTGTTCTGTTAGAAATAATTAACATATTTTTTAGGCAATGGAGAGTCCAAGTACAAGTCCTGAGGCTCTTTTATCCGGGGGTCTGGTTTTCCATTGGTGTGCCATTTCTATAGACACCAGGCACAAAGTTCAGAGTCCGTTGGGAGGGCGACCATGTGTGTAGCCTAATGTTCACAGCCTGGCCTAAGATGGAGTCCAGCTCTGTGTGTTTCCTCCTTCAGTATCATTTAAAATTCTGTGTTGCCATGAGGACACCTGGTTCCACCAGAACTTCAGTTTAGTTCAGTCACTCAGTCATGTCCAACTCTTTGTAACCCCATGGACTGCAGCATACCAGGCCTCCCTGTTCATCACCGACTCCTGGAGTTTACTCAAACTCCTGTCCATGGAGTCAGCGATGCCATCCAACCTCTGTCATCCCCTTCTCCTCCTGCCTTCAATCTTTCCTAGCATCAGGGTCTTTTCTAATGAGTCAGTTCTTCGCATCAAGTGGCCAAAGTATTGGAGTTTCAGCTTCAGCATCAGTCCTTCCAATGACTATTCAGGACTGATCTCCTTTAGGATGGATTGGTTGGATCTCCTTGCAGTCCAAGGGACTCTCAAGAGTCTTCTCCAACACCACAGTTCAAAAGCATCAGGTCTACAGCTCAGCTTTCTTTATAGTCCAACTCTCACAGAACTTAACTTTTCGCAAACCTTGAGCTAACCCATGCATTTTTCTTATGGAAATGTTTGTCTTAAGCTATGTTAATGAACTATGTATTTACTCTAGACTCTGTCTTCTAGTTGGTACCTCTGAAGACTCAGAACCAGGTTGTTTTACTCATGCAAATATTCTCTTATGTTAATGAGGCTGTATTTGCTTGGAAACCTGCCTTTCTTCAAGATTCCTGTCAATAATGTTATGGCCCTGTGCGGATGTTATCTCAAAATGCATGTTGTGGGTGAGGGGCCTGATGCTATTCTCTGAGTTTTGAGACATTTCCTTTCTCTAATTAGCAGACTGCTAGTAGCTATAAAACTTCCGGATAAAGACTAGCAGGGGGGCACTCTTTCTGCCCCGTTCTGATGTCTATGTCTGAAGCTTTCTCTATTTCTTTTATACTTTAATAAAACTTTATCACACAAAAGCTTTGAGCGATCAAGCCTCATCACTGGCCCTGGATTGAACTGTTCTCCAGAGGCCGAGAATCCTGGCGTCTTTCACAGCTCAGCAACAACCTTTCATTATTTCACTCAGTCCATCCATAATGCTGCAAATGTCTGCCCTAGGGTTTTCATCTGTGCTGTGCTCTGTGGCTGTTCCCTTTGCTTGGAATGTTTCCTGTTCGGTTCCTCTCTTCTTCTCCCCACTTTTAGTCTTTTGCCTGGCTAGTTCCAAATTACCTTCAGGGTGTTAGTTTGGGTGTCACCTTCCTAGGGACACCCATCCTGACATGCTTTCATAAGACAATCTGTACTTCTCAGTACGTAACATCAGTTCAGTTCAGTTCAGTTGCTCAGTTGTGTCCGACTCTTTGCGACCCCATGAATCGCAGCACGCCAGGCCTCCCTGTCCATCACCAACTCCCGGAGTTCACTCAAACTCACATCCATCGAGTCAGTGATGCCATCCAGCCATCTCATCCTCGGTCGTCCCCTTCTCCTCCTGCCCCCAATCCCTCCCAACATCAGAGTCTTTTCCAGTGAGTCAACTCTTCACATGAGGTGGCCAAAGTACTGGAGTTTCAGCTTCAGCATCATTCCCTCCAAAGAAATCCCAGGGCTGATCTCCTTCAGAATGGACTAGTTGGATCTCCTTGCAGTCCAAGGGATTCTCAAGAGTCTTCTCCAACACCACAGTTCAAAAGCATCAATTATTTGGCACTCAGCTTTCTTCACAGTCCAACTCTCACATCCATACATGACCACTGGACAAACCATAGCCTTGACTAGAGGGACCTTAGTTGGTAAAGTAATGTCTATGCTTTTGAATATGCTATCTAGGTTGGTCATAACTTTTCTTCCAAGGAGTAAGCATCTTTTAATTTCATGGCTGCAATCACCATGTGCAGTGATTTTGGAGCCCAAAAAAATGAAGTCTGACACTGTTTCCACTGTTTCCCCATTTATTTCCCATGAAGTGATGGGACCGGATGCCATGATCTTCGTTTTCTGAATGTTGAGCTTTAAGCCAACTTTTTCACTCTCCTCTTTCACTTTCATCAAGAGGCTTTTTAGTTCCTCTTCACTTTCTGCTATAAGGGTGGTGTCATCTGCATATCTGAGGTGATTGATATTTCTCCTGGCAATCTTGATTCCAGCTTGTGCTTCTTCCAGTCCAGCATTTCTCATGATGTATTCTGCATATAAGTTAAATAAGCAGGGAGACAATATACATAATTGTAATGAATTAATTATTTATGTGATTATTCTTTAACGTATGTGTTTATCACTAGATTGTAAGCTCCATGAAGGCAGAGACGATGTCTGTCTTCTATCTTTCCCGATGTCTAGGGCAGTACCTGGAAAACAGTAGTTTCCCAATAAATATTTACGTTTTGCTAGGTTCCATACATTCAGCAGATTTCTGTTGAGCACCTGCTCTGTGCTAGTTTCTTGGCATGAAAAAAAGGTGGGACATATAGAAATAGAACAAATCAAGGAATTTTCATCCACTAGAGGAGACTGCATCTAGATGCACATAATTATAGTCCATGGCAGGAGGTGGAGAGCATATGTAGAGACGAGGCTAGAAGGACAGCAAGATGGTTTTCAATGTTGCTTTCTTATTCAGTAAATTTAGTACCTGCCATGTGCGAGGGCCTATGCTGTGGCTGGGTGTTCAGTAGTGAATAAGATAGAGCCCCTGCTTTCAGACTGTAGTCTGGTGGAGAAAAGAAGCTAAGAAATACTCTTTCCTCAGCCCACAGGTATTTTCTTGAGAGAACAGGTGAGTGCATGGCTTTAGCGTGGTCCTTTTGGTCTAAGACTCTGTCTTGAGGCTTCACATCTAAATACACTTGGGTGAATCAGTTATAAATGTTCTTCATTAACTATAGTGAAATTCCAAGAAAAAAAGGCAGGGAGGTAAAGGGACATGGTTTCCTCTCATTGTATCTATGGTTAATGCAGGATCTGAAATCCTTCTCATGGGTCACAGACTTGTGACTTTCCATCCCAGGGAGGTGTGTGTATTTTTAAATATTACCTAACCATTTGTAACCATCACTTCATGGGAAGTAGATGGGGAAACAGTGGAAACAGTGTCAGACTTTATTTTTTTGGGCTCCAAAATCACTGCAGATGGTGACTGCAGCCATGAAATTAAAAGACGCTTACTTCTTGGAAGAAAAGTTATGACCAATCTAGATAGTATATTCAAAAGCAGAGACATTACTTTGCCGACTAAGGTCCGTCTAGTCAAGGCTATGGTTTTTCCTGCGGTCATGTATGGATGTGAGAGTTGGACTGTGAAGAAGGCTGAGCACCGAAGAATTGATGCTTTTGAACTGTGGTGTTGGAGAAGACTCTTGAGAGTCCCTTGGACTGCAAGGAGATCCAACTAGTCCATTCTGAAGGAGATCAGCCCTGGGATTTCTTTGGAGGGAATGATGCTAAAGCTGAAGCTCCAGTACTTTGGCTACCTCATGTGAAGAGTTGACTCATTGGAAAAGACTCTGATGCTGGGAGGGATTGGGGACAGGAGGAGAAGGGGACGACCGAGGATGAGATGGCTGGATGGCATCACCGACTTGATGGACGTGAGTCTGAGTGAACTCCGGGAGTTGGTGATGGACAGGGAGGCCTGGCGTGCTGCGATTCATGGGGTCGCAAAGAGTCGGACACGATGGAGCGACTCAACTGAACTGAGCTGAACTGAACTGAATGTGCCTCTGTCTCCTTTGGTTCCCACATAGTCTTGTGAGGTTGGTGGGTGGAAGAATATTTTACAGATGAGCAAACCAACTCTGAAAGGCAGACTTGCTCAAGGTTACAGTCTGAACTGGGGAGGGATCAGAAATCTCTAGCTCTTAAATCCTGTTCATTGCCTCCCCAAGAGAAGGGAGTGAGAGAAGGTGAAAAGAAATTTAAGTAACTGACCTTCCTGAATCAGTTAGGGTACAGGCAAGTTGTATTTAATAGAAAAACTTCTAACAATAGTGACCTAAATAATATAAAGTTTATTTTTTGCTCAGATAAAGTACTAGACAGACCTAATATGGTAGTTCTATAAAGTAAAAAACCAGACTTCTTTTATAATCTTGCTCTGCGTGTGTAGCTTCTGCTTCTAAGAATATCTCATGACCCAGGGAGGTTGCTTAGCTCTAGCTATTACATACACAGTCCATGCTATAGGAAGGGAGAACTCTCCTGAAAGTTCTGTATAACACAGCTGCTTACATACCATTGACTACAGCTGCCCTGTCCATTATGCTAACTTCTAGCCACATGTGTCTATTGAATATTTGAAGTATGACTGGTCCAAACTGAGATATGCTGTAAGCATAAAACACACACTGGGTTTCAAATACTTCATATGAAAAATAAAAGATAGTGCAATAAAATATTTTAATTTAAAAATCTTGATTATATGTTGAAATGATAATGTTTTAGCTATATTGGGTTATTAACCATCCAGGCTGATGCTTCTTCCTGGAAGACTTTACCAGAACCTTTAAAAGATATTGTCTAAAGAGACTCTGGGGCACAGAGCGCAGGTTTTGGAATCAAAAAGCCCCAGCGGAAAGTTTAACTCTAACACTTACTTAGCTGTGTAACCTGGGGCAGATACTTGGCCTATTGTAAAAAGAGCTCTTATCACAGAAAGTACTCATAAAGAAGTCACTGTTAGTGTGTATACATATATATACATACCATTTTATAAATTTACCATTCTCATTCATACAATGGAATGTTACATGGCTTTTATTTATTTTTTTTTGCATTTTATTTTATTTTATTTTATTTTTTTTTAATTTTAAAATCTTTAATTCTTACATGCATTCCCAAACATGAACCCCCCCCCCCCACCTCCCTCCCCATAACATCTCTCTGGGTCATCCCCATGCACCAGCCCCAAGCATGCTGTATCCTGCGTCAGACATAGACTGGCGGTTACACGGCTTTTAAAAAAATCACACCACAGGAAAATATGAACTGGCATAAGAAGACAGTCATACTGTTTTGCTAAATGAAAAAAAGGCCACAAAATAGCTTATATTAAATAATAACATTATTGTTTTTTTTTAATGCATTTTTAAAAGAACTGGAAGGACAAACATCAAAATATCCAAAAAATTCTGTTTCTTTTCACTATTTAAAATATATCTACTAGAAAATTTTAAATCACTTAGAGTAGCATTATATTCCTATTGCTGGACTAGAACTTAGTCACGTAGACAAACCTGGCTACAAAGAGGCTGGGAAATGTCATTTTGATCCATGAGAGTGTCTTCAGCTGAAAATTAGATTCTGTTATTAAGGAGGAAGGGAAAAATAGGTGTTTGAAGTAGGCAATTAGCAATGTCTGCCATATTTTTTTTGAATGTTGGAGGACAGACCAAAGGAACCCACATGCTAAATCACAGATGCATATTTGCATGTTAAAAAGTAGCCAGAGTCCCTGTCCTCAGGGAGCTCACCAGCTAATTTGGGAGATGTACAATATACAGAGGGCACGGCAGCCCACTCCTGTACTCTTGCCTGGAGAACCCCGTGGACAGAGGAGCCTGGCGGGGTGTGGTCCATAGGGTTGCAAAGAGTCAGAGGCAACTGAAGCGACTTGGCACACAGCACACACAATATGGAGACAATAAAAAAGCAATTGTGTCAAGTAGCCAAACTGTATTGAGGTTGGGATGGGGACTATGGATCAGTGTATGGGGTTGCAAAACATGGTGGATCAATCCGCACATGCTCCCTGGAGGAGAACACTCGGAGCTTTGGTGAGAGTTGGGGTATGCTGGCTGGGGAAAGCTCTTGAAGAAGAGCTGCTGCAAATGAAGCTTCCTCCATTCCATCTTTTGTGATGGCTACTAGCAGAGCATGGTTGGACGGGAGGCTAAGGGCAGGCCACTCTTTGATCACTTCTCTCGGTTCCTTCCTGGATCTCTAGGACACTCTATTCAGCCTTCTGCATGGAGCTGGCTTCTCGTGGCTTTGTGGTTGCTGTACCAGAGCACAGGTGAGGATGACAGTCACAACAAACCATCATGGGTCAGGTGCCTGCCGTCCTGGGCTTGGGTATAGGCTAGTTTCCTGTGGATGTATTATTTCCAGTCCTAGTGTTAGGCAAGGTAGGGATTGTATTTGTTTTAAAACGTGAGGACACCAGGGTTTAAAGATATTGACTAACATTGCTGAAAGTGACACAGCTGAATTGGGGTTCAAACTGAGGTCCGTCCCCCAAATCCCCATTTTTTCTACTCTTCTATGTATGCCCTCTATATTTTTCCCATTTAGCTAGAGGATAAGCTAGAATGGCTTGGCTGAAAAGGGGATTTGATAAAGGGGAGAAGTAAGTCCCTGGGGGCACATGTATTGCAGGGATGGGTCAGCTGCGGCCACCTGTTTCTGCAAGCAGACCCCAGAGGAGAATCAGCCTGATGAGGCCCTGGAGGAGGAATGGATCCCCCACCGTCAAATTGAGGAAGGGGAGAAGGAATTCTATGTTCGGAACTGCCAGGTAGGCTTATGCCAGTAGGGAAGGAGAGTTACTAAGCTTGTCTTTTGTGTAAGACACTCACTGAGAAGACTTTGCACTAACTTCTTTTGAAGTCTCATTCAAAGTGGTCCTGAGCTTGTCACAGCCAAGAAATGAGATCTTGATCAAAACTCTTTAACGATTGCAAGTGACAGAAACCCAACTCAAGCTTGTTTCGCAAAAAAGGAGAATTGGTTGGTTTACATAGCAGACTGTAGGAAGGACAGGACCACTGGGATCACTGTCATTTCTGTCTCCTTGCTAGCTGGTCTCATCTACTAACTGGCTTACCTTACGAGGTTGCGCATGTCCGCCCTCACCATCTAAGACAATAGGGCTGTTTGGGGGTTGTCGCCAATTTCTTCCCCAAGATGTAATAATATAAAAAATCCTGGATAGAGACTCTTAGGCTGGGAAGAAGTACCAAAATATGAAGTTCCCATCAGAAATGCATTGCTAGATATTTTGTTGAAGGACAATCCTCAGAAGTCAAGGTTAATAGAAGTAGGGATGGATGAGTGCTAGCAGACAAAAGCAGTAGACATACGCTATAAATGGGCAAGCAGAATCCAGTACAGGGTTGATAATAGGAACACTTTTATGTCCTTTTGTTTGCGAGATGCTTTCATATGCCACACAGTATAGCCATATTATACCTCTCTTTGCCATGGGTAGGTAGGTAGAGTCTGAACAGCTGGGTTGACTCCATTGTGCTGTTAGGTGGGGCTGATGTGAGTGGCTGTGAGGGAGCTGAGGCTTTCTCAGGATGTGGGGCCCACAGTGCTTGCTGAGATGTGGTGGGCACATTCTTCCTTGGCTCTGAGGGGGACTGAGATTCCCACTGGATGGTTGTACGGTATTCCACTCCCCCCGGGACTATCTCTGTTGCAGGTGCACCAGAGGGTGAGCGAGTGTGTGAGGGTGTTGAAGATCCTACAGGAGGTCACTGCTGGGCAGACTGTTATCAACATCTTGCCTGGCGGGTTGGATCTGATGACCTTGAAGGTATGGCAGCACTTGGTATGACCGGGAACATATTTTATTCATCAAGACTTTCTTGGTTACAAATAACAGAAACCTAACTCATTAGCTTCAACCAAAAGATAATTTATTGGCTCAAATAAGTAGCAAGACCAGAGGCAGACTGGCTTTAGGCCAGTGTAGCTAGAGCCAGACAAAGCTGGGTCTCCAGCATTGTCATCAAAACTCTTGGCTCTGTCTCCATTCTCCTGGCTCAGCTCTATTCTGTGTATATGGGCTGTATTCTCACCATCAGGCAAGAAAGGTGGTTGCTGGCATTCCAAGCCTGCATTTCAACTCAGCTGTAGATTTAAAAGGAAAAGAGACTTTTTAGCTTCCAATGTCTGGAAAGGCCTTGGCTCTACTTGGGTCATATTCACATTCTGAGCCAGTCACTGTGTCAGAGGGCTAGAGTATTCTGGTTGGCCTGCCTAGGATATACACCCACTTCTGCATTAGGGGAACCTGAGCACCAGGACTGACAGCCCCTCAGGGCCACATGGATGAGGGAGAGATAGTTCATTCACAAAGGAAGGGCTGTGGAGCTGCAAACAAGCTCTGTTGTCTACAGCAGGCTTGTTCCTTCTTTTAAGGGAATCCTAAGAACCCCTGGGAGGAGAGAAACTGTCCCCACTATGAAATTTGGTGCCTATAAAAGCATATTTTCCTCCCCTATCCTATCCTTTTCCCCATAATCTGAAAAGTAGCTCAACCTTTATTTAGAGAACTAAGAAAGCACATAAAAGCATGAAAGAAAACGAAACAAAATTTTTTGATGTTTGTCCTTCTAGGTCTTTTAA
The DNA here is from genome assembly GCF_023091745.1 of Budorcas taxicolor. Classification (NCBI taxonomy): domain Eukaryota; kingdom Metazoa; phylum Chordata; class Mammalia; order Artiodactyla; family Bovidae; genus Budorcas; species Budorcas taxicolor. The sequence goes on from NC_068911.1 coordinate 171,505,300, forward strand.
AAATGCATTTAAAAAAACAATAATGTTATTATTTAATAGAAGCTATTTTGTGGCCTTTTTTTCATTTAGCAAAACAGTATGAATGAGTTAATATTTTCCTGTGGTGTGATTTTTTTTTAATAGCCACGTAACATTCCATTGTATGAATGAGAATGTTAAATTTATAAGATGGTATGTATATATATATAAAATAACAGTGAGTCCTTTATGAGTACTTTCTATGGTAAGAGCTCTTTTGATACATACATACGCATTGTTATCTCTTTACATAGAAACCAACGATCCAATAGTCCAAGTAACTGCCCCAGGTTACACAGCTAAGTAAGTGGTAGAGTCAAACTTTATGCTGGGGCTTTTTGACTCCAAAACCTGTGCTCTGTGCCCCAGAGTCTCTTTAGACGATATCTTTTAAAGGCTCTGGTAAAGTTTTCCAGGAAGAAGCATCAGCATCAGGCAGGACCTGAAATCCAGAGAACTTTACTAGCTTGTGTTGTCAATTCCCACTGGAGAAGCAGGGCCCAGGCACTGCAGTGCAGGCCTCTGGGCCTGAAACAGGCATCAGGGGATGGCAGGCTACATATAGCTCGATTAGTTCCAGAGGCAGCCTTTTGGAGAAATAGAGAATTTAAAAAAAAAAAGTAAAGAAGGGGATTCCCTAATAGTTCAGTGACTGTGACTGCATACTCCCAATGCAAGGGACCCAGGTTCGATCCCTGGTCCAGAAACTAAAGCCCATGTGTCGCAGCTGAGAGTCACATGCCCCAACTGGAACGTCCTGCATGTTGCAGCTGAGACCCGGTGCAGCCAAGTAAATAAAATAAATATTTTAAAAAAAAGCTAAGTACATTTTCATCTTTCAGATTGGGCAAGACCCAAAAATTGATTACTTACCCTGTTGGCAAAGCTGTGGGGAAATAAGCGCTGCTCTGTGACTGGTGTGAGTGCAGCTTGTCCCTTGCAGGGCAGTCTGGCAATAGCAGTCAACAGGACAGATACACATTGTGTTGGACCCTGCCATTTCCAACGCTGGGAATTTATTTTACATATCCCTGCATACTTGCAACATGATGTATGTGCAAGGTTACTCATCCCAGTGTTGTTTGTTGTAACAGAAGATTGATAGTATCCTAAATGTTCACCCGTAAGTGAGCACAACTGGTTTAATAGATTATGGAACAATGGATATATTATTTTGGATAATGCTAATTGCTATAACATCCGTGCCCAGTTGCTCAGTTGTGTCCAAGTCTTTGTGACCCCATGGACTGTATCCTGCCAGGCTCCTCTACCCATGAGATTTTTTTCAGGCAAGAATACTGGAGTGGGTTGACATTTCCACCTCCAGGGGATTTTCCTGTCCCAGAGATCAAACCCGAGTTTCCTACAGCTCCTGCATTGGCAGGCGGGTTCTCTACCACTGAGCCACTTGGAAGCAATTGCTATAACATGTAAGCCCCAAATCTCAGTGGTTAGTGAGGAGAGATTTATTTCTCTCCCACATGAAGTCCAAAATGGGTGCTTCTATGCAAGGGCTAACTCAGGGAACTAGGCTACCTTCCTCTAATTGCTCTACTCTCTTCCACTTGTGAAACCCACCTTCACCATATACATTAACCCAGGAATGGGAAAGAGTGTGGAGGTTGTTATGGAAGAGTGTTTATAGTATCCAGGACTGGAAATGGAGATAATCACTTTCACAGTCTATCACAAAACCACTACCACTCGCATCCAATCACAAGGCCACATCTGACTGCTGGAAATACAGTCTAGCTGTGTGTCCAGGAAGAAGAATAGTTTTGGTGATCACTAGTGGTCTGTAGCATGGTGAAATCAAATGTGGCTGTAAAACAGGATAAGGAAGCTCTTAATGGAGTAATATTCGTGTATTAAAAAGTAAGGTACAATATTCCTTATGTAAAAACGAGAACGTATATATTCATGTTTACCTGTATAGGATAAGTAAGCTCTCCAAAGACACAAGAAACTCACCTGTCTGGGTAGGGAGTGGGCAACTGTGTGGAAAGGGAAGACTTCTTTATGCTCCTGATTTTAGAGTTATGTGAATATATTACCATTAAAAAAGCTGAAGAGGCCTGAACCAATCTGAAGGAACTTAGCAAAGTGGGGAGGAAAAAAAAATTTTTTTTAATGTGGACCACTTTCAGAGTCTCTGTTGAATTTGTTACAGCATTGTTTCTGTTTTATGTTTTGGTTTTTTGACCTGGAAGCATGTAGGAATCTTAGCTCCCCCACCAGGATTCTGCACCCCAGGCCTTGGAAGGCAGTCTTAACCACTGGATCGCCAAGGAAGTCCCATGAAGGGGAGAATTTAGATACAAAATCTTGAGCTAGATTTTACTGAGAGCAAAGGAAGGCACAGGTTCTGGGCAGAGGCTGCACAGTGAATCCTAGAGAGATTTCCTGAGCCCTTTAGCAGGCAGCTGCAGTGGCTGTTTATATAACCATGTCCTGAAGGCTTCTGGGGACAACCAGAAATTGATGCGTGCAGAGCTTGTTAGAGCGAGCAGACTCACTCTGCTGGATAAAAGTCAGGACAGATATCAGAGGAAGTAGGACCTGAGATGGTTTCAGTACAAGCAGTCCTTGCTTCAGAGTGATGTGGAAGGGCAGCAGGAGCGCCCCCATTCTGCCCTTGATTTGGTGCATATCATCCCTCCTGTTGTAAGGCAAGGATCTAGATGAAGAGAATTCTTATTCTTTTTTTCTTGGCTGCGCTCTGTGGCTTCCAAGATCTTAGGTCCCTGACCAGGGTTTGAACCCAGGCCCCTGCAGTGCAAGCGCTGAGTCCTAACCACTCGACTGTCAGGGAATTCCTGAGAGTTCTCATCCTTAATGTGTTCTTCCACTGATTGGTCACATAATTTCAGTTTATTCATTTATTTATAGATATTTGAGTATCTTCCTGGTCCAGATATTACAGGTGGTAAGATTATAAAAATAAAGGTGAAAGACGTGGTTTTCAGAATTCCTGCCTAGAGAAGGCTGTTCAGTCCAGGGCTGGCCTGAGTGGCTGCTCTCCAGTGGGCGAGAGGTGCTTAATAACATGATTTTGGAGGGCTCGCCTCTGTATTGTGCTTCCATATCATCGTCTCCCTGTTTCTTCCTCTTGCCCCAAAGAGTCCCTAAAAAAGCACCCCTGCCTTTCCGACTTGGCTTCCTTCAGGGCAGCATTGACGTGAGCCGCGTGGCTGTAATGGGACATTCGTTTGGAGGGGCCACAGCTATTCTGGCCTTGGCCAAGGAGACGCAATTTAGGTGAGTTTCCCAGTGATGCTGCTGTTAGCTCCACATGCCACACGTTCATTCAGCAAGTATTATGTATCCGGCACTGTTTTGGGAGGTGGGGGTTCAGTGGTGAAGAAGAAAGCAAGGTAAACAAAGTAACAAGTAATCAGATCCCCAGCAGGCAAGTGCAAGGAAGAGAAGGAAACAGGCTGATAAGCTAAAGTATCTGTAGGCTTCCTTGCTGCTGCTGCTAAGTCGCTTCAGTTGTGTCCGACTCTGCGACCCCAGAGATAGCAGCCCGCCAGGCTCCCCAGTCCCTGGGATTCTCCAGGCAAGAACACTGGAGTGGGTTGCCATTTCCTTCTCCAATGCATGAAAGTGAAAAGTGAAAGTGAAGTCGCTCAGTCGTGTCCGACTCTTAGTGACTCCATGGACTGTAGCCTACCAGGCTCCTCCTCCATGGGATTTTCCAGGCAAGAGTACTGGAGTGGGTTGCCATTGCCTTTTCTGGAGGCTTCCTTGAGAAAGTGACAAAAGCTGAGACTTTAAGGAAAAGAAGTCAACCTACATAAAGGTCTAGAATATCAATCTAGGCAGAAGGAACAGCTAAAGGCCCTGAGGTAGAAAGAAGCCTGCTGTGTTAGTGTAGGAAGAGCATAGTGGGGGCAGGGGCGGGGAGTATGGGGGGAGCCGAGCAGGATGGGGAACTATGTGATTAGGGAGATAAACTGGCCAGATCACAGGGCCTTTTGGCCAGAGTAAGGAAGTTAGATTTTGTTCTAAGTGTGATGGGAAACCACTGAAAAATTTTAAGTATAGAAAAATCTTATTTACATGTAAAAACCACTCTGTGAATGGGGGTTTCTCTAGTGGTTCAGCAGTAAAGAAAGAGCCTGTTATGCAGGAGATGCAGGTTCGATTCCTGGGTTGGGAAGATCCTATGGAGGAGGGCATGGCAATCCACTCCAGTATTCTTGCCTGGAAAATACCATGGACAGAGGAGACTGGCAGGCTGCAGTCCATGGGGCCTCAAAGAGTCTGACACAACTGAATCAACTTAGCACGCACGCATACATGTGAAGAGTCGGCTGTAGGACAAGACTGGAAACAAGCAGTCTGGTTAGAGTGAGCTGATTTCAGAGTCAAGGTGAAAGCTGAGGGATTTGCATTGGGATGGAGGAGGTGGGCTGGAGAGAAGTGATGGAGTCAGGATCGGTTTTAGAATTTTCCAGACTTAGTGATGTATGAGAGAAAGAGAGAGGAATCGAGGTTTTTCATTTGTGCGCCCATCATTTGAAGGGAAGATGATCGTCCTTTATTGAGATGGAAGAGACTGGAGGAGCTTCAGGGCTGGGGGGGTAGGATGCTAATCTTAGGACCTTAGTTTTGCCCTTGGTGACAGAGATTGATGCTTGATAAACTGGCTGTGACTTCGAGCTGTGGCCCCAGGGCGGCTTTCCCTGACCACCCTGCCGTGTATGCTCTGGGCTGCTTGTATTTTCAGGGCGCTAAGCTATATTTTGTTGCCTTGTGTGTTCTGTCTCCACTGCTCCCAGACCTCCCAGAACTGTGTCATTTATCTCTGGATCCACAACACAAGGCTTAAGCACAGAGTAGGTACCGGATGAGTGGAATGAATGAATAATGAATAATGTGTCATTCTGTGTGATGCAAGTCTGCTGCCTGAAAGTAGAGCCAAGAGAAGAAGGAGATCAGATCCTTGCTTTCAGAGAGTTTAAAAATCTAGAAGGATTTTTGGTGGCCTATAAAGAAAGCTGAGCGCTAAAGAAGAATTGATGCTTTTGAACTGTAGTGTTGGAGAAGACTCTTGAGAATCCCTTGAAAGCAAGGAGATCCAACCAATCCATCCTTAAGGAAATCAGTCTTGAATATTCTTTGGAAGGACTGATGCTGAAGTACTCCAATAATTTGGCCACTTGATGCAAAGAACTGACTCATTTGAAAAGACCCTGATGCTGGGAAAGATTGAAGGCGGGAGGAGAAGGGGACGACAGAGGATGAGATGGTTGGATGGCATCGCCAACTCGCTGGACATGAGGTTGAGTAAGCTCCAGGGGTTGGTGATGGACAGGGAAGCCTGGCATGCTGCAGTCCATGGGGTCGCAAAGAGTCAGACACGACCGAGTGACTGAACTGAAAAGTGATCTCTAAAAAAGATCCTAACCGAAGGATGTGGGCCCTGGTTCCCCTTCCAGGCTTTCTGAGCCTTTGCCTCACTAAAGGGGGAGCTCTGTTCTCCCCTCACTATCCTAACTGCCCTTGGCTGGGTTTCTCCATGGCAGTCCCACGTCTGGTCTTGTTCCAGGTGTGCTGTGGCTTTGGATGCTTGGATGTTTCCTCTGGAGCATGACTTTTACCCCACGGCCCGAGGCCCTATCTTCTTTATCAACGCTGAGAAGTTCCAGACAGTGGAGACTATCAACTTGATGAAGAAGATTTGTGACCAGCACGACCAATCCAGGATCATAACTGTCCTGTGAGTAAGCCCCACGGTCATGCCTGATCTCCAGGGTCTGCTCCATTTTCTTCTCAGTTGTGTGGCTCCCTCTAAATTATCTGGAAGTCGTACCCATGGGTAGAATGTCTAAATACCTCCTGAATCTCAAAATCTTAATGCCTTTCAAATTTCATATCTGCCCTTCTCCACTTAGCTCTACCTGCAGTGATTTCTTCGCTCGTTGGTATGACTTTATGGCAGGATTTACCTTTTGCTTTCTGGAAAAGGAAATCATGGGATTGTGCATTGCAGAGGAAGAGGTGTGGGTCTGGGTGGACTCCAGGAATCTCTAATCTCCTTTGGGAATTTTGTTGAGTCTTTTGGAGAGTGTGGAGTAGCAGACCTATGACATTCACAGGACAGATTTTTAGAGACCTTCATGCGTACCTGAATTCAGGTATCTTCCATAAACCGTCTATTTTCTGCCTTAGAAAAACCACATTCTTTTCATGTCCATCATTAGCACCATCAGATGGATTGATTTTAGGAGCCATTTTTCACAGACAGAAGATTTTGAGTGACTTTGAGAAATGAACTTTACCTAGGAAGTGGTTTACAGCTACAGTTGAAGGGCTAAAGTCTCACTGATAAGTCTCCGATGTTATCCTGCCCTGTCTTGAGCCAAATAACACACGTGCTTCAAGGAGCCCAAACTAGCAAAACAAGTAACTACGTGTCATGGACCTCTGTACTCATTCAGGTGGTTGAAATGCCAGATCCGAGGGCTGGACTGCTAGGGGTCTGCCCAGTAGGCCATGGCTTCTTCCCTTGCCCATGTTGGCCCGTGCCGTCTTCCATGGGGCCAGCCTCTCCCCTTTGATTTTGATTTCATGGCAGCAGAGAACTGCTGGAGAGTCTCCCCAAGTCAATGAGATTCAGGATAATTGTGATCTCTAGAGGGAAGCGGGGGTGAGAGCAGTTGGAAAAAGGTACGCAGAGACTGTGGATTTAACTCTTGACAATGTATTATTTCTTAAACTGAGTGCTGGATACTTAAAGTATCCATTATATTTTTCTTTATACTCTCCCATGTGCCTTAAATAATACATTTTAAAGTCAGCTTTTCTTCACCATATCAAACAGAGTTTGACATTTAGATCTTCCTTCCCTCATTGAATTGACTAGTAAATTAGTTCTGAGTAATTTAGCTCGAAATGAACCTCGTGAGAATTTCACCTTCAAATTAAGTGCATTTGACGTCAAATGACAAATTGTAATCCAGAAACCCTCCTGTATAAGCACTTGCCCTAACTTTCCTGATTATTTAAAGGCAAGTTCTTATTGTTTTTCTGGCTTACTTTGTGGTGCAGTTCTGAGCTAAAGAAAGAGCTGATATGTTTTGTGAATGTTCAGAAGTCATGGGGTAAAAGCCATGGGGTGATAGTTCACAACAACGTGGGAGGGCAGGGGTTCCAGACCTTACCTCCTTGCCCTGACCCCTCTCCAGCCGACTCTGCCTTTTCCCTGCACAGTCAGGCCTTGTGGTCTCAGAGTTGAGGCAGCTTTGAAGCCAGGCTCACCTGCTTTCAAACCTCAGCTCTGTCTCTTACTAACTGTGTGAACTTGGGTAGATCATTTCTCTCCTTTGGTTCTTTCAAAGAGGAAAATACTTGCCTTACTAGATTGTTGTGAAAATTAAGGGAGATAATGCATGGAAAGCACCTTGCACATTGTGGGTGCTTGAATATTTGTGTGCCTTGGCTTCCAGACCCCTACCAGACACTTGTTTTTCTTTTCCTCTAGGGGTTCTGTTCATCGGGGTCTAACCGACTTTGTTTTTGCGGCTGGTAACTGGATTAGTAAATTCTTCTCCAGTCACACCCGTGGAAGCTTGGACCCCTATGAAGGTCAGGAGACCGTGGTGCGGGCCATGTTGGCCTTCCTGCAGAAGCATCTTGGTAAGCAGAGAACTGGAGCTTATGGGGCAGCTGGCGGGGAGGGATCTCTTAGATATCCCTGCACGGTGGTCTATTCTGACATGTCTCGGATCAGGGAGATTTATGGCAAAACCTGAGTGAAGGAATGGCATAGGATTCTAGAAAGAACACTTAGCTGAAATTTTGGAGATCCTGATTGTGTCTCTTACCACCTAAGTAACCTTAGCCTAGTCATTTAACTCCTCTGAGCCTCGGTTTCCTCATTGTCAGTGGAACATTCACCTCACTGTACTCCACCCTCTCTGTTCTAACTCATTATCACTCACCTTATCTGTGTTGTGGAGGAGGTTATGATGATAGATGGGCTACATTTGTGGGTTAGGATGATGACTGATGTCATAAATCACTGGCCAGCAAATGGCCAGGCCTCTAGGGGTCTTTGGTCCAGCCTCCTACCCAAGGGAGGCATCGTCTCATATCTTCTCTGCCACGTGGTCGCGCAGCGTGGGGAGTACACTGCTTCAAGGGTCAGCCTGCTCCATCCCTAGAGACTTTTAATAGTTTGAAGAACTGATATTCTAGTTAGGTGCTTTTTGATTACAAGGACTGGAGATTCACTAATTTTCCTTGAGGAAAAAGGGGAGTTTGTTATGAGAGTACCCCTGGCCAGGTGGGAAGGGAAGGTTTACAGGAGCGGAGGTAGCTTGTGGGACTGACTTCTGTCTCTCAGGCTCAGTCTCTCTGTCTCTTCCTCCCATGATATTTCTGTTTCTCTTTACTCCAGTTTCCTCTGTACCTTCTCCGCTGTGCTTTTTTCTCCTGCTGAGAACATCTGCTTATTCGTAGTTTCTACTTCCTCATCACTTTGGTCGGCTTGAACCAGTTGCATCTTGTTCTCTCCCTCATGGCATCCCTTTCATCTTCAGCTCCTACTGGTCACCGCCACATTTTCGGGAATTTCTTAGACCAGATTCCCAAGAGAGACAGCTTGGTGGTACCAGCCCATCTTTACCTGCCAAAACATATTGTAGGTTCCTGCCCAGCCTGGGCCCGGAGCTCTCTCGATCAGATGTCTCTTTTTGATCCAGTCAGAATGGAGGAGGCTACCCTACTATGCCAGGCTGACCCCTCAGCAGGTGCTATGCAGAGGGCAGCGTCCTTCAGAAGGGAGCCATGCTGGCCTGGGGTTCTAAGGCTTGACCTAACTCTAATCTACGGCCAAGTCTTTGTAAATCCGCCCCACTTGCCCTGGGTATCCCCTCAAGACCCACCCTGAGACGCTGCAGCCCCCTTGCACATGACCGCTCTTAAGATATTTGAAGTCACCGCTGGTGTCCTCTCTGACTTCTCTGTTCATTAAGCTAAATGTTCCTGGTACCTCCCCCCGTTGCCTGTGAAATTTCCCCCTTTGAATGGGCTGTTCGTTGGTGTGCCTTTGAATGTGTGCTGCCCTGACTTGAATACAACATGCCAGATATGGTCTGGCCAGTGCCTGGCACAGTGGGACTGTTGCCTCTGTGTTCTGGACACTAGACTTCCAGCTGGATGGCCTGAGTGTATTAACCTTTCCACCAAATGCTGAAAAAGTTTGATTTGGATTGAGTTTCCTTTAAAAATGCATCTATCTTATTTTGTTATTTCTTTGTTTGGCTGTGCTGAACCTTAGTTGCAGCATGTGGTATCTAGTTCTCTGACCAAGGGTCGAACCCAGGCCCCCTGCATTGGGAGTGTAGAGTCTGAGCCACTGGACCACCAGAGAAGTCTCTGAATCTGTCCTGTTTTGAATGTATTGACTTTTTAAATCTAGACTTGTGTTTCAGTGTTTATGCCTGTTTGTTTCATCTTGCTCATCGTGAGCCTTTAGGGTTAGTAGAGACCTTAGAGCATCATTCTTATCACCTGGGAAGAGAAGAATGGATCTGTCTCAAGACTTTAATGGGCCCTGACGACGTGGTCTGCTACTCACTTTCCCTGTTTCCTCTTAGGCACCATATCATTCAGTTCAGTGCAGTCGCTCAGTCGTGTCTGACTGTTTGCAACGCCATGGACTACAGCACGCTAGGCCTCCCTGTCCATCACCAACTCCCGGAGTTTACCCAAACTCACATCCATTGAGTCGGTGATGCCATCCAACCATCTTATCCTCTGTCATCCCCTTCTCCTCCCACCTTCAATTTTTCCCAGCATCAGGGTCTTTTCAGATGAGTCAGCTCTTCTTATCAGGTGGCCAAAGTATTGGAGTTTCAGCTTGAACATCAGTCCTTCCAATGAACACTCAGGACTGATCTCCTTTAGGATGGACTGGTTGGATCTCCTTGCAGTCCAAGGGACTCTCAGGAGTCTTCTCCAACACCATCATTCAAAAGCATCAATTCTTTGGCACTCAGCTTTCTTTATAGTCCAACTGTCACATCCATATATGACTACTGGAAATGATCCTTGTCCATCAGAGGGCAGACAGACTGAAAATCGTATCATTCGGGAAGAGCTAAAGATGACAGAGGAGGGATTTCCCTGGTGGTCCAGAGCTTACGACGCTGTGCTTCCAGTGCAGGCGGCCTGCTTTCAATCTCTGGTCTGGAAACTAAGATCCTGCATGACTCATGCTGAGACCAATAAAAATTAAAAAAAAAAAAATTAAAGGTGACAGGGGCCCTCTCCACGGCATGATTGGATTCCGCTGAGTAGCCGTGTCCTCTGAACTAAGATACTCATTACTGGAGATCATCAGATGATTAGGAGAGTCTTAGACTGAGGAAGATCGTTGAGGACAGGCTTGATGCCAGTCCTTCTGCTAAACTACTATAGTTACTTCAGCATGTATAATCCTGAAGATGGCCCTTCCCAATGAGTATTTGTGTTATTAACTCCGTTTTACAGATGAGGATACTAAAGCTTAGAGAATTTAAGTAATTTTGTCCCAGTTATCTGGTTAGTAAGTGGCAAAGCAAGAATTGGGACTTTCCAGGTGGCTCAGCGGTAAAGAATCTGCTTGCCAATTCAGGGGGTGTTGATCCCTGGGCCAGGAAGATTCCCCTGGAGAAAGAAATGGCAACCCACTTAAGGATTCTTGCCTGGAAAATCCCATGGACAGAGGAGGCTGGGCCATGGGGTTGCAAAAGAGTTGGACACGACTGAGCAACTAAACAACAAAGCCAGAATGCCCACTAGACTGTCTGATTGGAAAGCCCCGGTGCTCCATGGTTGCACTGTGATACTTGTCTTTAATGTCAGAGAAGAGTAAGGCTCAGCAGGCAAGAGTCTTCTAGACAGAAGGCACAAAGGCTGGTGTGGGCTGGTCAGTTTTGCGAAGCTGTGTTTAGTGTATCTGGCATTCAGGATAGTGGAACTGTTGGAAAATAAAGGTAGAGAAGTGGGCAGAAGCCAGATATAGAAACCCATGTATGCCTGAAATAAGTTTGAATTTTATTCCATGGACTGTGAGTGCCTTTCGTGGATAAGCAGGGGATTGTCATCATTAGACTTATGTTTGTAGTCTGACTATGTCATGGAGGATGGGTGAGATGGGATGGGTTGAGAGGGAAAGAGCCCAGGTAGGAAGCTCTTGCAGTATCCACTTGAGAAGAGATAAGACAGTGAAAAAAGGTGAAGACTCTGAGCTTGGGGTACTTAGTTTTTCAAAGAGAGAAAAGCCTGCTCTGAAAGGCCACCACTGTATGGTGGCCATACAGTATGTGTGATGTGGGAAACTAAAATAGGTTGTAAGTGGCTCAGCTGAACCTCTCACCATTCCTAAAAAATCTCTCTGATCCTGGGAGCTCAGCTTGGTGCTCTGTGATAAACCAGAGGGGTGGTGGGTGGGAGGGAGTCTCAAGAAGGAGGGAGTATATATATACTTAGAGCTGATTTACATTGTTGTACAGCAGAAACCAACACAAAATTGTGAAGCAATTATGCTTAAATTAAAAAAATAAAATAGAAAACTTAAAATTACCTTTGATCCTAAAAATTACCTCTGAGAGCAGCGTTCTGCTGACACAGGGCTTGTGTTACCTTCTGTTAGGAAGGTTTGGTGCGTCATGCAGCTCCTGTTTCCACCTGCTTATCCTCCCTGCCTCGCTCCTGGAAGACAATTTCACACCTTCTTCTTTCTCTTGAAACCTCGGTTACCTTCCTCCCCTATGTGGTCTCTCAGCTGATTAACTCTGTCTTCCACTTCACTCAGAAAATGGAAGCCATCAGTCCGTCTTCGAATCCCACCACTGCATCTCCCTACCTTCTTGCAGAGACTCAGCCTTCCATCTGGTTCCCAGAGGTTCCTACTCAGTCGTCTTACTAGGCCAACCCCTCCACTTGCGCACTGGATTTCACCCTCTGGTCTGCTCAAGAGGACTGTGTCAACAGTGTTCTTTCTCTTTACATTAGATCATCAATTTTTCCCTGTCTGTGGCTCATTTCATGCTGAAATTTCTTTTTTAAAAATTCTGTCTTGACCCCACACTTTGGTCCCCAGTTACCACCCTGTTTCCCTCTCCCTCATAATAGCAGAACTCCTCACACGAGTGGCTTCACTTTCTCTGATCGTTCCCTGCACTTTCTCTCTTGAACCTACGCCTACCAGGCTTTTGCATCCCACTCCTCCGTGAAACCTTCACAGTACTAAATCCAGCAGTCACCTCTCGTGCCTCATGTCAGTGGAACTCTCGGCAGCTTCTGGGAGAGTTGGTGAGGCCGTCTTCTGTGCAGCCCAGTCTTTGCTTCCAGGATGCCTCCTTGCAAATTTTCTCCTTCTCAGTGTCTGCTCCCCTCCGTCTGCCTTGCTGCCTCCAGGGCTCAGTGCTTGGACCTCTTCTCTACCTGTATCCCCCAATGCCATCTGGTCTTCTGGCTTTAAGTGCCATCTCCATGCTGAAAACTCTCCAGTTTGTCTCCAGTTCCGTCTTGCCCATGAGCATCAGATTTATTAACTCAACATCTCTACTTGGCCTTCGAAGGGGAATCACACATAATAACAGCTTTCAACTGCAGTCTTTCCTTTCTCAGTTAATAGTAACTCCATCCTTCGAGTTACTCAAGCCAAAGTCCCATTCTTGTCTCCTCTCTTACACCTCCCATCTAGTCCCTCAGAAAATCCTATTGGCCCTACCTTCAGAATACAAATAGAAAGTCATTTGTCACCACCCCCACAGCTACCATCCTGTCCAACTCGTCTCTCACTTAAGAGTTTCCTAACCGGTCTCCCTATTGCCACCCCTGCCTCCCCACACAGTCCTTTCTTTTTTAAGGGCTTCCCTGTTAGCTCAGCTGGTAAAGAATCTGCCTGCAATGCAAGAGACCTCAGTTTGATTCCTGGGTCTGGAAGATCTGCTGGAGAAGGGATAGGCTACCCACTCCCTATTGCCACCCCTGCGTCCCCACACAGTCCTTTCTTTCTTTTTTAAACTCTTTTTTTTAATTTATCTGGCTGTGTCGGGTCTTAGCTGTGGTATGTGGGGTCTTCACTGCAGTGCATGGGCTTCTGAGCTGTGCTACTCTGGCTTAGTTGCCCCATGGTATGTGGGACCCTAGTTCCTAACCAGGAATCGAACCCATGTCCTCTGCATTGGAATGTGGGTTCATTTTTTTTTTTCCTCTAATAATATTTTGTATTTTGTGCCTTGAAATTTTGCACCTTAAAAAGATCATTGATTTTATTCCGGGCTGCCCTTGGTCCTCATTGCCGCGTGCAGGCTTTCTCTAGTTCAGTGAGCGGGGCTCCTTGGTTGCTGGGGCTTCTCATGGTGGCTTCGCTTGTTGCAGAGCTTGGGCTCTAGGTGCGTGGGCTTCGGGAGCTGTGGCCTGCAGGCTCAGTGGTTGCAGGCTCTAGAGCATGGACTCAGTAGCTGTGGTGCACGGGCTTAGTGACCCTGAGGCATGTAGAATCTTCCTGGACCAGGGATCGAACCCATGCCCCTGCCTTGCCAGGTGGATTCTTGTTCACTGTACCACCAGGGAAGTCCTGCACATTTAAAAAATGTTTAAAATTTATTTTTGACTGTGCCGGGTCTTCTTTGCTCTGCAGGCTACTCTCGAGTTGCATGTATGGGCTTCTCCTTGCGGTGGCTTCTCTTGCTGCAGAGCCTGGAGTCTAGGGCTCGCGGGCTTCATAGCTGTGGTACGTGGGCTCTGAGAGCACAGGCTCAGTAGTTGTGGTGCACAGGCTTAGTTGCTCCACGGCATGTGGGGTTTTCCTAGATCAGGGATCAAACCCGTGCCTCCTACCTTGGCAGGTGGATTCTTTACCGCTGAGCCACCAAGGAAGCCTGGAAGGGAGATTCCTAGCCACTAGACCACCAGGGAAGTCTCCACACTCCTTTCTTTATCAAGCCTTCAGAGTGATCCTTTTAGAAAGAAAGTGAAAGTCACTTGGTAGTGTCCGACACTTTGCAATCCCTGAACTATATAGGCCATGGAATTCTCCAGGCCAGAACACTGGAGTGGGTAGCCGTTTCCTTTTCCAGGGGATCTTCCCCACCCAGGGATCGAACCCAGGTCTCCCACGTTACAGGCGGATTCTTGACCAGCTGAGCCACCAGGGAAGCCCCCTTTTAGAAAGGAAGCCATATCTTGTCACTCCGCTGCTCAGGATCCTAACGTGGCTCCTATTTCTCTGAGAGGCAAAGTCAATGCCTAGTGTCCCTCCTGTGGCTCTTCCCCAGGCCTGCTTCCCCTCTCGCTCCACAAGCCTCCACGTCCCAGGCGCAGTCCTGCTTCAGGCCTTTGCGCTGCTGTTCCTGCTGCCTCGAACATTCTTCCTGTGTAATCTCGTGGCTCACTCTCACCTCCTTCACTTTTTCACTCACATGTCACCTTCCCAGGGAGGCTTACGTTGACAGCCCTCTTTAAAAAGCATCGTACCATCCCTTCCTCCGCTCACCCCTGGTCCCGGCCACCAGCACTGCCTCTGTCTGGCTCGGTTTTTAGCCACAGCGCTGCTCACCTTTTCATAGCCTATGTAGGTTGTTTTGTTTATTGTTATCTCTAGATTGTGAGCTCTATGAGGATGAGGGTTTCTATTTGTCCGTGGCTGTATTTCTGGCATCAGGAACACACTGTGGCACACAGCAGTGTGCTCCGCATTTTTTTAAGTGATGAATATGGCGCACTGTTTGTCGAGGACCTATTCCCTGCCAGGGCCTTGGCAGGGCCTTGGGGATCTGAAGATGAAGGAGAGTGGTTGCTGCCCACGTCCCAGGTTTTTGTTTTGTACAGAAACACCATTTGCCTGCTTAGCTGTGTCCTGCTCCCTCAGCCTGGGCCTTGGGCCCTGCCTGACTGTTCTCACCATGTCATTAGCTCCATCTGCCTGTGGTCCCAGGGACCTCTCTGGAATCATACCTACTTTATGCTGCTTCGTGCTGTTACTGTCCCGTTCCTTCTGCCCTTCACTGAGGCGGCCATGGATTCATATTTACTGGCTGGCTTGTGGAGGATCTCTTCTTGCTCAGCAACATCCATGAGGCTGGAAGTGGGTTTTCCACTTTCTCACCCTATCTCACCGGGGTTTGAATTCTGTCTCTGCCACTTAACCAGTTGTATTGACATAGGATGAATCTGGTAGCTTCGCTGAGCCTGTTTCCTCAGCTGTAAAATTGGGCCGATACAGGGCTCCCCAGGTGGCGCTAGTGGTAAAGGACCTGCCTACAATGTGGGAGACTTAAGAGACACAAGTTCCATCCCTGGGTCGGGAAGATCCCCTGGAGAAGGGCATGGCAACCCATTCCATTACTCTTGCCTGGAGAATCCCATGGACAGAGGAGTCTGGTAGGCTACAGTCGATGGGGTCACAAAGAGTTGGACACAACTGAAGCAACTTAGCATGCACGCAGTACTTGACACATAGCGATATTATGAAAATTAAATGAAACAATGCATGTTTAGCAAAGTTCCTGGAATGAATTGCCCTTCAGTCAATGCTCCCTTCTGTTATTATTGTCGTTACTGAGTTGTTATGGGTTAAGCAAGTTGTTTAAGAAGAGCATGTAAAAACGCACTGAAAGAACAGGAGTTACCATTGTTGCTTCCACCATCGCAACCACTATAACCAGTCGTTGTAGTATCCCAGATGCTCCTGTCTCTTTGATGAGCCACTAAATCCATGGAAGCTACTCTTTGATCTACCTTTACAAGTTTACCTAGCCCTTCTGTGTTTTTTTCTCCTCCATTCAGGCCTGAAAGAGGACTATGACCAATGGAACAACTTCATTGAAGGCATTGGACCATCACTAACCCCAGGGGCCCCACGCCATCTGTCCAGCCTGTAGGCACAACTGGTCATTTGTGGAAGGTCCCTGAGCTGAGTTCCCGTGTGGGGCCTGCCCAGGGATACCCTTGGCCTCCTATCAGGAAGTGATTGCCATGACCCTTCTGTGGTGATTGAGAGGATATAATCACACTGCTGATTGGTAACGGGGTACTTGAATCTCAGACTTGTCGATCTTAAACTCATGTTGGGACTTGGGTCACTTACTGATGGGCGAACGGACATTCTGAGGACTGAGCCTTAATGGTATGGGGTACAAGCAGTGGGATCGGGCTGGGGAAGACCTAAGCCCTAAGCTGAGCACTATGAGCCCTATTAACCTAGCCAGCCAACCCCCTCACCTTGGGCCAATGTGGCTTCTGCAGTGGAAGAAATGAAGCCAAAAGACGGAGGGAAAATTCCCACCATCCGGACCTCCAGCCCAACTTGGCACTGTCTCTTCCTCCTTCTCTGCCTTTCCCTCCTCCCCAGGGCTGCTTGGTGAGTTCTGAGCACCTTAGGTGGCTTTCTAGGATCTGGACCACCATCAGATTTTTCTGTTTATTTTCAAGCCTTCTCATCTCATGAAGCATAGTCCTGGTCTTCAGGAGAAGGTATACTTGTTAGCCTATAGAAGGGGCAGATAGCCTTGTCATGATAGCGCAGGGAAAGAGGCTGAGGGACAAGGGGTACCCCAAAGCTCTGCATGTCTTAAGAGTTTTGCTGAAAATCTCACTTGACAGGAAACAACACAAGTAGGTTGATGGAGAAAGTAGAATACACTGGTAAGTAGCCATTTGAACAGGCCCTCACCACAAAAGGGAGAGAGTTTGGTCAGTTCGAATGCAGGAAGCCATCTCTAGAGAGAAGTCTAGAAACACTTCAGTTTCGCCTCTTACCTCAGGTGTCGTGAGCCTCCAACTTGTTCAGGATCAGGGTGCTCTAGTGGCCTGTCTCCTGGCTCTGAGGGCCTAGCCTCAGAGTTAAGTCAAGCTATAGACTGGATTTCCGTTTTGTCCCATTTGTAATGTGAATGATATTAATACTCATGTTTGCCTAATGATATGTTGGAGTATTTTCTATATTTAATCTTCATTACAGCAAGATGGGGAGCCATCTGGAAGTAACTTTTCCTTCTGTCTTTCTTTGATTGCTTACCGCGTATGCCAGTGTGGAAAACGATCTTTAAAAGGAAAGGAAGTCTTCCTAGGGATCTAGTTCAAAGCTGTCTGGGAATATCAACCTCAGACACCCCTCTCTACTACTCTAGACTTCTCATTTCAGTCCAAGCGGGAGACCCCAGAGGAGGCAAGAGAAAGAGGGAAATGCGACTCTATACGACAGGTCGGAGGTCAGGGTCACCGGAGCAAGCTGGGACTGTGTCCCGTCTGTCAGTAGCTGTTCTTTCTCAGAGGTGAAGCACCACATCCAGTGAGGCTGTGGACCTACCTGGGAAGCAGCTGTGGATTCCAGTGAGACGTAGCGCGAGGAGGATGTCACGAAAGCCCCAGGCTCTAGAGTTCTATAACCTGGTTTCCTATAGCCAGGCTCCACCACTGCTCACTGCGTACATTTGAGCAAATTACAGTGTCTTTTTAGTCTCGGTTCCTGCATTTCTAAAATGAGGATCTGCATTACGCATACTTAGGATTAGTGAAAGGATGTGTAACCCATGTGTTATTTTAAGTATGTTTCCTACTTTCCAAACTTGGGAGATTTATATCGTTACCCTATAGCTGTTTTCTACCTCAACTGCCTTTGGTCAGAGAAAATGACCCACATGGCTTTTTTATCCTGAGTCTTGCTTGTTGACCCAGCGTGAGGTCAATTTTGTAAATGTTCCATGTCTGCTTAGTAACACTGTACATTCTGAGGTTTTTCGGCTTGCTGTTTTACTCAAGCATACATTATGGATTTCCTTCTGTGAGAGCGCATACAAGTGCCTTCCAAGCCCCAGACAGGGATCAGAGCCCATGTGCACTCACAGAACCAGCAGAAGTCATCCCTTGTGCCTGGGCATGGTGGTGCAGATGCTGAGAAGTCAGTGCCAACAGCACGAGCACCTGAGACCCAGCGTCTACCTTAGACCCGTAATAATAATGGGTATATCACGTGAAGACCTGAAACTTCCTAAAGAAGGAAGTTGTTTAGAAACTGGACCCATCTCCTCCATTCAGTTTGTGTTCTGGCAATGACTCATTGGTCCGGTGTCACTGGAGAAGAGGAATCTTCCCCACTGAAAATGATCCTTTAATTCATAAAATGTCGTATTGACCATTTTGAACAGTAATTTGCCAAAAAGATAACGCACATACTTCTTACTGTGATCTGACCTCTTCTTAGGATGTTTCCATCAGGATAGACTAGATGGCATGGTAGTAACCAACAGACCCCAAAGGGATAGAAGCTTACTTCTTGCCCACACTACTTGTCCTGTGTGTTGGCTCAAGGCTCTCCTTGGTGTCATTTTTATCCTCACCTGGGGACCCAGGCCAGCCGAGCTGCCACTCTCTGGAGGTGTCCCCACTGGCTGTGGTGGAGCAGGAAGAGAGTGGAGAAGCACTCCCTAAGTCCTTAAAGCTCCTGCCCACAAGTGGCCATCATCATTTCCACTCACAGCTCATTGGTCAAAGCTCGCCATCGTGGGGTCGCACAGAGTCGGACAGGACTGAAGCGACGTAGCAGCAGCAGCAGCAGTCATCTGGCTGTAGCTAGAGAACATTCAGCTGTAGCTAACGTTCAGCCCCCAGAGAACAAAGCCACTTGTGTCCAGATGTATTATCAGCGCAGTGGCGCCCTCTGGTCTGCGAAGATGTGGAGAGCTGTTTGCACATTTCCACCTAAAGTAAACGTGAGAGTCGGTGCATAAAGAAGGCTGAGTGCTGAAGAATTGATGCTTTTGAACTGTGATGGTGGGGAAGACTTGAGAGTCCCTTGGAGTGCAGGAAGGTCAAACCAGTCAGTCCAAGGAAATCAACCCTGACTATTCACTGGAACGACTGTTGCTGAAGCTCCAATACTTTGGCCACCTGATGTGAAGAGCCGACTCATTTGAAAAGACCCTGATGCTGGGAAAGATTGAAGGCAGGAGGAGAAGGGGGTGACAGAAGATGAGGTTGTTGAGTGGCATGATTCAATGGACATGAGTTTGAGCAAGCTCCCTGAGAGAGTGGGGGACAGAGGAGCCTGGCGTGCTGCGGTCCCTGGGGTCCCAAAGAGTCAGTCGGACGTGACTTAGCGACTGGACAGCAATAACAACAAAGTATAACTAAGTAGTCACTGAGAGAATGCTTTAGGGACGCTCCTGCAACTGGAATGCACAGCCTTTAGTGCTTGGACTTTGTAATCATTCGTTTAACTGCTCGGAGTGTGTGCCACAGGTCTTTGGTCTTTTGTCCTAGTTTTTTGTTAGCTTCCAGCAAATTGAAGGGCACCAGTTAAATGGCCTTTTAGATAAGGTAAAGAAATCCTGCTAAGTAACTGGTATGTGCTCATAAATTGCATTCTAGTGAATCCTTTCCAAAAGCACAGATGTCCTGGGCTTCTTCTGCATATTCTTATCCCCCGTCCCGTCGTTGGACCATGCCTGTGGAGGCACCCTAGTGGTAAGGTATATTGTGACATTGCTGTGCGAAGAGCAGTGCATCAGGAAGGACAGTAAGTAAATATTGGATGGAATGGGACTCCCCATCCCTCCCAATTCCTGGACGTGTCAGACTAAGATTGACCAGGTTCTTGTTACGCTCTCAGCGGTCCCCAAGCCCTTTTCCAGTGTGTGTCCTGCTTGCCCTTCTTCAAGAAGACCACTGGGCTCTTGTAATGTCAATCGATGGACTCCAACTCTGTGTCATGGCCTTGTGGGAACCTTTGTCTGTTCCCTTTTCCTTCTGGGTCACCACTTGCCCCTGGGCCTGCAAAGTGACAGAGAGACAGGAGAGGCCCTACTCTGTACTTGGGACCTAGCCTCAGTAGGAAGCTCGCTTTCTGTCCCATCACAGCAGGATGCAAAAGCCAAGTGTCGCTGGCCATAACTGTGTGGAAACTGATGGCACCGATGCTGACGATCATCATCATAATAGCCAGCGCTCACTGGGCCCTTACTGTGTGTCCCAGGCTGTGACCAGGGCTTTACATGGAGCATCTCATTTGCTGTTCACAGTAAGCCCATGAGGTCAGATGGTATTAGCCTCAGTTTATGTATGAGGAAACAGGGTTGTAGAGAAATTATTTGATCCAGCTCTCCCAGAAAGAATTTGACAAAACTGGAATTCAGGCATCAAAATCCAAACTTTTAATCACCAGGCCCCATGGCCTAATAGGTAACCTTGGTTTTGCCTCATAGATAACCCTTCTCTTTAAAAGGACTTCCCAGCAGGGCAGTGGTAAAGAATCTGCCTGCCAATGCAGGAGAAGCAGGAGACACAGAGTTGATTCCCTGGGTCGGGAAGATCCTCTGGAGTAGGAAATCGCAACCCATTCCAATATTCGTGCCTGGAAAATTCCATGGACAGAGAAGCTTGGCAGGCTACAGTCCATGGGGTTGCATAGAGACAGACATAACTAACCACACACACACACCTTAAACTCTCAGGTTATAAGGAATGTAATTTAATGAGATTGAATCAAGAAGGTTAAACTCCCTAGCAATTTCTATGTGACTTGCATTGAGATTTAATAACATCCTTAGTGTTACTGAGAAGCAGATTTGGGAGAGAACTGAGCTTTGCCAAGAACTGTGGGCCAGGTGCTCTGTTGATTTGCAAGATGAGGAAAGCAGTTCAGGGTCGAAGAGCATGATTTGAAATCTGACAGCACCAACACTATTAGTCCTGTGACTTTATGCTAATTTGTTAACTTTTACAAGCTTCAACTTCCTCATTTGTAAAATGGGAATTCCAATAGTATTTTAGGGTTGTTGTAATAGTTAAATAATGTATGTTAAGTGCTTAGCACAGTGTCTATATTAAGGGCTTAATAACATTAGCCATGAGGACTTCCCTGATGGTCCAGTGGCTAAGACTCCACGCTCCCAAAGCAGGGGCCCAAGGTTTGATCCCTGGCCAGGGAACTAGACCCCACATGGCGCAGCTAAGACCCTGCCCAGCCAAATAAATACTTTTTTTAAGTTAGCTGTCATAACTATTGTTTATTTGGTCCTTCTTACGTACCTGTAAGTTTAGGGAGCATCTATCCTTGTGCTGAAGGGCCCAAGATGGTCCTGGTCTAATTCTCATTCCAGCTTCAGTTTCAGTGAGCTCCCTGCTGCCTGCCCCACTGTCATGGGAGGGTAGAACTAGATGAAGAGAGTTTTCCCATTCTCTCCACTCTGATCTCCCTGCTCCTCACCTCAAAAATAAAACTTCACACCACAGTTTTGCGGTTTTCTTCACCACTAAGGAGAGTCTACACTCTTAGGTTCTGGTTTAAGTTTTAGTTTCATACCTGATCATCCAAACACAGACACCTAAGCAGCAGATGTAAGCCGAAGGTCTGGGAGACTCAGAGAGAAGGTCTGTGTAAATGGTGGGAAAGGGAAAAGGGCCTGGGGATAGGCAGTTGGTTGTAGAGGCTAGCTGGTGAATTTTTGTCTGCTGCCCTTGAGACTGAGGTCAGGGAGTTAAAGTGTCCTGTGACCTCCCCAGGAGAAACTCCAGGCCTGAGGATGTCCTGCAAATGACCTGTCCACAGCTCTCGCCCTGACAGCCTCTTGTTTCTCCCTTTGCCATGATCCTCACACCCAGCACGTCTTCCCCGCTTCACTTGAGTCTAGCCCCTCCATCAACTCACCCTGGAATCATCTTTACAGTCTCCCGGACTCAAACCTCTCTCTCTTCCTTTGCATTCTGCTGCCAGATCTGCCTGAAACACCACTGTGTAACAACAGCAGCCTGCAAGGGTGGTCTGATGGATGATGATGAAACTGATTGCCCAGAGCCCCAGGTTCCTGTCCCCCTCTCTCCCTTACTCTGACCCATGTGCGTGCTTTCGTTTCATGACTTCAGTTTCCCTGTCAGTTGGAATATGGGCTGGTGGTCGAGTCTCCATCACTTGAGTTGCCAAGAATCTTTGGGACTCCTTTTTCTCTGTAGAATTGCGTCTCCTCCCCTCACTTTCTTGCCCCACCTCTTCGGTTCTCTGCTTCTTGCTGTGCCGCCTTTTTCCTCGGTTCCCTTAATATGCCTACCCATCCCCCAAACAAACATGTGCCCCTTCTCACAATGTTTTCTTGCTTGCAGGGCCTTCCCAGTCTCCCATCTGTATATCCAAACACCTGCTCTTCCTTGAGGCTCATTTTGAGTTCCACTTTGCCTGCAAGAGCCTTCTTGATTAGATTCGGTCAACATCTGATCTCTTGGCCTCCTGCTCCCTGGAAGACACAGATTCTGGGCCATAGTTAGTGTTACACTTTACTACATTATTCCCGGAGCAGGACCCATCTGTTGGATGGAAAAGCATCTGCCTGTTGACTGACACGGGGAGCAGGGATCACTGTCCCCCCCCTCAGAATCCCCCCATCGGCAGGCTTCCTGTTCCCCATCCAGACGGGAACAGCTGGCACGCGCCCACCCTCAGATGTCTCCAGCTGCCCTTGCTTCCTTTTTTGAGGGGGAAAGGGGTTTCCCAGATCCCAGCTGTGGGGCCCAGGGCAGAGTCAGTGACGGAGTAGCCAAAGACAGGTGGAGTGAACTGAGATACATGGACATGTAGCATTTGAGAGTTAAAAAAGAGGGCAAAACTGAGCACACATCTCACCAATGTGGAAAATGAGGGAAAGTAGTTTGACAGCTTATTTTTCCATCTCGCTTTCATCTAAAAAAAGAAGCTGCTCAGAAATGCAGCCCTCCTCAGCCTGCTAAGCCAGATGGTCCCTAGATGCTCAGCCTGCCAAGTGTGCA
Organism: Budorcas taxicolor; assembly: GCF_023091745.1. Classification (NCBI taxonomy): domain Eukaryota; kingdom Metazoa; phylum Chordata; class Mammalia; order Artiodactyla; family Bovidae; genus Budorcas; species Budorcas taxicolor. The sequence goes on from NC_068911.1 coordinate 171,528,079, forward strand.
TATATAATTATTCATTTTCATGGAATCACACCCAAGTCTGAATTCAGACACTGACACGTTTTTTTGCCATATGATCTAGAGCCAGGGAACCCTTCAGAGCCTTTCTTTTTCTGTAAAATGGGGTCACTAGTGTCTGCCTTGCCCACCTCAGGACTTGAGGGGCTGAGAGGGTTTTGGTGTAAGAGCACTTTGTAACTTATAAAGCACAAGTGTATGTTGCCATTAATAATAAAAGGGCCACTATTTAATGAGCACTTGTTTTGTGCCGGATTGTGCTAAGTGTTTTACATACATTGTATCATTTAATCCTAGCAGCATTCCTATAATGAAGTGCATGTCACCCCATACAACAAATCAGGAAAGTGAAGTTCAGAAAAATTTGCTAACCCAGGCACAGTCACCCAGCCTGTAAGTTAAGTGCAAGAGCTAGGAACCTAAACCCTTTGTTTCCAAAGTCCAGGCTCTTAATATCTGTTCATTCCTATCTAGCAAAAAGAAAGCAGTTCTTTACCCTGTGGAAGCTAAAATACCCCATAACTTGATCTCCAGTAAATATCTTAAGCAGTTGGGTCGTACAAAGAGTCATTTCTGTTGAAGACCTAGCTGAGTCCTAACAACACATCTTGAATTGCTCTTCTAGCAGTAGCAGTAGCCTGGTTCTATCCATCCATCCATCCACCCACCTCATATAAAGTTGACAGCTCAGGGAACAAATTCATTAGCACTGTGCTCTGTAAACAATGGAGCCAACCAGCTGGCAGAAAAAAATTTTTAAGTCTCTCACCCTCACTTTGTAGATTCATGATTTTCAGCTGTCGGTGCGTATCAGAATCACTTGGAACTATATAAAAATACTGATGCCCTGGTCCAGAGACCCAGAGAAGCTGATTCAGAAGGTCTAAGGTGGGAACCCGGAGAAGGCAATGGCACCCCACTCCAGTACTCTTGCCTGGAAAATCCCATGGACGGAGGAGCCTGGTGGGCTGCAGTCCATGGGGTCGCTGAGAGTTGGACACGACTCAGTGACTTCACTTTTCACTTTCATGCATTGGAGAAGGAAATGGCAACCCACTCCAGTGTTCTTGCCTGGAGAATCCCAGGGACGGGGGAGCCTGGTCGGCTGCTGTCTATGGGGTCACACAGAGTCGGACATGACTAAAGTGACTTAGCAGCAGCAAGGTGGGAACCAGGGGTGTGTATGTGTGTGTGTGTGTTAGAGAGAGAAAGTAAGTTCAGGGTTATTTCTGATACACAAGAGTTTTGAAAACCCTGGCTATGGTTTAACACTATTAGCCTATTTTATCTTCTTTTGTGGATCAGGAGTACTGAAAATAAGCATTGTTAAATTTTAGAATTGGAAGAGTCCTGGGTCCAAAAGGAAACTGAAGCTCAGAGAAGTTCAGCAGGTAGTTGACAGACTAGAATTAAAATCCAGATTTTCTGACTTCCAGTCTAGCGCTTTAGATATACCCATGGGTGCCAGAGTTTTGTTGAATTTTTCAGAAAATCATCAGGACCCATCCGCCATGACATCCATGATTTCCAGTCAGCATACCTTGGAGTTTCTGTAGGGAAGAATCCTGGGCTAAACTTGGGTAGCAATTCTCATGTATGTTCTTTCATTCTGTACGTGCTTACTGGAGCCTGCACTGTGGCTGCCCCTTTCCTCCTGGGATGGAATACAGTGGGGGAAAAAGGCAAGTCACAGGTAGGCCCTGTGTGCTGAGTGCTATGATGTGGCTGGGGAGGGAGAGGGTGTCAGACTCAGCAGCGGCACACGGGATTCAATTCAACTTCAGCAGAGAAGCTAAAAAGACTTCACAGAATGTCATATACCTGAGCTTGGTGTTTGAATAAGTTATCTATTGCTGTATAATAAGTTATCCCCAAATTTAGCAGCTTAGAACAACAAACATCTCACAATTTAGGACTCAGGGATTCCGGAATGGCTTAGCTGGGTGGCTCGAGCTTAAGATCTTTCATGAGGCTGTAGTCAAGATGTCAGCTGGGATTTCCATCATCTGAAGGCTTGACTGGGATCAAAGAATCCAAGCTGGCTCACTCACATGGCTGTTGGCAGGAGGCTTCAGTTCCTTACCCCGTGGAGCTTTCCATAGCGCTGCTGAAGACATGATAGCTGGCCTCTCTGAGAGCAAGTGATCCAAGAGAAGGGTAGGGGGAAGTTGTGATGTCTTGGATGACCCATCCTTGGAAGTCATACTCCATCATTGTCCACAATATCATTATCACACAGGTCAGGACTATTCATCGTGGGAGGGGAGCCACACAAGGGCAGGAATACAAGGTGGGGATAATTGGGGGCCATCTTGGAGGCTGACTGCCCTGCTATTGAAGATGAATGGACTTTTCCAGATAGACAAGGGGGAAGAAACAGAGGAAATTATTTCGGTCAGAGGAAGTAACACGTAAAGGCACAAAAATGTAAATAGTAGAACAGAGCATGCTCAGGTCATTCTCATTGGCTTGGAGAAAACAGGCGATATAGGGATATAGGGAAGCTTACTGAAGAAATCAGAGAAGGCCTTCTATGCCAAGTGAAGGAGTTAGGCCTTTATTGGGTGGGCCAGGGGTTTTCACATATTCCTGCATACTGGAATATTGTGAGGAAATTTTAAAACTTCCAATGCCCAAGCTGTACCCATATCAATTCAGTAAGAATCTCTGGGAATGGACCTGGACACCAGCAGTCCCTAAAATTTTTCATGTGATTCCAATATTCAGTCAAGGCCGAGAAGCAGTGAGGTAGGCAATGTGAAGAGTCATGTTCTCAGATTTCCAGTATCTTCTCAGTGATGAGGAAATGTAGCTGTACCTTCCTCCTCTGATCACCTCGGAAATGAAATATTAAAACTAGAAAGACCCTATCATCAGTGCTTGCCCCCTCAGTCCGGTATTATATGTTTCATCATCTCTATGACCAAAAATTAAGCAGAAATAGCTAAACTTGAGCAGCCCTAAATAAGTTCTCAGCATCCTAAATTGCCCACTTTTATAAACTTCCAAACCTAACATTGATGACAACGTTCTTGTATTAACATAATCACTCTGGAGGGTTTTTTTCCCCTTCGCTTAACCCTTATATATACATTTCTCTATTTCTGCATGGTTCTCATACCCAAGTCTGAGGCAGTGAATGTAAAGGTTAGGGTCTCGGCCCTCTGAATCAGGTGGGCCTCTGGACTGAAGTCCTACGGACTTCATTTATTAACTTGTTGAGTGACTTAACCTCTCAGGGCTTCAGCTAACTCATCTGAAAGATGGTGATAACGCCTGCCTCAGAAGATGCTTGAGGATGTTAGATGAGGTCATGTGTGTCAGGGCCTTTGCCTAGCACCTAGCAAATAGTGTTCAATCAATGTTTATTATTATTCAGTGTCTCAAATGGCATTTTAACATTCTGTTGCATCAACACCTCTCCCACCCCCAGGCCTGCTTAACAAGTGTTCTCCGTTGCCAGGGTATTTGAGCATTTCTAGTTGTTTTTGGCTGTAATGTTATACTTTTTTTTTTTTTTTTGGTATAAATTGGTGGAGTGTTTTTTAAAGTTATTTCCCTAACTTATTAGTATGGAAATTGAAGATTGGGTGGTGAAGTAACTTGTCAAACGGAAGTCATACTGCTTGTTGGTGGCTGAGCCAGGACTAGGGCCCAGGTCTCAGACACCCCAAGTCTTAACCTTTCCACCCAGCCTCCATAATCACTGGAGACTTGAAAACTGGCCCCTCTTGGCTTCCCTTCTCCATGCGGAATAAGTCAGCTCTCCCATTGTGTATTTTGACATCTCGTCTCCTACCCTTTCATCATCCAAGAGATCCCTCATCATCCCAGTATAATTGGAGCAGCTTCCCAGCTGGCCCCCTGGGCCATGGGAGCAGACAATGACTGATGCTTTGGAGACCTGGGCTTGCCCCTTGGCGCCTCTGGATCTCTCTTAGTGGATGTGCTGTCGGCTGGGGATGGGGATCCTGTCTGGCTCAGACACACCCCTCCCTCCTTCCTGGACCGCTCTCTGACTTCATTAAATCCAGCTTCCCAGAACAGCAGAGCTTAAAGGGACCAGAGGGACCGTTCTCTAACCTAGCTTCTGTTATTTAAAAAAAAAAAAAAATGAGGAACAGGCTCGGTGATACCAGGTTGATCAGTGGCAGATCTGGGGCTGCGACCGGAGCCTCCTGACTCCCAGTGTGGTGCTGGGGAGAGGGTACTGGAGCTGGGTGGGCCTGGGTGTGAGTCCCAACTGTGTGAGCTTGGGCAAGTGGGTTAAATGATCCTCAATTTCCTTTTCTGTAAAATAGCCACACCCAGCTTGGGGATGTTACGAAGTTTAAATGAGATAAGAAATGCCGAGTATAGAGCACTGTGCTCAGTAAATGGTAGGTATTAGGTAGAGAGTGGTTTAGAGTTTGGGCTTTGGAATCAGAGAATCTCTGTGATGGACAGGGAAGCCCGGCATGCTGCAGTCCATGGGGTCGCAAAGAGTAGGACACGACTCAGCGACTGAACTGAATTGAACTGATTCACATCCTAGACACACACTTATAAGCGGTGTGATCTTGGATGACATAGTTTAATGAGATCTTTTTAAAATTAATTTACTTTTGGCTTTTGGTCTTTGTTGCTGTGCTAAGGCTTTCTCTAATCGCCGCAAGTAGAGGCACCTCTGTTTTGTGGTGCGTTGGCTTCTCATTGTAGTGGCCTCTCCTGTTGTGGATTTTCCCAGACTAGGGATCGAACCCATGTCCCCTGCACTGGCAGATGAATTCTTAACCACTGGACCACCGGGAAGTCCTAACAAGATCTTAATTAACAAGCTCTAGTACTTACTGAATTTTCTTGTTCCAGGCAATATGCCAAATGCCTTAGATATATTATTTCATGTAACTTTCCCAACAATTTTTTGAGAAAGGTAACATCAATATCCAGATTTTATGAATGAAGATACTGAGGCATGAATCAATTTATTTTCTGATTATTCTCTAGTTTGAATTCTTTTCTGCCAAACATACCCCTCTTCTCTTCCTCAGTGCCTAAGGATTTTCTCCTGCTTTTGAGCCTTGTAACAGGCTTTAATCTCTGAAATAACCCTTTCCCCCTTCTCTTCGCTGCGTTCTGTTCCTCCTCTCTTTCTAGCATTGCTACAGGCTCTCCTCCTCCAAGAATCCGACCCTGCAAACCTCACATCAGCCAGCCCAGCACCTTCTCTCTCCTGTCTGCTGGCAGCTCTAGATCAGTTTCCCTCGTTTGTTAGTTTCACTTTTCTTGGTGTGTACCTCCCATCCAGGAGCTTGGGGTGCACTCTGGTTCCTCCTTAACACAAAACACTTCCCAGGGGACAAGTATCCCTGACAAATGCAAGTCAACCAACATCATACCTGCTTGTGTCCCTCCTGGACCAGGTGCTGGGTGCTATCCTGACCCTTTAAGCCAGGCTGACCAATCACACACCAGTTAACTCCTGCTCCATAAAAATGAGACTCAGGGGACTTCCCTGGTGACCCAATGGTTAGGAATCCACCTGCCAATGCAGGGGACTTGAGTTCGATCCCTGGTCTGGGAACTAAGATCCCACATTTTGTGGGACATCTAATCTCAACTGCGCCACAACTACTGAAGCCCACGTGCCCTAGAGCCTGTGCTCCGCAACAAGAGAAGCCACCAGGAAGCCCGTGTCCCACAGCTGGAGAAAGCCCTTGTGCTACAAGGAGGACCCAGCACAGCCGTAAGTAAGTAAATAAATAAATGAGAGACTGAAGAAAAATGGGACTCAGATTTCAGTGTACAAGTGTACAAGTCTGAAAACATGAGTGCCGGAGCACTGGACCACTCACACCCTGCTGTGGGACAGCCGTGAGCTGGTGAGTTGGAATACAGAGCCCCAAATGGTCATATCCTTCAACCAACAAGTCTACCCCTAGGCATACGCCTAAAGAAACCCTTGCTCACTCATGCACATGTGAAAGGAAGCACACACAAAAATGGTTCCTGTAGCTCACAGCTAAAGCTATTGTTTCCCAGAAAGTTCCAGCTAGAGTTTTTAAGAATAATGAAAATATCGAATGGTTTAAAATCACACTCCGTGAAATTTTTCTTTTGGTAAAATATATGTGACATAAAATTTAACCATTTTAACCATTGTTATGTGTACAGTTCTATGCTATTAAGTACTTTCAGGTTGTTGTACAACCCTAAAATCACGTTTTTTGATGAGCATATGTTTAAATATCTAGATGGCAGAAACTTATAAGTTAGGAAACATTAAGTAACTAATATTTTAATTCATCTTAGCATTTAGCTGCCTCTTTTTTCCTGTTGACATAATAGATATGTATCATTTTTTCTCTCTAACCTTTTTTCCAACTTTTAAATTATGAAAAAAATTAAAATGGAGGGAAAAGTTAAAATAATAATACAAGGACACCTGCAAATTCACCACCTGGGTTTAATAATTTGGAGGCTCTTCTTCATGCTGTTTATGAAATGCCACCTTCATAGGTCTCTCAGGCTAGTTCCCCTGTTTCCTGCCTCCCACTCAAGTCCATTTTGTTTGGGAATTCCCTTTTCATTTTGCTAGAGTATGAATACTTTTTTGAAATGAAGCATGAGAGGGAAACTTCTAGGACCTCAGTCTTATGTATGCTAAATGAATTTGAATTCTAGGTTCAAATTCATTTTTTCCCTCAGAACTTTGAAGACCTCACCCTTTTTTTGTCTTCCAGCATTTAGTCTTGTGGCTAAGAGATCTGATGTCAATCTGTCTCTTGATCCTTTATTTCTAGAACCTTTGGAGGCTGACCTTTATCCTCCAAAGTCAGATGCTTCACTAATACATATCTAGATATGCATCTCTTTTTGATCGAAAGACATTTATGAATGAAGGACTTGGTTAATCAACCCTCATCAAACCTAAGCCTTGGTTTAGGTTTCTCCTGAGGCATCTAAGTTTTCCTTTCACAAACGCTCTTTTTCCTGATTGTGGGCTCTGATAAGGGGCCTGGGCTTGTCAATAAGCAGGCTTCTCTTTAGCAGTCTTGGGATCTCCATAAGTGCCAAAATAAAGAGGGGAAAGTGTTAGGGGTCTGTTGGTTGCCACTGACAGAAAACAGACTTGATCCAGTTTAAGCAAAAAGAATTTCTTGACTTAGGAAGTTTGAAGTGGGGTTGCCGACTGCATGGTGGCAAGGTGGCTGCCAGCAGCCCAGAATCTCCTCATCTTCATAGTCCATGATCCCAGAGGGAGACCCTGGAGATGTCCTCTCCAGGCACCTTACTGTTAGACCCCATGGGAGGAGGTTGCCTCTGCTTGGATTCTGTAACCTCTTCTTGGACCAGTCACTGTGGGCAGGAGTTAGGTACTGAAATTGGCCAGGCCTGAGCCATGGCCCACTCTGATGCCTGGGGCAAGCATGGCACTGTGACTGACTGTTTACAGAACCATGTGGGATGGCAGAAGGGCCAGGAACCCTCTAAGGGCAAAGTTCCAGGCAGACAGACCACCCATATCCTCATAAGAATTCCAGGGTGTTTCATTCCCAGATGGCATCATCTCTTTCTCTTCCAGGATCTCTGGCTTTTTTACCTGGAAATCCTCCCTAAGATCTCTCACTTTATTTAGAAAGTACTTCCAGTCCCTTTCACAGATTTTCCAGCAGCCATTCAACTGTGGATGCTTTGATGCAGCCCTATATTCATATGAGGAAATTTACCCTAAAATTAAACCATTAAATTTATATGTGTATTTTACTTTCAAGTGGTACATGCTAAGCAGACATCCTCAATTCCACTCTGAGCCCCACCCAGTGCCAGCCTTTGCCTCTGGAAATCCGGGATGGTAACGGGCTCAGTGACATGATAGGAATTAGGAATGGAGTCAAGGTTAATGAAGGTATGAAAGTCAGGGGTAGGGTGAGCATCAGAGAGAAAGAAAGGATTGGATTTGTCTTTTATAAGCTACCTGATAACTTTCTAAATGGTAATTTTATATTTTGACTCAGTTCTATCAGAATATCTCCCATATCAAATTGGCTTTGCCAAACTGCTCTGCTTTGAAGCACAGTTGGCCTGAGACTCAGATGGCTGACTCCCAGGCCAATACTCTTATCAGATAGGGCACGGTGTCCTGGCCAATTGGGTGTGGGCCAGGGCCGGACAGATTCCAGGCTCTGCCCTCATTTGTCTCCCGCAGGTCACTGCCTAAGCAGTTGGCTAGAGCAGAGGCTCTACCCATCCTTTGTCTCACTTTCCACACTCCCTTCCTCTCCCTCCAGGGTTCCAGATCTGGAAGGTGAGTGTGGACTGGGCTGCTTCCACCCCCAGCCCCAAGTCTCAGCCCTACCACTCAGTCTCTTGGCCTCTTTTGTCTTTGATAAACAACCATATCCTCATAAGATATGAGGATGCCCTCACTTTCTCGTTTTCATGCTGGACCCAGTTTAGGCTTGGGACCTGCAGAGCCTGTAAGACTTCCTCTAAACTGCACTGGGTGGCTGGGAAAAGAGGCCACAGCCCCCTGGATCCCCGAACCCCTGATGTAAACAGAGCAGTTACCTCCCCTGGGAGCAGTCCCTCTTCACCATAGAGTCTCAACCTTGAGTTGCTATTTTTATCCGGTTATTTTTTTGCTTTGATTTTCCTTTGTTTTTCCCCCCATGTTTTTTTTCCCACATCCCACTCCACCCCATACCCTATTCCTGATTAAATGATGCTGTCTTAGCTCAGGCTGCTGTAAAGTATTATAGACTGAAAGGCTTAAACAACAAATGTGTTTCTCATAGTTCTGGAGGCTGGAAGTCCAAGATAAAGGTGGTTTTGATTCTGGATGAGGGACCCTTCCTGTCTTGCAGACAGTTGGTTTCTCACTGTGTTCCCTCTGTCTTCTTCTTCTTCCTATAAAGCCACTAATCTCATCATGAGGACCCCACACTCAGGGCCCCATGTAAACCTGATTACCTCCCAAAGGTAGTACTTCCAACTACTGGCACGCTGGGAGTTGAGGCTTCGCCATGTGAATTTGGAGGGAGGATACATTCAATCCAGTCAATCCTAAAGGAAATCAACCTTGAATATTCATTGGACGGACAGATGCTAGAGCTGAAGCTACAATACTTTGGCCACGTGATACGAAGAACCAACTCATTAAAAAACACCCTAATGCTAGGAGAGATTGAAGGCAAAAGGAGAAGAGGGCGACAGAGAATGAGATGGTTAGATAGCATCACCAATGTTGGACCCAGTTTAGCTGCAAAGCCTGTAAGACTTCCTCTAAACTGCGCTGGGTGGCTGGGAAATGAGGCTGCAGCCCCCTGGATCCCTGGACCCCTGGTATAAACAGAGCAATTGCCTCCCCTGGGAGCAGTCCACCTTCATGATAGAGTCTCAACCTTGAGTCACTATTTTATCAAGTTTTTTTTTTTTTTTTTGCTTTGATTTTCCTTTTTTTCATTTTCCTCTATGGGTTTCCTAACATCCCACCCTATTCAATGGACATGAATTTGAGCAAGCTCTGGGAAATAGTGAAGGACAGAGGAGCCTGGTGTGCTGCAGTCCATGGGGTTACGAAGAATCGCTCATGACTTAACGACTGAACAGCACATTCAACCCACAATAGAGCTTATTATAGAAATATTTGAAAAATACACAAAAATAAAAAAGAAAAGCATAACCTAGTCTACCATCAAAAGGCAAATAGTGTTGAAAACTTATGATATATTTCCATCAAGTATTCCTCAACACTTAGTTGAAAATATACATATATATCATACATAAAACTTTGCATCTTATAACTTTGTGTTAAGTGCTAAGTTGCTTCAGTCATGTCCAACTCTTTGGACTGTAGCCCAGCAGGCTCCTCTGTCCATAGCAGGCAAGAATACTGGAGTAGGTTGCCATGCCCTCCTCCAAGGGATCTTCCCTGACCCAGGGATCCAATCCACGTCGCTTAAGTCTCCTGCATTGGCAGATGGGTTCTTTACCACTAGCGCCACCTGGGAAGCCCTATAAGCATTTTCCCATACTAAATAATCTTTACAAACATTTTATAATATTTATGTACTCACCACCTTAAATGACTGAATAGTAGTTTATAACTGTACCACAATTTGTGTAAGCTATCTCTTAATGCTGGATGCTGAAGTTGTTTTTACTTTTTTACTGTAAAAATTAATGTAATTTCTTATGATGCAACTATTTTATGTCTGACTATGGTGGTGATCCCGCAGATCTACATGTGATAAAATTCCATAAACACAAATGAGTGCACACAAAATAGTGAAATCTGAATAAAGTGTGTGGATTGTTTGAATAATTCCTTGATTGTGGTTACACAAGATATTATTGCCATAGACAGGATGTTTGTGTCTCCTCAAAATTCATATATTGAATCTAATCCCCAATATGATGGTGTTTGGAGGTGGGGCTTTTGGGAGATGATTAAGAGGATATTCAGGAGGGTGGGGCCCTCATGATGGGGATTAGTGCCCTTATAAAAAGGATACCAGAGAGGTCTTCCCCCTCTTCCACTGTGTGAGAGCACAGTGAGAAAACAGCTGTCTATGAATCAAGAAAAATGGGCTTGATCTTGGACTTCCCAGTCTCCAGAACTGTGAGAAATGTGGTTTTAAAAAAATATTTATTTATTTCACTACACCAGGTCTTAGTTGCAGCATGCGGGATCTTTGATCTTCACTGTGACATGCAGGTTCTTTAGTTACAGCATGTGGGATCTAGTTCCCTGATCAGGGATCGAACCCTGGTCCCCTGCATTGGGAGTGCAGTGTCTTAGCCACTGGACCACAAGGGAAGTCCCAAGTGTTTGTTTTTTAAATGATCCAAGTCTATGGTATTTTTATTCTAGCGGCCTGAACAGACTGACACAGTTGTTGTTCAGTCACCCAGTCATGTCCAACTCTTTGTGACCCTGTGCACTGCAGCACACCAGGCCTCCCTGTCCCTCACCACCTCCTGAAGTTTGCTGAAGTTCATGTCCATTGCATCGGTGATGCCATCCAGACATGTCAGCCTCTGACACCCTCTTCTCCTCCTGCCCTCAGTCTTTCCCAGCATCAGGGACTTTTCCAGTGAGTCAGTTGTTCACATCCGATGACCAAATTACTGGAGTTTCAGCTTCAGCATAGTCCTTCTGATGAATATTCAGGGTTGATTTCCTTTAAGATTGATTGATTTGATCTCCTTGCTGTCCAAGAGACTCTCAGAAGTCTTTTCCAGCATCACAGTTTAAAGGCACCGATTTTTTGGCTGTCCACCTTCTTTACGATTCAGCTCTCACAACCATATATGACCACTGGGAAGACCATAGCCTTGATTTTACAGACCTTTGTTGGCAGAGTAATGTCTCTGCTTTCCAACACACTGTCTAGGTATGTCATCACTTTCCTGCCAAGAAGCAAACGCCTTCTGATTTCATGGCAGCAGTCACCTTCCACAGTGATCTCAGAGCCCAAGAAGAAGAAATCTGTCACTGCTTCCACCTTTCCCCCTTCTATTTGCCATGCAGTAAATAAATATTTGCCATGGGGCTGGATGCCATGATCTTAGTTTTTTTAATGTTTAGTTTTAAGCCAGCTCTTTCACTCTCCTTCACCCTCATCAAGAGGCTCTTTAGCTCTTCACTTTCTGCCATTTGAATGGTATTCATCCATTCTAATATCCAAACATATCTGAGGTTTCTCCCGCCTATCTTGATTCCAGGTTGTAACTCATCTAGCCCAGCATATCTCATGATGTGCTCAGTGTATAGATGCAAATACACTAGGGTACACAAAAACAGACAGGGTGACAGCAGACAGCCCTGTCATACCCCTTTCTCAATCTTGAACCAATCAGTGTTCCATACAGTGTTCTAACTGTTGTTTCTTGACCCATGTACAGGTTTCTCAGGAGACAGGTAAAATGGTCTGGTATTCCCATCACTAACAGCTTTCCACAGTTTGTCATGATCCACACATCAAAGGCTTTAGCGTAATTGATGAAACAGAGGTAGATGTTTTTCTGGAATTCCCTAGCTTTCCCTGTGACCTAGCAAATGTTGGCAATTTGATCTCTTGTTTCTCTTCCTTTTCTAAACCCAGCTTTGACATCTGGAAGTTCTTGGTTGCATAATGCTGAAGCCACGCATGCAAGATTTTAAGCATGACCTTACTACCGTGGGAGAGGAGTGTGATTGTCTGATGGCTAGCACATTCTTCAGTACTACCCTTCTTGGGAACTGGGATGAGGATTGACCTTCTCCAGTCCTGTGGCCACTGCTGGGTCTTCCAGATGTGCTGACATATTGGATACAACACCTTGATGGCATCATCCTTTAGGGTTTTGAATAGTTCTACTGGAATTCCGTTGCACCCACTAGCTTTATTAACAGCAGTACTTCCTAAGGCCCATTTGACTTTGCTCTCTAGAAGGTCTGGCTCTGGATGACTGACCACACCATCATAGCAATCCGGCTTATTTGGATCTCTTTTGTACAGTTTCTCTGTCTATTCTTTCCATCTCTTCTTGATCTCTTCAGCATCTACTAGGTCTCTACCGTTTATGTCCTTTATTGTGCCCATCCTTGGGCAATATGTTCCCTTGATATCTCCAGTTTTCCTGAAGAGACCTCTAGTCTTTCACCTTCTGTTGACTCCTTCTAGTTTTACACACTGTTCATTGAAGAAGGCCTTCTTGTATCTCCGTGCTGTTCTCCGGAAACCTGCATTTAGTTGGATATACCTTTCCCTTTCTCCCTTGCCTTTCCCTTCTCTTCTTTCTTTAGCTATCTGTAAGGCCTCCTCAGATGACCATGTGCCTTCTTGCTTTTCTTTTTCTTTGGGATGGTTTTGTTTGTGGCCTCCGGTACAATATTATGGAGCTCCATCCATAGCTCTTCAGGCACTCTGTCTACCAGATCGAATTCCTTGAATCTATTTGTTACCTCCACTGCATATTCATAGGGGATTTGGTTTAAGCCATACCAGACTGGCCTAGTGGCTTTCTCCTCTTTCTTTAAGCCTGAATTTTGCTAGTGAAGCTGATGATCTGAACCACAGTCAGCTCCAGGTCTTGTTTTTGCTGACTGTATACAGCTTCTCCTCAGGCTTCCCTTGTAGCTCAGTCAGTAAAGAATCTGCCTGCAATGCAGGAGGCCTGGGTTCGATCCCTGGACCAGGAAGGTCCTCTGGAGAAGGAAATGGCCATCCACTCCAGTATTCTTGCCTGGAGAATCCCATGGACAAAGGAGCCTGGCAGGTACAGTCCATGGAGTCGCAAGAGTTGGACATGACTGAGCGGCTAAACTACCACCACAGTTTCTCCATCTTCAGCTACAAAGAATGTAATCAATTTGATTTTGGTATTGGCCATTTGGTGATATCCATGTGTATAGTTCAGCATCTTAGCCACTGTACCACCAGGGAAGTCTCAAGTGTTCATTTTTTAAACCACCCAAGTCTACGGTATTTTTGTTCTAGCAGCCCAAACAGACTGACACAGTTACACATAGGGGTATATGGAATCTCTTAATGAGAGTCCCTTGGACTGCAAGGAGATCCAACCAGTCCATTCTAAAGGAGATCAGCCCTGGGTGTTCTTTGGAAGGAATGATGCTAAAGCTGAAACTCCAGTACTTTGACCACCTCATGCGAAGAGTTGACTCATTGAAAAAGACTGATGCTGGGAGGGATTGGGGGCAGGAGGAAAAGGGGATGACAGAGGATGAGATGGCTGGATGGCATCACTGACTCGATGGACGTGAGTCTGAGTGAACGCCGGGAGATGGTGATGGACAGGGAAGCCTGGCGTGCTGTGATTCATGGGGTCGCAGAGTCGGACACAACCGAGTGACTGAACTGAACTGAACTGAACTGAATATTATTTCTTAAAACTGCATGTCAATTAAAAAATTAACTTGAAATAAAAAGTTTCTGTAAATCCACTATGGTGGACCTCTTTTGTATGTACATGTATACATCACAACTCCTAGTTATTTCCTTAGGGTAGATTCCTAAGAGAGAAATTACTCTTAAGAAAATTCAGAGCTCTCAATCACAGCACCCTGGGGTTTATTGGCTATCACCCAAGAAGCCTTGTGGGCATAGAAAATTGATCTTTATGTTAGCAGAGGAGGAGTGGGTTAGCCATACTCATAGACTGCTCTACAAATCCTGAATGCCTGTTCACTTATTTACAGTGAGAAACGTGAGCGGAAAGGACCAGGCCCTCCCTCTTTCTCCCTGTAGGCCCTCCAGAGGTAAAGCCATGTTCTAGTCAGAAGATTGATTGGTGATTGGATGCAGTTAGAGCAAGGGAAATTAGGTGACATGATGCAAATGTTAAAGATATCAGGCGTAAGGACTGCTGCACACATCTCCATAGTAAGGGCTAAACCATTGCCTGGGGACAAACAAACTTTTTTTTTTTTTTTTGCTGTACCATGTGACAGGCAGGATCTTAGTTTCCCAACTAGGGATTGAACCCATGCCCCCTACAGTGGAAGCACAGATTCTTAACCCCTGGACCACCAGGGAAGTCCCACAAATGGGTTTTTGGACCAGGGCACCTTCACTTAGTAGTGGGGTAGTAGCTTGAATGGGGCCAGCCTCTATTTGCCTCTGTAACTCTCCATTTCTGTGCTCCTGAGGTTTACTAACCCTGTTCTATATACTACATTGTCTCTTTATGTGTGTGAATATATTCTAGCAAGTTACAGCCAAATGTTGCTGGCCTGGGAGTCCATCTGTTTCTTTAAAGCACTTGTCCTTAACTCCTGATTCAGTGGTCCTCTGGAAGGCGTCCATCCCCTCTGAAAGTATATGCAAAGTTTTGAGTGTATGGTCAAATGTACATTTTTCTGGAGGGAGAGTTTGCTGTGTTTATTAGATTATTAAGAAATGATATTAATTCAATAGTAAATATCAGGTGGCCCCCAGGGTCCAGGCTTTGTACTGAGGGTTTTACATACATTATTTCATATAATCCCTCCTGAGGTTAAGAAACTTTTCCCCAAGCTATCAGTTTTGGCAAGTTAAAGAACTACTGCTTTAAAGTGACTTCACTGAATTGCCCTGGTGGTCCAGTAGTTAGGACTCAGAGCTTTCATTGCTGTGGCCTGGCTTAGATTCCTGGCTGGGGAGCTAAGATCCTGTAAGCCATGCGGCATGACGGAAAAAAAAAAGTGACTTTGTAAATCTCTTCTCTGTTACAGTCAATGTCTGTGCTGCAGGGAAGTCTTATATGCAACCCCCCCCCCCCAACCACCACCATTTTATCTTCCTAAATGAAGAAAAAAGTTATTGGCAACGAATGAGCATACACATGATCCAGCCAAACAAAGCTGTGGAATGGCTTTGTTAATTCTTCCTAGAGACTGAGCTCCGTTGTCTGCCCAGCATCTCTAATTACCTGTTTTATTTTCTCATACACAGATCCCTGTGTGCGCTCAAATTAACTTGTGAACTAGCACCTCGTATCTGCGTCTCACCCACTTTGACAGCTTGGATGTCAGCTCCTCATATAAATGCCCTTTCTTTTAAAATGCAGGCCTGCTGTCTGTTTATTCTCCCTTTTAGTCTGTCAGAATCTAGAACCTTCAGGTTTTCTAAAGGACCATTGGGGTTGCTCTTTATCAAAAGCGGAGGGCATTGGTGCCAGCATTCCAGCAGAAAGTCAGGCAAGAGGTCATTCCACATTCACTTATTCACTGAATCATTCATTCATTTTCCAGACACTGTTCCTTGACACACTGGGACTATGGATAAAAGTCTTTGCCTTCATAGAGCCTAGGTTGTAAGGGGAAGAACACAGACAACAAACAAATAAACAAGTAAAGTTATAGTAAACCAGATGCTTTTAAGTGCTGATGGCTCAGACGGTAAAGAATCTGCCTGCAATGCAGAAGACCTGGGTTCCATCCCTGGTTTGGGAAGATCCCCTAGAGAAGGAAAAGGCAACCCACTCCACTTTTCTTGCTTGGAGAATCCCATGGACACAGGCCCCTGGCAGGCTAAAGTTCACGGGGTCGCAAAGAGCTGGACACGACTGAATGACTAACACAAGCCAGAGGCTTTTAAGTGCTAAGATGAGAAATAAAATGGGGGCGGGGCATAAAGAGCGCCAGGGAGAAGGCAGAGCATGTTTACCTCAGGAGTCAGGGACGGTCTCACTGAGAAGTGTCCGTTGAATAGAGATCTCTGTGGTGGAGCAGAGAAAACAGGGGTTTGGGGAGTCAGACAGGCCTAAGTTCAGATCTTGGCTCTGTACTTTCAGCTGTGTGAGCTTGGGCTAGACCCTTACCCTGAGCTTCAGTCTCTCCATTTACAGCAATGCAAGTAAAATGCCTACTTTACAAGGATGTTGGAATGTGATAATATATATAAAGCATCTGGCATCAAAACCATACAAGGGAAACACTGTCCTAGCTTTTGCTACATGACCTGGAGGGTCCTTCCAGTCCAGGATTCTCTTATTTTTGGACTGTGTTACTTGGATCCAGAGGCCCAAGGGAAGGGACTAGAATCTCCTTCCCTTTCTGAGTTCAGCACCAGGATGGGGTCTACACCTTCTCCAGTGATGATTTAGGTGAAAGTCACTCGGCAGCAATTGGAACACTCCACTCTGAAAAGAGAGGCTCTTCCTTTTCAAGAAAGACTCCTCATATTTCTCTCTTCTCTCTCTGAGAAGGGTGTGGTCCATCCGGTTCACTGACTGCAAAAACCTGGGTTGATTCAACACACTTGATCTATTTTCATCTCTTTATCACTTGCTTAAAATAAGGGGCTCATTGCTATTCTGCCCACGGCTGCATCTAAATCATAACTGGGTTGAGTGTTCAATGCATTTTTCTCTCTTCTGTTAAGTACCCAAGACCTGTTTGTCTCTCACTGAAAACTCTCCTGTACCTGCAGCTAGCCAAAGCCGCCTTCCAAGCTGCCACCACTTCCTCTTTCTATGGCCACCATCTTTCACTCCTTGGTGGCAGTAGGAGGGCTTTGTGAGCCTTTTGAATCTCTTGTTTCTCCTGCAAAGGCTTACATCATAAGTACCCTCTGTACTTAAGTCTCCCCCCTTTTGACTCTTGTTATAAGAGATAGAAATCAACAAAATGAGAAATTCAAGAAACTCCAAAAAGCAGTTTCATAAACATGAGTTAAAAGAGCCTCTTGACTTCTAAAAAGAATGATATCATGCTCTAAATTCAGCCTGAAACTCTTTGCTTTTTCATCTCTAACCTCCTCATGTCCAAGCTTTAATTCCTCCCACCTACCCCCTCTCCTTCTTCCCAGAAGGGTCAGTGTGATTGTCATCATTTTACAGACAGTCACATCAGTCCCCCTGGGGAGGGAGTCAGTGACTTGGTCCAGATTAGGATGCAAGGCCTCCCTGAGGACAGACGGGAGCCTGAAGTGTCCCTTGACTTCCTCATCATTTTAATCACGATGAAGCTTTTCTTTTCCATCAGCCTTCATGCCCCTGTGATAAGAAATCCTTGCCCCCACCATTGCAGACATCAGGTATAAGGAAAGAAAAAGGAAAAGTGGTCAGCTATTGGGAAAACCAGGAGTAAGATCCCCAGATATTACAGGAAAGAGAATCAGAGCCAGCCTCTGCCTCTCAGCTAGAGAAACGGCTCTATGAAGGAAGGAGTTTCCAGCAGTGGAGGTGGATGGCAGTGAGTCAATTACAAGAATGGCAAGAAGACAGACTCTGAAGCTAGCCAGCCTCTACCCAATCCTGACTCTGATATTTCCTAGCTTTCTTACCCTGGACAAGTTATTTTGCTCTCTGAGCCTCAGTTTCTACATCTGTAAAATGGGAATGATGATATTTTTACCTTGTAGAGTTGATACGTAAGAAAGTGACTAACACAGTGTACAGTTAACAGTAGCTATGATTATTAAATGTTTACAGTGTGCTAGGTACTGTACCAGTTCCTGGAAATAGTTGAGAAAGGCAGATTCTTCATCTCTGAGGAGTTTATTTTGAGGGTAGAACAGGCAAGTGAATATTTATCAAACAGTGCAAAGGAATGGCAGTGTCTATAGCTTTGGGGTAAACCTCCTTGTCTCTAGGTGAAGTTGATTGTATGAGAACAGAGGCTGAACTCATGACCTTAATAATAGGAACATAAATAATAATAACAATAATAGCAGATGGGCTTCCCAGGTGGCTCAGGGGGTTAAGAATCTGTCTGCAGTGCAGGAGATGTGGGTTCAATGCCTGGGTTGGGAAAATTCCCTGGAAAAGGAGATGGCAACCCACTCTAGTATTCTTGCCTGGAGAATCCCATGGACAGAGGAGCCTCTGGCAGGCTATAGTCCGTGGGGTCACAAAGAGTAGGACGTGACTGAAGCATATAATAGCAGATAGCAACTGGCCATTTCCAGGGAGAGGGTATAAAATGTCACAGTGGCCAGATATTTCATTTTATCCTCAGCAAGGCCTTAAAAAGTTGAGTAACTGAAGAAGTTAGTGTGTTTTTTCCTATAATTGCCCTGTGAAGCAGACACATGCCACTTCTTAGGAAACTGGGGCTCAGAGAAAGTAACTGACATATCCAAGATCAAATAGCTAGTAAGTGGAAACCCCAAGACTGGACCCAGCTCTGCTGGCTCTGAGCCCAGCGCTTCCATCATTTCATATGCCTCTTTCCTTGGGCTGTGGATGTGGGCTCTGGCTAAGAAGGAAGGCTTCCCTCAAAGGACCAAAGGATCCTTGGCCTCAAGTGCTCTTTCTTTTCCTGATGTCCCTTTTCATGTGGGAGGTCACAGGAACATGAGGAAGCCAGGGGTGGCGGTGGAATGAGCCCCAGCTCCAGAGTCAGAAGGTCGTAACTCTCCTATGTCTCTGGGCCATCTGTCCCGTGACCTTGAGCAAATGACTGTATCTCTCAGCATCCTGGGGTCCTTGTCTACCAGAGGACGTCCTATTCCTCCCCCTGCCTAATTCTTGCGTATGGTGAGAATCAAAGTAACGAGTGATGTCAGAAATGCTTTGAGGGCATTAAAAACATGCTAACAAATGCAAAGTATGATTCTAAACATCTTCATACAAAAGTGAGGACTGATGGCCTTCAGACTGTTTCTTTCATTCATTCACTCAACGATGGAAAAACGTCTGTGCACTACTTCCTTTGTACTAGATACTGTGGTGAGTACGGGGACCCAGGGAAATCCCCAGGCTCTGCGGAATTTGAAGGGAGGAAAGACAGATCTAAAAAAATAATTAGCACATAGATGTGAGGGCTTTTAAAGAGATGACCACAACTGGGGAGACTGTTTACTCAGCTGTCCAGAAGTGCTATGAAGTTTAGAGAGGGGTACCATGAGCAACAATTAGAGCCAGAGAAGGTCCCCCAGTGGGAAGATGAAAAGGAAGGTACTAGAGTTGGGGGTGGAGGGGGATGTGCAGGGGAAACCAGATGAACAGGGCATGCAGGAGTATGTGAGTAGTTTAGCACTTCCTACTCCAGGGGATCTTCTAGACCCAGGGATCGAACCTGCATCTCTGGAGTCTCCTGCATTGGCAGGCAGATTCCTGTACTCTAGGAAGCTTAAGGATATCAGAGCACAGATAGGAAAAGATATCTGTCTAATTAAACATGGCCTAGGGGGAAGCCAGGCAAATTAGGAAGTTAGGCAAATACTACTATGTCAAAGTGAAAGTCGCTCAGTTGTGTCCAATTTTTACAACCCCATGGGCTATACAGTCCATGGACTTCTCCAGGCCAGAATACTGGACTGGGTAGCCTTTCCCTTCTCCATGTAATTTTCCCAACCAATAGATTGAATCCAAGTCTCCATCATTGCAGGCGGATTCTTTATCAGCTGAGCCACAAGGGAAGCCCAAGAATATTGGGGTGGGTAGCCTATCCCTTCTCTAGCAGATCTATGTCAAAGGGAGAGGTCTATAAAGCTCTGAATACCTGCCTGACCTTCTGTGACCTTCTGAGAAAGGTTATCATCAAGATATTTTATATTTCAGTGTTGTTAGGACTGGAAAGGCCACAGTAGGACTCCTGGATCCAGCCGCAGGTCTGCAAAGAGCAGCGAGGAGACTCAGTTCAGTTCAGTTCAGTCACTCAGTTGTGTCCGACTCTTTGCGACCCCATGAATCACAGCACGCCAGGCCTCCCTGTCCATCACCAACTCCCGGAGTTCACTCACACTCACGTCCATCGAGTCTGTGATGCCATCCAGCCATCTCATCCTTGGTCGTCCCCTTCTCCTCCTGCCCCCAATCCCTCCCAGCATCAGAGTCTTTTCCAATGAGTCAACTCTTCCCGTGAGGTGGCCAAAGTACTGGAGCTTCAGCTTTAGCATCATTCCTTCCAAAGAAATCCCAGGGCTGATCTCCTTCAGAATGGACTGGTTGGATCTCCTTGCAGTCCAAGGGACTCTCAAGAGTCTTCTCCAACATCACAGTTCAAAAGCATCAATTCTTCGGCACTCAGCCTTCTTCACAGTCCAGCTCTCACATCCATACATGACCACAGGAAAAACCATAGCCTTGATTAGATGGACCTTAGTCGGCAAAGTAATGTCTCTGCTTTTGAATATACTATCATAACTTTTCTTCCAAGGAGTAAGCGTCTTTTAATTTCATGGCTGCAGTCACCATCTGCAGTGATTTTGGAGCCCCAAAAAATTAAGTCTGACACTGTTTCCACTGTTTCCCCATCTATTTCCCGTGAAGTGATGGGACCAGATGCCATGATCTTCGTTTTCTGAATGTTGAGCTTTAAGCCAACTTTTTTGCTCTCCTCTTTCACTTTCATCAAGAGGCTTTTTAGCTCCTCTTCACTTTCTGCCATAAGGGTGATGTCATCCGCGTATCTGAGGTTATTGGTATTTCTCCCGGCAGTCTTGATTCCAGCTTGTGTTTCTTCCAGTCCAGCGTTTCTCATGATGTACTCTGCATAGAAGTTAAATAAGCAGGGTGACAATATACAGCCTTGATGGACTCCTTTTCCTATTTGGAACCAGTCTGTCGTTCCATGTCCAGTTCTAACTGTTGCTTCCTGACCTGCATACAGATTTCTCAAAAGGCAGGTTAGGTGGTCTGGTATTCCCATCTCTTTCAGAATTTTCCACAGTTTATGAGGAGTCTAAGGGAATGGAAAGGAGTCGGATGGGCGAAAACAATAGAATGGGAAAGCCTAGAGATCTCTTCAAGAAAATTAGAGATACCAAGGGAACATTTCATGCAAAGATGGGCTCAATAAAGGACAGAAATTGTATGGACTAACAGAAGCAGAAGATATTATGAAGAGGTTGCAAGAATACACAGAAGAACTATACAAAAAAGATCTTCACGACCCAGATACTCATGATGGTATGGTCACTCACCTAGAGCTAAACATCCTGGAATATGAAGTCAAGTAGGCCTTAGGAAGCATCACTATGAACAAAGCTAGTAGAGGTGATGGAATTCCAGCTGCGCTGTTTCAAATCCTAAAAGATGATGCTGTGAAAGTGCTGCACTCAATATGCCAGCAAATTTAGAAAACTCAGCAGTGGCCACAGGACTGGAAAAGGTTAGTTTTCATTCCAATCCCAAAGAAAGGCAATGCCAAAGAATGCTCAAACTACTGCACAATTGCACTCATTTCACATGCTAGTAAAGTAATGCTCAAAATTCTCCAAGCCAGGCTTCAACAGTAAGTGAACTGTTAACTTCCAGATGTTCAGGCTGGTTTTAGAAAAGAGAGGAACCAGAGATCAAATTGCCAACATCCGTTGGATATCGAAAAAGCAAGAGAGTTCCAGAAAAACATCTATTTCTGCTTTATTGACTATGCCAAAGCCTTTGACTGTGTGGATCACAAGAAACTCTGGAAAATCCTGAAAGAGATGGGAATACCAGACCACCTGACCTGCCTCTTGAGAAACCTATATGCAGGTCAGGAAGCAACAGTTAGAACTGGACATGGAACAACAGACTGGTTCCAAATAGGAAAAGGAGTCCATCAAGGCTGTATATGGTCACCCTGCTTATTTAACTTCTATGCAGAGTACATCATGAGAAACGCTGGGCTGATGAAGCACAAGCTGGAATCAAGATTGCCGGGAGAAATATCAATAACCTCAGATATGCAGATGACACCACCCTTATGGCAGAAAGTGAAGAGGAACTAAAGAGCCTCTTGATGAAAGTGAAAGAGGAGAGTGAAAAAGTTGGCTTAAAACTCAACATTCAGAAAACTAAAATCATGGCATCCGGTCCCATCACTTCATGGGAAATAGATGGGGAAACAGTAGAAACAGTGAGAGACTTAAATTTTGGGGCTCCAAAATCACTGCAGATGGTGACTGCAGCCATGAAATTAAAAGATGCTTACTCCTTGGAAGAAAAGTTATCACCAACATAGACAGCATATTAAAAAGCAGAGATGTTACTTTGCCAACAAAGGTCCATGTAGTCAAAGCTATGGTTTTTCCAGTAGTCTTGTATGGATGTGAGAGTTGGACTATAAACAAAGCTGAGCACCAAACAATTGATGCTTTTGAACTGTGGTGTTGGAGAAAAGTCTTGAAAGTCCTTTGGACTGCAAGGAGATCCAACCAGTCCATCCTAAAGGAAATCAGTTCTGAACATTCATTGGAAGGACTAATGCTAAAGCTGAAGCTCCAATATTTTGGCCACCTGATGCGAAGAACTGACATATTTCAAAAGACCCTGATGCTGGGAAAGATTGAAGGCAGGAGAAGGGGACAACAGAGGATGAGATGGTTGGATGGCATCACTGACTCAAGTGGTATGAGTTTGAGTAAACTCTAGGAGTTGGTGATAGACAGGGAGGCCTGGCATGCTGCAGTCCATGGAGTGACAAAGAGTCACACTGAGCTGAGCGACTGAACTGAACTGAGGATGGGGGAACCTCGGTGCAAGTGATCTGGCCCCCTAAGCCATCTGTTGCGAATCCCCACTAGCAGCCCAGGGCAACTAGGGAGAGGGACCGGGGCCTTTGAACGACAAATTACCAGCGTTTACAAGCCCATTGGGTCTAAGGCTGCGTTTCCTCTCTTCAAGGGGATGAGGTTTATAAAGGGGTGCGCTTTTTCTAGCTGGCCCAGGGTGCCTCCCACGCAATGGCTAGAGGACGCTGTTGGAGGCTCCTGGGAGTGGCAGTAGACCGGCTTCCAGAAAGACACACTAAAACCCAGCTCCGAAGTAAGCTCTAGAGCCTGGACACTGGCAAATCAGTCTTTTGGCCTGGTTGCCATGGAGACAGACAGGCAGCAGCTGCGCGGGAAGAGGGAACAGCAGCTTCGCCGACATCCAGGATTGAGACAGCCCTGGTGGGGGAGGGGCTCGGCACCGCCCTTTCTCCCCCAGATACAGAGGCTCCTGTCTGCCCCCCAACGTTCGAGACTCCCAGGATCTGGTGAGTTGCCAGGGTCACAAAGGGAGACGTGGCAGTTCTGGCGCCTCAAACCTCGATTTTCTGCTTCCAGGCCAGCGCCCTCCCGCTGCCCTGCTCAGCTTTTGGAGCAAACAGATCTTCCGGCGCTGAGCTCCTGGGCCCCGGAGGGTTCCCAAGCTCCCGCCTTGGAGGTGACAAGTCACTGGAGGTGAATCCCAGAGTGTTGGCCACCGGAGGCCAATTTGGCCCCGTGCTCTGTCGCAGTCTCTCCGGAAAACCTGGCAGGGGGCTCTGACCAGCCATTGTCTGGGAAGGGAGCTTGAAGCTGAGCCCAGAGGCAACTCGGTAAATGATGGGGTTTATTGTTCCCGCATTTGATACTACACTGATATCATTAATTTGTGGCTTCAAGCCCTGTCCTCCCTTGCCTGGCTCCTGTGGGTTATCTCTGGAGACTGAAGGTGGGAGACAAGGGGCCTGGGATCCAGGTTGCCCGAGTCCCCTTTCCCAGCCGAGCTGCCAGAAGGCTGTGGCTCAGCATCTCAGGTTCCCCCTCTCTGGTAAGAGGAGAAACGAGGCTGAGGTCCTGGTGTCATCCAGGACTTTGGGCTCCTGGGCGTTGCATGTCAGCAAGGAGGTCACCTGAGAACAGAGCCTTAGCCTAGAGGAAGAACAGAGAGCTGGGGAAATGCAGAACAGGCAGGCTTTTGATGTTGCTGCTATAATTATGAAGGTAGTTCACATGTGGGCGTAATTACAGAAAAAAACTCACTGTATATAGAGTAAATTGAGACAATGACCCATCACCTTAAATCCCAGTCCCTCATCCCTGCTGGAAAGTACTGATAATTTTGTTGTGTATCTTTTCAGACTTTCTCTATGCTTATATGTATCCTCCCATGTTATTACTGTTTTCTAACCACACAAATGATATGAGAACACATTTATAAAAGATGCAAATACCACAGATATACGTTGAGTCAAAAGCAAAGATAGTCTTTTAGTGTGTTCCCTTTGCCAGAGAGAGCTATTGTTAACAATTTAATGCCCTTCATACATTAATGTCCAAACACACAGAGCTTCAGCTTTTCTTTTTTGAGCATAAATGCAGTCACAGCATCCATGTTTTTCTGCAAGTTGCTTTCCCTGCTATGATAATATGTTACCCTGCAGATTTTTGCATGTTGGTTTACCTACCCCATTCTCCATAACTGCTACTTAATATTCTGCATGATGGATGTTCCGTACTTGTTGAAGTCGTCTCCTTCCATAAACACTTGAGTTGTCTACCATCTTTTGTGATTAATAACACTTTGCAAACTTGTTCATCGATTTAGGCAGGGTTTATTTTTAGAAGTAGAATTTGTGGGTTACTGTGTATGTCTTTAATTTTTCTAAGTACTATGAGGTTTTATTCTTAAGTTTTTGTTTTGTTTTTTAAAGGCCATTAAAGGCATAGATGCCCACTGCAAAAAAGTGGAAAGGTAGAAAAAGCTATCTGGGGGAACAAAATCACTTATAGTCCCTCCACACAGCAGTCCTGACTGTTCACTTTTTGGCAATTATTGTCTATGCCTGCTTTTGTTACAGCGATCCGAGCATATTGCATAGATAATTTTCTACCTGGCTTTAAAAAAAAAAAAACTTAACAGTAATAAGCATCTTCCTATGTCACTAAGATATTTTTGTAGACATCCTTTTTATGATTTCATGATAGTATTATATGTACACACCATAATTTTCTTTTCTCCATTGTTGGACTTCTAAGTTGCCTACATTTTTTCACTATGATAACACCTCAGTGAATATCTTTTTGCATAAATCTTTGTCTGAAATCTGATCGTTTCCTTAAGCTAGATTCTCAGAAGGAGAATTACTGGGTCTAGAGATAGGAATTTTGCTGAATCTGTTTTTTTTTTTAAGTTGAATTTTGAATTGCTAATATGTGCACATGATACAAAATTCCAAAAGTACTAAAGATTACACAATGGGAAAAAAATGTGTCTCTCAGTTGTGGTTTTCCTTCTTACAAGCAACAATATCACCTGTCTTTTTGTGCATCTTTCTTAGGAAAAAAAAAATGTACATGTATGCATATATATATTCTTTTTTCATATAAAAACAGTAGCACATCATATACATACTTTTTCTCTTTTCACTTAAAATTTCTTGATGATTGTTCCACATGTAAAGTAGAAAACTGCCTTATTTTCTAGAAATAGTCCATAGAACTGCCTTAAATGGGTGTGCCGTGGTTAAACGAGTCAATTCTATTGGTACGTTTTTAGATGTCTCCCATCTGTTGCTATTCGAGCAGTGCAGTAATGAATGTCCTCACATATATGCCGTTTTGTCCATGTGTTGCTGTATCCATCTGTAGAATAGAGTCCTTTGGGTGGAATTGCTGGGTCCCAGGGAATATACATTTTACATCTTGATAGCTATGGCTGTCTCTATAGAGGGTAACCATTTCTTCACTGAAGGGCGTGGACAGTGTTTTAAAGCCCTTGATTCAAATGGCCAAACTGCTTTCCCGAAAAGTGTTACCTGTTTCTACTCTCACCAGCCATACAGTGCCCTGTTCATTCCTCCCACTCAGTAAAAAGAGTATGGTGATGTTTGCAGTGTTCTCATTTTTTTTTTTTTTCCCAAAAGGATCTGTGTAAGATCATTAAAACTGAGCAAATAATTACTTTTTTAAATAAAAACACAGGATCTGGAAGAAATTTCTAATCCCTCTATAGGTGTGACCCCGGGGAAATTCCTCATCTGCTTTGAACCTGTCCTAAGAGTTGTCATGGGGAGGAAATGAGCTAATACACTTAGTACAGTGCTTGGCACATAGCAAGGTCTCAAACGGTGGTAGCTAAGAAGAAGATTTTAGAGGGAAAAAAAAAAAAAAAAAGCCAGCCCTCCAAGTAATCCCAACAGGGAGAGGAAGGGAGCCTTCCAGGCTCTTGAAGTGACTTGGGCGGTGCCAGCTTTGTTCTTTTCCTCAAATTGTCCCACTGCTCTTTCCTGCCATGGTGAGGAAAAAGGAAACCAGGCCACCAGCTCCTGGGGAGAGACAACCCCACACCAGGACTGGCCCTTAGGAAAGGCTTGGGGTCTGGGACCTCACCCAGCTTCACGGGACTCCACTCGGAGGGGCCCAGGCAGAGTTCAGTCGTCTTCCTCCCTGGAGGTCCCTGCTGCAGAGCTGACACCCTGATCGGAGCTGACACCCTGATCGGAGGAGACTGGGAAGAGAGAAGTGTGGGTCCAGCCTTCCTCGTCTCCCGCAAAGCTAACGGCGGGCGGCGGCTGCCTGTGCTCCGGGATGTACCCTTTCGGAGCAGCCTCGGTGGGCGCGGCTGGGGGGTCCGCGGGAAATCTCCGTCGTGCCTCTCTCGCCCCCTTCCAGCCCCTCCGGGCGCCGGCTGGAGGTGCTGCAAGGGTCTGGGAGGTGTCGCCAGGGCTGGTACTGGATGCTGCGGTCCAGCTCGGATGCAGGACGGCCACGGGGGGACCCCCACTCCCAGCGAGGCTCGGCCGCCCCCTCCTCCCAGAACAGAGCCGCTGCCTTGAAAAATCAGCTGCTGGAGACGCCATTTCTGGTCCCACCCTGTGTCGGCCGAGTAAGAGCCAATCACCACCCTGGGTGCAGCTCTGAAAGCCGCAGGTTGCAACTGCTTCGGGTGGGAGCGCGGATCTGCGGGGTGAAGCCATTTTCTGGGAGGAATTTGCAATCATTTTACTCGCGGTATAATCACCATGTTGAGAATTTCAGTCATCCTGCCCCCCACACCCCCACACCCCCTTACACTGGGATCTTTTCTGAATTTTCCATGGAGAGCTGACAAGGGGCAATACAAAGTGGTGCAAAACGTGTGTCTTGGGTGTCAGTTGAAGTGGGGTCTAGTTTTGGCCCTGTCCTTAACCTGCTCGGTAATTGCGAGAAAGCAGTACAGCCCCAGACTGCATTCTTCTCATTTAAAAAAATGCAGAGAAGGAATAAAAGCAGACCATATCAAGGACTGGTGAGGCTGTGGGGAAATCCATTCTCTCCATTTGTCCTTATCTAGTAAAACTGAAAATATTCATGCACTGTGCCCTGACAATTCTCTTTCTCGGTTTCTACCCTGGAGAAATACTTGCACATGTATTCAAGAAGGCTGTCCATTGCAGGATCACACCTAATAAGAAACCAGTGAAACAGCTCAATGACCATCAATAGAGAAAATACAAATAAAATAGAGCCCATATTCATAATGAGTAACTATATTGCATTTAGAAGGAATAACTTAGATCTATACATGCAGCGACATGGATAGAGCTCAAAATCTATTAAATAAAAGCAAAGTTATAGAATAATGCATATAATGCAGTTTTTGCAACATTTCAGAACTGTGGATTTTCTATGATATCTTCAAACATATGTAAAAAAATATTTTTTAAAAAATGAAAGGACTGTAAGATACACTCGAGTGACTTTCTCTGGGGAGGAGGGGCAGGGAGTTGGGAGAGTGAGTAGAAGTGAACAGGAACTTCAACTTTCTTTGTAACTCCTACTTTTTTCTTAAAAAGACACTGCATTCCTACCTTAAGGAATTTTAAACTGCACAGTCATAAAGAAAACACTGGAAACAAATGTCAAAATGTAAATGATGGTTAATTCTAGGTGCTGGGAAATATGAGTAACTGTTATTTTCTTCTTTGTACTTTTGGGGGTTTGCTTTCGTGTTTTTGTTTTTTTTTTAATGCAGGGGTATTTGTACACAAGTGTCCATAGCACCATTATTCACAATAGCCCAAAGGTGGAAGCAATCCAAATGTCCATCAGTGGATGAATGGATAAACAAAATGTTGCAATGGAATATTTAACTCTGCCTTAAAAAGGAAGTAATTGCTGACATATACTACAACACGGATGAGCCTTGAGGACATTATGCTTAGTGAAATCATGCATCCACAAAAAACAAGTAGTATATGATTTTGCTTATGTGAGGTACCAGGTAGTCAAAATCACAGAGCCAGAAAATAGAATGCTGGTTGCCAGGGGCTGGGGGAGAGGAGAGCATTATTGTTTAATAGGGGTAGAGTTTCAGATGTACAAGAGTTTTGGGCATGGATGATGATGGTTTCCCAGGTGGTTCTGTGGTGAAGAATCTGCCTGCAGTGTAGGAGAGTCAGGTTTGATCCCTGGGGGCGGGGGCGGGGGCCAGGGGAAGATCCCCTGGAGGAGGAAACAGCAACCCACTCCAGTGTTCTTTCCTGGAAAATCCCATGGATAGAGGAGCCCGGTGGGCTACAGTCTGTGGGGTCACAAAAGAGTTGGACACGACTTAGGAACTAAACAACAACAACAAATGGGGCCAATGCTTGCACAACAGTATATGTGTATTTATTTATTTATTGGCTGTGCCACAAGGCTTGCAGGATCTTAGTTCTCTGACCAGGGATGAACCCAGAGCCATGGCAGTGAAAGCATTTGGTCCTAAACACTGGACCTCCAGGGAATTCCGAATACATGTATTTAGTACCACTGAACTGTACACTTAAAATGGGTAAAATGGTAAATTTTATGTCATGTGTATTTTAACAGAATAAAAAATTGTAAAAAAAAAAATAGTAGAAGATGATTCTATTTAACAAAATCCTGCTATTAAACAATCTAGTACCATACATCATCAAATATAAGATGGCAACTGCAGAATGCACCATTATTTTATGTAATACCAAGAAAGAAAAACCGGTACCAATTAAACTGTAATATCAACTGATTAAACACGTTCTATTAACACATTCTATTCCAAAGATGCTAATTTTTAAAGTGCATCTTAGATTCAAAAGAATATGGTAAACAGCTTATACGCTAAATGATCACCTTTTAAAATCCACCTGCAAAGTTCAGATTGGTTGGGTTTTTCTTCATTTGGTTGTGCTGGGTCTAGTTGTTGTGTGTTGGATCTAGTCTTAACCACTTAACCAAGAGGGAAATCCCCGGATTGGTTTTTAATTGTAGCACACCTGTCCTTTGTTTTTTGAACAGATTGTGTTTGCAGATCATCACAGACAAATAAATGGTGACTTGTCTACCTAAAAAAGAGAAAAAAAGCAGCGATGAGTTTCAAGAGTGACTCTGTGTGTGTGTGTGTGTGTGTGTGTGTGTGTGCATGCTAAGTGGCTTCAGTCATGTCCCACTCTTTGCTACCCTATGGACTGTAGCTCTCCAGGCTCCTCTGTCCATGGGATTCTCCAGGCAAGAATACTGAAGTGAGTTGCCATGCCCTTCTCCAGGGTATCTTCCCAACCCAGGGATTGAACCAATGTCTCTTATGTCTCCCTTAATTGGCAGATGGGTTCTTTACCACTAGTGCCACCTGGGAAGCCCAAGAGTGTCTGTGTGACCCATGAAATCCCCAAGGTCAACCGTGGCAAGGATGATGAGAAAGTGGAGTTGCCCAATGGGTGTGGTAATGTAGATGGCATTGGAGGTCTTGGCAAGAACAGCATCTGTAGACAGAAGTGGAGCATGAGTCTGCATGAGGAGGGTTTGAAGAGTTGGAGACAGCAACAAAGACAGCCTTTTTGGAGAGCCTTGTTATAGGGGTGAGCAGAGAAATAGGGATTCTGGAAGGAGTCATCAGAGAGTTTAAGGCAGGATGAATTGCAGCCTGGAAACATACTAATGAAGGGAAGACTGATGAGGGAGAGCAGTGTGACACAAGCGTGGGTCCCAGGCCCTCTTTTGTGCCCCTACCCCTCTTTCTCCAGCTTTGTTTCCCTGGGTTTTTTCCGACTCTCTTCTTACCCTATTCTCTCTTCTTGTAATGAGCCACTGTAATCAACCTTAAGATTATCAACCCTGAATATTCATTGGAAGGACTGATGCTGAAACTGAAGCTTCAATACTCTGGCCACCTGATGCAAAGAGCCAACTCATTGGAAAAGACCCTGATGCTGGGCAAGATTGAAGGCAGGAGAACTAGGGGATAACAGAGGATGAGATGGTTGGATGGCATCACTGATTCAATGGACATGAGTTTGAGCAAACTCCGAGAGATGGTGAAGGATGGGGAAGCCTGGCATGCTGCAGTCCTTGGGGTCGCGAAGAGTTGGACACGACTGAGCAACTGAACAGCAACATAGTCAGCCTTATCTCTGTGAGCATGCAGCACAATACTTTGCTCTTCCTGGAAAGATTTGCCAAGTTATCCTGACCTTTCTTCATATAGAGCAGTCCTTCAGGCCATTAAAATAGTATCTTTTCTGTCCTGGATGAGTATTGTTGACTCAAGAAGACTCTTGAGAGTCCCTTGGACTGCAAGGAGATCAAACCAGTCAATCCTAAAGGAAATCAACCCTGAATATTCACTGAAAGGACTGACACGGAAGCTGAAGCTCCAAACTTTGGCCTCCTAATGTGAAGAGCCAACTCATTGGAAAAGACCCTGATGCTGGGAAAGATTGAAGGCAGGAGGAGAAGGGGACGACAGAGGATGAGATGGTTGGATGGTGACACTGACTCAATGGACATGCGTTTGAGCCAGCTCTGGGAGATGGTGAAGGACAGAGAAGCCTGACGTGATGCGGTCCATGGGGTCACATGACTTAGTGACCGAACAACAACAATAACAAGAGGCCCCAGTAGCCTCTTCTGCCAGTTGTCAATACCACCAGTATAGTTTGTCTTTTCTTTGGTGTGTATCTTATGAACCCAGCTGGACTGTAAGAACCTTAAGGACAGGGACTCCACATGATGTTTCTTCGGGTCCCCCATGATACTACTTGGCTGTGCAGAGTATTCATTTACTCCTTATTTACTGAGTACTTGCTGCGGGCTGGGATCTGTGCAAGGTGATCCAGATCAATAGTCCCTACCCTCAAAGAGTTCGTGGTCCAGACAGGAGGCAAATGGGTAATCAAATAATAGCAAATCAAATGTCAAGTGCTGTGCTAGAGAAATGTAGGGTGCAGTGGAGGCTTAGAGAAGGAAGAGGTTAACTCCTCGGGAATGAACAGGGAAGCTTTTGCTGGGGAAATGGGAGTGGGTGGCAGTTGAAAGATGGCCAGGAGTTTTCCTCTGGACTGGAGGAGAGAAGGCATCAGCAGAGAGAGGACGCAGAGTCACAGAGGTGTGGAACAGCACACGTGTTTGGAGAAGGGCAGCTCTTTTGATGTGGCAGTACGGTGGGTGGGGAAAACAATGGTAGGATAAGATCCTGGAGAGACGGGAAAAAGTGGACTGGGGAGAGCCTCGTGTGCCAGGCTAGGGAACTTGGCCATACACCAGGGGTTAAGGGGAAGGACGAGATCAGACTTTTAGAGAGAACCCTGCGGTAACAGTGGACTAGAGGTTCACTTGCTTTTGGCAGTCGTGGTTTTAGAAACAGTTTGTGTGTGAGCTAAGTCGTTTCAGTGGTGCCGGACTTTTTGTGACCCTATGGACTGTAGCCCTACAGGTTCCTCTGACTATGGGATTCTCTAGGCAAGAATAACTGGGGTGGGTTGCCATGCCCTCCTCCAGGGGATCTGCCTGACCCAGGGATCAAATTCGTGTCTCTTACCTCTCCTGTGTTGGCAGGTGGGTTCTTTACCTAGGAAGCCCCTAGAAACAGTTTACTTATATTTAATTAGGTACTGATAGTTAAAAATCAGGAAATTTCACAAGAAAGCCTAAATTCCAGCTTCTTGAGCCACACATTGTTCTAGGATAGACTTCAGCCAAAGCTGTCTGTTATGGAAGCTGTTATGAATTGACTTGGATCCCCACCTCCCACCAAAATGTTGAATTCCTACCTGTAACCTTGAATGTGACCTTATTTGTAAATTGGGTCTGTTCAGATAACCAGGAGAAGATAAGGTCATCAGGGTAGACCCTCTTTTATTTTTTTGGCTGCACTGGTTCTTTGCTGCATAGCTCTAGCTTTCTTTAGTTGCCTGGGGCATCTCTTGTTGCAGAGCAAGAGCGCTCAGGCTACAGTCGTTGTGGCATCTGGCCATAGTTGCCCTGCACACGTGGGATCTTAGTCCCCAGACCAGGGATCAAACCCCTATCCCCTGCATTGGAAGGCGGATTCTCAACCACTGGACTACCAGGGAAGGCCCCAGGGGAGTCCTTAATCCAATACAACCGGTGTCCTTATATAAAGGGGAAATTTGGACAGACAAATGCACATAGAAGATGATCTGAGGATGCGGGCTTGGGGAGGGGGCTGCTATCTATAAGCCAAGCAACAGTTGAGGCTGCCAGAAGCTAGAAGAGAGCGTGGCGGAGTCTCCCTTCCATCCCTCTGAAGTAACCTGCCTGTTGTCGTCTAGATTTTGGATTTTGGGGCCCTGGAACCATGAGAGACAATACATTTCGGTCGCTTGGGCGACCTGATTTGTGGCACCCTGTAAGGCAACCCCACGGAAGTAGTACACCCCATTTCTCCCCCTTAGATGGGGCCCCCATCCTCCAGTGGTTTGAGTTGCTGCCCTTGTTGGGAATGGATTCGAGGTAGGGGGCAGACTGAAGCCCATCCAGGCGGTGGTCTGCGGTGACCCAGTCAAGTGGCAGGAAGGGGGCAGTCACGAGCGCACCTCGGTGCTGGTGCTCACTGACTGATGTAAGGGCTTAGCAATAAGCCCAGAAGGGCTGGAGATCTGCTCTGAATTCCAGACACACGGGCTCTTCTTTCACTCATGTCTTGTCTCTTACACAGCATCCCACCCTCCTCCATCTGACACCCCAGCCACACCCCCCTCTTCCAGGCTCGAATACTACTCCGTGAACACGTTCTCCCGGCCTCCTCCGGGTGGGTGTGATTCAGCCGCCTTGGTTTCAACTTCCCGTGACAGCTGTAACCTCTGTTCTCACTGAATTGCTAAGATTGCTGATAAATGCCAACTGCTTGGAAGTTTTTATAAGTAACTGGGAACGTGTTTTGTGCCAGTCCATGGGAAAATGGGCTATGGAATGGCCCAGAAATTTAATGAATTAAAAGTAATGCTGTTTTTAGGCTCACGTGTGTCCATTCAAGAAAAAGACTGGTTCTCAGATGAAAATCATCCTTCCAGCCATTTCCCTGTTCAAAACCCCAGCAGCCCAACAGAGGGCGAGTGCTGCTAGCTCACCATCCCCATGCCATCTTTCTTGCTCACATTTTGATTATTTGGAAAAGGATTCAAAGAAACATAGAAAGCAATCCAACCCTCATCCCCCCACCCCAGCCTCACCAGTAAAAGAAATGTCAACGGCTAAGGAAATAAGATGCTACATGCAAGGTGGTATCCCGAATAGGATCCTGGAACACAGAAAGAACCCCAATAGGCAACCAGGGAATCCAGGTAAAGCCGGTCACTTAGTTAACAGTATTGTGCCAGATTTCATCTTTTGGTTTGGATAAATGCACCATGATTATGTAAGATGTTAACCTAGCAGGGAGCTGGCTGAAAGGTCTGTGGGAACTAGGTGTACTACCTTTGCAACTCTCTGGAAATCTAAAATGATTTCAAATTTAAAAGTTTAAAAAGAAGTTAAATATACATTTTATAAATATATTTAATGTCTCTGTGATAGTTGGTGCAGAATATATATATATATATATATATATACACTTAGTTTTATGCTGTTTGCCCCTCAGCCCTAAGTGTGGTTTAATGGCCAAAAAGACATCAACCAGATGGTTAATATTTGGTGAGTTCATGGCACTATAGGGATACAAAGACAAGCCACATAAAATCTTGCCCTGAAGACGCTTACTCTCTACTGAGGAAGACAAACATACATATGGATAGCTACAATACAGGACAGTGTATGGGGATCAGAAAGATTGATCAAGACCTTGAAGGTGGAGAGAATTTCAATACAGACAAAAGCCAAGGACTCGAGGCTGAGAGTTGCTGTCAGCAAAACACACAGGAGTGTGACTTTTTAGGAAGTGACTCCATGGACTGTAACCTGCCAGGCTCCTCTGTCGGTGGGATTCTCCAGGCAAGAATACTGGAGTGGGTTGCCATTCCCTTCTCCAGGGGATCTTCCTGACCCAGGGATCAAACCTGGGTCTCCTGTTTTACAGGCAGATTCTTTACTGTCTGAGCCGCCAGGGGAGCCCTACAAGGAGAGAGACGCAACAATGAGCACCGCATCTAGGGAGTAACCCTCCCCCCTGCAACTGGAGAAAATCCATGCACAGTAATGAAGATCCAGTGAAGCAAAAAATAAATATTTTTAAAAAGTAAAGCACAGCTTCAGATTTCTGCTGTGACTTGAGTTAGTTGTGTGACCTTGGACAAATGTCTAAAGTTCTCTGTATGGCTTTTCTCCCCCATTGTAAAATAATAGGGTTAGGCTAATAAAACAGTTTAGAGTGATAGCTCAAAGCCTAGACTTGGAACCAGACTGCAAAACCTCTGTGCTCCCCTGTGGCATGGTTAGTCACATGACTTAAATTTCTCTTTTCAGGCCTGCTGCTAGCATTTGTTAGACCCAAGGCAGGAGTATAAAAGGGAAGCCCACATATCGTATGTCCAAGTACTTAAGAGTTATAAGTCAAGCTAACAAACAGCTTTTTAAAAAAATATATGTTTTACCCTTGTACTGAGTTGGCCAGTACAACCTGGTATAGCAAAATTGCCTGGTGTAACAGGCAAATTTGGCCTTGGAGTACAGAATGAAGCAGGGCAAAGACTAATAGAGTTTTGCCAAGAGAACACACTGGTCATAGGCAACACCCTCTTCCAACAACACAAGAGAAGACTCTACACATGGACATCACCAGATGGTCAACACCGAAACCATACTGATTATATTCTTTGCAGCCAAAGGTGGAGAAGCTCTACAGTCCACAAAAACAAGACTGGGAGCTGACTGTGGTTCAGATCATGAACTCTTTATTGCCAAATTCAGACTTAAATTGAAGAAAGTAGGGAAAACCACTAGACTATTCAGGTATGACCTAAATCAAATCTCTTATGATTATACAGTGGAAGTGAGAAATAGATTTGGAAGAAATGGAAAAAAGCAAAATGGCTGTCTGAGGAGGCTTTACAAATAGCTGTGAAAAGAAGAGAAGTGAAAAGCAAAGGAAAAAAGGAAACATATACCCATCTGAATGCAGAGTTCCAAAGAATATCAAGGAGAGATTTTTAAAAAGCCTTCCTCAGTGATCAATGCAAAGAAATAGAGGAAAACAATAGAATGGGAAAGACTAGAGATCTCTTCAAGAAAATTAGGGATACCAAGGGAACATTTCCTGCAAAGATGGGCTCAATAAAGGACAGAAATGTAATGGACCTAACAGAAGCAGAAGATATTAAGAAGAGGTGGCAAGAATACACAGAAGAACTGTACAAAAAAAGATCTTCACAACCCAGATAACCATGATGGTGTGATCACTCACCTAGAGCCAGACATCCTGGAATGTGAAGTCAAGTGGGCCTTAGGAAGTATCACTATGAACAAAGGTAGTGGAGGTGATGGAATTCCAGCTGCCCTGTTTCAAATCCTAAAAAATGATGCTGTGAAAGTGCTGCACTCAATATGCCAGCAAATTTAGAAAACTCAGCAGTGGCCACAGGACTGGAAAAGGTTAGTTTTCATTCCAATCTCAAAGAAAGGCAATGCCAAAGAATGCTCAAACTACTGCACAACTGCAGTCATCTCACATGCTAGTAAAGTAATGCTCAAAATTCTCCAAGCCAGGCTTCAACAGTAAGTGAACTGTTAACTTCCAGATGTTCAAGCTGGTTTTAGAAAAGAGAGGAACCAGAGATCAAATTGCCAACATCCGTTGGATATCAAAAAAGCAAGAGAGTTCCAGAAAAACATCTATTTCTACTTTATTGACTATGCCAAAGCCTTTGACTGTGTGGGATCACAATAAACTGTGGAAAATTCTGAAAGAGATGGGAATACCAGACCACCTGACCTGCCTCCTGAGAAACCTGTATGCAGGTCAGGAAGCAACAGTTAGAACTGGACATGGAACAGCAGATTAGTTCCAAATAGGAAAAGGTGTACATCAAGGCTGTATATTGTCACCCTGAGTATTTGACTTATATGCAGAGTACATCATGAGAAATGCTGGGCTGGATTAAGATTGCCAGGAGTAATATCAATCACCTCAGATATGCAGATGACACCACCTTTATGGCAGAAAGTGAAGAACTAAAGAGCCTCTTGATGAAAGTGAAAGAGGAGAGTGAAAAAGTTGGCTTAAAACTCAACATTCAGAAAACCAAGATCATGGCATCCAGTCCCATCAGTTCATGGCAAATAGATGGGGAAGCAATGGAAATAGTGGCAGACTTCATTTTTTTAAAGGGCTCCAAAATCACTGCAGATGGTGACTGCAGCCATAAAATTAAAAGACGCTTACTCCTTGGAAGGAAAGTTATGACCAACCTAGACAGCATATTAAAAAACAGAGACATTACTTTGCCAACAAAGGTCCATGTAGTCAAAGCTATGGTTTTTCCAGTAGTCTTGTATGGATGTGAGAGTTGGACTATAAAGAAAGCTGAGCACCAGAGAATTGATGCTTTTGAATTGTGGTGTTGGAGAAGACTCTTGAGTCCCTTGGACTGCAAGGAGATCCAACCAGTCCATCCTAAAGGAAATCAGTCCTGAATATTCATTGGAAGGACTGATGTTGAAGCTGAAACTCCAATACTTTGGCCACCTGATGCGAAGAACTGACTCATTTGAAAAGACCCCGATACTGGGAAAGATTGAAAGCAGGAGAAGGGGAAGACAGAGGATGAGATGGTTGGATGGCATCACCGACTCAATGGACATGAGTTTGAGTAAACTCCAGGAGTTGGCAATGGACAGGGAAGCCTGGCGTGCTGCAGTCCATGGGGTCAGACACGACTGAGTGATTCAAGTGAACTGAACTGAGTTAGCCAAAAATTTCATTCGAGTTTTCCCATAAGGTGGTATGGAAAGACCCAACCAAACTTTTTGGCCAACCCAATACTTTGACAAACATACCTCCAAAGTAACCTATGAACCGGGTTTTGAGCTGAGAATTCTTGAGTTCCTTGGCGTTCCAGCTCAGAATGTGGCTGAGCTAGATCCCTTCTCTTCCAATTTATGGCTCCTGTATATACCTTCCACACCCCAGACCCCATGGCCAGAGCGTACCCACACCCCTTATGAGTAGCCAGCCCTGGGCATAGGGTGTACTCAATGGCAGGGAAGTTTGCCCTTGGGAGGACAGAGCCGGGGAAGGGGTTGGTACAGTTGCTGAAAGTGGACCCTGGCTATTTGGACAGGGAGTTCTGGAGTCCTGGTTCTCACAGTGTAGTCTAGAAGAATGCCCATGCTCAGGGTAGGCATGGCTCCTTGGACCCAGGGGACTCCTTGCCTATGAAAATGTGCACAGCAGGAAGCGGGTCAGAGTGAAGCCCTTGGAAGTGCAGAGCCTAGGACAAGGACCCTGTTGACATGTCTAGAAAGATGCTGTCTCTTTGGGCCTCAGTTATTTTTAGAGGGACCCACTCACTAGGGTTTGCCCAAGGCTTTCATGGTTGTATCACTGAAAGTCCTGGATTCTAGGAAAAACCCTTAGTCCCAGGAAAACTGGGACAACTGGTTACCCTCACTTCCTCATCTTTACAACTCAAGTTAATAAATCTCATAAGATTGTTGTGGGGGTTAGCATGGGTTAACAAACTTGGAGTGTTTAGACCAGTACCTGCCATGTGGTAAGTGGTCTATGAGTATGTTAAGGCTATAAACATTTTTTTTCAAATTTTTTTTATTGTAGTAAAACATACATAACATAAAAAGTACCATCGTGACCATTTTAAAGTATACAGTTCAGTGATATTAAATACATTCATAATGTTATGCAACCATCACCACCATCCATCTCCATAACTCTTTTCATCTTAGGAAACTGAAACTCTATCCTCATTCGCTCTTCTCCACCAGCTTCTGGCAGAGGTATTCCCAGAACTGTACTTGCTGGAACACAGAATATATCTGCTTCTTTTTTTGGCTGTGATGGGTCTTCGTTGCTGAGCATGGGCTTCCTCTAGATGCTGTGAGCAGGAGTTATTCTTCATTGCAGTGCACAGGCTTCTCATTGTGGTGGTTTCTCTTGAGGAGCACAGGCTCTGAAGCACGGGCTTCAGTAGTTGCTGCACGTGGGCTCAGTAATTGTGGAGCACGGGCTTTCGTTGCTCTGCTGCACGTGGAATCTTCTTGGACCGGGGGTCAGACCTGCGTCCTCTGCGCTGGCAGGCAGATTCCTGTCCGCTCTGCCACTGGTGCACAATAGTTCCCTTTTTAGTTTGAGGGTGACCCTCCATACTGTGTTCCACAGCAACTGTGCCATCTTACATTCTCACCAACAGTGCACAAACGTTTCAGTTTCTCTACACCCTCACCAACACTTGCTATTTACTGGATTTTTGATAGTAGTCATCCTAATTTTGATTTGCATTTGCCTAATGACTAGTGATACTGTTTATCTGGATTGTGTATATCTTTTTTTGGAGGAATGTTTATTCAAATACTTTGCCCATTTTCTTTTCGCTTATTTTTAATAAAAACGTCATTGAGGTATAACTGACAACTAACATTATGTTAGTTTTAAGTATACAACATCATGATTTGGGTGTTTGTATGTAGCAAAACCATTACCAGAATAACATCTAATTAATATCTGTCACTCTATGTCACAGAATTTTGTCTTCTTGTGATGAGGACTTTTTAAGATTTACTTTCTTAGCAACTTTCAAGTGTGCAATGCAATATTATTAACTATAGGCACCATGCTGTACATTATATCTCCGTGACTTATTTACTTTACAGCTGAAAGTTTATAACTTTTGACCCCTTTCACCCATTTCACCCACTTACCCCACCCCCTCTACTCCAGCATCTACCAAGCTTTTTCTGTATCTATGAGCTTGTCTCTTTTGGAGGGGAGGTTGTTTTAGATTCTACATACAAGTAAGATCATAGGGAATTTGTCTTTCTTTGTCTGACTTATTGCACTTAGCATAATGCCCTCAGTTCAGTTCAGCTCAGTTCAGTCGCTCAGTCACATGCGACTCTTTGCGACCCTATGAATTGCAGCACGCCAGACCTCCCTGTCCATCACCAACTCCCGGAGTTCACTCAAACTCACGTCCATCGAGTCTGTGATGCCATCCAGCCATCTCATCCTCTGTCATCCCCTTTTCCTCCTGCCCCCAATCCCTCCCAGCATCAGAGTCTTTTCCAATGAGTCAACTCTTCGCATGAGGTGGCCAAAGTACTGGAGTTTCAGCTTCAGCATCATTCCTTCCAAAGAACACCCAGGGCTGATCTCCTTTAGAATGCACTGGTTGGATCTCCTTGCAGTCAAAGGGACTCTCAAGAGTCTTCTCCAACACCACAGTTCAAAAGCGTCAATTCTTCGGTGCTCAGCTTTCTTCACAGTCCAAGTCTCACATCCATACATGACCACAGGAAAAACCATAGCCTTGACTAGATGGCCTTTTGTTGGCAAAGTAATGTCTCTGCCCTCAGTGTGATATTAATGCCTTATCAGATATATAATTTGAAAATATTTTCTTACATTCTATGGGTTGCCTTTTTACTCTGTTGATAATGTATTTTGACGCACAAGATTTTTAATTTTCTCAAAGTTCAATTTGTCTGTGTTTTTCTTTTGCTGGCTGGTGTCACATCTAAGAAATCCTTGCTAAATCCAGTGTTATGAAGCTTTTTTCCTATGTTTTCTTCTAAGAGTTTTATAGTTTTAGGTTTCATATTTAGATCTTTGATCGATTTTGAGTTAATTTTTTTGTATGTGATGTGAGTGAGGTAAGAGTTCAACTTCATTTCTTTGCATGAGGCCATCCAGTTTCCCAGCACTATTAGTTGAAAAGACTGTCCTTTCCCCCACTGAATGGATCTTAGTACTCTTGTCAAAAATCATTTGACCATATATGCAAGGGTTTATTTCTAGGCTTGGTACTCTGTTGCATTGGTCTATGTGTTTATCTTTATGCCAGTACCGCATTGTGTTGATTCCTGTGACTTTGCTGCAAGTTTCGAAATCAAGCTTTATTCTTTTAGTTACTATCATTTTAAATATTCCATTGTATTAGAAGGGCTTCTCTTGTGGCTCAACTGGGTAAACAATCTGCCTGCAATGCGGGAGACCTGGGTTCAGTCCCTAGGTTGGGAAGATCCCCTGGAGAAGGGAAAGGCTACCCACTCCAGTTTTCTGGCCTGGGGAGTTCCATGGTCCATGGGGTCACAAAGAGTCAGACACAACTATTATGCCAGTACCACACTGTTTTGATTCCTGTAACTTTGCAGCAAGTTTCAAAATCAAGAAGTATGAGTCCTCCAGCTTCATTCTTTTAGTTACTATCATTTTACATGTTCCATTGTATTAGAAAGTGCTGTTTCTATAAGTGGAAGCCTACAGAAAGAGGGAAGAGTTGACTGTGTCTTTTTGAGGGGCCTGGGTCTTGTTGCTGTGCACAGGCTTTCTATAGTAGGGAGAGCAGGGGCTACTCTCTCGTTACGGGGCGCGGGCTTCTCCCTGTGGTGGCTTCTCGTGTTGCAGAGCATGGGCTTCAGTAGTTGTGGTGAGCAGGCTTTATTGTCCCGAGGCATGTGGGATCTTCCTGGACCAGGGATCAAATCCATGTCCCTTGCATTGGCAGGTGGATTCCCAACCACTGGACCATCAGGGAAGTCCATTTGTGTGTGTGTGTTTTTAAAAAATTTTGGTTGTGCTGGGTCTTCATTGTGGTACATGGGCTTTCTCTAGTGGTGGCATCTGGAAGCTTCTCTCTAGTTGCAGTGTGTAGGCTTAGTTGCTCTGCAGCATCTGAGATCTTAATTCCTTGACCAGGGTTCAAACCTCCATTCCCTGCATTGGGAGGTGAATTCTTAACCACTGAACCAGCAGGAAAGTCCTGGAAGAGTTGAATTTGACTGAAGTTTTAGGCCTGAAGGGTGAGAGCCTAGCCAAGCCTCTAACAGAATGGAGAAATGAGATGTGGTTGGTGGGAAGTTGTTAGTTCAGTGTGGGGACCATACCGAATTTGAGGGCTTTATGGAGCATCCATGAGGAGGTGTCCTTTAGGTAGCTGGAAATGTTTTTTTAGAGTTCAGGGGAGAGATGGAAGCTCAAGAAGACATCACCATAAAAGGAGTCATTAGAAGATGGCATGGGCTTAGATAAGAGGGATGAATGTTAGAACATAGAGTGAGAAGATGGCAGGGGCAGTGACATCTTGGCCCCATTCCACTCACACTTTTAATATGTGTGTACTTTACCATATTTAGTTGAGTCAGGAATCCCATTTATTTTTAAGATGTTATTTTATGTGCCACTAAGAAAATATGCTGTCAGCAATTATGAAATGGTATTCATGGACTATGAGCACACTGATTTTAAAGATACACAAATGTGGGGACAACATACATCTTAGAACTGATTTAATAAGATATGTGCCAGCCACTGGGCCAGGCATCATGGAGGGGGGAGTGGGATACAGCTATGAAAAAGACCCTGCCTTCAAAAAGCTTCCAATCTCATGATGACACTTGCAGATACTTCTAGCACAAGACAGACACTGATACAGTGTAGGCACCAGAGCTGCTCTAAGATCAGTTGCTGTTATCAAGTATTTGTAGGCATTATTAACACAGACAAAACTGACAGCATGTCTTTCTCGGAATTTCTAGTCCTCCCCCTCCTTTTCCCTAATGCCTGAAATTTCTGGGGACAAAACCTTTCAAATCATTTTTGAATGAATTGAAATAATGAACTAAAATACCACATGGTAGGTGTTGAACTGGTACAACGCCTATGAAAGGCAGTTTGGCACTATCCAAATTACACATGAGAAGACCTAGCAATACTACTCTAGGAATATATCTTTTGATATACTTCAGTCGCTCAGTCGTATCCGACTCTTTGCGACCCCATGGACTGTGGCACATCAGACTTCCCTGTTCATCACCAACTCCCAGAGATTACTCAAATTCATGTCCACCGAGTTGGTGATGCCATCCAACCATCTCATCCTCTGTCATCCCCTTCTCCTCCTGCCTTCAGTCTTTCCCAGCATCAGCGTCTTTTCCAGTGAGTCAGTTCTTCGCATCAGGTGGCCACAGTGTTGGAGTTTCAGCTATACTTACCCCTCAGATATACTTACCCAGATGGAAAATACCATCTATATTAGCTTGTTCATTACAGCATTGTTTGAAATAGCAAATATTAACCTAAGGGCCATGGATAGGGCACTGGTTAACTGGATTATGGAGCATTTGTACATTGGATCCCAGATCCAGGAAATGCTTGATATATGACTATGGAAAAGATCCCTGATATGTGTTCTTAAGTGAAAAAACACTAAGTGCAGAACAGTTACAGTAGACTGACATTTTCTTATGAAGGGGGGATGAAGACTACGTGGCTACAAATTTGCTAACATACATGTAAGCAAAATTGCTTACGTGAAGAAAACCCTAGGATACACAAGAAACTAGTAACAATGGTTAAAGTAGGGGAA
This sequence comes from Budorcas taxicolor, assembly GCF_023091745.1. Lineage (NCBI taxonomy): Eukaryota > Metazoa > Chordata > Mammalia > Artiodactyla > Bovidae > Budorcas > Budorcas taxicolor. Next base: position 171,570,953 of record NC_068911.1, read on the forward strand.
GGGTAAGTAGAGGATTTGGCAGATGGGGATAGATGAGGGAGGGAAGGAGAAGGAATTTTCATACTTTATTTCTCAACTGTGTGAATGTGTTTATTTATTCAAAATGTTCAATTAATTGAATTTTTAAAAATACTCCATGGGAAAAGAGTTAACCCAGAGACTATGATTTCTACCCAAAGGAGAAAGTCTACTAGTCATCATTGATTCATTTATTCAGTAACCGATAGCAATCAAGAAACTTCTCTTAGCAATAATGGTTAACAAGTCTTAGCACTGAGAGGGGCCAGGTATTGTGCTAAGCACTTGCACATACATTATCTGACTTAATCCTCACCACCTCTGCTGGTGCAGGTGTCGAGCATCACAGAAGTGGAAGCTGAGGATGAGTGAGGTGGTTCTTGCCTTAAGTCATCTGCAACCATCCAGGCCCCACCCTCCAGGGCCAGGTTCCGTTCTGGGCAGGTACGATGGACACCAGAGACACAACTTCTGCCTTCTTAGGTTTAGTTGTCTAGTGAGGGAGCCAAGCAAGTAAAATAGCAGATTCACAGAGAGGTTTTGAACAGGGAAGGGAGTGTTAGAGCATGATGCCTAAGGATTAGGGGACAAAGGGAACAGTGAGGCTGGGGACATGGAGAAAACCTCTCCCACGACACCTTCGGCCAAGGACAGGCCCTGTAAACAGCAGTGGAACTCAGTGGCACCTCTGTGGGAGACAACCCTGCAGCCTCAGAACCAACAATGAACAAAGGCAGCTGGTGCTCTGTAAGAACAGAGCAGATCTGACAACAGCCCGACTTGTTTGATCAGCGTAGACATCCTTTTGGACTTTGAAGCCTGAAGGGCTCTCCTTTAGCTGTCTACACAGATCAAATAAGCTGGATGGCTGCCATATCTCAACTTCACTTTGTGTTAATCCATAGTCACAGCCAGCTCCCCAGCAATTTGACCAAGCCATCTGAGCAGAGGCAAAAATAATTCTCATCGGCAAAGACAGATAATCCCAAGATGCAAATGTTAACTCCTTGCTGCCACTTCAGGAGGGAGTGGATTTTGAAGTCAGTTCTTGGAAACTTCCAAGAAAGGAGCTTCTGCCCCTTTCCAAAGTGAGATGGCAAAGCTGTTTTCTCTTTCACAGTTGAAAGCCCTTCCAATGCCAAAGCTCATTCATGAACACTCAGAAGAACTGACAATACATAGCTGTGGTCTAGCTCTCAGAAAGGCAGCCCCACCCTAAAGCCCCACCAAACCCTTTTTTATTCATAGCATCATTCTTGAGGAAACCCGACTCCAGTCTCCTCAGTCCTCAAGCAGCAGTGGGGATCTCAGGAAATCCTCGTCATAGAGACCGTCAGGACCAAAAATCTAATAACAAACCCAGAAGCCAAGTGGCATTGTTAAAAAAGATGAAAAATCTACATGAATTCTAACATCTTCGTTCCTAGCCATGGTTTCCATGGAAATAGACATCTGCTCTAGGGAGAAAGAAAAAGGGGGGGGGGGGGCCGGTGGGAATAATCGGTATAAGTGCTTTAAAATAATCAGCGTTTTGAAAGATTTATTTTTTTCTGTCATAACATGAATAGTCAGAAAGGTGAGATTTTTGTGGCAATTTCTTGTATTTAAAAAAAAATGCATCAAATGGGTGGGACCTTCCTCTGCAAACCTCCCGATCAAGTACAAAGACTTTTACTTGATAAAGCGTGGTTCAGGGTCTAACAGACTTCTCAGCCTTGGGTTTCTTGCTTGTGTGTGTTGCCTATTAATCTGTCACTTTGCAGTGAGGTCTCTTATCCCAACTCCCCTCCAATCTTCCTGATGATTTCTGAGATTTCGCTCAGAAAACTGACGGATGGAAACACCCGATTGTTTGGTGGCTAAGTTTGGTCTGAGAAGGAGAAGGTTCTCACGGCTCAGAATCTGAATTATTGCTGGTCCTGTTCACATGCTAAGGGAAAACCACTTAGATTGGGGGCGGGGGAGAGGCCGACCCCACACAAGGGCAATTGTTGGAGAAAATGCTACAACAAGCATATTTCAGGCAACAGTGTATTGCTAATTGTTTGCTTTGTGTGGTGTGTCTGCTGCCTGTATAATCCAGTTTTCCTTGTCTCAAGCACCTATGAATTATATTTAACTCCTGCATATCCATAGTAAATAGCAGAACATGGGGAGTCTTTAAATTAGGACTCCTGCTCCATCAAAGTAGGTCATGTTTGTTTCTTGTTTTGGGGGAGGTAGAGCCCATCAAGCAGTAAAATGACCGTGTCCTTCTACCTTGTCAGTATCTCAAGGCAGGTGCTTTGGTGTAATAACCACCACCAAGGACAGAGCTTTGGCCGGGGGAATGGGAGAAGGGGCTTGGGAACCATGTTCATTTTATTTATTTTTCCTCTGACCTTTCTGTGTTTAAGAATGAGGCCAGCCGTTCTAAGATAGCCAGGGTCAGAGCAATTTTGTGTTTCTGCTGTGCATCTGATCTATCCAGGGCAGGGGGAACCGTGACCTTGTGGCTTCTTTTGTTTTGATTCTTTATAATGACCCAGCACCGATGTGGGAGCACGTGCTTCAAGAACAAAAGCAACACTTAACTGCAGTCTGTGTAGTCTAGAACTGCAATTGAGCTTCCTTCCCTATCGTCCGGTAAAAGGCTTGGCAGAACAGATGGAGTCTGCATTTAAGCCCAGTGACTTCGTTAGACCAGAGGAGATCAAATTCCAGAGCTTTTTGCTTTTCCCCCACAGGTCTCTATAGAGGGTCACCAGTTGGGGGTCCCTAAGACGGTAGGGAGAACGCACACAATGAGTTAAGGGCCACGCCCGTGCCCTGTTGGGGCAGAGTGGGTTAGATTATGACGATGTCACAATACAGGTGACAGGTGGAGGCATGAAGTGGCATTGTCCCGTCACAAGGGCTTGGGCGTCTTAGGTGGCTGCACCGAGGGGGCCCCGGAAGGGCAATGCGCTGTCCCAAGGGAGGGGTGCCTTTGGGATGTGATGTGGGGTAAGGGGCTCCACAGAGGTGGAGTCCAGGGGGGCCACTGTCTTGAGAGGTGGAAAGGGAAGGGACCTTGCCCCACCCTTTTCCTAAGAAGGGGAGAACTGGTTCAAACCCAGGCGGGGGCTCACCGCATCACCCCCTTCCCCTGCCAGATGACCGTCCCCGTCCCCCCAGCTCACATCTGGAGAACCCCCCGCCCAAAGCAGCCCTCACCCCTGGCATTGTCCGCCCGTCCCACCAGCCTGAACTACACTTCCCGAGGTGCTCCGGGGTCCCCAGGGGCGGGGTCCACTTGGGCTGGGGGTGGCGGTGGGAAGGGGTCGGCACGTGCCGCCGCTCCCAGCCAATGCGGAGCCGGGCGGGGAGGTCACGTGCCGCTGTTTGGCGCTTTTGTGCGCGCCCGGGTCTGTTGGTGCTCAGAGTGTGGCCAGGCGGCTCGGACGGAGCAGGTGGGTGTGGGACTCTCGGGAGGAGGCGGCGGCGACCTGCCGGGGACAGTAAGAGGGACGCGGCCAGCGGGAGGGGCCGGCCCTGGGGCAGCGACCCCCTGCTGGAGGCCGGCGGGCGGGGCCGCGGGCCGTAAAGGGGCTGGAGGGCGGGGTGGGGGGGTCGCTCTGCTTTGTGTGTGGCTCGGGCGGAGCCTCGGCTTTGTCCCTGGCTCCCTGGGGGCGCGGCTGTGGTGGGGAGGGGGTGCGGCCAGCTGGGCGAGCCCGCGGAGGTAGCCCCGAGATGCCCTCGAGGAGACAATAGGGGGCGTAGGCCCACCCTCCCCCGCCCCCCTGCAGGCGCGGCCCCCGCTGGGGTCCCCATTGTTTGAAGGGGCGGGGCGGCGCCCCCAGGGAGCGACCTGAGGGCCAGACTGCGGGGCCGGAAAGGGCAGCGCCCCCGCCCAGTGTTCGTGAGGCTGCCCACGGAAGGCTGACACCCCCACGAGAGCTGTCCAGTCCGCTCGGCTCAGGGACGCGGACGCCTTTGGGTGGCTGACGACTGGGAGCGAAGGAAAGAGGTGGCGAGCCGATGGCGGGTACCCCACGGTTTCCTTCGGAGTACTAGCACCTCCCGGCCAGCTGCGGCGGGGCTGGGGGCGGGGGGCGGGGGCCCGCCTCAAGGTGTTTTTGGCGGGAGTTGATGGGGGGCTAGTCCGCGCGGGGAGAGCCCGGGGTGGGCGGGGTTACCCGGATGGGACCGTTAGCCCCGCCCACCCCTCCTCTTCCCACGCGCGCGGGCTCCGGGGTGTTGAGAGTTCGGGGAGATTCGAAAAGGCGCGGGGAGGAAGGGGCGGGGCCCGGGGCCGGAGTGCAGGGCGGGCTCTGATTGGCCGGGGGGCGGCCTGCCGCGATTCCTCTCCCGGACCAGGGCCACGCCCATCCTGGGTCTGGTGCGGGGAGTCTCATGCTCGTCCGACGGGCTTGGACCGTTTCCCTGCTTCGGATTTTAAGTTCCCGCTGTTGAGAACTTGTATTCCTACGTGTTTGACACTAGACTTGGGTCTGCAGGAATCATGACCTTTGAAAAGATGAAGGGATGTAGAGTTTTTTTTTTCCGTGGAAAAATACTGCACAAGGCAACAAATAGGTGTAACCTAAGGCCTAAAGCTTCATAAAATTGTTGATAATTCATGTTAACCCGCTGTTGAATAAGGACCTTAAACCGCAGGAACAATAGGAGTGAGACATTATTGGTTAATACTAGTTTGGGCGTTTTGTTTTCTGCATGGCAGACACAGACAAAGCAGGGGTGGGTATTTCTCGTTTGCACAATGAGTGGTAGGCAGTGTTAAGATGGCTCCGGTCTCACTAGGCGTTGAATCTGCACTGTCTTTTCACCAGGGGGAGAATATACTGAGGGGCGGGGACGTTGTGATTTAAATCCCTGTCTAATTTTAAAAATCTTAAGTATATTTCGAACGGGCAAGCTCAGTTAACCTCTTCTACAACCAACATGCTATTCAATTCAGGTTTCCCAGTGTTTATTTTATAGATTTTTAAATAATTTTCTAATTAATGTCATATTTAATTCCACACTAGTGGGGGTTTTTTTGACATTGATTTATATGGATGTGATTTGATATCCCTTTGAATCAATGACATGGAAATGCAAAGAAATTGATTGCATGCTTTTGAAAATCGTTTTCAGGGTTCTCCTTGCCAGTGAATCGTGTAGAGTACACTGCCAGTCTCTTGTCTTCTCTTCACCATGGCTTCTTCTGGTAGGTGTTCTATTTGGGAAAGCTGAAATTGTGATGGACTTCTAATTTTAGAATAGGAGATGTCTCAGGTCTTAAGCCATCTTAATTTGGCACTTGTTTTTTGGTCTTACCAAAAAAAATCTTACTTTATAAATTGGAGAGCAATTAAAGCAGAAAAATTACCACTTGAATGTACTGAGAGTACATAGTAAATTGTTTCATTATTAGACGATTTGGTTTGGTCTAAAGCAAAATGTGGAGTTTTGCATGTTTTTGTTCTGTTCAAGGAAATGATTGTCAAATACTGATGTCTCAGAATGGTATTTATCAATCCAAAAATATTGAGCTTTGCTTTTCTGGGACATAGTGTTTAGATAATAATTTCTTGGCTGTAAACACAGCTGTTTCACCAGCCCTCATTCTATTCATTAAATTGATTTGGCTTTTAGAAAACAATAGAACAGTTTATTAGAATAGGAAAAACTCCATTTTTCTGAATATGTTATAAATATGATCAAATCCAGATATCCAGGTGAAGGAACTGGAGAAGCGTGCCTCAGGCCAGGCTTTTGAGCTGATTCTCAGCCCTCGGTCAAAAGAATCTGTCCCAGAATTTCCCCTTTCCCCTCCTAAGAAGAAGGATCTTTCCCTGGAGGAAATTCAGAAGAAATTAGAAGCTGCAGAAGAAAGACGCAAGGTAAACACCAATTTACAGAAAACCAGATATTTATTAATGTAACGTGGCCAGTCTGTTTTATAAGAGGAGGAAAACAGAATTGTAGCTAGGTGGTGACTATAACTATGAAAATTAAAGTGCCAGTAGCGGGGAGAGAATACCAGCCATCATTTATTGAGCTCCTATTGTGTACCATCTCCTTTACTTAAATAGTTCTCCTTTTCTACCTTGACCCTAGAGGGTAGGTGTTGTCTGAGATACTGGATTAGAAAATGTTCTCAGGAACGTTAAATCATTTTCCTGAGTCATACAGTTAGTGAGTACTGGAGCTAGAGTTTAAGCCCAGTTCTGTCTGAAACCAAAATTCATACTTTTCATGCTTTCTCTTTGGAAAATAGATTGTTGATTCATTTTTTTGTCTCTTAGGGTTTTGGGGTTTGGTTTTTTAAGTTTGTGTGTAAGTCTGTGGTTTTTTAGTTTTTGTTTTGTTTTTTGAGAGCAGTACAATAAAAACATTTTAAATTGCTAGTGACATGATTGTGTTGCTCAGCTGTCATACTGGTATGGTAGCTTTTATCTAGTGCTTCTATTTTAAAGTAGGTATCTTTAAAAAGAACTAATCAGAAAAGTCAGCAAATATTAATATGCTTGCTATAGAAAAACTGGGAACCACAGAAGTTTATAAATAAGTTAGAAAATTCATATCCTACTTCGCAGAAATAACTATTGGTAACATTTTGGTGTATTTCTCTCTTCAGCGTCCTTCTAGTTGTTAAGAATTATACATAAATTCTCATTTAGTCCCTCTTTCTAGCAACTCTTGATTGGGGTGCATGGGTCTAATTTTAAAATTAGAGAAATGAACGCACAAAAGGTGAAGTGGTAAACGTGCCTGCAGCCAACGCAGTTTGGTGCTTTGAAGTCTGGTACCTTTAACCCCACACATGCACTCGGGGGCCCTGTTGAGCTGCGGTAGCATGTGCTGGGCACGTTTCAGTGCCACGTGTGTTCTGTACTGACCCACTGTGGACAGTGAATTACCTCCCCAGGGAGAGTGGCTGTATTTGCAACAGTGTTTCATCTCCTACCTGCTCTTCTATTTAGTCCAAGTTGATAGATTTCATGTAGTTTGAGTTCATGGAAGAGATGCAGCTGAAGGCAGGACAGAGAATATTTTTTTAAGGAATCAACACTAGCTGTGTAGTCATTAGCCAGAGCTTTTCATAGTTATTGGCTAAATATAGTGAAACTCTTATCATGACTGGGATTTTGAAGAAGAGAATTAACAGAACCAATGGCAGATGCTCTGAAGTTTTCCTGCAAGTTGATGCTTCCAAACACGTCGGAATCTGGTAATAAGCTATTCTGAGTCTGTTGAAGGAGGCACACCATGGTAACAGCGCTCCACTGGTCTGGAAGTTAATGCAGTATCCGTAGAAAAACACGAATAAGCTTTTCCTTAAAACAAATCCTTTGGCTTAAATAGTAATCTGGAGGTTTAGTCTTAAATTTTCTATGATAACCGTGGGTTTTCTTTTTATCAGTATGGTTACATTTTTTACAATGAACTCATTTTCTTTAGGTAGTCTTTGAGGTTAAAAAATCAAAATTCTTTACAATACAGTGCCATTTCTAAGTATATATCACTCAAATCATCTTGATACCATTAAGTGGTAAATCTTACCAAGATTTCCTTAAAGGAATAATTGGGCAAGAATCTCTGAACAAATATGGGCAGTTTCCCAAAGTAAATAAAAACACTAGAAAATATAATTTTTAAGTATTCTGATACAGATAATTCAGGTCCTGATTTCAGTATTATTTAAAGGGATCTAACTTTCTATCTTCAGTCCTCTCAATTAGTAATTTCTTCTGTGATTTGACCTAATGCTATATAACATTTCAGAGAGCCTAGCGCATTAAACTTTCTTCCAGTCCCATGAAGCTGAGGTCTTGAAGCAGCTTGCTGAGAAGCGGGAGCACGAGAAGGAGGTGCTTCAGAAGGCGATAGAGGAGAACAACAACTTCAGCAAGATGGCGGAAGAGAAGCTGACCCACAAGATGGAGGCCAACAAAGAGAACCGGGAGGCGCAGATGGCCGCCAAGCTGGAGCGCCTGCGGGAGAAGGTCAGTGCCCCGGCCCCTGGGGGCGCGGGGGCCGGCATGAGATGCGCCACTGAGGCGGCGTGAGCCCTGCCTCGATCACGCGTGCTTGGTGTCTTTGTCATCCATTTTGGGGTTAACAAGTTAAATCAGAGATGTCTTATTTTAAATTAAGGAATGTTCACTAATTTGCAGCACAATTGCATGTTCTTGGGAAGAGCAGTAGAAGGCTGAATCATTAGGTTCAATGAGTGACCTATGAAGTTTGAAGATGATGACTTAGAACTCTAATTATGTGATTTCCATAATATATATAATAATAGTATATTATTATACATGTCGTATAATGTGTGTACTAATGCTGATTTGGGCCTCTTGGGGGCATGACCTTGCAGGCTTTTTTACTTGACTGGTGGTATGTACTATTTCCTTACAGGACAAGCACATTGAAGAAGTGCGGAAGAACAAAGAATCCAAAGATCCTGCTGATGAGACTGAAGCCGACTAATTTGTTCCGAGAACTGACTTTCTCCCCCTCCCCTTCCTAAATATCCAAAGACTGTACTGGCCAGTGTCATTTTACTTTCGCCCTCCTGACAAATATTCTAGAAGCTGATGTAGGACTGTATAGGTAGATGCAGACGGTATGATGTTGTTTTAGGGGCTAAAGGGGAGAAACGAAAAGTGTTTTACTCTTTTTCTAAAGTGTTGAAGTCTTTCTAATGTAGCTATTTTTCTTGTTGCATCTTTTCTACTTCAGTACACCTGGTGTGCTGGGTTAATGGCTAGTACTGTATTGGCTCCGTGAAAACGTGTCTGTGAAAAGAGTATGTAGTGGCTTCTTTCAGATTGTTAGATGCTGAACATCTGCTCACTTGTAAATCCCAATTCTGTCGCGATCTTACAGACGCTACTGTACTTGAATGGTTAATAAAACTGCACAGTGCTGTTGGTGGCAGTGACTTCTTTCTGTCCAGGTAATAAGTTGTCCAGTGATAGGGACCCTCCTAGTTTGTATTTGTTCCAGATGGGGCCTCGAGGCTGGTGGAAACACCCCGCGCACACATCGCTGCGAGTTCTCTGCCCTGGAGTTTCTGCTCCGGAGTTGTTTGCATTGTCTTCTTCCACAATCGTCACTTTGTTGTGATGCCTCGGCCCAGATCAGCTGTTATGATAGTCTTTCAGATGTTTATTTGCAAACAAGCATTTTTTGTTTTCTGTGTCCCCATTAAGAAGGCAGACTGAAGGCACAAATGGTGTTTCTAGAGAACAGTTTAGAGAAACCTTAAGATCCTAGTTAGAGGTATTGGATGCTTTATTTGCTTTATGTTACAGGCTGGGGTTGGGGGTGAATCCTAACACTTGCCTGCCTTAGGAACCATTTTTCAGGAATCAAAAGATTAGTAAAACTTTGTGTACCCCTCTAGCAACCCCTGTGAACTGATAGAGGGAACTTTATTCTCTGGAGCAGCATTGACTTGGGTGGTGAAGGTTGATGGTTGCTTTGTCTTGCATCCAGAGGCTACAGTGTTTACAGTTTTCACCGGCTTGCCTCTGAATTCTGGAAAGCCTTTGGCAGCTTTCCTAGGCTATTTGGGAAATAGCCTTAATTACATATGATTATTTGCTTCTCAGACTAACTGCAGAAAAGCTTTTGGAAGCCACACGCCTCCAGTGAAAGAGTTTCCAGGATGACTGCTAATACTGCAGTGGGGTGAGCATGTTGCCACACTTACGCTTCTGCAGCTCTTAATTTGGGTTTTATCAAACTTCCTATATTGTTAGGATTAAAAGAATATGTGTGTGTACAGTAGAGCACACTTAAAACTGTATTTAGTGTATATTTAGCACTAATAAAATGATAACCATTTTTAACCAGAGGCTAGTGAGGGAGCTAATAAGTTTATATTGAGTTGCAAATGACTGTACAGCTTTTAAGTGCCTTGAATTGACTTAAAAATTTATAAAGTGATCAATTGTAGGGGTTCTGAAAGAAGATTGAATTTAGAGTCATGGCTGTATAGGGCAAACAGGAAAAAGATCAAGTGTAGTTCAGTATGATGGCAATATCTAAACACAGAGGCCAAAGTGAAGCTTGTGTGCAGAAATGCACCGCTGTCCGTCTTCGATCTGTCCTGTAGTAGCTATTAGAGGTTTGCGTGGGTGAGATGGTACCCATGGGAACCTTTACCAGTTCTGAGTAGCTTGGATATAAAGATGGCCTGAAAGTAGAAACTCATCAGTTATGATACTAGATGTCCTACAGAGAGCAGTAGGTTTTTGTTCCCGTGGGACATGTGGGGAACGGAACAGAGACCAGGAAAAAGAGGGTCTAAGATGCGCCTGAGGAGGGATCCCCCAGTTGGTTACAGCCAACCCCGTGGTGGCCCTGACTTCGTGTCAAAAGTTCCCACCTTGTGATAGCAGTTGTCACAGGGAACTGAAGGAGATCCATCTTACCCATAAAATCGGAAGCCCTGGCTTTTCTGTTTTACCTCTGACCTTCGGAGAGGTACTAGTCCTGGGCCTCAGTTTTCTCAAACATAAAAAGATTGAATTAGGTTAAGTAATTGCCATTCAAATTCTTTGCCTGTGACTTGGAAGGAGGGCTTCCCAGATGGCTTAGTGGTAAAGAATCCACCTGCCAATGCAGGAGACTCAGGTTCAATCCCCTGGAGGAGGAAATGGCAACCCCCTCCAGTATTCCCGCCTGGAGAATCCCGTGGACAGAGGAACCTGTCCTCTGGGGGTCTCAAGAGTTGGGCATGACTGAGCAACTGAGCGCACACATACGTGCACAGCTCGGAGGGAAGGAGTGGGTGTCCAGGAGCTCCTGGGGATTGTCCAGAGCCCTGGGCCGGAGGACTCAGTCCTGTCTTCAGAGTGAGCCAGGCCAGCCTCTCCTGGTGGCTCCTCTGTCAGAGGTCAGAAGTGGTTTGACTGCAGCCTGGGGGCTGTCGCTGTAGAGCACACTCTGTTTCCTTTGACTTGAGTGGAAAATGAGGTGCATCCCTTCCTCTTGAGGCTTTTGTACTTGGATGTGGTGATTGGCCTCAGCAGAAAGGAGGGGCTTGAGGGATGGGAAGAAAGCCCTTAAATCCACATTTAACAAACAGCTAGTACGTGCCCAACTTTGAGCTATGTGCTAGCAACGCAAAGATGAAATGGGGTCCCTGTGCATCTTGTGTTTATGCCTGAAGCGGGTGGAGGGTTGTGGAACGCCTTGATGAAAATATGGCCTCAGTCCCATGTTTGTACTCGGCCAAGTGTGTTTCAGTGGAGGGTGTAACCACAGGATTCGGTGGTCTGGGAAGCTTAATAGAGGAGAGAAGACTTGAGCCAGTCCTCTGAGAAATCAGATATGGACTTGATAACACTTCCCTGACAGGGAGGTTTTTGCAGAAACTAATCGGCGATTTGTTATGTAAGTGAATTTTGAAACACTGGTCAATAACGTTTGGTTAACAAAGGACATTAATATGTCTCTGGTGAGTAGGTTGTTAACATGTAGTTTATGAGGACCTGCCATGGTTACTGGCTCACAGCAGGCTCTCAGAGATCCCCTCTCTATTCCCTTTATCCTGAGCAGTGGGGGCTTCAGAACACAGAACAGGATTGTTCAGTGAACAAAGCCATCCTGAGGGAGAGAATGGAGGCGTGGGGCAGGGTGAATTGGAAAGGGAAGGTGATGGAGACCACACTGGGAGGCTGTGGAAGCGCCACAAGGGTGAGGTGATGAGCCTCTGAGCTGGATGGCGCCACTGGGCTCTGGAGACACCGCACCAAGGAACTGGGAGACTTTCTGCTGACAGTGGGCAACAGGAGGAGAAATAAACCACTCCAGGGCTGGCTGGGGAGTGGTGTTGCCGGTCTGAGGCTACTGTAGGGTGAGCAGTTCCTTTTGGGCGTTGTGACGTTGTCTCCTCAGGTCCAAACGTGTGAGGTGGCTGCTGCTACAGGACAGAAGTAAGCAGGTCTAGGAGGGCGAGGTAACGCCCACAGGTCTCAGCTGGTCAGGGTCTAACTGGGGCACTGAGTCCAGGCCCTTCCTGGGAAGGGGGCTGCTCTGGCATTTCGGCGTCCCCTCTGCCCCGGATTCAGCCAGTGCTGCCGCCCTCAAAAAGGCCATGAGTGACGATCTTCTGTTACTCTAAGGAAGAAAGATTTCAGCCCCACCCGCCAGCCCTTTATAAAGGTGTTGCTTGCATCTGTGTTATCCTCCCCATGAAGAGTTTTGATTTCCAGTGATGTGTTAGCACTGCTTTGCCCTCCCAGATAACCACTTGGCCACCTTACTGTTAGTTGGGTTTCTGAATCACTGTTGAAAGTGATTTGCTTGTGAACAAGAAGATAAGGCCAGGCTCCTTAGAGAGGAGCTTCTCGCTTTGAATGGGAGGTTGGATTAGGTACCCTGGAAATTGCCTTCCACGTTCAAGCGTAATTCCAGGTCTTCTCTACCTGATTAGATCAGGGATCCTATCTTGGCCATTGAGGGTTCCTCCACTGAGCTGACCTTGAAGGCACCAGAAGCATTACTGTTACTTGAGTCTCTTGCCTTCTGCCTTCCTCCCTCTTTGCCCAGGTCAAGTAGAAGGTCCACAGTGTCCCAGTGGCTGAGGTCCCTGCCAGTGGAAGCTAGCATTCTGCGCTTTGGTGGCACAAGGAAGGTTTTCTGACTCGTTTTATACAGGCACCCAGATGTGTAATACTTAATTGTAGAATTTGATGAGCTCTGAGATGTGGCAGTCTCAGTGGGAGGGGCTCTGGCCAATGGGGGGAAAGGCCTGGGCTTCTCCCAGTGAGATCAAGGGCAGTACCTTCCTTGGGCACCAAATCCTACCGGGGGCAAGTGCGGGAGATTACCCAGATGCCCATGGCTGCCACAGCAGAATGGAGAGCACACGGGGGACTGAGCCCTGGGGGTGCAGCGGTCGCTGGGCCCAGACTTCCAACCTGTGGCCTCACACCTATCGGGGGAGAAGCTTCTGGGATTGGGGAGGGGCTTGATGGGGTTCTCTGAGAAGCCTAGGCTCCCTCTTACGTGTTCTTTATAGCTCTCTCTACTTCGTGGCTGTGACTAATAATTATTTGCATGATCTCGGGATCCCCAAGACAACCCTATGATATTGTCATGCCCATTTCACAGGTAGGAAAGGAGGCCACTGAGAGATTAGGGTATTTGCCGGAAGTGACAGCCGACCAAGGGTGGAATCAGGAATCCAACCCCAACCTTGTGCTATACCGCAGCTCCTCATGTTTCACAATGAATTCATTATCGTGATTATTTGTTTCAACCGTGTGTCTCCAGTTAGAAGGAAGCATTCCCCCAGAGCAGGAGCTGTGCCTGTCACGTCACTGGGTCTCCAGCACTGAGCCTGGCACGTGGTGGGAGCTTAATGTGTGCTGAATTAGATGACTATGAGTGGGTGGTGACTCCTCTGGGCACCTGAGTTGTTCCTATCCTGTGTGGACCTGTGGGGAGTCAACCCGATTTTCTAGAAACAAAGGCTGGCTCTGTCCTGGCTTTGCGGACGGGCCTTGAAGGTGCCCAGTCCTTAACATCCTTCTCAGATTCAAGATTCGAATGCACCAACTGCTGGCCTGCAGCCAGAGTCAGTCCACAGGCTTGTTGGCTTCACTCTGTGCTGTGCTTTAAATTTTTAAAAATTAGTTGACAATTAATTACAGTTGAAAATGTGATTTCAGACTTACCTTCAAAACCCAGAAAATCCTGCAACCCTGTCTGTGCTCACAGTCCCACCCAGAGGCGATCAGCGCGCTCTGAGCAGCTGCTGCCCCCTTGAGGCGCACTTGCACACTACAGCCTCTGTGCCTCTGGCCCGCCCACTTACGTCCTTACGGATGGCAGGCCTCAGATACACATTCAGGCGAGTTTGCAGGGTTTTCTTTTGGCCACGGTGGCATATGGGAGCTGTTCCCCAACCAGGGATTGAACCTGTGCCCCACGCATTGGAAGCACAGAATCTTAACCACTGGACAGCAGGGAAGTCCCTGCAGTTCTTGACATAAATGATAGCCATTTTATCAGTTCATCAGATTTTTAACTCAAAAGTCCAACTGGTACAAAAGGATAGATAAAAGTGACACTCCCTTCTAACGTCCTCCAGGCTGGAGGTCCCTGTGTTCCCTTCTTCAGACGTGCTGCAGCACTGATCACGGCCACCAAACCACTCGCTGGCACCTCTCACGGGCCAGACACCAATGGGGCATCAGAGTCACATGGCACTTTTTCAAAATGTAGAGACTCAGGACGCTCATCAGACCTTTGCAGGTAGACTTTCTAAAATTGGAGCCCAGGTGTCCAGATGTTTCAAAAACCCACAATGTTTTCTTTTGCTCCGCCAAGCAGACCACTGTACTCTGACACAACACTCCAGACGCAGGTCCCACTCTGCAGTCCCCACAGCCTGGTGGAGATGTGCCCAGAGTCCCAACCATCAAGGCAGCTGAGCTGCTCAGAGCTGTGCAGACTATACCCTGGACAGGAGCACCTAACCAAGACCTGAAATCTAGCCAAGCCCTCAAACCAAGGCCCACCCCACCCAGAGGAGTAGGCACCGCTTTCAGATTTCCCGTGTCAACCATTCAATGAGAATACGTGCAGGGGGACTGTGCTACGATGCAGGGACACAGCTGGGGGCTCCTCGGTTCTGCTGTGAGCCCAGGATGACTTCCCGTAGCAGGTGGCACTTGGGCCAAGTTTGCTATAGGGGTTAGAAGCAAAGAGGGCACAACTTCACTCCTCTCGTGCAGTTCCGCCCACTCCTCCCCCTACCTCACAATTCCCTATGCCCATCAGGGGCCACCAGCAGGCACACTTTATCTGTAATGCACATCAAGAAGACCCTGCGAGACAGACTAGGGTGGAAGGAGGGGTCCAGGCATAAGTCAGATCAGTGGCCTGGGGCTGCTTGGGGTTGACTGGCTTGGTATCCAGAAGTTTCTGCTTGAGAAGCAGTGGGTTCAGAAATGTTGTTCCTTCTGGAATGTCTCCTGAGAGACTGCAAAACCAGAGTCCACCTCTGAGCAGCCTGAATCAGTTCTATCAAAGAGCAGCCCTGGGATTGCTACCAGTCCATAAAACGTTACCGGTCTGCAATAAGATAAGAACAGAAATTGAAAGTAAGCATTTAGGAACTTCTATAACAGCCTTACAAGATCTGTTGAAGACTATCCAAGTTGAGGCCAGCATTTTTCTTTTTTTTTATTTCATCAAAAAATTTTTATTGTAAAATATACATAACATAAAATGTACCATACTAATCATTTTAAGTGTACATTGCAGTGGCATTAAGAACATTCACTATGTTCTGTAACCATTACCACTATCGAGTATATTTAATTTTATAAAAAATTAAGTTCTTAAAACTTTTTTTTTAGTTGGAGAAGCCCTGATCTAAATCTTCACCTGTGGGCTCCCCACAGCCTTGAAGATTTGGGGGAAATTGAAGGGCTTAATTCATTGTTTAGTTTTGCTTCCCCAGACTGTTGAGATTTGCCCCAGAGAGTGATGGGGGCTGAGGTCCCGGCTCCCTGGGCTGGAGGTGTGGGGGGATGGGCGCCACCCTGGAAGGGAGAGGAGGCGGCATTGTGCTGCCTGGCCAGGGCAGGATGAGGGACTCCCTGGGCATGGCTGCCCAGGGCTCCGGGGGCAGGAAGGCCAGATGAGAGCTGCAGGGTGTCTGGCAGGCCTTCCTCCTGACTCAGCTGGGGAAGGCTGTTGTTCAGAATTCTAAGAATGTCAGCTCCAGCTGGAAGGGCCCTCAGTGACCAATGCCTACCCTCCTTGTTTAGAGGAAGAGCTTGAGGCTGGAGAGAAAGGATTGCCCAAGGTTGCTGCTGCTGCTGCTGCTGCTAAGTTGCTTCAGTCATGTCCGACCCCACAGATGGCAGCCCACCAGGCTCCCCGGTCCCTGGGATTCTCCAGGCAAGAACACGAGTGGGTTGCCATTTCCTTCTCCAATGCATGAAAGTGAAAAGTGAAAGTGAAGTTGCTCAGTCGTGTCTGACTCTTCGTGACCATATGGACTGCAGCCTTCCAGGCTCCTCCATCCATGGGATTTTCCAGGCAAGAGTACTGGAGTGGGGTGCCATTGCCTTCTCTGTTGCCCAAGGTTACAGCCACTTAGTTTCGGTCCCAAATCCAGGCCTTTCAATTCCCAGGCAGAAGCGCGATGCAGCTTTTTGGAATCACACAGAATGGAGCCCTGTTAGCTCTTCAGGGGCCGGGGGCTTCTGTGCCCTCACCTGTGAAATGAGGATAATCCCTCACAGGATGGATGAGTATTGAGTCTGTGCTGGGTTAAGTGAAGCGCCTAGTGCAGGGCATGGGCAGGAACAAGTCAGTCCCCTGCCCCTCCCTGTCCCTTCTTGCCCAGTGACCCTCTTCTCAGTCTGCCATTTTCCCCCGCTGTGGCCGAGGGGACAGAGGAGGGCAGGCCCTCTCCCTCTGGACGGCGGAGAACAGCAAACATAAACCACTGCCCCGGCCCACCTGCGTGACTCCTCCCCAGCTTGCCATCCCTCCGCGCATGGCTTCTCTGCTGAATCTCTGGGCATCTTAGAGACATTTTTGTTCCTTCTGGGGCTCAGAACATTTGTAAAAGGAGAGTGTTGAACCAGAAGAACTCAAAAGTCAGTTTCGGGGAGTGGGTACTACAGTTTTGGGTGCTTTATATTTCTGTATCTTTTGTGGGAGAGTCAAACTCCCAGCGGCCCAGACTGGGCTGCCCCTTTACAGCTACCTGCCTCTTTTTATTGTCATCTTTCTCTGTATTTTCTGACCCTTTCTGACTCTTTCCTATCTCTCTTTCCTCCTTTTGTGGTTAAGGAATTTTGAGCACGTACTATTTGCTCCACACTGTATAAGCGTTTTGCATATTCCATCTTACAGAGTCCTTAATAATAAGTATTATTCCATTTCCATGGGAGGAAACTGAGGTTCAGGGGGCTTCCAGTCACTGACCCCAGAGCTGGTTAGCGGCTGAGCCAGCAGGGGGCGCTCTCAACATTATTTCCCAGATGGTGAGGTCATCTGGCCAGAATAGAGCAGGCTCCATATGGTGTCTGCCGTGCTCATCTCCTCCCTCTGGTTTTCCCCAAACAGGCTCTCACCCCCACCTCAGAGACACTCTGCCTGGCAGGATCACTTGGGCAGTCAGTTCAGTTCAATCGCTCAGTTGTGTCCAACTCTTTGCAACCCCATGGACTGCAGCAGGCCAGGCCTCCTTGTCCATCAGCAACTCCTGTAGTTTACTCAAACTCATGTCCATTGAGTTGGTGATGCCATCCAACCATCTCATCCTCTGTCATTCCCTTCTCCTCCTCCCTTCAATCTTTCCCAGCATCAGGGTCTTTTCCAGTGAATCAGTTCTTCACAACAGGTGGCCAAAGTATTGCAGTTTCAGCTTCACCATCAGTCCTTCCAATGAATATTCAGGACTGATTTCCTTTAGGATGGACTGGTTGGATCTCCTTGCAGTCCAAGGGGCTCTTAAGAGTCTTCTCTGACACTACAGTTCAAAAGCATCAATTCTTTGGCGTTCAGCTTTCTTTATAGTCCAGCTCTCACATCCATACATGACTACTGGAAAAACCATAGCCTTGACTAGACGGACCTTTGTTGACAAAGTAATGTCTCTGCTTTTCAATATGCTGTCTAGGTTGGAAATCAGCAGGAAGGGTTTGGATGTTGGTGGGAAGATGGTCACTCACTGCTTCTTGTTTCTGACTTGAATCTCAGGTTATCACATTCCCTACCCTCTATCTTCTCCTCTCCTTCCTCTTTAGATGTCTTAAGAGCTGAAAGATCCTCTAAGGGAACACTCAACAAACCTCTCCATTCATTCATTCATTTATTCACTGAGCAAATACTGAATCATCTGCCATGCCAGGCAGTCTTAGGCCTTAGGGATATGGCTGTGCACAAGGCAGATGGAGTCCCTGCCCTCAAAAGCTTACATTCTGGTGGAGGAGAAAGACAATAGGAGAGCTTATGAGGAGTGCAAAGAGAAAATGAAAGGGGTGATGTCATAGGCAGTGACCCGTGGCAGAGGGTGAGGAGCCTCCTCGTATGGATGGGCAGGGGATAGTGCATTGACAGCTCGTGCAAAAGGTCCAAAGGCAAGAGCCCACAGGTGTGAGGGAAGGGTGTGCAAAAGGCCTGCCCAGCTAGATAGGGTGAGCAAGAGGGTCTGCGGCAGGGAGGCAGTCAGGGGCCAGCCATGCAAGCCTGTGGGCCAGGGTGTGGGGGTGCAGTATATATATTCTGCGTAATGTGAAGCCTCTAGGGGCTCTAGGGATGTGATGGGGTTATGTCTGTAAAGGAGCCTTGAACCACTGTGAAGAAGAGAATGGATGTAAAGTGATCAGGAGTGCGGGAGGGAGAGAGGAGGGAAGTTTGGCCTAAGGTGGGGTCAACAGGCTGGAGAGGCGAAGTTGGGTTCAGGATCTGTGTCACAGTGGAGACAGCAGGACCCTGATGGGCTGGATGCGGGCTCTGGAGTAAGGGATGACCCCTAAGTGCTTCAGTTGGGCTGCTGAGTGGAGGTGTCATCTACTCCAGTGAAGAAGTTTGGAGATGGAACATACATGGGGGCTGTGGGCTGGGAAGCAGCAATGAGTCCATCTAGCCATCGCAGCAGACCTTGCTGACTGCCTGTCAGTACCCGTTCTCTCCTTCCTTGTAACAGAAAGCTGATGAACTTTTCTTGAAGTACCGATCTTTTGCCCTTTTCCCGTCCTCCCCCTTCCTGCCTGGAATGGAAACATCACCCTAGAGATACAATATCCACCTTGTGCCTAGGAGGGTAAAAGCTGTATAAGATGGCTGGAGCCAAGTGGTAGATGGAGCCTGAGGCTGTGGTTATATTCACGAGCTCACACACCAGTCTCGGACTGTCTGCCCCCGAGTTCTTGTTCTGTGAAACAAGTTATTCCTTTTCCTAGTTCAAGCCAATGTGTTGTGGCTTTTCATTGTGAATCACTGAATACAACTAGAGCTAATGGAATCATGTTGAGTTTAAACACACACAGCCCAGGAGGAGGACAGGTAATTAATATGCATCACAGTGTGATGGATGTTAGTTATCAGAGGAGTCAACAGAAGCACAGAAAAGGGAACCAAGTCAGACTGGTGTAATGGGATCAGTCAGGGAGGGCTTCCTGGAGGAGTTCACATCTGAGCTGAGGATCAGAGGAGAAGTAGGAGTTGGGCAGTTCAAAAAAAAAAGCAGCAATGAGTGTTTCAGACACAGGAGCAGCGCATGGAGGACTGAGAGAGGCGAGGTGGCAATGTGAGGGTGACTGGGCTGCAGATGGAGGGGCTCTAGGGAGGCAGGAGTCTGGGAGGCCATACAGGGTGTTGTCAGTCAAGACAAGGGGTTTGGGCTTGACTGGGGAGCCACCAATGGATGGCAAGCAGGGTGGGTCCAGGTCAGACCTGTCTGGGCACCCCATAAACACTTGTTGATGGAATGGGCCAGTGGAAGCAGGAATGATGACTGTGGGCTTCCATGCAGGGAGGAGGCGGTTGAATGACCGGACAGCGGAAGGACAAGCCAGGCAGACACCTGGATGCCAGACCACCACTTCTCTCACCTCTTCCACAACTCCCCCGACCGGACCAGCACCATCACGCTCCAGGATCCTTCGGGGAGCCTCCACACCAGCCCCCCACAACTGCTGCCCCAGCCCCTCTACAGTGCGTCCTCCAGGGCAGCCCCTTGACCCCTGGAGTCAGATTCTTCCTCCCAGCGCTCTGCCCGACGCCTTTGCCACCTCAGCTGCATCCACATGGAGGAAGCCACTGCTGTCTGGCCCTTCACCCTCACATGCAAAGCTGGCTTTAGCAGAAATGATGCCCCCAGAGCGTTGCGATGAACATGGGACAGAACAGATATATGAGCGGTGAACTCAGAGTAAGAGAACCATCCTGACCCTGAAGGGCTCCCTCGACCTGGGCTGACAAGGAGGAAGATCCAGCCTCATCCCCTGTCCCATGGCTTCACATTGCTCTCAAGCTCTGAGACCAAGAGAGAAAATGACCCAGGTCAGGCATGAGATGTCCAACATCCCCTCGCAGGTGCTACTGCCCAGGTGGCACCCTCCCGGGAGCCCCTGTCCAGGCCACCAGGATGGCCGCGGGCTCCGGAGCAGTGCCAGCCACATGGGGCGCAGAGTGAGGGCTAGTCCCGCCCCCGCCAGTGTCTGGGCTTGATTGCCAGTGACTCTGGAGACACCTCATAGAGGCTCTGACAAGAAGAGGCTACGACTTCCCTCCCACAGCTGGGAGGGAACTGGTGCTTGATGTTGGAGAGAGCAGGGGGTGGGGGCACTGAGTTGGACCCGGGGCAGGAGACAGGCCCGCTGTGTCCTCGACCTCCTTTCTGGAGAAGGGCTGAGCTTCTAATGGAAAGGAGGTCACGTTTGGTAACGCGAGGTCCAGTTGCTTGGCAGGAAACCCTCTGATCCCATCACCTACTCTTCCCCTGCTGCCCTCAACATGCCAGCCAAGGACCTGCTTCAGGGTTTTTGTACTGAAGTCCCCTCTTATCTGTGGGGGATATGTTCCAAGACCCCCGGTGGAGGCTTGAAACCTCAGTATGGAACCCTATCTACACAGCTGATGTTTTATCTTTTATCCTACATATACATACAAACATATGATAAAGTATAACTTATCAGTTAGGCATTGTAAGAGATTAACAACAATAAAAATAAAGTAGAACAATTATGGGCTTCCTGGGTGGCTTAGTGGTGAAGAATCCGGGTGCCAGAGTAAGGAACACCAGTTTGCTCCCTGGGTGAGGAAGATCCTATTCTAATATTCTGGCCTGGGAAATCCCATGGACAGGGGAGCTTGGCGGGCTACAGTCCATGGGGTCCCAAAGAGTCGAACGTGACTTAGCTTCTAAACAATAACAAGAACAATTATAACAATAGACTGTAATAAGTTATGTGAACGTTGTTTCTCTCTCTCAAAAGTTCCTTTTGTACAAATTTAATGCTTTTTCCATGTTTTGTGGCTGTGCCATGGGGTATGTAGGATCTTAGTTCCCCAACAAGGCATCAAACCTGTGCCCCTTGCATTGGAAGTGCAGAGTCTTAACCTCTGGGCTGCCAGGCAAGTCCCGTGCCTTTTTCTTATTAATTAAACATTTATCATGTATAGTACCCATAACTTTTGCAATGTGAGGCACGATGGCAAAACTAGCACAAATTTCTTTACCTTCTTCACAGTTCCATGGAGAGAAGATCCAGTCACCCTCAGCATAGAATTTTTTTTTTTCTTTCCTTAAGTCCACAGCTTTCACCCTTTCAGTTAAAGGAAGCACTTGTCTCTTTGCCATATCTGAATTGTCAACATCACTACTCTTGCGCTTTGGGGCCATTAGTACGTAAAATAATGGTGACTTGAACACAAACACTGCATCCCCCAACAATCTTGCTATAACCCAAGTGGCTACTGAGTGAGTAACTGGCAGGATGTGCTGGACAGAGGGATGATTCTAGGCCTGGCCAGGACCAAACTGGACTGTGCGAGGATTTCATCACGTGACCCATAACCTCACATGATTTAAAACGTATGAGTTGTTTATTTTTGTCATTTGTTATTTAAAAAATTATTTACAAATTTATCTGGTTGGTCGTGGTTGTGATGGGAAACAGCAAAGGGAAACCGTGGATAATCGGCAACTGTTGTACTTGCTGTTCCTTGGTAATCTCACAAAAGTTGCTTTATCCACAGCAAAGCCTTCTCTGGTCACCCTCCCTAAAACAGCCACCTCCCTGCCCCCAGCACCACAGTCTTTTCTTTACCTTCCCTCATTCACAGCATTCATGCTTATTATCATCCCCCTGTTAGGAGACAGGTGTCTGTCCTGTCCTGAGTCTGTCCTGTCCTAAGTCCTTGGCTCCTGGAATAGGGCCCAGAACACAGTAGGTTTCGCTGTTCAGTCGCTCAGTCATGTACGACTTTTTGCGACCCCATGGACTACAGCACACCAGGCTTCCCCATCCTTCACTATCTCCTGGAGTTTGCTCAAACTCATGTCCACTGAGTCGATGATGCCATCCAACCACCGCATCTTCTGTCATCCTCTACTGCCTTCAATCTTTCCCAGCATCAGGGTCTTTTCCAGTGAGTCAGTCTTCACATCAGGTGGCTGAAGTATTGGAGTTTCAGCTTCAGCATCAGTCCTTCCAATGAATATTCAGCACTGATTTCCTTTAGGATTGACTGGTTTGATCTCCTTGCTGTCCAAGGGACTCTCAAGTGTTTTCTCCAAATCCACAGTTCAAAAGCATCAATTCTTTGGCAATCAGCCTTCTTTATGGTCCAGCTCTCACATCCATACATGACTTCTGGGAAAACCATAGCTTTGATTATATGGACCTTTGTTGGCAAAGTAATGTTTCTGCTTTTTAATATGCTGTCTAGATTTGTTATAGCTTTTCCTCTAAGGAGCAAGCATCTTTTAATTTAATGGCTACAGTCACCATCTGCAGTGATTTTGGAGCCCAAGGAAATAAAGTCTGTCACTGTTTCCATTGTATCCCCATCTATTTGCCATGGAGTGATGGGAACGGATGCCATGATCTTCATTTTTTTTAATGTTGAGTTTTAAGCCAGCTTTTTTACTCTCCTCTTTCACCTTCATCAAGAGGCTCTTTGGTTTGTCTTCGCTTAGTGCTACGGTGGTGTCATCTGCATATATAAGGTTATTGATATTTCTCCTAGAAATCTTGATTGCAACTTGTGCTTCATCCAGCCCAGCATTTTGTATGATGTACTCTGCATATAAGTTAAGTAAGTAGGGTGATTGAAGGCAGGAGGAAAAGGGGACGACAGAGGATAATATGGTTGGATGGCATTGCCGACTCGATGGACATGAGTTTGAGCAAGCTCCGGGAGTTGGAGATAGATAGGGAAGCCTGGCATGCTGCAGTCCATGGGGTCGCGACTGAACTGACTGAACTGAACAGGGTGACAATATACAGCCTTGACGTACTCCTTTTCCTATTTGGAACCAGTCCATTGTTCCATGTCCAGTTCTAACTGTTGCTTCTTGATCTGCATACAGGTTTCTCAGGAGGCAGGTCAGGTGGTCTGGTATTCCCATCTCTTTCGGAATTTTCCACAGTTTGTTGTGATTCACACAGTCAAAGGCTTTGGCATAGTCTATAAAGCAGCAGTAGATGTTTTTGTGGAACTCTCTGGCTTTTTCTATGATCCAGTGGATGTTGGCGATTTGATCTCTGGTTTCTCTGCCTTTTCTAAATCCATCTCGAACATCTGGAAATTCTTGGTTCACGTACTGTTGAAGCCTAGTTTGGAGAATTTTGAGCATTACTTTGCTCGCGTGTGAGATGGGTGCAGTTGTGTGGGAGTTGGAACAGTCTTTGGCAGCATGGTGAATGCTGTAGGTGAGTTACTCCATAAACACTTGTTGATGGAAGACGCCTGGGCCACTGACGAAGCCCGGATAGCCTATAACCAGGTGTGTCCCTCCCCACCGCCGTCATTGCCGTGAGTTCTCTGCGTCTCCAGCTCCAATGCACATGTCTCCCACCAGCTGTCGGAGGGAGAGCGGACATTTCCATTTGACACTGAGCCACGTTCCCTGAGCTAGAGGGGCTGAGAGGAAATTTCCATGAACCACCTCCAGCAGCCTGATGGAGCGGTCAGGGAGTCCAGGAAGGGGCCGTGGAGGACCTCTCTCACGGACCTCGTACCTGCCCAGGCCCAGCCTAGTATTGCAGCAGCATCCTCTACGGATCTGCAGATTGGGCCTCTATCCGGGCTTATCTCACACTAGCTCCAGCCTGCCAGGGTCTGGAGCATCCTCCAACCCTGGAGCCAGAGGGACCCTTAGCCATCATCAAGTTCAATCCCCACCTTTTCAAGATGGAGACACTGAGGCCCAGAGAGGGGAAGCAATTTGTCTCAGGTCACACAGAAAGTTCATGGACTCAAAATCAGTTCTCTGACTGCATTTTTGCTTCTTTTCTCTTCTGTTCCTTCCCTCCCTCCCAGAGTCCTCCAGCTAATCTTTCCCAAGGGCCACTTTGGGCCAGCCCAGTGCCCTGGGCCCTGAACTCCCTGCTCTAGAGCCCCAGGCCTTGAGGCCGTAATATTGCCACTTCCTCTGGAGAGACCTCCAGTCGCCCCTGCCCCTCCACCCCACATATCCTGTCCCTGCCACCAACTTTACAACCCATTTGAACAACCTATTGCCTTAATTGCTTCTCATATCAATTCAATTAGAAAGTCTGGGAGTGGGGTCCAGTCATCAGAATTTTTTTTTTTAATCCCTGGGTGATTCCATTGCAGCAAAGTTTGGAAACCACTGTTTCGGCCTTGATCAATATCACCTCCCCCTCCTGTCCCTGGGTCCCTAGGTTGCAGATTACATGGTGACATTTATTTTTTCAGTCCAGGTCTACTCTGGGCGCGTGGACCTGGGCCTCAGGCCAGATTTCAGCTGAGCAAACCTCTCCCCCTCCTGCTCCTGTTCTTTGCCCTACTCTGGGCTTCCAGTCTGACTAAACGGTGTGGTCTGACTTGTCTCACCAGCAAGTACTCATTAAATATTTACTGTTAATGATGGCAGTGACCTCAGTCTGGCCAATAGGAACTTTGGTGCGGAAGAAAGAAAATGATTTTTGTGTCAGGCAAACTTGGGTCCTAATTCTGAATCTGTTTGCTCTTTCTGGGTCTTAGTTTACTTAGCTGTGAAGGGAGCCTGAGCGGGGAGTATGGAATGCCTACCGTGTCTTTTCTGTAAAGCTCAAAAGATCCTGCTTGACATCCGGAGAGGGCCCAGCAGCTCCGCATCCCAGTTCCTCTGGGGCTAGGCTGCTCTTGCCCAGATGGTAGGGAAGCATAATGGTTTCTGTGGGTGGAAAGTGGAAAGGAAGGTGGCTGTGACCCTGCCCAGGGGCGCTTCCTCCCAGGGCGAGGCACCCACAGTGGAGAGGTGCGGGGGGTGCCAAAACAGAAGGGTAGGGGTTCGAAGGGATCCACTGGACAGAGCCACCCCCCTGCCTGGGATGCAGCATGAAGCTTTGGTAGGGCTTTCTCTTGGGAACCCACAGAAGCACCCCATAAGGACAGAGTCTGCATTTAGGTACCAGCTGCCCGGAAGCACTAAACCCCAATCACAACCACACTAGACAAAGGATACCTCTTCTACTTCTGTCTCCTCCTCTGACTTATCAGAGAGGGGAAGCTTTGGACCCAAAAGAACATGATAATGTTAATGGACAACAGGACTGGACTTTTGGGGACCCAGAAGTTGAGACTGTCTTTGTACACCCGAGAGGGAAAGGCTAGAGAAGCATCTCAGGCTGGGGCAAGATCTTCAGAAAGATTAAAGGGGTGCTGGCAAGAACACACGATGGGGCTGCCTGTGCCAGGCTGAGGCCAGATCGGTTGCTCAGTGACTGGCGTTTGTATTATTAAATCAGTCTTCTGCTGGTCATTGATGGAGCTGTTGCCAAGTTTCTATGCTGCCGTGGGAAGAGCCTTTACTTCTCTGAACCTCAGTTTCTCTAGCTGTGAAATGGCCCTGATTTTAAAGGGCCCTGCAAGACTTTGCCAGTTTGTATAAAAGACCTCAGTTATCTTATTTCCAAGCAGGAAAATTAAATATGTCCTGAGCACAAAGTCTGAAACAACCTCAGGAGGTCAAGTAGCAAGCTGAAAAATGATCTCTCATACCAAGAAAATTAAAGAAAAAATTAATTTGTTGTGTAGAGGTTAATTGTCACATTATTTTTAACAGTTTTATTGAGACGTAATTTACGCCCCATAAAATGTACCTCTTTTAAGTGTATAATTCAATGGCTTAGCGAGTTTACAGAGTGGTACAACCATCATCACAATCTAATTTTAGGATATTCAATCATCCTAAAGAGATCTCTCACGCCAGTTCATACCCTCAGCCCTGGAAACCACTAATCTGCTTTCTGTCTTAGAGATTTGCTTTATCTGGACACGTCATGTAAATGCAATCATGCAGTGTGTGTTTTGGCATCTGGCTTCTTTGATCACAGCGTTTCTGAGGTTCATCCATGTCGTACTGTGTATCAGGCCATCATTCTTTTTTACGGCCAAATGATATTCTATTGTATGGATATACCACATTTTACTTATCTTCTCATCATCAATAGATGTTTGGGTTGTTTCCACTTTGGGAAAATGCTTCTTTGAACCTTTATGTATAAGTCTTTTCTCTCTCTCTCTCCTTTCTCTTTTCTTTCCTTCTTTTGTCCAGGCTGTAGGGCTTACAGGATCTTACTTCGCTGACCAGGGATTGAACCCTTACCCTCAGCAGTGAAAGCGCTGAATCTTGAGCACTGGGCCACCAGGAAATTCCCGTTTGTCTTTGGAAATTCCCATTTCCACATAAGTCTTTGTGGACATGTGTTTTCAGTTCTTTTGGACATAGCCTCAGTTTCTGTAGCTGTGAAATGCTCCTATTTCTGAAGGGCCCTGCCAGACTTTGCTAGTTTGTAAAAAATACCTGAGGTCTCTTAGTTCCAAGTAGGAAAATTAAACGTGTCCTGAGCACCAAGTCTTTGTGTGGACATGTGTTTTCACTTCTTTCAGGTAGACTCCTAGGGATGGAATTGCTAGGTCATATGTAGATAACTCCACATGAAGTTCTTTGAGGAATTGCCACATTGTTTACCAAAGTAGCTGTATCATTTTTACATTCCCATCAGTAGTGTATGAACAGTGTTCCAATTTCTTCTCATCCTTGACACTTGTTGTTTTCTTTCTTTTAAATTATAGCCGTTCTATATCACTTCTAGTGAAGTGATAACTCATTGTGGTTTGGATTTGCATTCCTACAATGACTAAAGATCCTGAGCATTTTCTCAAGTGCTTCTGGCCATTGGTAAATCCTCTTTGGTGAAATATCTATTCAAACACTTTGCCCATTTAAAAATTGAATTATCTATTGTTTTATTTAGTTGAAAGAGTTCTTTATATATCCTGGATACAAGTTCTTGAGCAGATACATGATATTTAAGAATAGTTTTCTCCCAGTCTTGACTTATCTTCTTTTTAGTTAATTATCATAAATGTAAGAGTTTATTTCGGAACTCTCAATGCTGTTCCATTGATCTATATATCTGTTGTTATGCCAGGACCACAGTGTTTTGGTTACATGGTATGATACTATATTTTGAAATCATGAAATATAAATCCTCTACTTCATTCTTTGTTTTCAGAATTGTTTCACTTATTTTGCATTCAATGTATTTTCATATTTTAGGAACAGCTTTGGAGGTTGGATGAAGATCACCTTGCCAATTTCTGCAAAAAAATAAAAAATGTTTTCTGGGAGTTTGACGGGGATTGAAGTGAATATATAGATCAATTTGGGGAGACTTGCTGTCTTAACAATACTGAGTCTTCCAATCCATGAACATAAATTGTCTTTCCATATATTTATATCTCTTAAAATCTCTTTCAGCAATATTTTATAGATTTCATTGTATAAGTCTTACACTTTTTTTCATGATAATTTCTATTTATTGTTGAGAATAGACAATATGGTTTTATTTAGACTCTCCTTTAAAATATTCTTCATTTTTTCTTTTTTGGAGAGTCTGAACAGATCTTTTTATCTTATTTTTACAGAACAAGGTTACATATAGTTCCACTATATACAGCAATTATTTTTTAAGTAGATAAATTAAGATTTTTAGTTGGAGTTTCAACATCAAATTCTCAAAAACTCTTAACATTCATTAATAGAATGAGTATACAGAGAAGTAGAAGGATATAGTGGACCTGAAAAGCACTATGAACCAATTCAACATAATTAAGATTCATACGATTTTCACACAACAGTAGGATACAAAGTTCCCATAGATTATAAACTAGGAGACAGTGGAACATTTCCAGGGACATAAAAGAAGGTGAAAAAATCTCATGGTCTAAAAGTATTGAAATCATACAGAGTCTGTTCTCTTATCACTGTGGAATTACGTTAGAAATGAATATCAAAAGATATTTGAAAATAACCCACATATTTTCAAGCCTGAACTATTTCTATTCCTCAGTTCAGTTCAGTTCAGTCGCTCAGTCGTGTCCGACTCTTTGCGACCCCATGAATCACAGCACGCCAGGCCTCCCTGTGCATCACCATCTCCCGGAGTTCACTCAGGCTCATGTCCATCGAGTCCGTGATGCCATCCAGCCATCTCATCTTTGGTTGTCCTCTTATCCTCCTACCCTCAATCCCTCCCAGCATCAGAGTCTTTTCCAATGAATCAACTCTTCGCATGAGGTGGCCAAAGTACTGGAGCTTCAGCTTTAGCATCATTCCTTCCAAAGAAATCCCAGGGTTGATCTCCTTCAGAATGGACTGGTTGGATCTCCTTGCAGTCCAAGGGACTCTCAAGAGTCTTCTCCAACACCACAGTTCAAAAGCATCAATTCTTCGGCGCTCAGCCTTCTTCACAGTCCAACTCTCACATCCATACATGACCACAGGAAAAACCATAGCCTTGACTAGACGGACCTTAGTCGGCAAAGTAATGTCTCTGCTTTTGAATATACTATCTAGGTTGGTCATAACTTTTCTTCCAAGGAGTAAGCGTCTTTTAATTTCATGGCTGCAGTCACCATCTGCAGTGATTTTGGAGCCCAAAAAAATAAAGTCAGCCACTGTTTCCACTGTTTCCCATCTATTTCCCATGGAGTGATGGGACCGGATGCCATGATCTTCGTTTTCTGAATGTTGAGCTTTAAGCCAACTTTTTCACTTTCCTCTTTCACTTTCATCAAGAGGCTTTTTAGCTCCTCTTCACTTTCTGCTATAAGGGCAGTGTCATCTGCATATCTGAGGTTATTGGTATTTCTTCCGGCAATCTTGATTCCACCTTGTGCTTCTTCCAGCCCAGCGTTTCTCATGATGTACTCTACATATAAGTTAAATAAGCAGGGTGACAATATACAGCCTTGATGTACTCCTTTCCCAATTTGGAACCAGTCTGTTGTTCCATGTCCAGTTCTAACTGTTGCTTCCTGACCTGCATACATATTTCTCAAGAGGCAGGTCAGGTGATCTGGTATTCCCATCTCTTTCAGAATTTTCCACAGTTTATTGTGATCCACACAGTCAAAGGCTTTGGCATAGTCGATAAAGCAGAAATAGGTGTTTTTCTGGAACTCTCTTGCTTTTTCCATGATCCAGCGGATGTTGGCAATTTGATCTCTGGTTCCTCTGCCTTTTCTAAAACCAGCTTGAACGTCAGGGAGTTCACGGTTCACGTATTGCTGAAGCCTGGCTTGGAGAATTTTGAGCATTACTTTACTAGCATGTGAGATGAGTGCAATTGTGTGGTAGTTTGAGCCTTCTTTGGCATTGCCTTTCTTTGGGATTGGAATGAAAACTGACCTTTTCCAGTCCTGTGGCCACTGCTGAGTTTTCCAAATTTGCTGTCATATTGAGTGCAGCACTTTCACAGCATCATCTTTCAGGATTTGAAACAGCGCAGCTGCAATTCCATCACCTCCACTAGCTTTGTTCATAGTGATGCTTTCTAAGGCCCACTTGACTTCACATTCCAAGATGTCTGGTGCTAGATTAGTGATCACATCATCATGACTATCTGGGTCGTGAAGATCTGTTTTGTACAGTTCTTCTGTGTATTCTTGCTACCTCTTCTTAATATCTTCTGCTTCTGTTAGGTCCATACCATTTCTATCCTTTATCAAGCCAATCTTTGCATGAAATGTTCCCTTGGTATCTCTAATTTTCTGGAAGAGATCTCTAGTCTTTCCCATTCTGTTGTCTTCCTCTATTTCTTTGCATTGATCGCTGAAGAAGGCTTTCTTATCTCTTCTTGCTATTCTTTGGAACTCTGCATTTAGATGCCTATATTTTTCCTTTTCTCCTTTGTTTTTCGCCTCTCTTCTTTTCACAGCTATTTCTAAGGCCTCCCCAGACAGCCATTTTGCTTTTTTGCATTTCTTTTCCATGGGGATGGTCTTGATCCCTGTCTCCTGCACAATGTCATGAACCTCATTCCATAGTTCATCAGGCACTCTATCTATCAGATCTAGGCCCTTAAATCTATTTCTCACTTCCACTGTATAATCATAAGGGATTTGATTTAGGTCATACCTGAACGGTCCAGCGGTTTTCCCTACTTTCTTCAATTTGAGTCTGAATTTGGTAATAAGGAGTTCATGATCTGAGCCACAGTCAGCTCCTGGTCTTGTTTTTTGACTGTATAGAGCTTCTCCATCTTTGGCTGCAAAGAATATAATCAATCTGATTTCGGTGTTGACCATCTGGCAATGTCCATGTGTAGAGTCTTCTCTTGTGTTGTTGGAAGAGGGTGTTTGCTATGACCAGTGCATTTTCTTGGCAACACTCTATTAGTCTTTGCCCTGCTTCATTCCACATTCCAAGGCCAAATTTGCCTGTTACTCCAGGTGTTTCTTGACTTCCTACTTTTGCATGCCAGTCCCCTATAATGAAAAGGACATCTTTTTTGGGTGTTAGTTCTAAAAGGTCTTGTAGGTCTTCATAGAACCGTTCAACTTCAGCTTCTTCAGCATTACTGGTTGGGGCATAGACTTGGATTACTGTGATATTGAATGGTTTGCCTTGGAGATGAACAGAAATTATTCTGTCATTTTTGAGATTGCATCCAAGTACTGCATTTCAGACTCTTTTGTTGACCATGATGGCTACTCCATTTCTTCTGAGGGATTCCTGCCTGCAGTAGTAGATATAATGGTCATCTGAGTTAAATTCACCCATTCCAATCCATTTTAGTTTGCTGATTCCTAGAATGTCGACGTTCACTCTTGCCATCTCTTGTTTGACCACTTCCAATTTGCCTTGATTCATGGACGTGACATTCCAGGTTCCTATGCGATATTGCTCTTTACAGCATCGGATCTTGCTTCTATCAACAGTCACATCCACAGCTGGGTACTGTTTTTGCTTTGGCTCCATCCCTTCGTTCTTTCTGTATTTATTTCTCCTCTGATCTCCAGTAGCATATTGGGCACCTAATGACCTGGGGAGTTCCTCTTTCAGTATCCTATCATTTTGCCTTTTCATACTGTTCATGGGGTTCTCAAGGCAAGAATACTGAAGTGGCTTGTCATTCCCTTCTCCAGTGGACCACATTCTGTCAGACCTCTCCACCATGACCCGCCCGTCTTGGGTTGCCCCTCAGGCATGGCTTGGTTTCATTGAGTTAGACAAGGCTGTGGTCCTAGTGTGATTAGATTGACTAGTTTTCTGTGAGTATGGTTTCAGAGTGTCTGCCCTCTGATGCCCTCTTGCAACACCTACCATCTTACTTGGGTTTCTCTTACCTTGGACGTGGGGGTATCTCTTCACGGCTGCTCCAGCAAAGCACAGCTGCTGCTCCTTACCTTGGATGAGGGGTATCTTCTTACCACCACCGTTCCTGACCTTCAATGTGGGATAGCTCCTCCGCTCCTTGGGTTGCTCCTCCCGGCTGCGGGCCCTGGCCTCGGGCGTGGGTGGCTCCTTCCAGCTGCCGTCCCTGGCCTCAGGCTCGAGGTGGCTCCTCAGGGTCACCGCCCCTGGGCTTGGGCGTGCGGTGGCTTCTCCTGGCTGCCGCCCTGACCTCAGATGCGGGATGTCTCTCAGTGTTTACTTATTTTTGATGTGATTATGTGCAATGTTACTTTATTAATTTTTTATTGAGATATTATTGACATCTAACATTATATTAGTTTTAGGCATACAACATAATGATTCAACATTTGCATATATTATAAACTGATCATCACAAGTCCAGTTAACATCTGTCACAATACATAGCATACTATTTTTTTCTTATGATGAGAACTTTTAAAGAATTTTTTCTTTTGACAACTTTCAAATAGGCAATACATTATTACTAACTACAGTCACCATGCTCTATATTATATCAGTTCAGTCACTCAGTTGTGTCTGACTCTTTGTGACCCCATGGACTGCAGCACGCCAGGATATATTATATCCCTATGAGTAATGTATTTTGTACCCAGATGATGTAGAGATGTTGTACCTTTTGACCTGATTCACCCATTTCATCCATTCCCTACTGCCTCTTTATGACAACCACTGCTCTTTCCTCTGTATCTATGAGCTTGTTCTTTTTTTCGGTTGTTGTTGTTTGTTGTTGCTCATATCAGTGAGATCATACAGTGTTTGTCTTTCTCTGTCTGACTTATTTTACTAAGCATAACACCTTAAGGTCCATTCACATTGTTGCAAATGGCAAGATTTCATTCCTTTTTATGGCTAAATAGCATTCCATTCTGTGTATGTGTATCTGTGTATGGCTTTATGCCACATTTTCTTTATCCGTTCATCCATCGATACTTAGGTTGTTATTTTAATGCTGAAAGCAAGGGAGAAAGAAAGGAAAATACAGATACCCTGAGTAGGCTTTTGATAAATGATTAAGCACATTATGATCTGTTCTACCAATGAGATATTCCGGGGTTATTAAAAGTGGTTTTTGTGTGTTTCCCCCAGAAGTATCATTCTGACCATGGAGAATGTTGAGTATAGGAACAACACTGAATTCATCTCCCTTTTCCCGAGGCTGAGCAGATAGCCAGACACGAACTAGATGCTGCATGTGGTAGCAACTCATGCTGACCACCAAATATTTGTTTCTTCTCCTATCGCACTTCCTTACCCCCTGAAGTTAGTTGTGGCCATGTGACGTGCTTTAACCAATGAAACATGAAAGAATGTGCTGTATGTCACTCCTGAGAAGAGACTTTAATAGCCAGTGTGCAACTTTCCATACTTCAGCCTCTGCAGAGGTGGCTGGATGCACCTCAAGGCTGCTCCATCAGCCTGGCCCTGGAGTGAGGATGACAAAGAATAGAGACACTGACAATGGACATGTAGAATGAGCAAGAAATGCAGTCTGCTTTAAACTGCTAAGATAGTGTTATTACTGCAGCAAACCTAACTCATCCTGACTAGTATAAATATTTATAACTAGGATAAATATTTGTTGAAAAAGATAAATGAAACTGAAAAGTAGAACATTAAATTCTGTCTTGTCTAAAACTATGAAAAAGATGTCAGAAAATCGGCTGTAAACTTAAGGAAGGTAAAGTCAGAGTGTTAAAGGAGGGGATTTGGGGTGAATTGTTTCTCTTTTAAAAGTGTCTTTTGGGACTTTTCTGATGGTCCAGTGGTTAGGAATCCATTTGCTTATACGGGGGACACACGTTTGATCCCTGGTCCAGGAAGATCCCACATGCCTTGGGGCAACTGAGCCTGTGTGCTGAAACTATGGAGCCAGCATGCTGCTACTGAAGCCCACGTGCCTGGAGCCCGTGCTCTGAAACAAGGGAAGCCACCACGATGAGAGGTCCATGCACCGCAGCTAGAGAGGAGCCCCCACTGGCTGCAACTGGAGAAAGCCCTCACACAGCAGTGAAGACCCAGCACAGCCACAAACAAATAAATAAGATTAAAAGTGTCTTTTGGATTCCTGGACCCAATCCCAATGTCTATGTGAGTTGGGGGAGGGGCGAACTCCCACACGACACTGAACGATTCTCAGACCCAGCAAGGCTTCTGAGAATTCAACTCAGTTCTGATACTCTCTACCCAGAAACAGCATCAGATCCCACAGGTTTAAGAACTCAGTCCCACAGGACCACCCCTCTCTCCCATTTCAGATGCCAGTGCTTCTGACCAACCAGCTATGGGTCAGAGGTTCCAATAACCCCTTGCTTGGGTCTGATTAACTTGCTACAGGGTTTTAGAAACCCTGTGTCAGGAACAGGGTCAAAGACAAATGTTAGAACAAGAGATGCCCTTAGTGCCCGCCTCACTTAGGACATGACAAGGATTTCAGAAGCTCTATGTCAGAAACGGGGCCAGAGATCAAATGTATTTCTTTTAATAAATCACAGTAGCACAGTGTGTTTTAATGGATATTCAGCCTCACTCATAATAGGGGAAATGTGAAGCAAAAGAAAACCAAGATTCCATTTGCACGTAGCACTTTGGCAAACATCAAAAGGTTTAACTCACACTCAGTTGGTGGAAGTGTAAATTAGTCCAATGTGAAGAAGTGTACTTTAGTGATAACTATCAAAATCCCCTTTGATCTGATAATTCTGCTTCTAGGACTTCAACTTGCAAAAATCCTTGCACACAGGCAAATGTTGTACTGAAGAAAACATCTTTGTTTTTTGCCCCCACTGCCTGTGAAGACACTTTCTGCAGCTGGGTCTTGTTGTCCCTTGGTTGAAACCAAGAGCAGATTTCATGACTTCACTGAACGCTCTCAGATTTTAAAAGTTTCCGATCACGTAAGTCATGAAATAGTTTCAGTAATTTGAAAGAGTTGAGTCACAACTTCAGACCTCTCTCCCAGCCCAGGCTTGCTCCACAATGAAGACATCTTTCCTTTCCCTTTCCTCCCTCTTTTTCTCCCTTCCTCCACTCCATTAACCTCTGTTGAGCACCTACTATGTGTTAGGAACTCTTCCAGTTCATAAATAGCAGGGATCAGAAAGGACGGGTGACTCTGGGGTCATCAGCATGGCAATGATAGGGACAGAGTAAAGGGACAAAGTAGGTAATTAAATAGTTAATCCCACTAGAGAATTGTAAGTGAAAAAAAAAAAAAACAGAAGAAGGTGTAGGAGACCCCTGTAAGTTAATGATTACTCAAGAAAGAAAGTTAACGATTCAGTTCAGTTTAGTCGCTCGGTCGTGTCTGACTTTTTGTGACCCCATGGACTGCAGCACCCCAGGCTTCCCTGTCCATCAGAAACTCCCAGAGCTTACTCAGATTCAAAGTCCCTGGAGCTTACAGTCTAATGGAAAAGACAACAATAAAATAGGAAATCAATTGCAGAAATTAATGATTACTTAACCACAAAGCCAAGCAGGTTACTTGGCATAAAGTCCATGCAGCAGAAGCGTGAGACATGCCCCCAGACAATAAGGTGGTGCCATGAGACACACATCCTGCCCAGTGAGCTCAGTTAATGGCCCCCTAGGACATGCTCGCTGCACACACACACACACAAATAATAACTCATGGAAAGGTGACATTTCAAAGCAAAGACTCTCGTTGTGCTGAGACCTAGAACTAGTTTTCCACTGTGCCTGACAGTCCTGCATGACAGCCCTTCAGAGCTGTCTTCTTTTGGACGGGAGCCTGGGGCTTTCTCCAATGGCTCTGGCTTGACCCTGTAGGGACAAGAAAATTCCCCTGCCCAACCTGGAGAAGGCGCTGATGATGGAAGGGTGATATCTGCTCAAGAATGAGGAAGAAGGTGACCTTTTCCCCTCCTCACTTGTCCTTTGATTGTAAAATGGTAGCCCACTAACTGCTCCATGTGAAGCACTTGCCCACTTGTAAGCCTCATAAGCATCCTACTCTGATAAACCACTGACCTACGGCTTTGCCTTTCGTGGGATTCTTTCTGTGCTGAGACATAAAGGACCAGATTTCCTTGGAGCTCCCTGAAATGCCACCTAGCATTTTCTGCAGGCACGCTGAGTGTCCAGAAGGAAAATGAGACTGGGATGGATTATCAGAGGTCCTGCGTGGGATAGGGGTGCTGTTGAGGGTTGGATGCCAGTTGATATAAGTGGTCAGGGAAAGCCTCCGCTGGTAAGGTGACATTTAAGTAGAGATGTGAAGGAAGGGGCAGCCAGACATTCAGCTTTTTGGAGCCAGGCCCAGATTCATGGCCATGGAACCCATGCAGTCACATGGGGCTCTGTGCTCTGAAGGGTCCCATGCTTGATTTAATACTCTGCTATTGCTATCTTGAAATTTTTAAGTTTTGAACAAAGCCCTGCATTTTTGTTTGGGCCCCAGAAAGTAAGTAATAGGTCCTGTCTGGGGCAAAGTGAGCTTCAGACAGAAGGAACATCCAGTGCAAAGTCAAAGGGATGGGGATGTGTTGGCAGCTTGAGTCTGGAGTAGGAAGGGAGCCAGGGTGGCACCATGACTGGCTCCTTTATGCCTGCCGCATGAGGCTGCACCCCTTCTCGCAGCAGGTTATAGGATCAGGAATTAGCTGACTTAACCCTCTGTGGTGAGCTTGTTTTCTTGCTTTCCAGGTTTATTGGGCTTCCCTGGTGGCTCAGATGGTAAAGAATCTGCAGGAGACTTAAGAGACTTGGATTCAGTCCCTGGGTTGGGCAGATCCCCTGGAGAAGGGAGAGGCTACCCACTCTAATATTCTTGTCTGGAGAATTCCATGGACAGGGGAGCCTGGCGGGCTACAGTCCATGAGGTCACAAAGAGTCGACACGACTGAGCGACTAACACTTTCACTTTTAGGTTTGCTGTTGTTATTGTTGTATAGTTGTTGGGTTGCGTCTGACTTTTTAGGGACCACATGGACTGGGGTCCGCCAAGCTCCTCTGTCCGTGGGATTTCCCGGGCAAGAATTCTGGAGTTGGGTTGTCATTTTCTTCTCCTGGGGATCTTCCTAACTCAGGGATCGAACTGGAGTCTCCTGCATTGGCAAGTGAATTCTTTAACAGCTGAGCCAGAGGGAAAACCCCAGGCTTGGCAGAGATTTAAAACTGACTCTTTCTTCCTGTGGGTGGGTCTGCTTTCCTGGAAGCCCTGGTCTGGTTTTTCCCCAAATCAGAGCCTGAAACAGAGACTTAATTGCAGATAGTTTATTTGGGAGATGATGGCTGGAAGTGAAGGGAGGGAGTGGGCGAGACCAGAAAGGAGGCCGAGCACAAGGGAGGAGGTGTCTGCCGGTCTGCCCTGCAGACAGGGCCCTTCGGAGCTGTCTTCTTTTGGACAGGAGCCTGGGGCTTTCTCCAACGGCTCTGACACACCAGTGGGTGAGGGCTGCTCCCAGGGTGCTGGCCGCCTGCATTTCTAGTCTGCAGCTCAGCTGGTAGGCTGAGCTAGAGCTTCCAAGAGAGCCCTGAGGCCAGAAAGGAGAGGCAGGCTTGGTGGGTGCTTGGAGTGGGGCTGGGGTCAGCACGTTCTGAACGGTCTGCCACTGCTGAGGCTGAAATCTTGGTGGGCCAAGAAGATATGGCCTGGGCCACTCCTGTGTTTGCCACATGGGATGGTCACTGTGGGGCCTCCCACCTGGCGATCCCTTGCTTCCCTTGCTGAGAACAAAGTGCATCCACCAGCCAGTTGCTTACAGTGAACCTGCCCTGTTCCCAGAACATCTCAGGACACCTCCAGCCTCCTTCTGCTGAGGCACTGGGCCATTTCTGGAGACCGCTCGGGCGGGATCTAAGGCTGCCCCAGGCTGACTCTCTCCTATGACCCAGTTCTGATCGGGCGTAGCACAGACCCATGACCTGCTCATGCACGAGTGCAGTTCCCTCCCACTGCCCCTTCCTCTGTTGCTACTAACCCCTTGGGGTCCTTAGGTAAGAGTTAGAGACCAGCCACAGAGTCCAGCCCACTACCTCTCTGACTGGTCTCCCTGAAGCCACCTCACTAGGCTTGAAATGAGAAGAAAACCATCCCATCCCACCTAGCTCTCACCAGAAAAAAACCCTCTCTCTAACTCATCTCCCCACCGCCCCCAGGGCTGAAGCCGTCCCGCCTTGACTCCCTGCATTCTGGCATCACCAACACCCCTGCCTTTCCAGTGCCCTCTGCTGCCACCAGGCCCCCTATATTTAGTTTCCCATCCCCTAAACTTACCCCGCCACTCTGTGCCTTTGCACATATTGTTCCCTCTGCCTTGAAAATTCTTCCCCCTCCCCAGGGCTTGGGGAGAAACTCCTCATACTGTAAGCCTCGCCCCAAGTGGGCTTGACACAGAGAATCTCTGTAGGAAGCCAGTCCCTCCTGCATTGCACTCCCCGTGCACCAAACATGGTTGAGATTATGGTCTTGAGTCAGATTCCCCGGGTTCCAACTCTGGCTTGGCTATGTGTACAAGTCAGGAATAGCTTTAACGATGCTGTGTAACAAACCATTTCAAAGTTTGGGGGCTTACCACAAATTTTCTTTACTTTATTTTTCTCACCTATTGGCAGAGGGATGGAGTAAAGAATTGAAACAGACTGATAGTTGGCCTTTATCGAGCAGTCCCTCTGTGCCAGGCTCTGTGAACATGTCACATGTATTATTTCATTTAGTCCTCATGCCAACCCCATATGGTGGGTATCATTAGCCTGTTTGAGAGTGAAGGATATACATAACTTGCTGGTAAGTGGTAGAACTAAGATGTGAATCCAGGTAGGATACACTCATGTGCCTCACGGCTTTGCTGCCTCCAGAAGATGGAAGCACTTGCTTGGGGGGAAAAGACAAGAATGTGTTCCAGGGACTTCCCCTCGTGGTCCAGTGGCTAAGACTCTGTGCTCCCAAAGCAGGGGGCCTAGATTCGACCCCTGGTCAAGGAATTAGATCCTGCATGCCTCGACTAAAACCCAGTACAGCCAAGTAAATAAATAAATACCAAAAAACAAACAAACAAAAAAGATTGTGTTTCAGACAGCTCAGGCGCCCCCTTCATCCTTTCTCTTACTTCCAGTCCACTGAAGCCCTTCCAGATGGCCTCCCCACTCAGAGCCCGACCTCTGAGGCCTTTGGCTCCTTAAGCCTACCCAGAAATCCAGTCTTCCTGTTCCTTCAAGGGCCGAGCCCGGCACCTGGGAGGGCAGGTGGATATTGCACAGGTTATAGAATAACCTGTTCCCCTTTCCAGGGACGGGATTCAAAGGCTTATTGGGGCTCTGGGATCCTGGAGCAGTGGAGTCACTGGGCCTCAACCAGGTGGCCTGAGCCAGGGGAGGGCAGGGAAGGGAGGTGCCCTTGGCTGCCCTGGGGCTGCTCTCACCCTCCCTGGGCTGGAAGGAGTCGGAGCAGAGGGCAGGGAAGGACGCGTGCTGGCCCCACAGCTCCACTCTTTGATACCAGTACTGTGTAGCAGCTAAGAGCTGGACTTGGATCTAAGTCTGCCACTAGGCAACTGGGTGACCTTGGGCAAGTAGGATCCTCTCGAGCCTGCTTCCTCATCTGCAAACAGAGATAATGACAGCACCCCGCCACGGACTTACAGTGTGTCTAACGGGCTTTGTGCATGGCAAGTGCGTCATGACTGATCACTGTTTCTACTTTTATTATTTTTATCATTCAGCTCTCAAGTATCCAAGCCAAGTTTCCTGGTTAAGTGGTTTTCCTCCCCCAAGCACAAATACAGGTTCACTTATGCACGTGTGTGTGCGTGCTCAGTCACTTCAGTCGTGTCTGACTCTTTGCGACCCCTGGTGTAGCCCGCCAGGCTCCTCAGTCCATGGGATTTTCCCGGCAAGAATACTGGAGTGGGTTGCCATGCCGTCCTCCAGGGGATCTTCCTGACCCAGGGATCGAACCCGCGCCTCCTGCATCTCCTGCCCAGACCCTAAATACACCCTGAGTTATGAGACCTAGGATATGTCATTTCTCTTCACTGAGCTTCATGTTTTCTAGCCATAAAATGGGGAGCAACACAGTCAATGTGCAGGAATGCATGAGGCCAAATGAGAGAATTTAACAGTCTCATGTCCTCTTTCTGAGCCTCAATTTCCCAATTTGTGAAATGAGTTAATAGGATTATCTGGATCAAAGGAGGTAGTTTTGCCCATAGCAAGAGCTTAATAAACTATCACTTTAAAAACAAGTCCAGGGACTTCCCTAGTGGTCCAGTGGTGAGCACTCCTTGCTCCCAATGCAGGGGGCCAGGGTTCGATCCCTGGTCAGGAAACTAGACCTGACATGCAGCACCTAAAGATCCTACAGGACACAACAAAAAGAATCCACACGCCACAACTTAAAGAACCTGCATCCTGCAAAGAAGATCGAAGATCCAGCTTCCCATAGTTAAGACCTGGCACAGCTAAATAGATAAATAAATAGACATAAAAACAACACAAAACAAACAAGTCCAGGACAGAGCAGATGTTCCACAAATGGAAACTGAATCCAGATCACCTTTCAAGTTTTCATTCACTATGGTAGAATATGTTTCATCATGTAGAATGTAATCTCCATAATGTCCTTACTTGTTTTCATTTGCTATACCCTACCTGTTCTAAATGATCAGATTTTCTATGCTGCTTTTC
Source organism: Budorcas taxicolor (assembly GCF_023091745.1). Lineage (NCBI taxonomy): Eukaryota > Metazoa > Chordata > Mammalia > Artiodactyla > Bovidae > Budorcas > Budorcas taxicolor. The sequence goes on from NC_068911.1 coordinate 171,611,037, forward strand.
CTAGCTATAAGAGCAATGGAGATTTAAGTAATTCTTGCGTGCTTGTCTGAACCTGTAGAAGTAAAGACTTATTTCATCCTATTACATTATGATTATACGGGTTTTGTTATAAAAGAGAAATGTACATTCCTCTAGTACATTGCAGTTGACAAACAACCTTCATATCTACTTTAGTTTTACTTACTTCTCCTAACACCCCCGTCAGGTTGGTATTATTAGCTCTGTTTTACAGGTAATAAAACTAAGGCCCACCGAGAACAAGGAAACTTGCCCAAGATCGCATGGTTAGTTGGGGTAGCACCAGAACCTGGATCCTGTCATCACGCCTTTGCCCCACAACTGTCCCTCTGAATAGGCTCAGAGCTCCCTGAAGGCAGGGGTTGTTCCCGGAGACAGTCTCCCCTCAGTTCCATCCATCAGGCTGATGCTTCCCAGACAGGTCCGGGTTTCTCCCCACTCTTCCCGGTCCAGATCTTTACATACCTGAGGAGCAGACAAGCCCTGCCATTGTTGGTCCAGTATCTCCTGAGGGCCTGCTAGGGGCAGGGATAGCCTACTCTTCAGGTACTCCCTCTCCTGCTGGGAGATGTTACACCAGGGAGTAGAAAGCGGGCTTTTGTTTGGCCACATGGAAAAGCCTGTGGAAACTTGGATCCGTGACCAGGGATTGAACTTGTAGCCTCAGCAGTGAAAGCTCTGAGAGCTAACCACTGGACCACCAGGGAATTCCCAAAGCAGGTGTTTTAATGGAAGTCTAAATAGTGTGTCTTGGGCTGAGCAGGGTAGGTTAGGGAAAGCTGCCCGAAGACGGCGCTTTAGGTGGGGACTTGAATAAGACAGAGGTGCAGGGGTGGGGTGGAGCTCCCCAGGCAGCGAGGTGAAGATGGGGGAAGGTCAGGCGAATCTGACCAGAAGCGGCCATCTGAGGTGGGCTGTGTGGGTTTACGTGGCTTCAGGGCTGGGCTGCGGGCTCTCACTGGAAAATTCGGGTGCTCCAGCTCCGACTCGCCGCCTCCCTCCCGGGTCAGCCAGGTCCAGACTCCGGAGCTTGCGGCTCAAGTCGCCGGAAGTGGGAGCGACTCCTCAGCTGAGCAGCAACTTCTGCTTTCTCAGCCTCCGAGTCCCCCTCGGCCCCAAAGACGCAGGACCTCGCCAGGCTGTCGTCGCCGGTGTGGGTGACCCCTCTTGCCCCCGTGTGCAACACGTGGGCGCGGGGGTGAGGGTGCTGCTGGCGCCCGGCCAGGCCGGCTCGGTGGGCGGGCGGGATCACCCAGGCCTGGGCAGGCGGCGGCCGGGTCCTGAGCCCCGAACCCAGAGTCTGCGGCCAGTCCTCCCCCGACTCGGGGCGGGGCCTCCGCCCGGCCGCACCCGTTTATCTGCGCTCCGGATGCCTGGATGCCGAGGGCAGCCTCTCGCAGCTCGGCTCGGCTCGGCCGCAGGTACCCGGCTGCCGGACAGCTGGGGGTGCTGGGCAGCGGGGCCGGGCGGGGCGCAGGGTGCATCCGAGACTCGGGGCTGGGTGTCTTGGTTTGAGGGGGTGCCGGGCGGGGAGAGGCACGTGGGGAGGGAGGGAGACACACAGGACCACGCCGGCGGAGAGGGAGCATCTCCCACTGGGAGGCTGACGATGAATCAGCTGGAGGGGGCGCCGCTGCGGAGGACTGGATTAGGAGGAGCGCAGCTGGAGGGGGAGCCTCTCGGGGAGGAGCGGGAGGAGGCTGGAGGCTCGGGGCAGTCAGAGCCGCAAGGAGGAGCACGCCTGTGAGGGGGGCGGGCGGTGGGGCGAGCTGGCCCCGGGGAGGACTGCAGTGTCGGAGGACGATGGGTCCGGACCACGCTCCTCCCACGAAAGGGGGAATCTAGGGAGATTCTGGGGGTGAAAGGGGGTGTGAGTACCTGGAACTGAGTGGTGTGACGGACTCCCAGTTGGGAAACCGGAAACAGTGGAAGAGCCCGGCAGGGGGCTCAGAGGGGTTCTCACTCCAAAGGAGCGTAGGTCCGTTGGGATCGGGGTTCCTTTGGTGTCAGGAGACCATGAGGGATTCCCCCCAACTCGTTGAGGGACGCACGTGTCTCGAGACTATAGGCTTTGAGGACCTATAGGGAAACCAGAAAATTCCCTGGAGCATCCGCCCACTACTACCCAACTAAGCCTGGCAGGAGTGAGAGGTCAGGTCTGACCAAGACTGGGGAGTTGAGTGTGATATATTTTCAGGGCCTGGCTGCTCCTAGGTGGATGTCCCCGACACTGGAGAGGGACCCAGCCTCCCATCCTGGGGCTTGTACCACCGCGGGGCCCCTTAGTGAGAGGCTGCTTTTCCCCAGCTTAGTTCCGCTGCCAAGAGGTCGGTAGGGAAACTGGTCAGTGCTAAACCCGGGTCCCTTTTCTGTCCCCATGTCCTGGGCAGTTGTAGCTAGCTCACCTGGGCCTGCTTTCCTCCAGCAGGTGTTCCCCTATCCTCAGAGCAGTTATGAGTCTGAGACCCAAAGAGGAATTCCTTTAAGAGTGATTTATTTCATTCTGATCACACGGTTCAGTACAAAGGGAGGCCCAAAGTGCAGTTACAAAAAACAAAAGAGGTTTCTGTTCAGTTTTGGAAGACATGAAGGAGCTTTTTCTTTAAACTCAGTGGGAGGAACTGGCGAATTGGTTTGCACTGAGGGAGGTGACCTAGTTGCTGAGATATCAAGAAGCCAGCCAGGGATGGAAACTTTGCTTGTATAATCTGTGGCCACCCACTGGGTGCCTGGGAGTTGACCGCAGTGGATGAAGGGCAAGAGCACTGGTTTTGGAGTAAGATAGGCATGCTCTGTCATCCTGCTTCCCTCCGGGGCTGTGACAGCAGCGTAGCCACAGGTTCAAAGAGTTGCTGAGAGGGAGAGGTGTAATGTGTGTAAAGCCGTTGTAAATGATAACTGATAGTGCCTAGTCTCAGTAATGACATTTCAGGCTCTGCCATATTGTGTTGTCCTTGTCAGGACCGCACTAGCCTGGCCTTAGTTGTTTTTATCTAATGAGGTTAAACTTAGCCTTCCATGGCAAGATAAAGTTGTCTTTAAGAGAGTGTGCTGAACTGTCAGGGCCCAGAGAAGCAAAGATGAATATTTTGCTTGACAGGAAGGAGGCAAAAGAAGTAGAATTTTAATCAAATATACTTATAATAGATGGTATTTAGTAAGGCTGTTATGGAGAAGGAAATGGCAACCCACTCCAGTATTCTTGCCTGGAGAATCCCACGGACAAAGGAGCCTGGTGGGCTATAGTCCATGGGGTCGCAGAGTCAGAGAGGACTGAGCAACTAACACACACACAAGGCTGTTAAGCTCCAAGAGGGCAGGGTATGAATACCCTTAGGTGTTACCCTTTAGCTGTTAATTAACTGGGCTACTAGTTCTCTGAGGGTGGTGTTTTAACTGCTTTGTTCACAGCTGAAGCTCCAGTTTCTGACACTGAGTAAGAGCTGAACTGAACTGAATTGAAGCCTAAAACAAATTCTGTTGGAATGTCTTAGGGCCTAAAGGGCCCTTTGAAGTCACTGGAGAATGCATTCTGTCCTTCGACATTTGGAGAAACAGGGCCAAGGACAGAAGGGACTTGTCAGGGCCACACAAGGATTGAGTAGCTCAGTCAGGACTAGAATCAACAAAGCTGGTGGAGCCAAAGCCGTGCCAGAGCCAACATCCAGCATCTGTGACTTTGTTTTTCTTGAGGCAGCTATTATTATTCTCAGATTTTAAATGGACAGGTACAGAGAGGTGAAGCAAAGTCACACAACTGGTAAGTTCCAAACCTGAAATCCCATCCTCACATGAAAACAAGGACCTGGCTTGTCTTGAAATAACTGCCCGAGGAAACAGGTGAGCAGATGCCCCCCCGGGAGCCCCAGCTCTCTGCAGTTCTCCGTGATTACCAGCCAGGGGGCTTCTCTCTGGGCTTTATTTATTTATTTTCCCGGGCTCAGGGGTATTTCATTTGTGTGGGTGAGCCCCATCAGGCAGCCTGTCTGCTTTGCTCACCATATGCCCCCAACCTGGCAGCCCCATGCCCCGCGTACAGTACTCATTGAGTAAAATCTGTGAGATTGGTACAACCCAGGGCTCTCCCACTCCGAAGCCCGTTCACCACCTAATCCCCACAAACTGGTCTGCTGTTTTGCCCCCAGAGATATTAAGGAGCCTCTCTCTGACAGTGTGTATCAGGGGGAGACCAGGGGAACTTGGGGGTGGTAAGCTTTGGTTGAGGAAGCAGGTGAGGAGGTTGACCTTGAGTTTAGAAAAGGGAAATGTAAATTGGAAGAGCTGAGGGGGTGGGAGGGGAGAAGAAGAAGAAGATCCTCAGGCTGACAGAAGACTTCCCACTGGTGGTCAAGTGGTTAAGAATCCACCTGCCAATGCAGGGGACACAGGTTCAATCCCTGGTCGGGGAAATTACCACATGCTGCAGGGTAATTAAGCCCACGCACCACAACGACGGAGCCTGGGTGCCCCAGAGCCTGTGTTCCGCAATAAGAGAAGCCACTGAAATGAGGACTCTGCACACCGCGATGGAGAGCAGCCACCATTCATAGCAACGAAAATCTGCAAGCAGCAAGGAAGGTCGAGCAGAGTCAAAAATAAGTAAAATAAACTTAAAAAAAAAAGACAAAAAGACATCCCACTTGGGCCATGGAGATCCCAGTTCTGAAGTCCAGCCAAACCAGAAGGCTCCCAAACCTGCAAGATTTGCCACATATTACCGGCTAGCTCATTCTTCCACCTTTACTCTCCTGCTCAGGGATGGGGCTCCTGGGGCAGCTGGGGCTGAAGCCCCTGTTCTCTGGCGATTTCACTTCTCTTGGGTCAATGGGCAAGTGCAAATCTTCAGGGCTCTGTGAATCCAGAGAGGTTACTCTGAATGGCCTTTGCTAAGAACGCTTTAATTATTAAATAAGGTCAGTGTCCCCAGAAGTCCAAACTCCAGCCATATTGTCCTGGTCCCTAAATGTACCCTCAGAGGAAGGTAAATGTTTAAAGAGATACAGATAATTTTGTAAGGCCTCCAAACCCAGTGGAACCAGATATTGAGGCCTAAAAGAGCACTGAGATTTTTTTAGAGAACCCAAAGCAAACTTTTCAACTTGGGAATGTTTTAAATGCTAATATTCAGGCTAGGAATATTTCAAATGCTACTACTATTAATAATTGATGCTAATAATAGGAATCATTTACTGAATCCCTAAACTGTGCTAAAACTGTTCTCATAGATTTCATATTTGTAGCAGTCTATGCGAAGAGTCGGATACGACTTCACTTTCACTTTCACTTTTCACTTTCATGCATTGGAGAAGGCAATGGCAACCCACTCCAGTGTTCTTGCCTGGAGAATCCCAGGGATGGGGGAGCCTGGTGGGCTGCTATCGATGGGGTCGCACAGAGTCGGACGCGACTGAAGTGACTTAGCAGCAGCAGCATGAGGTGGATAATGTTAAAATTCCCATGAGGGGCTGAGGATTAGAGACGGTAAGTCGCTTGTCTTAGGTCACACAGCTAGTGTGTTATGGAATCAGAAGCCAACTTGGTTTGTCTGAATCTGAAGTCCATCTGCTTCATGAGCCTTTATAGTGTCTGTTTTCTCCTTGATTCCTAACTTCCTTCCATTCTGATTCCCACTGAGTAGGGGACAGAAGCCTGTCAAGTTTGCCTGATATCCATCAACCAAGCCCTTGACACTTGGTCTCAGCCCAGCTTTGCCTGCCTTGCCGTGTGATCTTGGGTAAGTCACAACATTTCAGCTAGCTCTCAGTTTCCCCAAATATTTCATGCAGAGGTTAACCATGAGCTTCCTTCTATAGCTGAGGCCTGGCTCATGGAGGCAGAGTTTAGTCTGGATTTGACCAAGGTAGTAGTGGTAATAGAGGGGAGGGTGGAGGGTGGAGGTGGTCTTTAGCCCCACCCTCTAGTGACATCACACAAGACACCTACAGTCCCTGGAAGCCCCACCCCTAGTGACCCTCACCTGTGGAAGTGCCATCCAGTGCCTGGCATCTGGTGAATTTTTTCTGTTCTGTAGCAGAAGTCATCAGCCCTAGTGTTCAAGAGAAACCCTTAGGTAACTAGTGCAATTAGGGAGACTTGGAGGGGGGCCATGGGGCTTCCCAGGTGGTGTTAGTGGTAAAGAACCTGCTTTCCAATGTTCAATCCCTGGGTCAGGAAGGTCCCCTGGAGAATGGCATGGCAACCCACTCCAATATTCTTGCCTGGAGAATCCCGTGGACAGAGGACCCTGGCAGGCTACAATCCATGGGGTTGTAATGAGCTGGACATGCTGAAGTGACTGAGCGTGGAGGAGGTCCATGAAGGTGTACTGGACTGGGGTGGGATGCCTGGAACAAGACTGGGGTTGGCAAACTACTCAGGATGCCCTGAGCCTGCCCTCTGGATGTCCACCCTCATCCTTCTGGTCATGCTAGACTCCTGCCCCGCTTCTTTCCCTTGGATCCAGGGCCCCTTTTATGGAGTCAGGAGATGGGAACCAATTCTGAAAATAGAGCTGCTCACATGGAACTGGGCTGCTGGCTGAGGTCTAAAGGAAACAGGGCAACTAGACCTCTGTTATCCCAGGATCTGATGTCTGGGTTCTGCGCTCAGAGTCCACTGTGTGTGGGGGAGGGGGAGGACAGGGAGTGAGAGCTATCACCCCCCTCAAGAGGTGGCTGCGAGCCAGGCTTCACTGGTACAGAGAGTAGGGTGCTGGTAACTGGGTGAGACTGAGGTCCTTGGATACAAGTCAGTTGCTAGAAGCCTAAGGAAGCAGTTTGCAGGAAAGGACCTGGTCACCTGCTTTAGAACAGCATTTTCCGAAGTGGTTCTGTGGGATGCGGTTGGCTGTGACAGGAAGCAGGGCAACAGGAGTGGCTGAGAGTATCTGGGCTCTGCAGTCACAGAGCTGGGTCCAGATCCTGGCTTCACCTCTCTCTACCTACCTCACAGGCTAGTTATGAGAGTTGCAACAAGACTATGGTGAGAAAGTGAAAGTGAAAGTCGCTCAGTCATGTCCCACTCTTTGCGACCCCATGGACTGTATATCCAGGCCAGAATACTGGAATGGGTAGCTGTTCCCTTCTCCAGGGGGTCTTTTCAACCCAGGGATCGAACCCAGGTCTCCTGCATTACAGGCAGATTCTTTACCAGCTGAGCCACCAGGCTATGAGTGAGCATATAGTAAACTCTTACTATATTTCAGCTAGCTTTATAATCATTACTGGGAAAGGCAACCCTTGTCATGTAAGCTTGGCAAATGTATTGAGCTGGTCAAAAAGTGTTTGGGTTTTCCCATTAACATCTTATGGAAAAACCTGTATGACGTTTTTGGCCAACCCAATAGGTTCAACAAAGTGAAGCAGGCTTCTTTGGTGCAGGCCTTCTCTGATCTTTTAATATGCTCTTAGGACTTGGGAAGTTCTAAGAGTGGGGTATGGAGCATTGAACTGGATGTAACAGATTTTAGGGAGCCAGGAACTAAGGCACTATTGCATGTCATCATTCCCAAGCCTTTGTCCTCATGGTGGAATGGAAAGCTAGCTGAATTGGGCAACTCTTGGGAAAGCCTTCCTGTCTCTGGGCTCCTGTTTTCTCAAGGTAAAACAAAGGAACTGCATGAGATGCTTTCAGAGGCCTTTTCTGGTTCCCTGAGGTTCTGAGTTGGGAAGACAAAGCTGTAGACAAGGGTGGAGGCCAGACTGTGGAGGCTAAAGACTGGTCTCTCGGAGAGGAGAAGAAATCCAGTTCTGGCAAGTGGATTCAACCAGCAAGTGGGCCAGGGGATTCTTGTGCTCTGCACAGAAGTGGCCTCGCTGCTGTCATTAGCAAGGTCTTGCTGATGAATTGGTTCATCAGCAGGGTCTGATTCCTAAACCTGCCAGGCCATCGTGGAATATAAAGTAGAAGACTCTTGTACTCCCCTGTTGTAGCACCTCCCATGCAGTGGTGTAATGACTTATTTAGCTCCTACTTCCCTACCAGGCTGGGAAAGGTCAGAGGCCAGAGCTGACTCCATAATGTAATGCAGTAGGAACTAAGGGACGCAAGTCAGGCTGGGGGTGAGGTGGAGTGTGGGCTGGGGGTGGCTTGATGTTGCCTTTGCACAACAAGCACCCTCTGTTTGATTGGACTATGTGCGAATTATTGGGGCTTTGTGGGTGATCATGGTGCTGCTGATGGCGGAGAACTTGAGTGCTTTATCTTGCCCAGATTTCTTGCATTTCAGAATGACTGGTGCAAAGGAAGTTGCAGTAGATATCTGATGAATGATGAACAGAGTAAGTTTGGTTGCTGCGTTCATTAAGCTTCTTGGGGAGAATTTGAGGGAGGGGAGTTGTCTGTCTAGCTAATTTGTCTGGATAGTTTATCAATACATATTTGATTTAATGAATGGCACAGTGAGTAATGATAAGCCTGAATTAAGCAACTAGTATCAGGCAAAAACAGTATATAATTATTAAATTATTAATAGTACTTGCCACCTTGTCTTGCAGAGGGCAGTTTTGGGAAGTAGTTAAAATTACAAACTGAGAGACTTCCCCGGTGGTCCAGTGGTTAAGACTCCATGTTTCCAGTGCAAGGGCTGCAGATTCAATCCCTGGTTAGGGAACTAAAATCGTACATGCTGTGCAGTGCTGTCAAAAAATAAAATAATAGTAATAATAATAAAAAGACTGCAAACTGAATTTATATCATGCCTCTGCTGCTTCTTAGGCAGGGTACTCAACTTCTCTGTGCTTCAGTTTCCTTGTCTGAAAAATGGGCATATGATAGTACCTATCTCATAGGGTGTTGTGTTGATTAAATGAATCAAATATGCATAAATTGCTTAAGACACTGTCTGGCACACAGCACACGCTATGTAAGCATTTGCTATGCTTTGGTTTCCTCTCTATAACCTCTACCATATTATGAAGTTCCTGAAGGCAAGGATCAAATTCTTTTCCACTCTCCTCCCACCCCACATTCTGGGACCCAGCACAGGACATGAGGCAGAGAAGGAGCTCAGTAAGTGTTTGCTAAATGAATAAATGAATGAATATGTTTTAAATGATAACTTATATAATCCATTATAGATATTCCACAGGGGAAAATGAGGGGGCATTAGGAGGTGGCAGCTTAAAGGATTTCAGTAGAGGGAAAGGAAGTTGGCACAGGGTCTACATTTCGGTTAGGTGGGAAATGAGGATGGGAGCAGGTCATGGGGTCTTGAATGCAGGGTGAGGGGTTAGATTGGATTTATTTGCAGTTAGCAATGTGGAGGGTCTGGAGGCAGGAACTTTTCAGCAGGGGTGTGGCTAGGGCTGTTTTTATAGGATCAGTTGTTACTAGGGACTTGCAGGGGGAAAAGTGGCTTTTTGAGTTGGGCCTTGAAGGCTACAAAGTATTATTATGATGCTATTATGCTGATTTTTCATTCCACAAGCATGAAATGAATGAAAATGAGCACTAGTTACCTGCGAAGCACCAGGGGTTCACAAAATAATAAGACAAATAAGCCTACCCTGGAGGAGCTTGCATTAACAACTTAATGCCTATGAGAAGTGTTGTAATGGTCAAAGGACAGTAGGCATTCGAGTAGAAGGGTCAGCGTTAGAGGACTGGGGGCGAGGGAAACCTGGGAAAATATCACAGAAGAAATGGGTTTTGAGGAATGACTAGGAGCTTGCCAGACAGGCAAGATGAGGTAAATGTTTCAGATGGAGCGAACAGACATGTGAACAGACATGTGAAACAGCAGGTCCAGGGGCTTGATGAGGCTGTGGCTGGGTGTGATGTGTGCTGTGGTTGAGTACTAACGCTGGGAAAGGCGTAGGGACCAGATCATGTAGGGTGATGGAGGGTTAGTGGGACCCAGGCCATTTGGAAGAAGCTGAAGGTAGAGGCAGCAAATCTGTTCTTAGCAAGGACATTGTCGCCACCGTGTGAGCACTGATGGCAGCATGAACACGGGAGGAAAACGACGGGGGCTGCTGTATGGAGCCTGGGCTGGAAAGGAGTTGGCTGACTCCTGAGCCTCTTTAAGTAACGCCTGCCTCAGACATTTATTGAGCACCTTCTATATGCCAGGCACTATTCTAGGCCCTTGGGATAGATCAAGGAGCAAAAGAATCGTGAGACAGAGCTGAGCTCTCCTTAAGGACAACTCTGTTCCTTTTTAACTCAGTGTGGGGATAAGGGGGTAGGGAAGAGGGAGGAAGAACTGGGCAGCAAAGCCCCCCCAGTTGCTGCTCACGGGGCAGCTGGTGAGGACACCAGCTCCCTAACTTTGCTCGGGCCTCTCTTTTCCAGCCCCCTGCCCAGCCCACAGCCATGGCCACGATGGTGGCCCAGAAGCTCAGCCACCTCCTGCCCGGTCCACGGCAGGTCCACCAGGAGACTCAGCCGTCTGTGCCATCAGAGCCTGTGTTCACCGTGGATCGAGCCAAGGTGCCGCCCCTCTTCTGGAAGCCGTACATCTACGTGGGCTACCGGCCGCTGCATCAGACCTGGCGCTTCTACTTCCGCACGCTGTTCCAGCAGCACAACGAGGCAGTGAACGTCTGGACCCACCTGCTGGCCGCCCTGGTGCTGCTGCTGCGGCTCGCCATCTTTGTGGGCACTGTGGACTTCTGGGGAGACCCCCATGCCCTGCCCCTCTTCATCATCGTCCTCGCCTCCTTCACCTACCTCTCCCTCAGTGCCTTAGCTCACCTCCTGCAGGCCAAGTCTGAGTTCTGGCATTACAGCTTCTTCTTCCTGGACTATGTGGGTGTGGCCGTGTACCAGTTTGGTAGCGCCCTGGCGCACTTCTACTATGCCATTGAGCCCGCCTGGCATGCCCAAGTGCAGACCATCTTCCTGCCCACGGCTGCCTTTCTTGCTTGGCTTTCCTGCACTGGCTCCTGCTACAACAAATACATCCAGAAGCCTGGCCTGCTGGGCCGCACTTGCCAGGAGGTACCCTCCGCGCTGGCCTACGCACTGGACATCAGCCCCGTGGCACACCGCATCCTTGTGTCCCCCGACCCTGCCACAGACGACCCGGCTCTTCTCTACCACAAATGCCAGGTGGTCTTCTTCCTGTTGGCTGCGGCTTTCTTCTCTGCCTTCATGCCTGAGCGCTGGTTCCCTGGCAGCTGCCATGTCTTCGGGCAGGGCCACCAGCTCTTCCATGTCTTTTTGGTACTGTGCACACTGGCCCAGCTGGAGGCTGTGGCGCTGGACTATGAGGCCCGGCGGCCCATCTATGAGCCTCTGCACACCCGCTGGCCCCACAACTTCTCTGGCCTCTTCTTGCTCACTGTAGGCAGCAGCATCCTCACCGCATTCCTCCTGAGCCAGCTGGTACGGCGCAAACTTGATCTTGATCGGAAGACTCAGTGAAGGGGGTGGCAGCTGGTAGGGAGGGAGGTATAGTGGGGGCCCAAAGGTCCGGATGGGAACAGATGGGAATAGGTGGGAACCTTGGCTCCAGATGGGAACAAGTCCTGGTAAAGTTGTTTGTATCTGGCCCGCGGTGAGTCTCTGTGCACGCCTCAGCTGCCAAGGGCAGCACTGGCCAGTCCTTGGATTTGAGGATTGGCTGGAGCTGCTGGGGTCTACTCTTGGGCCTGCCCCAGTTGCCTGCCCTGGGAGAGGGAAAGAGAAAGATGTGTGTCACCCTGGTTTTGCCTCCCCTCACTGCCTCTCTCACTTAGGGGTGAGGATAGGGGATCAGCTGGGGCCAAGACCCTGACTTGGGGCTTCCAGATTATATGGGAGGGGGTGAAGTTGGGATTTAGGTTAGAGTCAGATCTGAGCTGAGGGACAGGGGAAGCATCAGCAGTGCCCTCTACCCAGATCCCGTTGGGAACTGTTGTGTGCAGTACTTTAAGGTTCCTTGAACTCCAGCTTGGAGTTTGGGTGCTCCAGAGAACCCTCAAAGGTTGAAGATTGTGCCAGGTGGAAATGGATCCCATCCAGTGCCCCACAGCTCTCAGTCACTGTCCCAGTGAGCTCCACCCTCCTATCACTGGACTCTGTATCCCACTCATCCTGTTCCCATCTTCTTTCCTGGGTCCCTTGTTCACAACTCAGTGTTTATCCATTCAGTGTTTCTTGGGCCTCTACTCAGATACAGGCTATTGATGGGGCCCTGTGGATTAATGCAGAATGGTAAAGGCTTTACTATTGAATGAACTGTCAGGGGAAACACTAAGGAGGGAATAATTAATGCTGCCTGGGACCCTCAGGGTCTTGGGTTGAGAAGGGTGAATAGGAGTTTGCAGATGGAGAAGAGGAAGTGTATTCCAGGGAGAGGGAAAAACCTGTTCAAAGGCCAAGAGGAATGGAAGGAGGAGTCACTGGAGCTGAAATCAGGGGTGGTCTGGACTCTGATGTCCTGGATGCAATAAAATGCCTGTGCTAACAGTTGCCTCCTTGCTTCTTGTCTCCTATCCTGGAGAGAGGGCCCTGGTGCACCCCTTGGGCCTGCTCATTGTGTTGGAGGAGGTTTTCAGGGGGAGCTTGGGGGTGGGCAAAGGGAAGAGATCCTGTTTTATCTTTGCCTGGGGGTGGGCCTTATTTACTGTATATGGGAACTTTTTTTTGATAGGAAAGGTGAGGCAGTTTTATTACTAAATTAATATTAGACGTTAAAAGAATATGTTTAAAATATATAATTTGACAAATATTTCATTTCTTGGTTTTTTAATCAAGGAAGGTCTTTATGTTAACTTTTATGATATCATTACATGTCAACATTTACAGTATTGCCTTTTCCCCAGTACATAAGCAATAAATGGCAACATATGTACAGTGAAGGAAAATTAGGAAGTACAGGTAAGAAAAGCAAAAAATCTTGAATGAATAAGGAATATCATTCCACTGCTAAAATACCATGTCGTGCATGTATTTCATCTGTGGAGATTGTGGTTATGTATGCTAGCATTTTTGTATTTCTGAGGACTTAGAACAATGCTTGGTGTGCGTGTGTGTGTGTGTGCTGCTCAGTCATGGCCTACTCTTTGTGACCCCATGGACTGTACCCCACCAGGCTCTTCTGTCCATTGGATTTCCAGGCAAGAATACTGGACTGGGCTGCCATTTCCTTCTCCAGAGGATCTTCCTGACCCAGGGATTGAACCCCCATCTCTTGTGTCTCCTGCATTGGCAGGCAAATTCTTTACCAACTGCACCAACTGGGAAGTCCAGGTGCATTTCTGAGGGGCTTTCAGAATTTGCAAAGTACGTTCACAAAACTTGCTTGATCCTCTTTAAAATTCAAGGCCACACAGTAAGTACTGAAAGCTAGTTCTTGACTCCGAAGTTTTAGTTTTCATTCTACTTAATATTTTCCAAATCCTTTCCCATGAGGTTTCCTAGTTATGCTTAGTTTTTTGTTTTGAATTACAAATGTAATTCGTTTAAGGTAATGCTGAGGATCCCAGCTATGGAGCTGGCAGACCAGAACCTCCTCTCCTCTTTTTGAGATGTTCCTAGGTGTTCCTAGGCTTCCTAGATGTTCCTTGGCTTCCCAGGTGGCGCTAGTGGTAAAAAACCGGCCTGCCAATGCAGGTAGGCCATAAGAGACACAGGTTCGATCCCTGGGTCAGGAAGATCCCCTAGCGGAGGAAATGGCTACCCATTTCAGTATTCTTGTCTGGAGAATCCCATGGACAGAGGAGCCTGGCTGGGTACGGTCCATAGGGTCGCAAAGAGTCAGATACGACTGAAGCGACTTAAGGATGCATAAGAACTCAGCGATAAGACAAGGAAAAGATCTGACGGTTATGAGGAAGAGAGTGCAACTAACTCCACAAAAAGAAAATGCATATTCCTTGTGCAGCGTCGCGAACGCGTTCACTCAACACAGTTCCGAATACAACTTTTGGATCAGAAAGCCAGAATGAACTTGGCCTTGGTAATCCGCTCCACGCTTCACCACTGTCCTGGTTAAGGCCTTAAGACCGCAGCGGGGGGGAAAGGGGGCGGGGCTTGCTCAGGGGCGGAGCTGACGCTGAGGGCGGTGCCTGCGCCGGGGCGGTCGCGGCGTAGCTCCGCCCCCAGCGTTGGCGGGAGATCCGAACGTCCGCAGAGTCTCTGGTGGCGGTTGCGTGAGGTGGCTCGAGCTTCCAGCGGGTGTCCGGTTGGCTTGGTCTTCTCAGCGGCCATGAGGCACAGAGACCCGGAGAAGGAGGAGGAGGCCTGCGGCGTGTGGCTGGACGCCGCGGCGCTGAAGAGGCGGAAAGCGCAGGTGAGTCGTTGCGGGGGAGAGAGGGTGGTTCGGGAGGGCCTAGGGGCCCAAAGGTGTGTGAAGAGAGGCTTTTGGGTGAACCTGGAGATGATGGAGGTAGAGTCGAGGGGCGAGAACGAACATATTTGGCAGTTGAGGGGAGAGAGGGGCTGGAGTCTGAAAAAGGCTGAAGAATGGGATTTGGGAAGAGTGGAGAGAAGAAAATGGGGTAGGAAGGCTGACAGGGAGGCTGAGTGCGGCGGCATGTGAAGAGGCTGGGACGGCGAGGTTTCGAGGTGAGGGAGAGGTTGGAGAGAAACTTCGCTTTGAGGAGCGTAATGGAGCGGACAGACTCCTTAACGTAGAATCCCTGCGGGAAGGTAGCAGAGGCTCAAGTACGCGGAGGGGTGGGTGCGTATGCAAAGGGAAGTTCTCGCCGGGAGGGTCCGCTGCCCAGAACTGGTAACTTCAGGGGGTAAAAAAATAGAAGAAAGGAAAAACAGAAAAATAGCATCCAGTGGATGTCACATACTGTAGTAAGTATTTAATATGTATTATTTGTATCATCACCTTTACGGGAGTAAGGAGACTGAGGTGAGGTTAATTAAGCCAGGTTCAACCAACTTGGAGAATTGGAAATCACACACAGGTTTGGCACATATGCAAGATTGTTAGTCATTACAAAGAAACAGAAGTATAAGATAATATTTACTGTTTATTGAGCATTTTAAGCCGGACATTGTGCTGAATAT